>NC_065972.1:2367500-2995000 GCF_021464435.1 Cataglyphis hispanica
TCAAATATTCTTCCATCCCGAATCTCCACTTGTCTCATTCCTTACTGTTGCTATTTAAAATAACAGATGTGATATTGACGGATAACACAGTAGGATGTTCTTTTGACGGTGTTGAAAAAGTTTTTATTATTATTCAGATACATACACCGTTAGATGAAATTTACAAAAATCGTATCTGATAAAAATCCCGAGATGTCAATGTAGAATCTACGTAGAGTTGTTGTAAAATCGAACTACGCTATATTGCAAAAATGATAAACGAAATCGAACTGTCGCCATCGTTGGACAGACACGTCACGTTAATTAACTCGCTCAATTGTTTTTTAATTGCATCGGCGAATAATACATTGTCTTGTTTTTTTCCTTATTTAGAGATACAAAGAGATCCAAGATAATAATCTCAAGTACTTTATAAAAGATTACTTTCTTTATCCAAGTAGATCTCACAAAGTAATCTGTCGAAAGACGCCGACTAGATTGCACGGCTAAAAAATGCGCAATTATTTATTATTACTTACGCGGAATGCTAAGAGAGAAATAAGAGGAAGCGAGTCGCTGAAACGCGACTCCTTCATTAGTCTACGCGACTATTAGGAATTCTGTCGCGAATACCCGTGCAGCAACAGATAGATTTGACGATTTCCGTCCATTTCCGAAACGTATTATCCTTAAGGCAAATAGACGAATTACGTCCTAAAAGCGCCGGCCTTGCCTGCTTTAATGATAAAAGTTTTTACCGTGTTCTCGTCCAGTTTGGCGAAATTCTCCGTTTGCGTCACGGCTGTCATATGATTCAAGGCGAACTTGAAACAGAACTCCTCGAGTTCCTATAAAAATCACATCGCATTTATTAGATATCGCGATTGTGACATAATTTAATAGCGCATTAACGGCAATAGCTACCTTCGCATTGTACTCGATCGCGACGCTATATAAATAGGCCGCATTCGATATGGTAATCCCTTGCTTTATCATTTGAATGCAATGTCTTTTAAGATTGTTTTCACAGTAAGCGTTAGCCAAATGAAGGAGCTCTATAAATGTGGCATTGTTTTAATTGCGAGGTGATGTACGGATCACAGCGTATTTACGACACGAACTTACCTAACGCCTTTTCTGCAGGTAGATCGATCATATCAGTGTACAAGTATTTCAGAAAAGCTTTGTACACGACATAGGTAAATTGATCATGCTCGATGATACTGTCGGAAAGAGCACGCGTTGCGATATAATAAGCACAAGAGACTCTTTATATGAGGAATAACGCCGCAATTCTCTTTATAAGTAAATGATTACCTTTGATTGTTTTCCGCCCAATTATGCTGGAACATGGTCCTGAAGTATGGAGAACGGATCTTCAAAATAGCCTTGTGGACGTAGATAGCTTGCCCGTTTATTTGTATCGTGAGATCGCTTGTCGACTGTGGGAAGGAAAAAATTTGTTAGAGACAAATGCAAAAATTAGATTAATGCCTAAAAAAACTTGTCATATTTATCGACTAAAATCTATGAAAAAAATATTATATATGTAATTCAAAAAAAAAAGAAAAAAAATCACATCAATGCGCGCGTGCGTATATATATTTATCTTATCTTCTCTTTTTTCATCTAGAAAGAAATTTTTCTCCTTTTATAATAGAATCCAAATCAGTCACTTTATTTAGAATAGAATTCAACAAAGAAATGCGCGCGCAATAAATCTTATACACAAATATAATAAACAGAAAAAAATGTTATCATATACATATCATACATAAATCACAGTGATAATAACTATATATGTTCATATATTTAATATAACTATGTATAACTATGACAAAAAGATGTTGTCAGCTATTAGGTCTATCTATTTCAGCTATGCTTTCTGTGCTCTGTTGCTTTTCTTTTTCTCTCTCTTTCTAATATCTCTTATTATATTTATTTCTAAAATGTAAAAAAGCGCAAACAGATACGAAATAGAACAAGTTACATACGGAATCGTCAAACGCAGCTCCCAGACATTCCAATATGCCCGAGTCCTCATTCGCATGCAGAATCAATGGTTTGTGCATAACGCTGGGCGATCCGTAACACGCAAATGCGTCGTGTATATTCAAAAATGGAGTGGCGGTCGGAGTCGTGATGCTCTGCCCGCGACAATGACCCCACATGTACACACGTCCGCCTAGGCCGACGGCAATGCTTATATGATTATAGTGCAGAGCAGCGATGTCGAACACCCTTCCCATTTCGTGTGTGACCTGCTGGTTTAATTAGTGATTACAAAATTCTTCTCACATTTTCTCTTTTTCTCTATTTATTACAATAACGACTAACGTAAAACTCACCAAGACTGGATTACAAGCGTTTGTCTTATTACCAATGCCTAGTTGACCGTAACTATTCCCGCCCCAGACGTAGAGTTTTCCCTCGTCCGTGAGCGCCAACGTGTGCGCGTATCCACAAACTACCTTGACTGAAACGTGAACATCGATTGCTCAGTGACACGTCATCTTTTTTTTAAGGAATGAAATATGAATCAATAAAATGAATATATAATTACTTATTACGATGCCTATCAGCGAGCCGACTCGACTCGGAGTCATTTGATTCACGTAATTGCCTATCCCCAGTTGGCCGACACCATTGTAACCCCAACCATATACCTCGCCGTTGTCGGTTACCACCATGCTAGAAGTCTGACCACAGGAAATGTGGACAACCTTTTTCCCGGCCAAATTAGAGTTTACTTGTCGCGGTGCGCCCTGATTCGTGCTAAGACTGCTACCCACTTGTCCACAATTATTTTGCCCCCAGGCATATACCTAGATTAATTTGTTAAATTTGTAATTTTGATAGATTGCAGTTGTCGTACTTTGATCATCGCTTACCTCTCCATCCTCAGTGAGAACGAGAGAATGATGACTCCCACATGCAACATCCACAATGCGTTTCATATTCAAACCAGCTCCTAGAGTGGGCATGTTCACTAGAGAGGGTGTAAGACCCTGATTGCATGTTCCATTTCCTAATTCGCTGTAACCGTTGTGACCCCAGGAATATACCTTTCAAAAATATAAATTTCACTGATATTGATATTTCATATCTTGTACATATATATACTTGATAATTTTATAAAACTTCTTTGAAGATTCTATAGAATCAATATATATGTTCAGTATTTTTATATATAAAATATTACAGAAGCAATCATCTGACATTGTAATCATATTAAAAATATGGACAAAGTAAGCACATTAATATTATGCTTTGCTTCTAAACTCGTCAAAGTAAATATATAGTTAATTTGAATTTAATTTTATATCGCATTGTATTCAATTTAACAAATATGTAACTCTCTGGTATACCTCTCCCTTCTCTGTAAGCGCCAAAACGTGAGGTCCACTCCCATAGGCAAATGTTTTTATATCTTTGTCACACAAGACTTCTATCTTCTTTGGATGCAATGTGCTATGGGCATCACTGGTTCCCAAACAGCCAGCAATGTTGTTACCTAAACCATATACTACTTTATCTTTCGTCACGATTAGAGCCTCGTTACCCAAATTACCTATTTGAAAAAGTAACAAAATAATGATATATAATTAAAGCAATGATGTAGAGACACAAGAAAAAATGCTAATTACCATATACCATGACCATGTGAATTCGCGAGACGAATTCTGGCTCCAGCAAGCTAAAGATTGGCCAGTTTCGCAGATCCGGGGAATTCATATTGCACCCCAATTTTTTTCATCAGTTTCCCGTCTCTCTCTCTCTTTCAATATCTCTGAACATAAAGATTTTATAATTTCTTATGATTTATTATTTATTCGAAATGCGCAGGAATCCTGAGATTGATTTCATGATTTTACCGCATTTCGAAAAAATTTCCATTGACAACATGTGTTATAATTCTATCGACTATATATCTGACAGAGATTTTTTTTTTAAAGATAGTCTTATTATTTACTTACTGATAACATTTGACGTATCGATACTATCCTACGCAAGCACACGTCACTTTTCATTCTTGTATACAATTTATGAACGTTCGCAATTATTTCCACTTCGCTATTTAGCAGTTACGATAATATATTCAAACTTCAAATATATTTCATATTCGTTACCGTGCGTGTTACGGATCTTTTCCTTTTTTCTTTGTTAAATCGCCATCCACTGACAGAACGAAGTACCACATGTCATCTCAACGTCAACCGATGTCAACAGATCAACCGCGAATTGATCTCGAATCTCGAATCTCGAGACTCGAGCCGAAGATTCCGTGCCCATAAAAATGCTAATCTAGACTAGAAACCTCAAGTAAAAATCTGAACACTATCCAATTTGTCACTGATTGGTTTTGACACCAAAAATGGTGGAAACCACAATAAGAACATGAAAAAAAATCCAGATTTTAACCAATCAGAATCTATCGGCAATCGCGTGATGAGTTGGTAAGTCTCTCTTCTTTTATACATTTCATGTTCGAAAAGATTGAACTCCTCTCCCCTTTCACCAGTCACCACCGATTGGTCATAGCGTCGATCACTAGAGTGATCTGTGCTCGCCTGCACTTTTGTGGCAGTTGAGAAAAGGATTTACAAGAGCCAAGAGCTGTGGGGTGCTTTGTCCCATTAACGGACGCCAAATCCAATAGTGAAGAAAGTGAGGAAGAGAAGAGGAGGGTCGCCGTGAATCAAATCGCTTCTCCTGGGAATCTACGCGGTGACGGATCAACGTGACGTATGTACACGCGCATGATGACGAGGGGGTGAGATATGCGCATGGGAAGAGCGGTGGCGGCGTCGCGACGGATCAACGTGAGCCGTCGTAATAAAAGTGACATCTCTTGATGTTTCTCCCCTCGACTGTCGACGAAGAGCGCGCGAACGTGCGTTTGTCGCTGTCGCTTGCGCGCCGGCGATGCTGATTCTCGGCCGCTATTATTCGCCGCGACGGCAACTCGGCGACGCGGTGATACGACGATCGGCGGCTCCTCGATCCCGCGGATGATCGTCGACGGCGAGCGTTCTCGCGTGCGAAGCGATCTGTCGCACGGTGGATCGCCAGATCGTTCCTGAGAGCATCACACAGGTATTAGATCATAGGATATTGACTTGTTCTTGATAGCTCTATAATCTGTCGAGATCTGATAATGCTTTATTAATAACACTATATAATTGCAGAAATTACTCCTATAAACATTTATATAAAAAAAATAAAAAAAAATTTGACTTTATAAAAATTTATATATAATCTCTTTTTTTATTTAACATAATTAATCATGATTACAGTGTAAATTGAATGTATGCGATTGTGTTTTATGTAGCTGTACGCACATGAAATGGGTAGCGCTTGGTGGCAGTGCGCTGCGTGTCTGAGAACTCAGGAAGAGGACATTTGCGAGCTGCAACTGAATCACTGTAATCTCTATGATGTACCACCTGATGTGTTCATTTATGAAAGAACATTGGAAAAGTTGTATCTCGATGCCAATAGAGTGAGTACCTTGATTCATTAGAGAGCGAGTATTTAATTAGGTTTTAATTACAACAGTACTTAATGTATTGTCTTTGTGATTCTATTTTAGATAAAAGATCTTCCCAGGCCGTTGTTCCAGTGTCACGAGTTGAGAGTGCTTTCACTTAGCGATAATGAGATTACTACATTACCACCCGCCATAGCATCATTAATCAACTTGGAATACTTGGATCTCAGTAAAAACAGTCAGTACATTTTTATTAAGTCGTTATATGCAAAATGTTATGTTTAAAAAGTCTCAATTTTAAAATTTCGTTAAAATTTTATTGTTTGAATACTTGGCTATCTGCATATTTGTTTAGATTCGACATTTATGTACATGTACACTTTTGTTGCAGGTATAAAGGACTTACCAGACAGTATCAAAGAATGCAAGAGTCTTCGCTCCATAGATATCAGTGTCAATCCCTTCGACCGTTTCCCGGATGCTATAACGCATATCGTTGGTTTGCGCGAACTTTACATAAATGATGCGTATATAGAATATCTGCCGGCTAACTTTGGACGACTGTCAGCCTTGAAGACACTCGAGCTGCGAGAGAACAACATGATGACGTTGCCTAAGAGTATGAGTCGTCTCGTCAACTTGCAGAGGCTCGATATCGGCAACAATGATTTTACAGAGCTGGTAAGGTTGTGATTTCAATTATGAATAATTTATTTTTGTAAATAATTTACTTTTGTAATAATTTATTGCTTTTAAATTAAAATTCTACTTGTACACGTTTTTATATACATATTATTTATAAAATATTTAAAAATCGTGAATTGCAACTTTATTTTTGCAAAAATTGAAAACAGAATTAATTTCATTTTGTGAATTTCATTAATTTTAAATTGACATTATACCTGTTATAGGCATGTATGTATAAGTATGTGAAATTAATACTATTTATAACAGCCTGAGGTTGTTGGAGATCTCATCAATCTTACTGAATTATGGATCGATGGCAATGACATCAGGCGTATCCCGGTGAACGTCGAGCAGCTCTATCGCTTGAATCACTTCGATTGTACGATGAACGCAATACACACGCTCCCGTTGGAGATACGCGGCTGGCGTGACATCGCGATCATGAATCTATCTTCGAACGAGATGTACGAGCTGCCCGATACTTTGTGCTACCTGCGCACGATCGTCACCCTCAAGATTGACGACAATCAATTGAATGCACTGCCGAACGACATCGGCCAGATGTCGAGCTTAGAGGAGCTTATAATCACTAAGAACTTTCTCGAATACTTGCCGTCTTCGATAGGCTTGCTGCGCAAGCTGCACTGTCTCAACGCGGACAATAATTATCTGCGCGCGTTGCCGGCTGAGATTGGCAGCTGCACAGCGTTGTCTCTACTCTCCTTACGATCAAACAATCTGACACGCGTGCCGCCTGAGCTCGGTCATCTGTCCTCGTTACGGGTGCTTAATCTCGTCAACAATTGCATCAAGTTTCTACCGGTCTCCATGCTCAATTTGAGCAACCTGAAGGCGTTGTGGCTGAGCGACAATCAGAGTCAACCATTGGTGCCATTGCAGCAGGAGTTCAACTGCGAAGAGGACATGATGGTGCTGAGCTGTTTTATGCTGCCCCAGAAACCACGGCAGGATTTGGAGCGTGAGTTTTCTGTTTGTTATTTTTTCCAATCTTTTTATAAAGGATATTGGAACGAGTCGGAGAACAAAAGTTTTGTTTAATATCTTTGTTTATAATTAGCATAGATTCTCACAAAAAAATTCATTTAAACTTATTTTCAATAAGTTAAAAAAATAATTTTGATTTTTTTTTAAATATATATATTTAAAATAATCAAAATTAATTAAATTGCTTGTCTTTGTTTATGTTACTGCACGCTTTGTTCCACTTATATATTTATTTAACGATAAGATGCAATATTTATGTGCACGCTACTAGTGGAAGAAGAACACGAAGACGAGGAATGAAATGGTGAGAGAGATATATGAAGGAATCAAAATAAGAAATATCAAGAAATATCTTCGTCTTTGAGGAATATTCAGCAAAATTATTAATAATAATTTTTATTATTAATTATATCTTTAATATTTATAATTTTGATTACATCTACAGAAATGGTGCAGATCACAGGACCAATTCCGAGTTCAATTATCGGAACTGGCAAGAGAATATGTTTTGCTGCTGAGGTAGATTCCGAAGTCCCCAGGCAACTTCATCGAGCACCAACCCCTTATCCTAAGGAGCTACGCAACCTCGCTAGGCACGCTCGTAATCTGCATCATCAATCCACTCATGATCAAAGAGTAAGTTACTTGTCGTTATGACAGCATGACAATATTGTTTCAATAAACATAAAATCGTTTAGCTAATCGGTAATATAGTATAACATTTACGATATAATATAGTTTAATGCAAATAGTTACATCATATAAGAAAATAGATATAAAAAATAAAAAAATTTAAACAGTTCTTGCATAGGATATTTCTCTCGTAGAGCACGCCTTCGTCTACAACCTTTATCGATCGTAACACGGCGAAAAACTACAACAAGAACAATAGACCGGTTGAACCTGGAACGGTGGAGCACTCGGTGTCCGAGGAATCGTCTGATGAGGCAAATAAGACCGTGCTGGCGAAGGAGAAGAACCCGGATATTCGGGAGGCCAAGTACATTCGCAATCCCACGTCCGATTACATCGCGAAAACACCAACGGTATCCGATTACGTGAATTCCACGTGGAAACCGGATGAATATTCCAAGGCAAACACAGCGAAGATAGTCGAGTCCGACAAGTTTATCGAGCCCTACAAGACGGCAGTGTCCATTGACACGACGGACGGCAAGCAGGCGCGAATAAATGTCGTGCCAAAATCATGCGACGTTCCGCTAGCTCCGCCGCCATATCACATTGCGGCAGCGTTTTCTAAAAAGGCCGCTCTTTTCCAGCAATTTAATAATTGTACGTTATCATCAGAGATTACAGATTTTTAATATTTTTTTTGTTTGTTTCTTATTGAATGTAGTGAATTCTAAAGTTTAAAGCTTCGAAAAGAAGTAAATTTTGGACACGAATTTTTATCTTTCCAGCGATCGAAGCGGATCCACATCCACTTTCGTTACCTTTCAACTCATCCCTAAATTCGGCTGAGATGCTTCCAGATGTATTGAAACAGAAGAACTTTGACACGAACGTGGACTTGGCAAAGGCTGAGGAATACATAGTACCGAATGATTTGACGAATCCCGCTAATTTAAACGCATCGATGGATAACGGACGGATGGATCTTCTCGACCGAATCACCGCAGATGAAACTTGCACGCCGAATCTGGATTCCGGAGCTGATTCCGAACAGAACGATCGAGCCTTCAAACCGAGCAAAATTCCCGTTCTCAAAACGAAACATGTAGAAAATTTGATTAACGACGCGAACTCTATCAAGGCTCTCCCGGAAGAATACGACGCGAACAGAACATTAAATGCGGTTCATTCCGGTATACCTACGTCGCCGATCACGGGAAAGAAATATCGAAGTCCCTTATCGGCGCCGACAAAAGCGCTAGATCGATCGAAAAAACTGCAGAACGGGAATGTCACGAACAACAATTCATGCGATAACGCGATAACTAATTCAGCCGAGGCGCCGGATGTCGGTCGAGCGAATCTCGTCGCTCCCGTTCAAATGAGCAGAAGCATTGTC
The DNA here is from genome assembly GCF_021464435.1 of Cataglyphis hispanica. Lineage (NCBI taxonomy): Eukaryota > Metazoa > Arthropoda > Insecta > Hymenoptera > Formicidae > Cataglyphis > Cataglyphis hispanica. The sequence continues at coordinate 2,376,695 of NC_065972.1, forward strand.
GACGAATCCAGCATCGCGTCTCTTGCTGTCGCTGCCGCCAAGAATGAAATAAATTTGGATCGAGATATGCCGAATCTCAATACGGGTAATAAATCTCAAGGCGACATAAACAATGTCGGGAGCCTCAAAGAATACGCGAGCCCTGCGTTGAGTGAAATGTCTGGTTCGGAGAGAAAACCGAAGTTCAAATGGATGTTTGGTCCTCATAGAAACGCAAGTGTGGTATGTATTCTATTATTACTATTCAAGAATTAATTAATGAATTAATTTCCTATTAAAAATAATAATTTTTCCAACTTTTTCAAAATTTTTTTTACGATTAAAATATATAATCATATATATATATATATATAATCATAAATATATAAAAATATAAAATTTTTTCGCAGCTGCCTGTTCAAATAAAAAAAAATCCAGGTCTCGGCTTCAGCATAGCTGGCGGGGTAGCGGGTGCAGAGACCGTAAGTAGAGCATACATATTAATTTCAACGTCGAGTTTTAGTCTCGAGTTAAAAAACCAATATATTCTTTTTGCAGGGAATAATCGTGACGAAAGTGAATCCCGACGGGCCAGCTCAGGGTACTCTTCGACCGGGAGACAAAATCCTGGAAGTAGACGGTATTGATTTCACCAAATCTGATCACAATAACGCCGTCGCTGTTCTGCGTGCCACCGGTGCTGTTGTTTCTATGATGATAAGTCGCCACCAATGATTGTAAGTTATTCGATGAAAAAAAAACAAAAATGGGAAAACTTTTTCTAATTCTTTTAGATGACATACGATCGCTTTACATACTTCAGACTGAATACATTTTATAGCTCTAACATATATACATATATTTAAATATATTCTTTAATAAAAATCCATAAATCACGCGATATATGAACGCGTCACGTTCGCGAGAAAATGAGAGAGATATATAGAGCGCCTGTCATATTAGTTGACCCAATTGCAAATATCGGAATTATTCGTGCTATTGAAAAATGTTTCAGATGAAAATTGAGATATTTTCAGAGGGAGTGCATACGCAATAAGCATTTTCTTTACAAGTGGTTTTTTATTTTATTAAATAAAAATTATTCTCAATCTTTTTGAGGAAACCATATCTCTTTCACGCAATATTATAGTTTTATGAGAGAATAAAACAATTAAATGAGCTGTATCAGACATTTGAGCTTATTTAAGATTATTATATCTGAGAATTATATTTCTCTTAAAATATTGCAATTTTTTCTATGTAATAGATATATATGAAATATTTTTCAATAATATTTCAATATTTATGTGCATTGATCAAAATGGGACACTCTGTATACAAACATAAATATATACAATATAAATATATATTTATGTCAAATAAGATTGTAAACGAGCTAAGATACTGTTGTTGGTCGTTTTGCGAGCAACGCAGGATACGAAAGGTGTGATGATCCTCGTGAGAATATAATACTATAGAGTATGTTATTTTTCAACACTCTGTACGGACAAATTAAAAGAGCAATCTATTCGTTATCATAGCTCCTCCTTGACTAGAACAATAACGTATTTCCCGAAATCTCTAGCTCCGCGCGTTTGCGGACGATGATGTTGATAGACTAGTTGATTTATATCTATATCTGTGCGTTCTCTCTTCGACGAGAGTGCCGACAATGTGCCAGAAAACAAAGTACTATTTATTATCCATATACATAACATATATTGAGAAAAAAGATATATATATATGCATATACATATATTATATATATAAACAAATTTATATCTGTAGAAAAGAGAGAAAGCTAAACAAGGTTCCCACAGATTTCAACGATGTAAATAGATGAGAAATACGCGAAGCAAATTAAATCTGTTACGTTTTTAATTTCTCATAATTGACTATAAATGTTTGGCTAAAAAAAAAATTACTTTGAATTCTTCTAGGAATTTACATCACGAAATATTTTGCAGGGGGGCGTACGCACTTCGTTTCGTTGTAATCGAATCGTTTCTCGTGATGTAGTAGTGATCTTTATCAGTTGTTAAGACTATAGTAAATGTTATTGCATACGGCAATGCTATAAATTCTATCATTCGATCAATGATGCAAAGACGGGGGATACAAGAGTAGATCCTACATATTACGTGAAATAGCGTTGGGCGGAACCATGATATTATATTTAAATCGAATATTCGATTATTATTCCCTTTGCGGGACAACAAACAAACACAGGTACTTGAGCCGACCTGTTTCGATATAACTGAACATTCGGGATTATTATTATAATAATAAAGGCGCTTCTGTATGTCTGCGGGATCCTTGTCATGCTTGTCTGGTAGGAGAGAAAAGAAAATATTCTTCTATGTGCCGTACTTATATCGATAATAATGTTTATACTCAATATCAGTGTCTCAGAGTCCTCCCAGTCGCGATTATCCATTACAGATTTCTCTCTCACACTTAGCCTCTTTTAAAAATTCACTCTTTAAGCGATCATAAAACCGTCATTTTCAGATTCTTCAACACTGGCGCACATTTTTATAATATTGATGAAGGATGCATCTAATTCTATTATTGCATTATATTAAAGATGACATAAAAGAATATTTCATTTACATCTTAATGCTTCTACATCAGTATACGAAATGTATTAATTGAAGGTAATAGAATATATCGATTAGTGAAAAAATTATATTAATAATTAATATTCAATTATATATAAAATCTATAAATTTTATAAAATATATACAAAATACATGCAAATTTTTTATGATTATTTTATATACATATATAATAAATATATAAATATTAGAGAACAATTTTACATCGCGCCAGTGCTTAAGGATAAAGCCCATTAACTTTGTACATTTTACATGTGTATACGTTATTTGATTTTTTATCATTAATATTATTAGACTACATATCTCGAGACCACACGTGAAAGGTCTTCCGGATTGTGATTGATTTAGCGATTATTTCGACAATTACTCGCGTTTTTTCTTTCCGTTGATGGAACGAAACCGTACAAAACCATGACGACTAATGATCGCACAAGCGTGATATTGTTGATCGACAAGCGAGATAAAATAAATGGGAACTTTTGCATGCGCGCGAGCGTATAAAGTAGAATGTGTATAGAGAGAACAAAAGGAATGTAAAGGACTGAAAATTGGTAGCACAAATGAAATCGTTATTTGGTTACACACACACACACACGCGCGCGCGTGTGTTGGGTTTATATATGTATATATATATATATTGTGCGCATTGTTATAATTGAAATCGGTGTGAATGCAGAGCTATCTACGACATGCCAGACGTTTCGCATATTTTCTTCGCAAATCCGGAATCTATTTTACATGTTTCGGCACAAACACGATTCTAATTCACTTAATTTTCTTTATTAATACAATTGGCTTTGTAATTAACGATATTAGCTTATATAATTAATGTCATTAAGCTATAGTGATATTATTAGAAATAATAATAATAAAATATCGATTTGTATTTCCAAGAAATGTCGATTCTTCAAAATCTTCAGAATCAAAATCCTTCTATTCAAAGGAAAAATGTCGAAAGTCTGGTAGTCTTGGGCGTATTAGGTTAATTACTTGTTATTAAGTTAATGTTTGTTCTTGTATCTTCGTTCTTTCTCGATGTTACGTACAATATAGGATTTTATGGTAAGTTTACGGGTGAGAAAGCCCCCTTGGTATTATTCGAACTTCGCGTATCGAGAGAATGTCAGTAGAATTATTCATCCCTAGTCAGAACCGATAAGGAAAGTGTTAGTATTTTTCGTCGACTTGATTCTGTCGACAAAATTTTCTTTCTTTTTTTTACGTTTCTATTAACGTCGCGACGAACTTCCACTTTCAGAGGTTTTATTGAAAATCTTTTTTTACATTCTTTTTTCCTTGTTTATAAATCTTCGCGCGATAGTTGATTTTTTTTAGCTCATTGTTTGTTCTCATCTTGCCACTGCATTTAATTTTCTGTAAAGATGCGGTAAAAAGTATTAGAGATTAGATAAGAAAGTTTGTGTCCGTTCTCTTCTTCAATTACAACTTTTGAATGAACGGATTGACTGTTTCAACTGATTAATCGTCGTTAAAAAGAGGACAAGATTAATATGTATTCGTTGACGGAGAAGTTTCCACTTTCATGGACCACGCGCGAGCACACACATATTATACTCTTTTCTACTACTCTAAACTAAACAGACTGACTACTTTTTGGATACCTATTACATGTTTAACGGCGCGTTTTCGATCGGAGTGCGTTTGAATCGCTTCGAAAGCGAACAATCGAAGTCGATTCTTCACAAATTTTGGACTAGACAAAGAATTTTTCAAGTTTATCTTATTTTTTTTTCAGATAGTTTAAAATCAAGTTAAAAATCGTTGACAGATTGGCTCTCAGCGCGATTTGAACTCGCTTCCGCTTCGAGAAAACTCGCTATCGTTATGGAGTGACTGCGAATCTAAGATTTTGCGTGTGTGAATGAAACTCTAAGTTGTACCTATGGATGTATATACTGATAAGCGACTAATCGTGCGTATGTAAACAAACTTTGCGAAAGCAATCAAGTGGTTGTACCTTTTACTTGCGATACGTTGGTGTTTTCACTTTCATTTCATTTTTATATTTGTCCGTAGTATGTTAAAGGAATTTCAAGGCGAATTTTTTGTTTCTGTGTCGGAGATTTCTTTTCTTTTCTCAAAAATTCGATATAATCGATGATGTTGATTATTGCGTTTTGCAAATGTTTATATTTATCCGGGGAACGATTATGTCATTTTTACAATATCTGTCTATCGCGGTACAACCACTTCGTTAGCGTGCGTTTAATTATGGTTGTCAGATGAATAATTTATAGTTTGTAACGGATCGATGTACAAAGAAATTACTCGCGTTCTCTTACCGGACGTCGTCTTCTGATATACAATTACTATGCATTTTGAATATGTTAGTGAAAGATGTCTGATCTTTAACGAGAAGTCCTAGTTGGTTGTGCAGCAATAAATAAATTAATATTTACGTACAAAGTGATTTAAACGCGATTCATCTTACAATGCTATTTCGCATAAAGAAACATCTCGGTGTAGCAACATTAATCATTTTGTAAAAGTGGCTAAGAATGGCCCTTCTCCTTTTTATCGGATTGTTGCATATGCAATGTCGCATCTCGTCGTAAAAGCCTTAGTTTCACGATACCCTCTTAAGTCTCTTACGATCGAATCTCAAGTATCGTGTTCAAGTGATGTAATACTTTTACGCTCGATTCTCTTATACTCGCGATCTCTCGAGTAAATTTGCTTAGAAAATTGAAAAATCCTTGCAATTATTCTACAATCTTAAAATAGTAAGAATTTCACGCGTTACAAAAGAATCACACGCGAGAGAGGCGAGTATCAGCGTGTACAAAAAATTATAAAATATTTTTTTTTATTTTCAGTTATATTTTCATTTTAAACATCCTAATATAAAATGATGAGATTACAAGGATGAGAAACGCGATCATCGATTATTTAAGCACTTCCGAGACTTGATTTCTCGTCATCAGCACTGATCAGCAATTGCACTGGATTTTCCACATAGTGCTTCCACAGATTGGAGAACTTTGCCACTGTGACGCCATCGAGAACGCGATGATCCGCCGACCAGCTGACCGACATTATATGGACCGGAATCACGTTTCCTTCGTCATCGAATCGCGGCACCTTTTGCGCCCTTCCGAACGCGCCGATTATCACCTGTGGCGGCACGATCACCGGCTTCGTATATGTTCCTCCGATCTAAATCAATACGATTTATTGCCACAATACAATTTGACTTTTAGCTTCTAACGAAAGTCGTTAGTTCCCATGATTTATATTATTTATATCATTTTTATCGATTCACTTAAATTGTAAATGAGAATATGATTAATATAAGTTAAAAAATGAAGCCTTTGGCTGAAATATAATTAAATTTCAATTTTGGCACTGTCGAGAATCACAGAAGATTTGTGAGTCAAATAATTTCTCTGTTTATAATGTAATTGTGTACGGACTTACCACACCTATGTTCGACAACGAGAACGTCGTGTCGACCAAATCGCCGAGCGGTATCGACGACTTCTTACCAAGCTCCTGGAGCCTGTTGAGCTCCCGGGCGATCGCGAGAACGCTGAGATTTTGCACGTTCTTGATGTTGGGCACCACCAGGCCCTTCGGAGTGTCCATAGCAACGCCGATATTGTGATTGTCCAGGATTCGCAGCGTCCGATCCTCCTCATTCAGCCAGGCGTTCAACCTGGGATAATGCTCCAACGCTCGCGAGGCCGCCTTCACGAAGAACGGCATGAGGGTCAAGGAGACACCACTGTCCTTCAGTGAGTCCTTCACCTCTTTTCGGCACTGAATCACCCGATTCACGTTGCACTCGTCACTATAGACGAAGTGAGGTATACTCTGCAAGAAGTTTGCAAAAAGATAAGTCTCTCTTTTTATAAAAAGTAAAAAAAGTTTATTATAGAATTTAATAAAAAAATTCTAGGCAAAATTGGACATCAGACATTTTTTACATCAAATAATAATTGCAGTTATTTGAATTTATAGCATCTTAATGAAATTTACGTGTAAAATTTATCTGCCGCTTAAATCTGTGTAGATAGATATTTTTAGCGATGACCTCGATGACTTACCAAGGACCTCGTCATAGTTTTCCACATGTGTTTCGAATATCCCTTCAACCCCTCCGTCGTCCCCGTTACATTCGCCTCCGGAGAAACTTCCGCTCGAACTTTCGGAGTCGCGGAAATCTTCTGCAGATGATTCAGTATGTCCTCCTTGAGTACTCTACCATTTTTGCCGGTCGCCATTACGTCCTTCAGCTTTACGTTATTCTCCATGGCAATTCTCCTCACCGCCGGGGTCGTCAATATCTTCTGCACGATATTATCCTGCGATTCCGTCTCGTCTATCTCCCTCTTGTCGGAACGGTCAATCTGGTCCTTGCCTTCCTCTTTAATTCCCTCCGAATCTTTTGCAGCATCCTTCGAATCGTCCTCTATCTCGATATCCAGCAATGCATCCCCGGTCAAGGCAACATCGTCTACGTTAAAGTGCAGCGCCTTGATGAGACCGTCGTAGCGACTCGTGATCGTCACCGACGCCTTATCGCTCTGCACCTCGCAGATCTTGTCAAACTGGCTCACTCGGTCACCCGGTTTCACGAACCTAGAATATTTCGCGTGCTATCATGTGACACATCGTGCGGAATTAGCCCCATTTAGAAGAAAGATAGAGAAATAGATACTATTCTATTTAAATATATTATGAACAGTAAATTAATTTAATTATTAAAAGTTAAATGAGTTGGAGAAATTATTTCTCTAATATTGTATAACAACACAAAACTGATGTCTGAAATATAGATTTTTTATAATTCTCTCTAAGAGAGAGAGAGAGAGAGAAAACCCTCCATATAAAACATTCTTGAAAATTTTTTTTCTAATATATTGTATTAAATTCCACAGAGTGTTGTGTATGCACATCGTCATCTGGATCTGAATAAATATATGAGAGGAAGAAAAATGGAATGGAATATTGTCACAATGTACCATTCTTTTATCGTGACGTCCCGAATCCCTTCGCCGATGTCTGACAGTCGGAAGGGCACCACTTTGCCGAAACGAACGACGCTAGTCGATAAGAAACGGTATATCGAGCCGTGTGATCTGTTAGCCTGCACAAACAGAAGTTTCGTCGCTGGCGAGTATAATAACAAATAACAACAATTTTATTGAGTAACGAACGACACTATAAGTAAAGTACAATTACATTTAAAGTCGAATTCTATAGAGTTTTGCAAAATTATAGAACAAGTGTATATAGTTTGAATGAAAGCAATATGCAATAAGATGAAAGATATTAAAAGATAAACTTATATGAATATGAAAGAATAGATAAGAGGATAATGTATTTTACTTATAGCAATACATTTACATTGCTCTCTTTATATATATCATACTGTTTTACATCATCTCTTAATGACAGATTCTTTGATGCAATTTAGAAACGAATTATCTCCTCGGTCAAAGGGGATCGTCATAATTTTATTAGAGAAAAGATATTTGCTCCTCAAATGTATATCTCGAAAATTAATTTTAAATTTATCAAAGCATCTATTATTAAAAAGTAATCATTCGATGGAAGAGCAAAATTTTCATTCTTTATTTTCGTGATGAAATCAACAGATGCATTCTGTTGTTTATTTCACGATCGCTGTTATTTACTTCACGATCACACATTGGCACGCGCATCAAACGCGATCGACTCGTTGTGTTTAAAGGTCTTTGATTGTGTTGGCAGAGTGCCAGAGTTCATATCCGACTCGCGGGACTTGTTGACGTTCGACATTGGCACGTGGCACTGCTTAAGTCTCGGCGAACTACCTCGCGTTTATTCACCTGAAAATTTTTACTTGGCAAACGTAAACTTGCTCGAATACTTACCGTTCGTGCGGCCGTTAATAGTCGACAAAAAAGAGCCATCGGTTGATCTCTATCCAATCCGGTCGAGGAGTCGCGCGATAGCTCGCGGGAATATATAATACTCGTAACTATCGAATGTGCGTTATCACTCGCACGACACGCTCTGAGAAAGCATGTTTATTCACGACACAAAATTGCGCAATCGAGTTCATTTTCATGATAAACACGTATTCCACTTATGCATTTCTCGATACATTATTATCTCAATATTCACAATTAGTTAATAAAATTAATGAAACAAACATGTAAAATAACTGTGAGACAACTTGATTGGAGAGATGTCTTAAACGAGATATATAAAATGTAGTAAAAGCGTCGATGGTAGCATCAGAACTGTTTCTCGGGATATTATCAAAGATAAGAATTCGAGCCTCTGCCCCCTCCTTCCTTGTATTGTAAAGGAGAAAGAATGTAGATAAATAGATAATAAAAAAAGAAATCCTCATAGGCGTCGAGAGGCGTAAATTTCTATTTTCATTTTCTTGTTCGCCGCATATATATATATATATATATATATATATATATATATATATATATATACAGGGTGTCCTGCAAAGATTGTGCCAACGCTCGTGAGCGGGTAGAGGACAGTAAACTGAACAGAAAAGTCCTTTACCATTTTGCAATTTTCGTAATAATTATTGAAATATTAATTAAAAAATATTAGCAAATGAGCACGCGTTTCGCGCGGCTATCGCTTGGCTAGACTATGGGATGTACATCTAGGCGTGCCAGCGGCGAGCTTCATCGTGTCGCACGGCAACGAAAAATGTTTGTTCTTACGCGTATCACTCTCGTCGCGAAGCTAAATTTTTCGTTGCCGTGCGACGAAACTTGCCGCTGTCACGCCTAAAGCGTACGTCCCATGGTCTAGCCGCGCGAAACACGTGTTCATTCGTTAATACTTTTTAATTAATATTTCAATAATTATTGCAAAAATTGCAAAATGGACTTTTCTGTTCAGTTTACTGTCCTCTACCCGCTCACGAACGTTGGCATAATCTTTGCAGGACACCCTGTATATATATAAATTTATTTTATTGTATACATATATTTATTTTTTTTACTGATTTTATATACCTATCTGTTTTTTATGTTGTACATCATGTACTTGTAATGTACATACATGTAGTATACATTTTATTTATTAGATTGTGTATTACATGATAATGAAATAGCAACGAATGTTTATTGCATGCAAGATACGGGAAATTAAATTTCGTTGGAATTACCATGTTGATATTTCGAATGCTTTTTTTTTTTTTAGAAATGATGGATAGTAGATGGAAATAACTATATGCTCTCGATACGCCATTCAATAATTGTTTTATTTTCCAAGTTCGATTTTTCATCTCTCTCGCACCGCGCGCGCTTGTTACAATAGAAAAGATATTTTTTTTTTTATACGTCGCTTTGGTTTCGACGACGGGAATCGAGCGATTTAATCGTCGATAATGCAATAATAACGCCCTTTTTGCAATTACTCGCAAAATTGATCAAAGGTTTAAAATAAAATTTTATATAGGATTTTTTAATTTAATAAAAAAAGAGAAGAGATATATAATATATATATATATATATATATATATATATATATATATATATATATCATATTTTTATCTGATATATCAAGGAACGATAAATTATATTCACTTCATTCCAAAAATGCTACGTCTCTAGATAATTATTTGAAATTTTCTCCGAAACACCGTTTGATCAGTTTCGTGAGTCACGATTATTAAAACAAGTACGAAAAGAGAGGTTGAGAAACAACCAGGTGGAAACATTGTATTCTCGATTAATACACTCGGTACTGGGGTCCGATAAATGTGTTCGCTTTAAATACATTTATTTATTGTCCGCTCTGTATACGATTATCTCGTCGAAAGGCGCTCTCTTAGGGAACATTGAACGATCCTTCCTCGAATAAACAAACAAATAAATAGATCAACGAATAAGTGAAATTGAGATGCGAAAAACTACATTTATGTATATATCTCGCGCAATCCAATAGAATTGAATCATACATTGTGAGGTGCTCGACTAGAATTAGTGGATCACTCGATACATCAGCTTGATCTCGATAAATGCACGTACATGTGTATGTCCTAAGTGTATGCGCGTATTAATTTATGCACAATAACAGTAACAATAACGACAACAGCGATCATGGTAACGATCAATAATCTCGACATTTCTCTCTCATCCTCGATTGATAATAGAATGATGTGAACGATAACGATGATAATCACGATGCGAAACGCTCAGCGTCTTCAACGTCAATTTTCAAATTTTAATTCAATTATTAATCTCTTTAATATGTTAAATTAAAGTTTAAGAATCAACGGGTTAGGATATATTTCTTATCTTAATCTTTCTGAATGCGTCTCGGCGTTCAACGATTTATATAACAGTGCGCGTACGTATGTGTGTGTCTATAATTGCGCCACTTGCTCGTTATTAGTTCTGCTGGTGGTGCTGGACGTTAACGAGATCTCAGTGACCCCTACAGACGTCCGCACCGCCGCGGTTAGGGCGCTTTGCAGGGGTACGTTCTCGCTCGCCGACTCGCAACCTGTGTCTGCAAAATGAAAATTTCATTAGCCATTAATCGCGAGAAGAGCGAACGGTATTAGGCTAAGTGCACAGAACGCGATGCGCTTAGTACTCTTGGGATTTCCACGGCTCTTCATTGGAGCGTAATCAACTGCGATAAAATAAAAATATAATTATTTCTCATCAATCAATCGTTTCCGGGAGGGCAACAATCTCATTTGAATAATTAAGAATTAAAGTTTAATGTCATTTAATAAGTATCTTTATATATCAGCAATATAAGTAATCTTTCTTGTCCGGTATCTTGTAACGTTAAATTAATAATTGTTTTACGAGCACGTATATAATATTAATTTAATATATCGGTAACGAAATTTCAAATTCAGTTTTTGCACGTCTCTTTTTCATTCCATTCGCAGAATGAGCAAAAGGATCTATTACGTAATCGCTCATAATACAAGTCATGAGAGGGAATGTTCATTTATAATACCGTCACGTGTCGCGGCACGAAATTTCCCGAATTCTCCTCGAATAATTCACCTATAAATTTACACAAGAGAACAAAGGAGAAGCGGTATTAACTTAATAATTTAGCACCGCTTAAGGCGGAATCATCCGAGTCGACCATTAGTGCGGGCGCTCGCTCGCTCGCTCGTCCTATAATCCCTTTCATGATTGCGTAGCCACTGCCGCGTAATAACCAACGATTGTTAATCACAAAGCAACGGTAGGAATATAATGATGTATAGCGCCCCGGATATAATGAACATCGAGAATCGATTGATATCGCGTTCGCAAAGTACATAAATGAAATTTGCGTTCTCTAAAAAAAATATACGAGGATCCGCGTTATAAATAAAACGTTTAATAAACGAAAAGCGCTTCTAAATCCGCGCCAGGATTGGCCCAGATTCCAGCCAGGAACTGTTACATCCATAGAGAGTCGCCGTCACGCTATCGAATATCAAGCCGTCGCGTCTCCCGCGTATCGATTACTTTCTTTCGAATGAAAGCCCCGAATGGGATGACGAAGCGACTCATCGTCGTCGGTTCGGATGTCATATTCCGGATTTTTCGAATGTATCGCGAATCGCGAAGCCGGATTTGCGCTACAGGTCCCCTTTAAAGCTAGCTATCTTGAAAAAGAATCATTTTCATATTTATCCTTATTACTCCATAGAGAAAGGCGTCGCGCGCGATGCACGTGATTATTAAGTTTGCAGATAAAACTTATTTAAATTCGAATAAAAAATTCATATTTTAACGTAATTGTTCTTCCTTTTTGGACAATCATAATTTCTTTGCTATTTTATCTCGGGAATTTCTTGAAAAAAAAAATTGATTTATATATGATATAGATTTATGCTCTTTCAAAATATTACTTTGCATATTTTTATTCCATTAGATAAGTAATTATTGCACACATTATTCACGCGTTATAGAGCGAGACGATATATCGAATGTAGCGGAAAGATAATGCGATCTATCGTATTGTCGCGTGTGTTTCCAGAATAGGAGAGGAAAAGGAACGCCTTTTTCTTCTCGTTTTATCGATTTGCGGGTCGCGGTAAATTGTTTCGACATGAAAAGAAAATTTACGAGAAACTCTCCCTCGGTACGGAATCATATCCTTGAGACCCTCACATTTGGTCATAGACGATGCGCCGGCGCTGCTGCCCTGCTTCTTAAACGTGCTGCCCATGTAGACTTTGCCGCGTATATTTTTTTCAGGCTGGAAGACAATGATGTAGACCTTGGGCGAGTAGAGGCAGACCAGGGTGACGGACGCGCTCAGGCTGATCGCCACGCAAAGAGTGGTGATTTGCGTCTCGTGGGCGTTGCCGGTGCCAAAGTATATCGGCACGAAGGCGAGCCAGATGATGCACGTGGTATACATGGTGAAACCGATGAACTTGCTCTCGTTGAAGTTCTCCGGTATCCTGCGCGTCTTCACCGCGTACACGGTCGAAATGAGAATCAGCAGGGCATTGTACAGCTGGGAGAACAGGAAACTCATATCCTGGATGTTGCACTTGAGGATCACCTGGCGGCGATCCGGATACGAATACCTGGTACCCGGTGGCTCGATAATCATCCAGATCAGCGTGAGCACCACCTCAGGAAAACCATCTCTATCTGTCTATGTGTCTCGTGACGGACGAGAGAAACCGAAAAGTGCGCGAAATAAGGGTAAAGCAATTATTTCGAACCGAATATTGGGATCTTTCATTTTGATACGTATTGCGAGCACGCGAAAGTTCTATTTAGGGATTTACTTTTTTTTATTAAAAATTATTAGAGATACGAGGAAACTCAAATTTTGGAATTTGCAAATTTGCATTCTTTAGATTTTTTATGACTCGATATTTTCCTTTATTATCTTTAAATATGTATTATTGCACGGATAATTAATTCGAAACATTTAATATTGCTTTATAATTATAATGCGATTTTACATTAATTGATTAATCATGCTAATAATCACATATTTCATTTATTTTTATTCAATATACTAATAGCACATGTTATATATTAAGTAAATAAATAAACATATACAATCTCATTAGTCTTTATTAAATGTACTATTGCGTAGCTAATTTAACTAATGAACAATTAATCGCCTTACAATTATACAACCTTTTGTTGCGTCATTTGTTTTAATTAACAATCGCGTGTTTATTTCATTTCATGTCACGCATTACGGAAATCTCGGTGGTTGCAAAATGTTAAATAAATAAATAGATGTAAACAAAAAAGAAATTAACAGTAGCTTGATAGAGACAAGATATAGATACGAAACTTTTCTCAAATAAGCGCTCGGTTCGAAATGGAAACTTTATCCTATCAAGATCGGGATCCACTTACCTGAAAGGCGATCAGCGCGGCTGCGATGCAAACCTGAGAAGTTGGACTGATGTAACGCGGTCTGACGGCGGATCGCGAGGCCGAATCGAAGATCCTGGCGATTCTGTTGGTCTTGGTAAGCAGGGCGCCATACACGGCGCTAAAGCTGACACCGACGCCGAAGCGCTGCAAGACGCAGGTCGCTGTGGTTGGCGTGGCGAGTAGCACGAAGGTGTTTAAGTAGCAGACGAGCACGCCCGCCAGCAGGATCGCGGTGAGCTCTCGTCCGGAGGCACGGACCACCGGAGTGTCGCGATGTTGGAAGAGCAGACACGCCACCGCTAGGGTTGTCACGATCCCCAGGCAGGATATTACCGCGGGGGCGATGGCGAAGGCACTGCTCCACCTGAAAACAAACATCGATCTCTTCATTAATGAATAATAAGTAATTATCTTTCGATTTCTTATCACAAGAATTAAAATAAATAATTTCCTTTTCAAATTTTTATCGGGAAAAAAAATTTTTTTTAATTAAATTCTACTCTTGTTTTAAAATAATCTTTAGACTATTTGGAATAAAATTCTCACTACCAATTCTCATTACCAATTTTTGCAACATTTTGTCACGTATTTTTAGGATCGATAATATCTCCTAACAATGTCAAGGTTCAGTTTAAATCTCGTAAAAAAAAAGAGCGTGAAGGGGCGCGCACCTGATATGCTTGATTGGAAGCTGGTAACAGCCTCGTTTGTCGAGATGCGGCCAGAAACCCGGGCCGCAGTCCATGCAGGTGTACTCGTCGTAGACGAACTCGTACGCCTCGCACTGATCGCACACCCAGCAACAAGTGTCACCCTGTTGCTTCTTTATCATACCTGGCTCGCAGGGCAGAGAGCACGCGGAGATTGGTATGTCCTTCGTCCCTCGCGCCCACACCATCTCCTCCGTGCGAATGTCCAGGGAATTGTACCATTTGCCCACCACCTGTCGAATAGATTTGTCACCGTATGATCCTCACCCACAATACGCAAATTTTCCGATCGCATTCGAGCATTCCGTCCGCAAAATTTGGCAGCTGATCAAATCTTCCGTCGAATTTTGGTCAATTGCGCGTGAAAAAAAAAGAGAAAGATAGAGAGATTTTAATTTTATCGTGGTTAATTTTAATTGTGGATGGAAACATTCATTTCGATAGGATTACATAATAAATATAATTTATTAACATTTTCTCATGTTTATATATTTTGTATAAAAATCTCTTTCGAAAAAAAATATCTTTTTTTTTCGAAAGAAAATTAAATAAAAAATTTCCAATATCTTTTTATGAATATTTTATACGTGAAATTGTGCAATTTAAAAATTAAATTTATATCGTTTATAATTACAACAGTAAAGAAAAAAAAAAAAATATATATATATATATATATATATATATATATATATATAAATTTTGCGTACATATAATCCTTTAAATTATAATAAAATTTCAGTGCATTGCAATTAATTTAAACCTTTTTATCATCGTCTGATTTTTTTATTTTTAAACTCAAATTATTACTTCCGATTCTTTCTTTCACTCTAAACACCGTCATATTTTTCTTGTCCTAGAGCTCGAGGATCTAATTTCGCATCAGTTTTCTCCGATGGAAAGCATTTTCTCGCAAGTTTTCAGGGCTCTCGAAAGTACAACCACGGTGCAACTTTAATTACTCGTTAAAAAGGCAGAGCCACCCCTTTGCGCATTCGTTTCATTCGATTCCGCGTCGCATCATCGATCGCGCCGACTTTACACGCGTATTACCGAAAGCAGACATGTGAAAACCGATATCCAGAATGCCTTCTAAATACCGTATATATCGGTATTTTTTAATTTAATAAACATTAAATATCAAAAATTCTCTCTCTAAAATAATCGTTTGCTACAGAATTTATTTACATCGATATTTAAAATAATAGAAATTATATTATTTTCATTATTAATGCGAGAAATTGGTATAGTATTTCTGATGATACTAATTTTACAATGTCTAAAACTTTGAAGATCCATAGTGTGGCTTTGAATTAAAAAAGTCCATTCTATCAAATATAACTTTGTCTTCGTTAATTCATATTTGAAAAGAGACTCGAAATGATGAAATAAATTTTTCAGGCTCGAGGGATCTGACCAATTTGAGCTTCGAATAGTTGAAATTGTTCGACCACTGGAAAATTCCGTCTCATCTGCGAAAGAGACGACGTGGAAATGAAACTTTATAGAAGCCGAAGTGGCTTTCTCGGGGAGTTCCAATTCAACTTATCATCAAGAAGCGACAGTTTGTTCAATTATGCATCAGCGAATGATATAATAGTATGTGACAATGATTACGGCGTTCCGGAATGAGCCTTACCCGATAGTGATAGCCGTTCGTGCCATTGTTGTTCGTCCCCTTTCGAAAATTGAGGATTTCGTATCGCGCCAGACCGTCCCCGTGCTCGTCGAATTTCACTTCGCTGCCGGCGTCGTCTGTAAAATCGTGACGAAAGTGATAATAGCGGATTCAACTGCGAACCCTGAAACGGCATTCGGCTCTCGAACTGAATTAACAACGTGATCTGACAATAGTTCGCGGAATGTGATATATAACAAAAAGTTTTGACAAAACATTCAAAAATTACTTTAAAAAATAAAAAAATATACCAAAAGCACAATACAGATGGAATATAGAATCGTGATAGTTTTTGCTAATCGAGTATTGATTCAGCAAACAACCGGTTTTACGTTTGATATAAAAGTTTAACCGTGCTATTTCGTGTTATTTCACTTTTCGAAAAGTTTTTATTCCCGTCGAGAGAATGAAGATTTAAGATAAATATTCAATTTTCTTACATTACGACTATCATTATATCATTTGATGCTATTCCTTTAAACATTTCTTTAGCATTCTTTCCTTCCGGCATTCTTTTTTTTCTGACATTCTTTTAGCACTCTCAATGGAGAATGATAAGAAGAACGGGAGCGATAAAAGACGGCGGACAAAGGAGGCAAACAAATGGCGCGTCGCGCCGTCCCTGATTATTTCGCCGTTTTATGCAGCGTCGTTTCATCGGACTCACCTACAAAGGACACGTTCAGCAGATAATTCCTATAGAACGCGCCACGATCGTAGTTGGCCATTGATGGGCACAGGCCCTCCTCGCGGTCGCGGCAGAGATCACGGCGTAGATTATGAAGCGCCAGAGCAAACGCATACACCGCGTCCACAACAAACTGCACCTTGGATTCCTGCTCGTAGCCGCTCGCCGCCGTGAGTCTCAGCTTGGGCGAGCATAGAGCGACGTTCTGATTGCCAGAATTAGCAGTCCTCCATACTGCCTGCTGAGTGAAACGCTCCATGGTCGCTGTGTTCCTCCTCAGATTGCAGCTGAATACTTCCTCCCAATATTCTCCAAACCACGGATTTCGCCGATTGTTGTCGGGAGTGAGCGACGCCATGTACTCGTCAAAGCCGGGGATGTTCTCCGATTGTAGCTCGACGGTGATGGCGCCCTCGGCCTCTTCTTCGAGGCCTTCGACCAACTTGCTCTGTCGGCCCCAGCCGTCGCTGGCCAACCACTGCAGAGATATTCGTAGTTTATCATTGTTTAAGAGAGAAGATGATATCATAGAATCCCGTATCTTGTTTTTTAAATAAAAATTTCATCAAAAAAATGTGTGGGGAAGAAATATAAATTTTATAATGACGGAAATATAAATAAAGACGCGCGAAAAAGGGAGGTTTCATGTTACCGGGGATTCTCCGGGGGAGCTTTTCTCCTACATCTCTGACCTGGAACGGCTGGCTGAGATTCAATCGCTTTGCAGCTTCAAGAATACCGCGGGCGTCCTCCGCCCGAGTAAAGAGAACAATTGCGCGGGCATTCGGCTTCTTGTTCAAACGTTGGATGATGTCATCGTACACTTTGTTATCCGCAGCGCTGGGCACCTTGAGGGCCGCCGCAATGCAGACGTTCCGTTCCGTCGCCTCGCGTGTGAACACCTCGATACCATATTCGCCGTAGCTGCCCTCCGAATAAACGGTGGAGACGTAGGACCAATTGGCGCTCTTCACTACGTCCACTAAGGCGATCGACTGGAAGGTGTCCGGTGGTACCGTTCTCGCGAAGTAATCGAACCTGAAGACCATCAGTGAACGTGACACATTGAGAACTGGGTTGAATTCTATACGTGATTGATCGTTTGATAAATAATCGTGGATTTTCGCGAAGCTATTAGAATGATTTTTATTATTAAGAAATTTATTATTTTTTATTTCATATTATATATATATATATATATATATATATATATATATATATAGAGAAGAGAGAGAGAGAGAGAGAGAGATATATTTATACATGCATATATTTATATATTATATATTTATATTTGAAAGACGGTAGCAATTTTTCTACGAAATTATTTTAATCAAGAAAAAATTTATTTTTTTTAATCCTGTATCATTAAGAATTAATTCTGTAGATTAATAATTAATTAAGAGATCAATTAGTGTAGGAAATTAATAGTTAATAATTCATAGGATTAATTATGAAAATTCGTAGCTCTTAAATATTGGCCAATTTTCCCATCGTACGTTTAAACTGTCGTATCTTCAAATATGTACTTGTTAAAGTCATATACAACGACTGTTTAAACAGGGGTCGGAAGAGTCTTCTAATGACAATCATACACGACGTCGGTAAACAGTGTCACAAACTGTTTGATAGAAATGTCAAAAGTTCACATTAATTACAGTCAACGTCTTATCCGACGAATCGACGATTGTTAAAGCCAATAATTGAAGAGTTTCCAGGGCATATCTCTTGAATTCGTATTTCCAGAAAATTGGAGATTTAAACATTTAATGTAAGTATTTTGTCGGCTCGTAAAATGTTATCTCACCATTTTTAATAATTTTATATTTAAGTCAATTGCAGAGTTTTATGAATTTATGAATTTTTCTGAAAGAATTAAAGTTCATTCAGAAAATATGAATTTGGAAAAAAGGTCTTTCAAACACGGAATCGTGAAATAGATATTCACAAAATATGCATTTCAATACAATTAAATATAATTGCGAATACAAATTTATATAATTAATTATCTCTTCACAATTATAATCTGAAAATTATTTATGTCCGTTAGTGCAAAAATTGTTTCATTATTTTTTTGATAGTTATTTTATCATATTTATTTTTATCATGTTTATTACATTTTATCAAATTTTGTTTTATTAAATTCTGTTTTATATAAAATTACTAATTTAAATTTTCAAGAAAGAAAAATAATTTTTTAACGGGAAAATTCTGTATAAAATTCTGTATATGTATTTCTACGTAACTTTATTTTTTTTACTTTATTCAACAGACACGACGAGCTTTTTTTAATTAATCTAATATTTATGAATATAAAAATACTATAATTTAAGCGTCTAACTTTAAGGAGAGAGATCTACCTGGTCTTATCGCTGAGCGCCTTGGCCGTGGAAGCCGGTGATATTTGAGGGATGTGAAAGAGCCTGAGCAGATTCGCCACCTGCAGCGATACCGAACTGTAGGAACCGCCGATCACCCCGAAGATGGGCCCCGCGCTGGCAGTCTTTTTCACTCTGGGCGTCGACCTATCCGCGCACTCCAGCACACTGATGTCGATGTTGGACAGAGAAGCTCTGACGAAATGCAGGCTCTGATTGAGCGCGTACGTGTCACGACCACAAGTATCGAGGATGTGCACCCCCAGCGTGACCCCCGGCAGCACCCGTTCCTCTCGATTGATCTGATCGACGGCGAACAGCATCGCCTCTAGACGTTGGACTCCCCGATGATAGATATTGGGCCCGCATGCGGTGCCGCCGCCCTTCTCGTGTACCGGGAACAGTCCACCCAGGACGATGTCGCCGGGTATCAACACCGCTTCGCTATGCATCCTCGATTGCATCAAGGATACCGTCGATAACCGCTGAAGCGACAAGGTCAGGAGCAGCAACGGCCAAGGCACGCACTCGTGCATCTTAACCGCCGGCTGTGGTCTGCCTGTGTCACGCTATCCTTGACAGTCCTCGCTTCGTCGGAATCTAGGATCTTCGATCCACCTCGCCCGTTACATCTGTCAAGATGAGTCTCTTATCTCGAACCAAGCACCTATTTCGGAGATGAAACAGCTTTCGATCCTTCGCTCGTCTTTGCCCGAGAGTAGATTTTTATGTTTCGCATTGATCGAATGATCGAATCTCTCTTGTATGATTCCTTACTAACGAGTTGAATCCTCACGCCCATTACGGTCCAATTATAGCGCAATTAAAATTTAAAAAATTTATTTCTCGAAACACTACTCCCTACTCTGTACTTACCGTATTCCCCGCAGATGGGATCCCCGACGGTCCATTAACGCATCGTCGATTCGCGGCGCGGTAAGAGGCCGGATTTCTCGCCATCGATTCCGGGTAAACGCGCATCGACCGCGAACTTCTGCTTTTTGACCTTTCCTCGCGCAACACGCACTTTTCCGCATCCCTTCCCGCAAGCTGATAGTCCGGGGAGAATCGACGTCGATTCCCTTTAACGATCACTTTCGCTTCCTCTGTGGAAATTCTTCTTACGTTATATCTATATATATATATATATTATTTCTCGGATTCTTGCCAAGTTTCTTCCTTTTTCACTCGTCAAACGCCGGCTAAAGAAGAACCGTACACAAATCCTCCCTAAGATTCTCTTAAAGAGGGACTTTAAGCTTTATATCCGATGCGATTATCTTCAGACGCCTGTTGTTCCGATAAACGATTCCGGAATTGAGAGAGGCGGGCGAATATCGGAAGACTTAGATTCCGGAATAATCATTCGGTGTCGTTGTCAGTCTCCGTGTCGGGACTATCGAACCAAATTCTTCTCTTTTAGAGTTAGGATTCCCTTGAATTTTCGAGTCTCCTTTTTTTTCTCGTTCCTCCTCTAGTTCTTCCGTTTTTATTGAGAGATTCACGATTCTTCTTTTTTTTTCTATAAAATATTCCTTTCGTCGTTATTGAAACAAATGACTTTTCCTCTTTTTCTTTTTTTATGTAATGGTATTTTTTTGTTCCTATTAAGACACACACGATTTCTTTTCTTATTTCTAATATTATATTTTCTTTGCTACTATCGAACGTATCGCTCTTCCACACACAGTTTCGTACCTTCTTTCAAATAGTAAATTTTCGACTCGTTAAACGGATTTAATTTCACCGAGATGAGAGCTTAACGAGCTCGGTGACGATGGTCGTGGTCTGGCTTTAAAGTCGAGACTGCCCCGGCGTATCGACGTAATATTGTTTTGAATTTCAAAGTGACAAAGACTCGGTTGAACGACGAAGTTGCGCGATCGCTTGTCTCGCTCTCGATCTTCATTTCTCATGCTCATGGACTCGAGATCAAGGAAGTCGCACGTAGGGATCGCGCGAAGAAATAATCTTCGAGAATCCTGCAAAATTCGAAGATTTGGTAGATTAGATTTCTCTATTTATACGCATGCCGTTATATTAGTAATCTCATGTATATAAAATTACATCGGATACATCGATCGTGACAGGAGGTAGGGTAACGCAGACTTTCCGGGATCCCGGAAAGATTTAATCCCTGTATATATACATATATATATATATATATATATATATATATATATATATCGTCTTTAATATATATATATATATATATATATATATATATATATATATATATATATATATATCGTCAAGAGAAATCATCGACGACATCGACGGAGGTGACTTCCGTGGGAGTGGGAGAACTTTTATCGGCTTCTCTCTCCTTCGCGTATCCGCTTTTCGGACTAATAATTTCGCCGACAACTTCCGGCCTATGATTGCCTAGGAAACTGCTAATGCGCGCACGCCCTACATGCATCCCGATGCAATCAGTAGAGGGGGAGGGGGGAGGGGGGGGGGCTGGCATCGAGTGTATCGACGAGAGTAAAGGACGAGGAGAGGATGGGTGAAATCGGGCAAGGGCAAGGGCGCGGATATTCCTATATGAATACACCCTAATATAACGGGGGAAACCTATATATCGAGATTGCCCCGTAATCTCGTAATCGCGTTCGACGGAACGGACGGCGGAAATTCACCCATCCTCTCTCCTCTTCTTTCCCTTTCGGGATGTAACCGCGCGGAAATAGCTCGCAGATGCGACGACACGAATATGTAAACACATGTAATATGGCGAATCCTATCGAGGATCGCCTCGATAATCCTACAACGGGGTTCGATCTGACAACGAGACGTGGACCTAGGAAAATGGGTGGAAATGGGAGGGGGGAGAGAGGAAGATCTTTCGTTTCTACTTCTCGGAAGTAGAACCTATAACCGCATGGAAATGGCTCGCAAATACGAGGGCGCGATTATGTAAACACATGTAATATCGCGAATCGTATTCGAGATTGCTTCCGTAATTCCGTGATCGTTCGACTTGACGATGAAGCATGCACGCGCGTCCGGAGAGAAAAGTCCTCTTTTCGAGGAATAACTGCGTGGAAATAACGTGGAAGTACGGGAAGGGGATGAGGGGATGGGGCGCGAAGGGACGAGGCGAGCACCGAGATTGCTTCCGGTTGTGCATCGTCGCTAATCGACGAGCATCTTTGATGTTAGACAAATCGCGAAAATGCGGTGGAAGAAATCAAATCGACAATTTTATCTCATCCGACTATCTTATTACGTGAGGAAAGGATTAATGTAAATTGACGATATTTAAAGTGAGAAGCGACACGTGTATGCGCCTTCTCCTCTTTAAGATGTACAGTTTTTGTTCACTATATATAATCTATTTACTCTCAAATCCTACTAATAATAAAAATTGTAGATTGAAGAAGCGTGATTTGTTTAAAAAATACTAAAAAGTATATTTAATGAAAAGAAATTGATAAAAAAATCCAATTTAATACTTTATGATTTTATGAGACTTTTACATAAGTTTTGCTAATCATCTTTCCATTAAAACGTGGAAAAGGCTCGGCAATCAAGATTTATAGTAAAAAAAAAGAGTAGAAGCCAATATATATAAGCTTTTTTCCTTTTTACGCTAATATAATTTTCCCTAATAATTAAATTTCTATCTTAAAAAAATGAATAAATGAATAATAAATCGTTCTATCGCGTGATATTTATTCAGTATAAATATTTAAATATTACATGTTTATAAAGAATTAAAAAAATGTAATTTGAATTTTTTAATAACTTGATAATTTTTTCCATAAAATATATTTGCAATCTTTTTATGTTTTATAAATGAAGCTAATAAAAAATATATATATAATGAATTTTTATATATAAATATACAAAATTATAAAATAAAACATATATAAAATAGAGTTTATAATAAAAAAATGATTCGAAAAATCTATAATATTATTTCCAGGAATAATAATTAAAAAAATTTCTTTTTTTCTCAACAACTCTCCTTAATAACTTCTTTGTAATTTGATAATGTTAACGCTTGATATTCGTACCGATAATTGCTGCACCTCGGTGAAGTTCATTATGACAAGATGTTAATCGATCCATCCAACGATTCAAGAGAGAACGGGTAGATTTTGAAGTATATTATTTGCACTCTTGATTGGAAAGCAATTTTCGTAAACAAATCGATCTTTTTCGTATACTTTTCACGTCGCGATTTGTCCTATCGAATTGTTTCGCGTCATGCGCCGCTCTTGGCGATACGATCTTTGAAAATTTCAAAGTCAAACAAATCGAAGTCGGATCATCACAAGCTTCGTTTTCGACTTGGGTGTCGCGCGTTAATCAGCCGCGATCGATTTTCGACAAGGGCGAGAAACAACGAATCCTCGCTCGTGCTGTCTCGACGCGGCACGTCCTTCCCTTCGACTTTCCCTCTCGTTCGTTTCGTCCTTTACTTTCTCCGCGAGTCGCCCGCGTAAATCCCGCCAGTCGGATGGAAATCGGGAATATTTTTATCGTCACTCTCTTATCCTTCCGTAAATCTCGGTGCGATAGAGCAAGTGAAAAGTCTCGAGTCTCGTTATTGCGTTTTCCCGCCCTCCGCGATTACTTGGAACGTCAAGCCAGGATCAACGAGAATCGACACTTTCTTTTTATCATTTCGAATCTCGCGATCTTGTGACCCCGTGCTTCGACGCTTTTCGCGATTTGACAGATCGTTCCACGGAATCTCGCGATTTTTCGAATCACAAAGAGAGAAACGCACTTCTTATTATCGCAAATTATTTTTCAGAATCTCACGAATGTTAGGGGGATCCTGCAAAAATTTTCGGATTCGCGAATGCGAGATAAAGAGAGAGAGAGAGAGAGAGAGAGAGAGAGAGAGAAAAGATCGTTTTAAGTGGTTCGATGAAACCCGGAGACACCCTTGCACGTCTCGCTTTTAATCCCGTTCCCTCCAACCCTTCCTCGATCGATAATCGATTCCATTTAACGGGGGATGCTTCTTCCGGGGGCGCGAAAGTCTCTGTCGTTCCTCTCGTGAACGATTGGAAGTCTGGAAGTTCTCCCCGTGTTCTCCGGAAGTCGTAAGGAAGCGAAAGATAACGCGTGAGCAGGGATGACGTCGCGCGATCGCAGCCGCCACAGCACGACTGGCCGAACGGGCCAGAACGAGCGGACCACCACCCCCTTCTCGAGCCACCCTCTCTCTTCTCACCGACAGTGCCGTACGTATAATTTTCCCCGCTTTATGCGATCCTCTTTTTTTTTTGCCGCCCGCAATTTTCCGAGTCCGCAAACCCCGCGGCAAAGCGAACGCGGAACGCTCTTTCTCTCTCTTTCTCTTTCGAGTGAAATTTTCCGGAGCAAAAGGCACGTGTCGACCTCTCGAGCCGCCCTTTTTCCACTCGTTCCCTTTCCTCGTCATCCGCTCCGGGACAAGAACCGAGGTGAAGAGCGTTTCTCGGCATCGCGTCGTAGACGACGTCGTTAAAATTTTTCCTTTTGCCTCCTTTTGCAGTCTTTCTCTCTCTCTCTCTTGAGGCGAAGGGTGGTAACCTTACTTGAAACACATACTGAATGCATTATCCGACTCTGAGCTTGAAACACGAACGCGAGAATTTCTCTCGTCTTTGTTGAAGGGAAAATTGAATTTTGACATGACGGTGTCAAGTATCATCACGCGTGCGCCTACAGTCGATTTTTTTCAATTAGTTTCCGCAAAAACTGAAATATAATATTGGGAAAAAGGGGGAAAGAGTATCGTATTGTCCCAAAAAAAAAATATTCACGAGATAAAGAGAGACAGATCAATCTCGTTGCCTAGAAAGCTAAGAGAGAACGAAGAAGAGAGACGTTTACAAATCAAATCAATCATCGCTCTCTTGTTACGAAAGATATACAAAATAGCTGTATTATGTGCTTTGACATTGTATGAATGGAACTTTAATTTTACACTACATCCGTTATGCTTGAATTTTAAATTTTCTGCAAATACTTCAACGATGTACAGATATATAAATTATTCAAGATCTTTTGAAAGCAACAGAATTTCTTATCATTACGCTGATATATATTTTATGTTAGCGAATTTTAAATCGATTTCTCTTCAACGAAAGTGTCAGGCTCTCCATAATTTTTTTTTTAATAATTATATAACGATTAAAATTATGAGTTTTTTTCGAACTCATTAATTATTAATATTCATTACTTATTAATTATTAAACTCACTTTGAGAAAGAAATATTTGAATTAAGTAAAATAAAATATTATTTGGATTAAATATATATAATTTGGATTAAATAAAATTTTCTAATTTTTGAGAATTAAAATCTCGAAACAATTTTTTTAATTTTCTAAAAGTCTACAAATTTCTAGAATTCCGAAAATTGATAAATCAAGTAATTAATGGATTTTTAAGAAATCTCGAATTTAGTAGTATCTTCTCAGAATCTTCATAAAAACATTATACGTTTGGAATTTTTACATTCTTTTGCGTAAAGTGCCGAAATTTCGACCGTAATCCCATATCTCTCTCCGTCGTCGGATCATTGCGTGTTGCAAATAGGAACGTCATGCTGCACAAAGTCCAGCAATAGGGATAAGTCATTTTATTGATCCGGGCTTAATATCGCGCTCGTAGGCTACCTGCTCGCTCTGCTTGCTAAGTTTTCTCTTTTTACGGTAAAAATATATTTGCATATGTATATGCATATGTGTTACGTATATATGTACGTATGGCATATATCGATGATATCGCGCACAAATACGTAAAACAGATAATGAAAATGTCAATATAACAATGGGACGCGCGATTTACGCGATATGCGATGATGCGTCTTCCACGCACGCAACTTTTCGCATATTTCGAAATTCCCTGCTAAATATTTGGATGCATGAAGATACTATGTGTAAATTCATCTCTTTCGTTTCGCGTTATCAAGTGAAAGACTCGATTATGAATTGCGTTATATAAAGTATCCGGAGAGTTTCGTGACATTTAAAATTTATTCGATGGATTCTCGAATGCTTATTTAGAGTCGATTTTTTTATTCCTTATTGTAAACTTTCGATTCCTCCCGCGTTACGAATCTCGAATTAAAATCCTTTTAAATCCTACGAAAGCTTTCTTGATAGAAATCTCCTTAACGAATCGGGAATCTTGACTTTTTAATTACTTTTATTACGGATCTCTACTTTCTAATGTTGTATGCCTTTATAATTAAACTATTAATTAAAATTCTTTCAAATTTTTTTATTTTATTGATAGATTCTTTCAACTTGATGTAAACTTTTTATTATTTTTGTAAATTTTTAGTTTTAACGAATATATATCTTCTTTAATCAAACTTTGAATTAAAATTCCATTAAACAATTAATATCTTGATATGTTTTGATGAATTGATAGATTTTCTAATAAATTAAATAAATTTAAAATCACTCTTCATTCTTTACTATAAATTTTCGTTAAAATGTTATATTAACAAATTTTTTATACACATGCAATTTATATTTGTTTTCTCATTATTCTGTTTTTCCTGTTTTTATTATATGTATATCGTAAACAAACTTCTCTCTCTCTCTCTCTCTCTCTCTCTCTCTCTCTCTCTCTCTCTCTTTGTTGATAATATATCGTGGAAAATTTAAAAATTTATAGCACGTGTAAATTTCTCAGAAAACTTTAGAATCTGCTTATCAGCTTATTTTTTTCAAAAATTATATGTTTTCAGAGAGACATTATTAGGTATTTCGATTCAACTTAAATCTCTCCAGATAGGTTCATTCGAGACAATTTCGAACAAGTTTATTTCTACTGAAAATCAGAGATCGTACCTTTTTGGGGATTATTATCCATATTAGAGTGTTTAATGTGTCCGAGATTTCGAGGCTATTGCGAGGATACCTCCGTTGCGAAACGCGAGTTGGGACTCGCGAGGGATTATACGTAGGAAGATTGACGGTAGGAAATGGAACGGCGTGGCAAATACGACAATGGACACATAGAAATAGAGAAAGAGAGAGAGAGAAAGAGAGAGAGAGAGTGTTCTGGCATGAAAAGCTCAGTTCGCTCGGGGCACGAAGCTATTTCACTTAATGCGGATGCGAAGAAAATGCATATCGCGAAGCACCGTTACGTAAATCTCTTCATCCTATCCAGATTTTCCTATTTTATTACGAAATCCCAGAGAGAGAGAAAGAGAGAGAAGGGGAGAGAAGAAAGAAAGAGAATGAATAAGTTCCTATTCTTAGGCGACAATCGTGTAACTCATCGTGTTACATGTTCCTTACCGATACGTCACGTACAAATATAATACTTTTAGCCGCAACCGGAATTAGGTCGCAAGAAAATATCGACGGCACGCGCCATAATTAGGATAAGCGTTGCAACATGAAATATCAAAGAAAAGAGAACGACTTTTTCTCGCGCATCACATGTGTGTGTATGTGTGTGTGTATGTGTTAGTTCTCGGATGAATTTTAATTTTAGAGAATCGTATTATTCCGCGAAATAAATATATTCGCGCTACCACACAGGTTCGCGCAATAGGTTTGCACAATCAAAGACAAACAATCGTTATCGCGTGACTTAAAAATTGTAATGATTATAATTATTATTATTCTTGGATAAAACATTGATTGGTGTTCGAACGCGATTCGCGTAATCGATGATGATTCAATCTTGTGTATCTGTTTCCTGTTGCGATTTCCATCAAGCGTCATTAATTCTATTAAGAGCTTTCGATACTAAGAATATCGGTAAAGAAAATTCATAAAAATTTATTATTAAAGTTTTTCCACAGAATAATTTTATTCGCGTTACTTTTTATATAAAAGAAAAAAAAACTATTTTTTACATTCTAATATCGATTATTTTTTACTTTATTATTAACGCGCTGTAAATTTTATTTTATTATAAATTCTCTATATTAAATATTTTTCTTGAAATCTGAAACTGTTACAGCAATATGTTTTCATGTCTGAAACATGCGATACGTGCCGAGCATCGATATTGCTCTTTCTAGGATTTAATCGAAATCGGAAAATTCCGATTTGTCGCGAAAACTGTCATCGATTCAACAAAAATAAAAATGCGCCCGTTAATTAAGCCGTCGACCTACATGCGACCTATTGCGATATCGTTCTTAATTTGTACCGTAAAACTGATCAATATTAGGCGTTGATTATTAATCGCTTCTCGCCGTGTATAATTATTGCGAATGTCGTCGTCATTTATTCCGCGAAATAGAATCTATTATAAACGTTTGTACCGATCGATTCTAAACTGCCAAAGCGCAATTCTACGAATTTTATATCCGATGCAGATTTATATAATTGCAAAATTTTTCTCCACACATTATTCTAAGTAAAGAGAGTCACTTTGAATAATTTAAAAAAATTTACATTTTGGAAAAATTTTTATTTTAAAGCTAAAACTGTAAAATTTATTTTAATTTTGAATCAACTATGAAATTCATCACGATATCTCAATCATGCTCTTTTGCCTCGGGATCATTGATCCTCGCGCACGTGGAGTTGAATCGTGAGCGTCTAACAGTAGATTTTTATACTCCCGATACATCTGATTATCTTTTTAGAACGAAATAGAATTGAATAGAAAAAGATGCGAGGACGTGGGTCGAATAAATGGGACGGATCTTGTTATTGATTTTCGTTTCTGTAACAGTGAATAGGAGATATCGCACGATCGCACGACATTGGTTTCTTCGAACGAGTCTTTCTCCAACGAATTTCTTTTCCCTAAGAGAGAAAGGTTGCAAATAGCAACATACCAAGTATCTTGATTTATCTTTTCGAATTTGCCTTGAGATGCCAATAAGTCGTCCATGCGTATGTTGACCGATAAGATAACGTCGAAGTCACATCCTCATTATTGTATACCTCGCTCTGATAAGAAAAAAATAATGAATTTAGACATGAACAAATGTAGACAAACAGAATCGCATGATTGCATAGCGAGAATTTATTTCAAACGTAAATACGGAACATCACAAAAAATGCGATTCCAAACATGCGATATGAAATATATATATGTATATATATATATATATATATATATATATATATATATATATATTGAGATATTAAAAATATTGATTATTTTATATATTATAAAACATGTTATTTTGCTTTTAATTATATTATTGCGTGTAAAGTGAGATACAATTGTATCAAAAATAATATCTCAGGTTTCCGGAGTGTATACTATAATTACATGCCATAGGTTTTTATAGCATACATAAATTATCACTTTATATTTCGCTTATATAATACATATATTTAAGAAATATTGTGTTTGGAAAGAGAAAAAAAAGGGAGGAAGAGAGAGAGAGAGAGAGAGAGAGAGAGAGAGAGAATATTTTGTGCAGAAATTACTATTTTATGAAATATATAAATGTGATATTTGCCATACAATTCTCTATTTTACTACTCTTATATTCAAAATAATATTTCGCTACTTTAATAAGTGTCTTCATCATTCGCCTAGATCATTATTTACATGTGGAATAAATGAAAAGATCAACATTATATATTGTGATAACAAATAAATACAATTTATTTTCTGTATCTCTCAAAGTAAGAGAACTCTTTAAATTAAGCTCGTAAAACGTTTGAAAATGAAGAAAGTACCTTTGATCGACTAGTTTCGATGCATCGCATTTCTTGTCGACGATTATCAACCGCGATCCGCCATGGCGGGGACGCTTTGAATTCGACGCGACGCGATGATGGAAACGTCGACGTTCCACTTGCCGGATTCCTCCAGGTTCCTCGAAACGATGAAGAATCGATCGTCTCTCGTAATCTTCGACACGTCGCACTCATCTTATCACATCACTCCCGCCTGTAATTTCTCGAGACCGCGTTCGAAACCACTCGGGAAACACGTCGCGCGCGACCGTTACACCGTGCGTCACACAACGATGCGCATGCGCGGCCAGTTGCACCGCGCGCCCTTTAACGTCGCCATTCAATCTAGATGGGATACTTCCGAGTCGAACTCTGCACCCTAGCCAACTTCTTGCCGATTAGCTGAGAATCCCCTGACCGAGAATGGTGGAACCAATCAGAAGTTTTGGCGTCGTAAATACGTGAGGAGTCGAGGTGTCACAAACGTCAGACGCTGCTGTTGCTGGCGTCTCGTAAAATCATAGAATCAATCGGCAACGCGCGCGACAAGTCGTCCAGTCGGGAAGATGTAATATATTGCTCGCCCTTTCTCGCACGTATCTTTTTGCCGGCGAGATACCGCGGAACATCGTCCGCGTAATTCTTCCGTTCCAAAAACACATATTCCTATCCTTAGACATGAACGGACAGATGCATTCGTCGCGGGAGAGGTTAGGTGAGTAGGCGTCACGCTGTTTACTCGATCTTGGAAGTCAGCTTTTAACGGATCTAAACACTTTAGCCGTGATATTTTTGCATTTTCTTTCAGCTTCCTATCCTTCCTTTTCTTCGACAGTCTCGATTATTTATATATTTATTTTATTCTGGATGCAAAGTTTAACGCAATGCGAAGGGTGTGCTATGTGCTTGTTGGGTATTATACTTTCTGCAAAATTAGATAATATACGTTATAAGAATGATGATATGATAAGACGGAATCTTATCTTGTGTGAAAATTTGGATAGTCCTTGGTGATGATTCTCAAGGCACATTCGTTGAAATACTTATATAACATTTATCACATGACTATTTTGCAAAATTTGTTATATTTGTTTCAAGCAATAGAATTAATGGGAACAAACAGACAAATTCTTTTTTTAAAAAGCACATATAAATTTGCTTGCTAATATTAGCTATTTTTATCATTGTTTTGTGTGCTTGGATATTTAATCTATGTGCTATCGTAAATTAAATAACCCGCTGACACCTATACTCCAATTACAGTTACCTATACAGTTACATACTAAACACTTTACAAACAAGATAAGAGTACAAGAAAGGCAAAATTCTTAATTTATTTACTTTGATGATTTATGTGTTATAACAGTTGGCAAATGCTAATTGCAGAGTCATTTGTAGTCTGGATTATTTGAATCAGGAAGAGCCAGGTGGCAACGCACAGAATAATAAAAATAACAACTTTAATAAAATGATAAATAAGAAACAAAGAATTAGAGAGTAGCTTACATAATTAATATATAAAATAGAGATAGAAACTTATAGTTAAGGAAAATTAAAAAATAATATAAAAAAATATAAATATAAAAGATATAGCACAGTAAATAAAATATAATAATATATAGTAAAGTATTATTGATCAAATTATAATGTTATTAAAGATCTTTGGTCTATGAAAACGAGGCAAAATTTGCTCTTTTATTATTATATTTTTATCTTAATAAGACAGTAAAGATATCAGTTATAGAATAATATCTAAATATCGAATGCTATGTCTTAGGTGGTTTTGGTCCCGGCCATTTCGGATTATTTTCCGGGATGATCCCAGATCGTGTACCGACTATACAAATTCCTATCTCGGATCGTGGTTTCGGATCATCCGAGATGCCATTGGACGACGCTATGGCCGCTACAGAGGTCGACAGCAAAGTCAAGACTAAATTGCTCTCCATGTGGAACAATGTTAAATATGGTTTGTATGCTTGATTAAACAGTTGACAATATTTTATATTTCAAACTTTTCTGTGTCATAAAATATAAAAAGAGATAGAATACATTATATAATATCAATTTTATGTCAATTCTCACACACACATAAAAGTTCTAATATAAAAATTGTCTTTGTGTAATAAAGGCTGGACTGTGAAGATAAAGACAAACTTCTCTAAGGAATCTCCAGTATGGTTGCTGGGTCAATGTTATCTGAAAAAATCGGAGGATCCCTTGGAGAGGGCGTCAGAAGCTCTAGAACCGGTTGGAACAGGGAGTCAGGTTTCCTTAGCAATGGACGCCACCAACTTCGAGAATACGATAGAGGAATTTAAGAGAGACTTTGTATCGCGCATCTGGTTAACATATAGACGAGAATTTCAGATACTGAACGGCTCCACCTTTACCACAGACTGCGGCTGGGGCTGCATGCTGCGCAGCGGACAAATGATGCTAGCGCAAGCGTTGGTCTGTCATTTTCTCGGACGGGGTAATTATTCTTACTTTTTAAGTTTATTTCGTCAAACCGATGTAAAAAATATCTTTTGATTTTCTTTTAAATTTTGCCTATAATCATATTATCAGTTTATTTTCATTTGAAAATAAAGAATAATTTAAAAAAAAAGACTATTTAAATTAACGATAACTTTTTTTTATATAATTCAAATTAAAATAAAAATTAATTAAATTATATTATTATAAAGATTATTATAAGTTTTCAATTTTATTCGATAAGCACAACAAATTGCTGGCATAAATCTGATTGCTATTATGTTATATATGGCTGAATAAATTTTTTTCTTTTGCTTCTAGAATGGAGATGGCGACCGGAACAACCAATCGACACTCTTCAAGAGATGGTGGACGACCGTAATCATCGAATGATTATTAAATGGTTCGGCGATCAATCAGAATCTCCATTCTCCATACACAGGCTCGTATTGCTGGGTGCTGCCGCGGGAAAACGTGCAGGCGATTGGTACGGTCCCTCCTCAGTTGCTCACCTTTTGAGTCAGGCTGTGGAGTGCGCAAGCAAGCAACCCAATAGCAAACTCGACCAGTTGGCAGTATACGTTGCGCAGGATTGCGCAGGTTAGAACCAATACAGAACTGTATGTAAAATGTAACCAAAATATTTTTTTTTTTTTTTGCAAAACATTAATTTTATTCAAAATTTTGTATTATGTCAAATTTGATAGAAAAATTTTGTATTGAATTAAAGGTTAAATTAAACATTTTCTAGTATATTTGCAAGACGTAGAAAGTGTTTGTCGCACTCTTGATGGTAAATGGAAAGCTCTGGTGCTATTGGTGCCTCTGCGACTCGGCGCCGACAAGCTGAACACCCTTTATGCGCCCTGTCTGACATCGTTATTAACGTTGGATACGTGCATCGGCGTGATCGGCGGTCGACCGCGACACTCGCTCTATTTCATTGGCTATCAGGACGATAAATTGATTCATCTAGATCCGCATTATTGTCAGGTGATTTTTCAATCTTTTAAATTGAAATATATACAAATATTACTTTATAATATTTAGATATTTAAACATAGAATTTTCCGCTAAAGTTGATTATCTTTAAAACTTTTTTCTTTTTCATTACACTTGATGATTCATTTTTTTTTATTTTATCTCATTCAGTTTACACTTTGTATATCGTATATTTATCGTATTGAATCATTCTGTATTATATTACATTTCTCTTTTCATCATAAAAATTTTATCATAGAATATATTAGATATTATATTACTCGCTTGCTCATTTGTTCATTTATTTATACAGGAGACTGTAGATGTGTGGAAAAATGATTTTCCATTGACAAGCTTCCACTGCACATCGCCAAGGAAGATGTTGCTCTCGAAGATGGACCCTAGTTGTTGCGTAGGCTTTTACTTTCCCAATAGGGAATCGCTCACCGACTTTATGGAGACGATTCGACGAGTAAGTGTACATATTTTTAATGTGATTCTCTAAGTGCAATTAAGTATAATACAGTGAATAAGATCGATATCTCTTCTTGACTTATGAATCATTATATTTTAAAGATAGAAAATAAGTCATATTGAACCGATTACAAGAGCAAGATAAATAGAAAGATAAGATAAAATCTATATTTAATTTTACGTATAAGAAAGAAAAATAAGTCTTAAGATTAATGTATTACAGTTTGTGATACCAAATCAGAAGACGAACTATCCAATGTTCCTGTTTTGCGAAGGAAGCGGCAAGGATCTCCAGCATGGTATCGAGGTCGTCGAAGGTCTTTTGCCGTCAACGAATCCGTTCGTCGGTCACGATACACCGGAGGATGATCTGTATGAGTCTGAAGAGTTCGAGTTACTGCAATAAGATAAAAAAAGGAGAGAAAAAGAACAAACAGGTGATATTTAAATGAATATCGAGGATACTTTCGCGAAAATATCTTTACTCATAAATGTCCAATTTTTTTTTTTGCGACAGTATTCTTTATATGTCCGCTCCTTTATAGCAAATGTAAGAAAACGAAGTGTGAATCGAATATTATATCGGAAAGATAAAATCGGAGCGCATGCGGAGAGCAGCGCATCTCCATGATCTCAATGCGTGTTTGAGGATAAGATTCGGGTTTCACGCAATGACCAGTTATTGTTACTTACAAGGTAAGAAGTAAAGAAAGAGCAAGATATTATTCCCGACGATGTTCTAGTACAACTTAATCGATTAAATTGACCGTATATTTTTTCGATCATCTAATATGTATATATATTATATGCAATGAGAATGCACAATTTTTCTCATCTGATTATACACGATCTCGAAATTCGTTGATCATTTTATTATTTATTAAGAATAATTAACTTGATATAACTTAATATCATAATATTTCAGTAATAATCATATTTATTTATTTTGCAAGTGTATACAAAGCGAAACGTTCGTAGATCATAAATATTGAAAAAATTTGCGAAAACGCGCATTCCACAATTTAAATCGAGAGAAACACATGTTTGTAACAAATTTTTGCTAAATTCTCTCTAAAATATATGAAACGAAAATCCGCGCGGATATAAGAGAATGCCAGTTCTCACAAGTCTGATTTACTTAAAGGAAAATATAATAAACCATTTATTTATTTATTTATTTATTTTTTTACGACTGAAGTCCTGAGTAATTTCTGCTTTAAGAAAGGAATAACGGGATTCGTTAGGAACGTGAGCATGGCATATACAGGGTGAAGCAGCTAATAGTGCACGTCTAAATATCCGTTTAAGAAAGATCTGACATCTGTATCTATTTATACATATATCTATAAATAAAAGAATCGATATTTAAAAATATATATGTATCTAATGATATCTCGATGAAATTTTCGAAATTTCAAATATTTCTTCTTGAACGAATTTTTTCCCTGTTATATAGTCCTATCTTTAAATTGTCCTTTATCTTTAAAAATATTTCCGCGTATTTTCGACAATACGATATGAATGTTTAAAATAGAAGAGAGTAGAATATAATAGGATGTAGAAAATTAATTGATTTTTCGCATATCGAGATTATTCAAAGGTTAAGAAGAAAAATAAACAAGCAAATAATACTCAAGTGTGATGACAAATAAAAAAATCTATGATTCTAAACATATATAATAAATCTCTATATAAAAATAGAAAAGTAAGAATAAAAAAGAAGATTAGTTAAAAAAATTATTTAGATGTACTCTATTGGAGAGATATGCCTCACCCTGTATACGCATATACATATATATATTTGCATATGTATATGCGTATATTGTACTTATATTGTTAAAACTGTATACATAATATTGAACGTTGTTATATATCTCTCTTACATTGATAACGTTATATATACGTTGGAAATAAAGAAGAGAAATGTGTGGTGATTACATGGCGATTAATTCTAGAATCACTACTTTGTACTATATCTTGAACTTTGGTCAAGCAAGTTAGCTCGCAAATACATATTATATTCATAAAAAATGATAATCACAAAAAATTACCGACGTATAGCTCGCGTTTATTTCAATGCTTTGCAAAATCCTAACTGAAAAATTAATACGGTAAACGTATACAGGGTGTCCTGAAAGTATTCCATTAAATGTAATCGCGAAAAGTTTTCTTCAATCACTCGTAAAAATTATGCCTCGACAATTTCTCACTAATTCTAAGGAAAAAAAATTCCTTTATTAAAGAAACATTTAATTCTTTTGGGACACTTCATATATTCGTTACTGCTTTTATATATATATATATATATATATATATATATATATATATATATAATTGGCTAATAGTATATGTAATTCTCGCCCGCTAATTATAGATATGATTATCGTTGCCATTCAATATTGAATTATAAAATCTCGTTGGATTATCTTGGCGTTGCGCGTTGAAAACATCTATTATTGTCGATATACGAAATCGCGTATATGCAAGCAATATGATTCATGCGTGTGTGCGTTTGTTGTATGTGTGAATGAAAAAGCAAATTGCGTTCAACGTTATAATACGCGTTCTTTTTGTGTTATTACAGAACAAGAGCGCTTATTATTTGAGATCATGTGCACGCTTTGCGAATTGGAGAGAGATCCCAAATAGGTTTAAATAGATCTGCTTATTTCAATCTTTCGATATGTAATAATGTACAAATATTCTTAGATATAATTCTCGGACCTTATGTAATCTTTTTTCTCTATATCTGTGTACGTGTGGATCTAATTTTTAAAAATGTAAGAATTATATATAGATTGAAGATGTAGTTTCACAGACAGATTTAAACACAGATCTAAATAGACCTATTTAAGGATCAAAGAGAAAGAGGGAGGATCTATCCGAGACGATCTTATCCGCGTACATTTAAATATATTTATCTAAAAAAAATTGATCTAAAATTCAAAAGTATTGTGCTATACATTTTCTAATTTCTGGCCACATTTCGTCAGTAGTATTACCGTGAAAGTCCTTCAATATTCCAATCTCACGATAAAACCGCACAACCGGCTCAGTCTTCATCGTGTAGTCTTGCAGTCTTCTTTGCACAACTTCCAGTTTGTCATCCTCTCTCTGACTCAACGGTTCGCCCGTTACGTCATCCTTGCCCTGCAAAACATTTCAGCATATTAAACATCAAACCGCCCAATTATCCATTGTTATAAATTAATAGAGGTTCACTATTTTATAACATAATAGAATATTATTGTTTCATATCGTCTCAAAATGTTATGCAATTCCTATTATGTTATAATCAATTATGTAATAGTGTAATATTAAGTCGCTTATATACTTTTGCACTGTTTTATACTCTTTCTGCGTGTTTAAAATATAACGGGCGATAATATTTGTTGCGTGATTACCGGCACTCGTGGATCGTTAAAGCCAATATTGTAGACCCTGCCGCTGGGTAGATGCACCCATCTACTCTTGATGCGATCCAATATGACGCAGGTGGGCACCACGAGATTCACCACGAGATTGATCGGCTGTAACTTCTGCAATCGCTCCGCCTGCGTCAATGTTCTCGGGAATCCTGCACCGATGCCAAGATATTTGGATCCGTGTTTAAAACTCAGCACACAAGTTTAAGACCTTGACTGCGATAATCAAGATATGACAACGTCATTTTCTTTACTTACCGTCCAATAGCCAATTCCGATTCGCCACCGATTGGATCTCCTCGCCGATGAAGGATATCATCAAGTCGTCTGGTACGAAGCTACCATTTTCCATGTACTTCTTCACTTCCCTGCCTAGATCTGTAAATAGACGAATGCAATGCAGAATGCGTTTTTTTTAAATTTATTTAATTATAAAATCACGAAAAAAATTTTCCGCTTTATCGAAAATGTCGATTCAATTGTATTTTTAAAATTATAACAAAATGAGACAAGAATGCGAGAGAAAAGAAATTCTAATTTTATTGAAATTACAATAACTCAAGTATATATTATCGCGCAAGATATTGACGATACGTACTGGTGCCGACGGACACGTGGAGACGCAGTCTGTCGCCGCTGGAAATGTGCGCGACGCCAAACTGCTGGACGATCCTCGTGGACACGGTGCCCTTACCGGATGCCGGCGCGCCAAGTATCACGGCCCTGAGAACCGGAACGGCGCGATACGTGGTGATCGCCACCATGAGAAATTCGACAATGGCTATCTTGCTCCGCTGATCGACCGAAGAATGCGACGGGAATCCGCATGATCTGGACCCTACTCTTTCTGCCTCTCCCCTTCTCCTCTCTCCGCCGTCGCTACTGCTACCGTGCGGACTTTGACAAGGCAAGGGGTGATCAGCTGACGGCGATGTGATGCGATGTGTCATGACGTAACCGTCGCCGTCGTTTCGTAATCGTTATCGCGCAGGCTCATCATCGGAGATGATGTACGAGATGCATCTCCTTTCCATATATGTATAGGACTTGAATTAATTAATTAAATAGATTTATTTATTATTCTAATTCATTATTATTAATATTTCGAAAAGGACGGCATTTATTTTAAGGTTCAAAATTTGCGAAGAAAATGCAGGTTGATGGAATTTTCTAGATTGTTCGATAATCTAGAAAAGCATAATGCACTAATTGATAATTTTGGAATAGTTACCTGATAATCTATTAAACATGGCAAAAAATTTATTTAATTTCATATTTTAAAAGAATAACCGCGAAAATAGTGTGACGTCATGTACTATTGAGCGATTAGTTGCGTTCAAAAATCTACTCTGAATACAGTCATATTTGATTGGCCAATCATGACAGGAAAAACAAAGCTTTCCGATTGATCGATCAAAGTTACTGCACTCGATAGGTTTTTGAACGCAATCGGTTACGTCATGCAAATACATTTTCACGTTGGCGGCAAGACGGCCATATTGTTTTTTTAGAAATCGAGAAACTGTCGTTCTCTGTAATTTTTTCTCGCAAATATCGAGAAGCAAATCACAGGATTTGTTCGATTAAATCTGAGTTAAGTCTTACTTAATTCTCAATTTGCGCGCGCAGTTATGTCAGAGGATCCCCATCAAGAAATATTCGATCAGACCAACAAAGCGCAGATGGAATTAAAAATCAGGCTCGAACAGGTGTCGAAACTCAGGAGTGAGTAGTATATATATATATATA
Source organism: Cataglyphis hispanica (assembly GCF_021464435.1). Taxonomy (NCBI): domain Eukaryota; kingdom Metazoa; phylum Arthropoda; class Insecta; order Hymenoptera; family Formicidae; genus Cataglyphis; species Cataglyphis hispanica. The sequence continues at coordinate 2,415,833 of NC_065972.1, forward strand.
TATATATATATATATATATATACATATATATTCTTAAAGATTTTAATTAATTGAATTAATCCGAATAAAAATTCAATTCCGTTGCAGTTGATTGCGCGAGAATGCAACTGGAATTATTAAAGCTCTACAAACCGCAATGTTTGGAGATATTGGAATCATTGCAGATCGTTTCCGAGCCCGTGAGTCCCCCCAGCAATGATGATGATGATGACGAAGACACGATCGGGTTGCGCATTGACGAAAAGGTATTTTATGTTGAAATATATTTATTACATTTTGAATATAGGACTGACACATCGACCGTGTATCTGTAACGCCGTTTATAACATAAACGCTTGGTATAATATAGACAGTAATAGAGATATTAGAGATTTTTGCGAAGGTAGACTCATTGGAAGCTGCGTCGAGCTGCTCTCTCGTTTTTCTCTCTCTTCTTCCTTCTCACATTTTTCATCCTTCTCTTTCATCTCGGCACGTATATTAGAGCGTGCGAAAACTTATTATGTAAACAAACGGACGCTGGTCTTATTCTCGCTGAAATTTTTCGACGCGAGTATTTTTCTTTTTTTTTTTACACACATATACGGAAGTTAGAGGAAGTAGACGCGCTCGCGGCGACATGTTTTTTTATTTTTTCGTTTTCTTGCTCTTTATATACTTAATTTACATATGCTTACATATTTCCATTCGACTTTACATCCGATTTCATTTGCGAGGCGCTCGTCCAAACATGTCGTATGTACGCAAAAGGTTCGGTGTGTCGTCGTGATTGTGATCTGTGTTGCGAGTCTCGTTATATTATTGTCCCTATAATTCATTAGTCTCGTTGTTCAGTTCAGCGGAAGAGAAAGGAGGTCGTGGTTTGAAAAGCCGTTCGCGCGAATAGCACACCTCGCAAATAGATAAAATGCCTTTTTTGTCTCTCGTTAATTAAATATATTATCTACTTATTTTCGAATTTAAGATTCTTCAATTTCTTTAACAGATAAAACGCATTATTTCGCTAATTAAATATATATATTTTTTTAGAATTATTGTTTTAAAATTATTTTTCTATTAATTGGGAATTCTTTGAAATTTTGCCGACAAAGAATTTTTATATCTAAAATCATGAAGGAGCGTCGTGTGTAAAAGGAGCTGGATCAAGTCAAGTCGTATTTGTTCGAGATCTGAATTCGCGGTTGGTCTCAAATCGAAAGAAAACGGACAATCAAATTATGTTTTTCTTCTTTCAACTCTTATTCCGACAAACGAAAATTTCCACTAATTAGTCTAATCCAGTTTATTTCGATTCGAGAATTAACCTTTCGTGTGCCAGCCTATTAACCCTCAACGAATACCGGGAGGTCTCTCAGAGACTCCATTAATTAAAAAAGAAAAATTGCAGCAATTGATAATAAAATGCAAAAAAAAAAATCTTAGACGCATACATTCATATTACATACCGCACGCACACATATAAGATGATATGATTAAAATCAGTTCTTTATAAGTCTCTTTTGAATATTTTTGTCTCTAAATGAAGGCTCATTAGAAATTACAGAAATTTATAAATTCACGATATCCGCTGAGGGTTGATTTCTTGATTCATTCTTTATTATGCGAACATCCTTTTACGGTGAACCGCCGATTATCCGGACGAAATATTCTCAGAATGAATCTTAAAAGAGATAAACTTAAGAATCACAATTATCAAACAATATAAATATGTATATATAATAACAACAAGGTCTTAATATAAATCAATAAAAATCATAATGGATCTCCATATTCAAATCTCGTAGATTAGATTTCAGGGGGAAATGAATCGTTCGGACAATATCCGGACAATTGGCGGTCGGACCGTAATATCGCCGGCGCGGAACCGGAGCCTCCACCCACGTGGTCTCGTTCTTATCGCTTGGACATGGTTTGCTGCAACGCGTCGAGGGCGCCCGCGTGATGCGGACGATGATTTGGTGCCACCGGCGGCTCGCGGAAGTATCGATATCGCGCGTGGTAATGCCGTATGCAGGAGTCGCGCTCAGAACCCGCGCGACACTTGGCAGACGCGGTCGTCGTCGGCTGTAGCTGCGACAAGAGCACCGCGGTGTTCGCGCACGATTGTCGCTCGTCATAGCGGGTCTCGGCCGTCGCCGCCGTCAATCGATTCGACGATAACTGTCCTTCCCTGGAATCCAATGCGTCACACACCTTGCGGGCCTCCAGCGCGTAATTGACGGCGCAGGGTAACAACGTCGTCAATTCCTCATCCTGTGCCTAGTGCCATGATAACATGTTACAACAGGGAATATCTCTTTGTGTAAAATATTAGAAAAAAGTACTAGAATATTAGAGAGAGAGAGAGAGAGGATATTATTAAAAATAATATAAAAAAATAATATTAATAATATTAATAATGAATAGTATTATGTAATATTAATATTATATTGTTATAAATATAATATATATATAATGGAAAAAATATAATAAATATTATATTATAAATAGTAATTATTAATTAATATAATTAAAAAATTAAAAATAAATTATATATACTAATAATGTGTTATAATATCTAATAGATTTTATAATCAAATCAAATTTTTTTTCTGAATATATTTATAAAATGCAAATTTATTTAAAAGAGATTAAAACAAGATTGTTTTTAATATTCTAAGAATATTTTGATGTAAAAAGATATATATTTTTTATTTGAAAAATATTTCAAGACAAGTTTGAAATTACGGATTTAAAAAATGTTTTTCGCGTGTTTTATGAAATTTTAGGCTATTAGATTGATTTATATATAATCTCCCAATATTGTATCATCGAAAATCTATGAAGAGATATAGATCAAATGGACGTACGCAAGCTTTACAGATCTGTAGCTTCACGCAGGGCACGTAAAGCATCCGAAATGTATCGCCGGCGAGATTGTCCACGTTTCGGCATCGCCATTTAATGGCTTCTAATTCCGGGCAGCTTCTAGATTCCTCGATGACTGTATAATCCAAACAATTGTATATCATAAAATTTGTATAGTTGTTGTTCAGACAGATTTATTAAATTATAGATAATAAAATTATAGGAGACAGAAATCTAACAAGATTAGATAAGCTTGCAAAAAATCTTTGTGAAAATTTTAATTTAACAAATCGTGATAAAACGTTCTGTGAATGCTGTTATTATTATAGAGTTAAGTCTGGCAGTTTTTCTGTATAATTTACATAATTTTCACTACGATTCTCTAATTTTTTCTCGCATACTTACATTCGCGGTCGTCTATATTATTATTGATACTGCTCCGTTTATCATCCGTTCTACCACCATTGTCGCTGTTGCTGTTTGCGTTACCATTGCTATTCTCGCGGAAATTTGACGTCTGATTATTCTCCTGCATCCTTTCCGCTTCTTTCTGAGCCGCGATATTATTTCGGAGCTCGTTCAACGCCTTGCGCATCTTCTGCAGCGAGTAGGCCGCCGCCATTCGCGCCATTAATTTATCCTTCACCTAAACATTTTTATAAATTTTATTTTAATTTATTAATCATTATTTGTGTCATCAATATCTTTTTAGAATTCATATTTTTCTTGTATATGTTCCATTCAAGTTAATATAATGTAGAGAATAATATTTAAATCAATTTAATGTAATTTTAATTATACTTTCTAAAAATGTTGATTTTTAAATCGTGAAATAATTAATAATTTTGAGAATGAGGTACTCGGAAAAAATATTAAATTAAATTTATTTTATTTTCATAATCAAATAAAATTACGCAAAAATATAGAGCAAACTTACCTTTTGCAGATCCGTCTCATCCTCCAAATTAGCGTATTTCAAAGCTTCCTCGATAATCAAATCTTTAATGTATTTCAATTTTGAATCCATCTGTTCGAGGTTTTCCTTTCCCTCGTTCTCGTCATTCTTCGATTTTAAATTCTCGGCCATATTCTGTGATTTACAAACGCCTAATTATCATTTATTCCATAAGAAATCGCGATCTATGGTTTTTAATATAATTTAATATAAATTAATAAAATATATATAATAATATATAATAATATATATAATAATCTATTTCTCTCTTTTATATCTTTTTTAGAAAATATTATTAATAATAAATTGTAATAATTGCGATATATACTTCGTAATAACGCTGCAACATCCACTCGTCATCCTGATTTTGCGTATTCTGTCCGGCCGTGAAAGTAGCCTTCTTCTTTCTACGATCGATGCCGAAATATTGCGACCAATCGACACTCTTCTTTCTCACTTGGATGAATTTTGATTTGGCCTGCTTCGTAGCGTTTTCCTTTTGATCCTTCGGAGACGGCGTCACTTTCGGCGGCGTTTCCGAAGTGCTCTCGTGACCGTGATCGTGTTCATGTTCGTGTTCGTGATCATGATCGTGGACATGATCGTGTACGTGATCGCGTTTGGGAATATGTTCGTGATCGTGTTCGTGACTATGATCGGATTTATGAGTATGATTGTGCGTGTCCGTGGATTGCGTGCCGAATAAAGCTCCCAGGTCTTGAGCAACCTTGCAATGTACAGTTAAATGCGTATTTGTATACTGCAGTATATAGCTTTATATAATGTTGCATTCATAATACAGAAGTATATTGATAAAAATATATATTTTTGACATAATGTTGCGATAATATTTCGTTGTAATAGAATACAAATAATTTAGAAATTAAAAAAAGCTTATTATATGTCGAGGAGGCAACTGATTATAAATAAGAGGAGAATATTGTCTCCTTTATCCTTAAATGATGGGACATCATTCTTTATTGTTTCACCTTAGGATCCGTGGTCTTTAGCTTAGTCTGGGTGGGTCTGGGGCTTCTCTTAGCGACCGGATACCGCTTCGTCAGCCTGCGATAGTTGCCAAACTCGCGACCGATAGGATATCGACCGTTCACATTTCTACGTTCCAGCGTAGGTGGCAAATACAGGATGTTCTGATTTTGATCCGCGATCTCTTCATCGTCGTTCTTCCTTAGCGATGAGTATTTGCTAAGCAGTTCGCCCCAAGACATTGGTCCTGCCGTTCTGTGTCGAATAAAGCATTATTTTTTTAGAAATCATATTAACGGTTATCAGTATCTTATGTTTTTAAGGAGATTTCCGTTTTATTTCCTTAAAATTTCCTGGAAATCTCCTTGTAAAAACAATGAAATTTTAACGATATGAATGCATCTTATTGATATCTGAAAAAAAAAAAAAAATCGTGATCGTCGAAATTAAATTAAATTATATTAAAAATGTCTTATATTTTATATAATTATAGTCTGTAATGGATCACAGAAACTCGTACAGATCGGGAATCCAACTCACTCGTATACTTTGTTCCCTCTACCAGCTCTGTATCTGTCGTAAAGCGTTTGTAAAGCGGTTAAATACTCGTCATCGTCCATGTCGTCGAGCGAACCGTACGGAGAACCGTCCTGCAGTTCCTCTAAGAACAGCCTCGCCAGATCCTTGTCGTCTAGATTCAATCGATCGTCGGCGCCGCCTCGTTTGCGGCTACCGCTTCGCTCGCGTTCGCGAAAAATCGAAGCTACCGGCTCTTCCTGTTAAAAAATATTAATTATCTTTACGAATTATCCAAAAATTAGATCGAGTTGCACGGGGTCTAATCTCGCGATTCGAGAATAAAAAATTGGCCGTCTCTATTACTACCTATCTTCTTTAAGCATCTGCTAAATCAAAGAATCTACCTGCTCGGGCAAGTTCTCCAAATAATCGAGCAATGCTCTCTCGAACAACTTGTTGTTCAGACCCTGCAGACCCTCCCCCGCCGTTTCTAACTGCCCGTTATCTGAAATATCGATGGAATTTAATCAGTATAAATTTAATATTGTATAAAATTCATAAAAATATTTCTATCGCGTTATAAATATGTAATAAGGATCGAAAGAAAAGGTGAATGTGCGATGAGAGAAGGAGCGAGATTTTTGATAGAGTTCGCTTTTATATGTAACAAAAAAAAAGATCTCTCTTAGAATCTCCCGGTTCCTATCCTCTTACCGCCAGGCAGGAACTCGATCTCCTCGTCCTCCTCGTCGAAGTCGCGATTGAACTTGCGGTCGGCGCCGCCGCCGTGATACTTGAACGAATGGAGATCGTTATAGTATTCCGGCGTGTCCGCCGCGTCCAGGGATCTCTGCTTTCGCGCGACTGCGTCCAGGGCGCTCCTCAAGGACTCCCGGTTCGATTGCCGAGCCGCGGTAACCGACGCGATCGCGCCGGTTCCCAAAATCAGCAGCGGTAGCATCCACCTTCGCGATGCCATTGTTGTTTGAACTGGCAGAGAAACGTAATTTTGTGCAATATTATCGATATAATCGAAATCACCTGATATTTTCTCCATTATTGACGCATCTATTTCTCCTAATTTTCTCTCTTATAAAAAACATATTTTCTATTATACATATTTTTTATCTCTGTTTTTGAAAATTATATTAATTTATATAAATATCTTTAATTTATATATGTATGAAAAAAGTGGAGATTATATTATACTTTTTTATCTTTGTCTCAAAAATTTTTAAATAAAAACTATAATCTTTATTAATTCTTTTGTAATCTTACGTTTTATAATCTCCATTTCTTAAAATAAATTTTTGAGTGAGTTTTTTATTTAACTCAATAGTAAGATTGAAAAACTACTTCATAATAAATAAATATATATATTGACTATATCTATTTATCTATTGACTATATCTATGTGTTTATTTTGTATACTATGCACTAAGCTGATATCGATTTTGTTAATAGAGTAGCGAAGTCCTTCGCGCGAATGAAGACGTATCAAGAACGATGTAACCTGTAACGCAACTACGTAAGGCAAAACAAGATCAATTATCCAATTACTGTCACTCGTAAAAAATTTTTTCTTACTTTATGTATAAATGAACACTATAATAGTTGTAAACAAAATGATACATAGTAAAGCAAAAAAATATATTATAGATTGTAAAAGAAAGAAACTATAACGAAAAAATATTTCAGATTTAGTTAGTATAATTAAATAATTAAAGAGAGAAATGAATTAAATAAATATAAAGGAGTTAATATACATTATTATAAATTAAGTTATTAAAATATAATGAAACAATTAAGGACACACAAATACAAGCTATCATGCAATATGAACGTCTCTTTCGAGATCGATAAAATTCTGTTCTTTAAATTGATATTTATAAATTAAATATAAATTTGTAAATATTTGAGACGACATTCAATCTTTTTGCTTTGAATAGAGCATTTAAATGTCATTAATAAAATTTGTATTGCGTTTAAGTAAAGCTACAGATTAATCTACTATAGTTTGTGTGCGGATAAAATTATGTATAATTAAAATATAAAATTTCATAATTTATAAAGTGTAAATTATATAATTAATATAAAATAATTTTGATTATAATATAATTTATATATAAATTTAATTATATATAATTTTTACACAATTAATAAGTCAATATAAAATATCTCGTCTATTTTTTCGTTTTAATATCATTAGCGTATGTAGTGTAATGTAATCATTTATCAAGCGAAAGATTATCATGTACGTAAATTTCTTGACATTCTCAAAATCTAAAATGAAATCGTTAATAATGGCATTAAAGCGAATGGGTCAGATATTTGCAGCGCGAATCAAATTATCAGATGATGATCCAACGTTGCGATTACTCGCATATTTGCCCATGTTATGTTTCGCAATCGGCAAGCAACGATCGAATTTTTTTTGTCGCGATATCAACACAAAAGCGCGAAGTGCGAGTTTCACAATTTTGCCTCAACGACGAAAAACGGAATTGCATTCCGATCAAGAATTGGATCGTGCGAGAGTAATATCAACGATCAACAACGATAGAATTTCTCTTCGCGCACAATTATATCAGATAATTAATTTAATCAGTTTGATTGCCCCGACACGGGACACACACTCACAGAAATGTCAGTCGCGAGAAGGGAAGCGGGGATGAATTACAATCGACGACGAGCAAGAACTGTCGAGCGAGAAATTAATTAATTGAGATTAATTAAGAGTCTTTCGGCGCGCATGATGGTACGTACCTGGTCAATTTAATGTCTCATCCGCGTGATGCCCACCGATAAATCCGGACTAGCGTACGGTTTTCTTTTATTTTTTTTTATTTTTTACTATGTCACAATATCGTTGACGACGATTCTCCCGATGTGTATGGAACACGTCCTGTTCTTTTTCGACCAGGACCGACCGCCAATGGCGACGGCTTTTATATAGGGCGAGAGGGCATAGGATCGATAGAAACGCGCATGGTACTTTGATAGTAGCCGGCAGCAACAAGTAAAGGGGTGTGCCGTGTGCGGTATGAAGAGAAAAAATACGCCGACAGGAAAATTTTATGCTCTTTTGCTTTGCGAGTTTATCCAAATAAAATTTTTGTAGAGATTCCAAACAAATTAAATGAATCTTTGGAAAATTTTATTTCTCGGTTTAAAACTTTATCTCGGCGAACGAAACGGTATCAAGCATTTCACTTGTATTTTTTTTTTTTTATCTTATCTCGGCGTAGGCGTATTAACTATCGATTTTTGCTAGTTTGAAAAGCTTTACACGTAGAAATTTTGAAAATGCAATTTGCAATCAGTGATCATGTATTGCGAGAAATATTTAGAGAAGCGAAGAAATTCGGCAAAATATTACGTTGTGTCTATCTCAGAAAATAGAAAGACATCGAAATTACAAAATCAATTAGCAATCGGAAATAAAAAGGTCGATTTAAATGCATGATCATAGATACGTATCTACGACCACATTTATATACATAATATATAATATATAAAAACAATATATATATATTTATCTACGTACATAAATATGTATCTTGTTTTTGTATATATTTATCTATGTAGATAAATATGTATATGTTTTCGTATATATGTATATAAATGTGATCGTATATACGTATCTACGACCATACTTACATTTAAATCGATCCTTTTGCCTATTTCCGATTGCCAATTGATTTTGTCTTTCTATCTACGTAAAGTCGTAAATAAATATGTATATTGATCAAGGAAATTAACAAAACAAAGAAAAAAATCATAAAAAATGAAAGACATAACTATATTGAAAGCCATAACATTATTAAAAATAGAAGTTCAAACTGGAATTCAAAGTCGCAGATTACTCAATTTACGAGGGAGTCGAGGCTTTGTCTTTTCTTTCACTTTTTTCAGAACGTACTTTTTTAAATATAATGGCTCCTGCATTTGCAGATTTTTAAATACGTACATTTACATATTAAAATATTTATAACGATTTTAAATACATATATTTAGACTTTTCCACGTGCGATCTATTTATATGTATATATACGTTCTTAACCGAGAGATAAGTATTCGCAAAAGCAAAATCTTATCGCGTGGGTCTCGAGAGTAAAAGCCCGACTATAATGGAAATATCATTTTGCTCGGAATTAATTGGAATGAAGGAAGAGCTTAAATCTAATGAATTAATTTACTATATGTGCAAGGAAGGAGAATTCTATTCAGAAAACGCATAAAAGATCAATGCATTAATGCGCATATTTTTTATTCATGTAAATAATGTATATAAATTATTTACATTTGTAAATAATTTGCATAAAGTTAACTTTACTTATAATTACGAGATGCGGTTATACACGTATAAAAATTATCAATGGTTTATGAATATGTAACGATTAATACGTAGTTATAAAAATATTGCATGAATATGCAATTATGTTAATATGCGCATTAAAATATGTACAGAATGTCAAGAGACAGAAGGTCTAATCAATACCGACGAGAAAATGATTCTAATGAATCGAAACAAAAACTATCGTTTCTAAAAAATATATTTCACTTTTATTTAAAATTATTTTTGTCAAAATAATTCGTCTTTTCGCTTCTATCATAATTTATACTGAACACACTGTATGCGTAAATGCGTGTTTATATATTTTTTTAAATAATAAATATCTATTTTCTTGTAGATGTTAATTAATGGAAATGTCATTATTCTTGGATAGTAACAAATATTTCTATCATATCTCGCTAGTCAAGACTAAATGAAAAGAGATAATGTCACGCAGATGTCGCAAGAAAATGCTCTACGAGATTGAGTGAACCACAAATTAATTAATTGCAAAATTATAAAATCAGACAATCAGACGGATGAGATTACAAATAATTGACTAAAAATAAAATATATAAAAATGAATGCGAAGATACATATATCTCATATCATATGGAAAAGGAGGAACAATTATTTCTGCATTTTTCTGCGCGCTCGTCATTGGCGATTTTTGGTCCTCGATTCGCGTCGGGTCAGTGCTTTTGTTACGGACAAACGTACTATCGATATCTACGTGAGATATCGCTTATCCGTGTCAAAGATAAATGCTTGATTTATCAGAGACGATAACAAGGTAGGCAAAGAATTAAATCGCGAATCCAACAGTGTTGGCTTGACGGTTAGCTTGAATTCGCATCACCGGAATCGATATAATATAATTTAAATAAATCTCGGAAGTAAGAGGGAGATAACGATCGTTTTCGAATCTCGCCCTTATTTCTGTTGGTCGACCGAATTTATTGCACGATCATGCGATACACGGAAGTGGAACCGATGATGGAGCAGAGCTACGCGCAACAGCTCAACGAGATGTCGACGAGCAGCGAACAATCATCGGCGACCGGTATCAGACAATGAGTGAGCGCGATATCGCGTTCTTATCACACAGGCACACAGACGTTATTCTTTTAGAAAACGTATATTGTAAACGTTGCACTTCTTTTTTCCGGATCCCTTAGCGATGTCGAGTACGGCGACGCAGACAATAGAGATGCAGGAGAACGCGCCGATCGTTTACGCCAACAGCAACGTCATCACGATGCAACCGACAGGTGAATATATATATATATATATATATACATATATCTTCGCTGATAGTGAGATAACAAGTTATTAACGGCCAATGATTTCAATCAAATATTTGTTCTTCTCTTTTCCTATGTATAAGTAGATAAAAGCACTACAGAAATTATTGTCTTATTTTACATTATTAGATGTTTCCATCGCAATTGATACTCGAACATGTATGGGTATAAATGAAAATTCTTAATTTAAATTAAATTTATTTTGTTATCATAATCAACAAAAGGAGTATCAATAACTTCAGCTTACACTGAGACAATTTTCTTTGAAAAATGTATTGCTTAAGAATTGATAAAGATATAAGAAAAATAATAGAATTAATTGAATTTCTTCTATATCGTAATTACGATGCTTTCGATGAGATTAACGAGAGTCTCTCGTTACGTAAGGTGACGGAATCGATTTCTCGATTAATGCAAATGCCCGTGCTCTTAATAAAATTCCGAGCGGTCTTTTTATTTTATTCGCGCGCGTATCGTCACGTCGCTCTTGCAGAAGGCGAACTTCGATTTCCGCGAAGGCCTATTCCCATCATCACCACTGACTGGATCTCGACACCCAGGGCACAATTAAACGCGACCTCCGGCACACAATTCTTGGCCGGCGTCGAACAGTTGGAAATTCAGCAGGTTATTGATTTGAGTACTCGTACGTATTTAACGCATCTCACGTACATCTTCAGCCTATCGCTCTAAGAGAGAAAGAGAGGAAGAAATATATATGAATACAAATGCCAACTCTTGTAATAAATGAAATAAAATTAACATATTTTTATATTATATATATAATTAATATTATAATATTAAATTTTATTTTTACAGATTATTTATAAATATATAATATACATTATTGTTACATAAATTGTAGAGATTTTTTTTTTATTGTAGAGATTTAATTTATATAATATTTTGTATTATATAAATTAAATCTCTATAATAAAAATATATATACGTATAAGGTAGAATAATTGTATACATAAATATGTATCAACTCGAATAAGATGTATATACACAATTTACGCGAAATACTCGGTAGTACTCGGCAGAATTGAGAGGGGGACTCAGTACAGGGTGAAAGTACCACGGGCGGAAACGCTATTTCTTGCCATGGAGTCCAAGATAGAAACGGAGTCGCGGATGTGCGGCTGGTACAAGGGTTTCGTGTTAAATGTTCTGGATCAATGCGGCGAAACCGCGTTCGTTATGCGAAAAGATCCCAGTTGGATGCACATACCTGGATCGCGGCAGGCAAGTTAACGCGACATGTATATTAATAAATACCATAGTTCCTTGTGATTATTCGCGCTCGTGTCTTCAAATCGGTGTTTATTAACTGTCAACGTACCATACCAACTCAGAAATCTTGTAAAAAATTATATACATGCATATATATATATATATATATATATATATATATATATATATATATATATATGACATATATACATACAAAAGAATATAAATTATATATATATATATATATATAAATATTTTGTGTCTATATATAATGAAAATTCTATTAAAAAATATCCAGAAATATCCATTTAAACTGAAATGAATAAAAAAAAAACAGAATTGATTGATCGACTATAAACAGAAATAAAAGATAAAAAATACGTCTTGACCTTATGCAATGCGGATAAGTTTCTATCCTTCTGTTTAATCATTCATGAATTTGCACAGAAAATCACAGTGGAAAGCGCGAATCTTATCGGTAGCGTGGAAGAAAACTTTAGTTTCATGGGACCGAATTTCACGGTGTATGACGCGTTCAAGGAACCTCTCTGCAATATATACGGTCCTAATATCTGCGGCTGTTGCATGTATAAAGAAGCGCAATTTCAGGTGAATAAGTCATTCATGTAATACATGTAAAAATGCCGCATCAATGCGGTATAAATAATAAATTATCTATGTTTGTCGCGAATTATTCAAATTCGCGATGCGAAAGTACAATTGAAATCGCTTGTACATTTGCTTCAGTATTTTTTTATTTATCACGTATTATTTAATATCTTTCATTTATCAGAAATATTATAACATTCATATACAAAAAAATAAATATATAAATTCATATATGTTTTTATTATAAGAATATTATATTATTTTTTTCTATTTGTAGCTGTTTACATATGTGTTTGTGCGTTTTTTTCCATTGTAGATAATATCGTTAGACGGATCGCGCCAAGTCGCATCGCTGATACATCAATGGGACCACTTGTCGGTCGATTATATTCTATTGCTCACATTTCCAGTAGATACCGACGTGAAATTAAAAAGCCTGCTCCTCGGCGCATCATTCTTAATAGTAGGTCGATCGATTTTCTATTACACCACGATAATCGCTTTCTGATTTTTCTCTCCAACTACATAAATAATGATTATATAAAAAATTATTTAGATATAAATATCGCGATAGATATAAATTATTTAGATATAATATATTAGATATACAAAATTATTAGATATAAATAGATATAATTATATTCATTATTGTGATCGCCACATTATGTCTCACATTTTCGTCTTGTTCCAGGAATATTTATATTTTCAACGAATCAAAAATGCATCCAGGAGATAAAATCCTACACAAAAAGGCCGAACATCTTAAAGATATCTAAAGGACGATAATATATTTTTAAGTTGCTTTTTAAACGTCTTTTAGAGACATGTAATGTCTGGGACGATTTTAGTACAAAACAATATACATTTCAAAATCTTCATCGCGTATCGTGTTTTTTTTCTAATGCAAATACATATCTTTAAAGAAGAAAAAAATTATATTTTTTTTCTATCTTAACAGAGAAATTTTCTTATAGAAACGTTATAAACGCGCATTGATCGGAGACCATCTAATTCAATGTTATAATTAGCTACACACATAATATGTAATAAATTCTTATCGCGATTATATCTATTGTATATGTATATACAAATGCAATGTTAGATAAACGAAATAGGAATTAATAATAAGGAAATTTCGATTTTCAAAGTAAAATTTCGAATGGAAAGCAAGTTCTTTTCTGAAATTGCCCGAACAACATAATCTCTCTCTAAAATACATATCCTTAAATTTGTATTATATCCATGTTCCAGTATGCACAATAAAAACGGAATAAAACTTGTATATTATTAGAAAAAAAGAGAAGAGTTTATAGAAAATATTATATATTCGTATATAATAAAATATATAATTTCAGAGTTTGAAGCAACATTATTAAAGGAGAAACAAATTTTTCCTGTTTTAAATAATTTCTCAATGAAGTCATTCTTCGAATATGCTTATTAACTTTTGGCTTAAATGGTTGAGAAATAAGATGCGGCAATCAGTTTTAAATATTACAACATCGCACATGGTAATATAATTCGAAAAAGATTTCAATCAACTTTATATTGTAAGAAATCGACTGATCGAACTTTGGAACTTCGAGATATCATTCTCCTTTCGACACTATCTATAAGTTTCGTAAGTTTATGGCTTTAATCAGCACATGTTTAGAATTCATTCGATGGGTGGTGGGTGCTCGGTGTAGCGTGTAGCTGGTGCTCGTTTCTCCCACATTAATCTCGTTGAGGTCTGCCGCGAAGTCGTCACGCATCAGCCATCGTGTGCGTGTCATGTGTTTCCTCTATCCATCTACAGTGAATTGGTTTTTTTGTGAATTGAAAAAAGCGAGTAAAAATATACATATTAAGAAAGAAGGATACATATAAATCGAAAAAAAAGTATAATTATAAAGAAACTTTATGTCGAAGGAAGGGCAAATGAAATTTATCACACGTCGCTGCAAGTGAGAGATTTTTAATATAAATAAATAGGAAAACATTCTTCTTTCAAGATAGTGTTATTTGCTCGACTTGGTACTGGGACTTATTAGGTAATTCTGGATCATACTAGAATAAAAATTAATTCCTTTGTCAAAAAATAGATATCAAATATGAAAAAATATTTAATCAGTATAATTCAATCTTAAAATCGTAAAGAATACTTTAATGGTGATTCGGTTTGATTTGTTTTATATTTTTTTACGTTTAGTTAAATAAAATATTGTGAAAAATTCACAATTAAACCCGAATACTAATTATAAATCATTTTTTAAAGTGTTTTATCGTTTTTTGAAGGCGTTATTACATCCAGAAGATAATAGAAATAATTTTGCGTTGTAACATATTGCAATATAAATAATAATTGAAAATATAATTATCTGTATCTAATTTCGGCATGTAGTTGTACATTCAAATCAGATATATAAATTCAGTATTATTTTAATACATTCAACGTTATCTGTAAAAATGAATAATTTATGGAACTAATAAGAAAAATAAAATAAAAATAGAAGCATAAACTTTTTTAACAAATATGAATAATGCAAGATGTTCGTAAGAAACATTTTAGATAAAATATGACACTTGAACATTCCTATAGCATTGAAAATATTTAAATTTTAATGCTAGAAGGTAAAGACAAAAATATTGTTCAATTTAATTTTCTATACATTTTAAATAACGTGCCAACGCTTATTTCGCAGTTGTCATAATAATAGAGAATATACAACCGATGTAGTAAATGTACAACTAATGTTAGCTAAAATTATGTTAGTTAAAATTATTTTCTTTTCATCAAATTTAAAATATTCTTTTATACTGCAAAAATCTTAAGATTATAATCTTTACATTACATTTTTAGTTTTCATTTTGGCGCGAAAATTGGAAAAACTTGCAATTATAAATTTCATTTGACAATTTTATTTTTTAATTCACTGAAGATTACTTAGGCAAATTTTTGTTTGTTAATAAATAATGAGAGCTATAGCTAAAAATTTTTAAAATTTATTCAGACTCATAATCTTATCATATGCTACGTTATCATATACCGGAAATCAGAAGTCTTCTGGATTTGATTTATATGCAAATATTCATCACATTTATTATGATAATATTTATACAGAAAATAGAAAAAGTTACATTTATAAAGAAAAAAAAAGAAATATTATAAGAGAATAAAATTTTTTCAAAAGACATAATTTTCTCTCAAAGATTATTAATCCCAGAACTTTTTAAGGGGATCCTTAAGGTCTGTTTCACCGATCAAAACGCGAATATTAAGTTAAAGTGCATAATCTTTTTGTTTATTATAAATATCGATAAATCCTTTTCCATAATTAAAATATATATAATAACGTACTCGGGTAGATATGATTTCATAAAAAAAGTGAAAAAAAATTACAAAATTACAGTTTAGTTATCGGCTTCTGCCGTCAACATTTATTTAATACAAAAAATTTGTAATCTGCACGTGCCTAATCAGTAACAATCCGACTTGGCATTTCATCAAAGAGTATCAGTGAACTTAGAGAAATGAGTTTAGAAGCTTTATAAAAAAGTTAATGCAATCTAAAATTTTTGTGCATATGTGTATGTGCGAGATCGAGGCTGAAGAGTAAAACAGAGCAGTAGATTAGTTGCGTGATGTGATAGACAGAGCTGCAATCTTACATGCAAAGACAGATATATTCGTACTATCTTCGTCTCTTTCATGTGTGTAGAGCAAACGATTGAGATGTGCGTCGCAAAAATTACTTAAAAAAAAAACAATTATATTTAAAAATCTATATCTATTATTATATAATATAATACTAACTTCAGTTTGTTTGTTCACAGAGATAATTTTTCGAATCGCGATAGTATGGCTTTTCTCGCAACTGTTGGTCTGCTAACTCTACTTTATTATCTCGCCTATCTCATTTTTCCCTCCATTTTGGATTGCGATCTATTGCTCGCTTTGAAGGAGATATTCGGCAAGCCTGTAGGTAAGTGCATTTAGTCTTATACGGGTTTAAAAAGTGGCAAGAAACTTTTCTCTTCGAAGGCTGTAAATTAGATGAATTAAATAAAGAATGCTTGTTTATACACACGATCTATATAATTGATGACAGAAGAAAATTCGAGACAAAATTTTTTTCTCTTTATATAATATACATAATTTATTACATATATATTTTTAACAATTTTTTTTTATACAAAAATAAAATTCTGTCTCGTAAAATCTATTACTTATAGATCGTCTAAAGTAGAAGCTTGAATGTATAAACGAATCTCTCCATATCGTTTTGTTTCGTGTTGTTACAGTTTCATTGAAAGGCAAAGTCGTATGGATAACAGGTGCGTCCAGCGGTATCGGAGAGCAATTAGCCTATGTGCTAGCCAAAACGGGCTGTAAATTAATCTTGTCCGCTCGGAGGATCCACGACTTAGAAAAAGTGAAGAGGAAATGTCTGGAAGGTAGACTAATACATTCGTTCCAACAAATCAACGATTTTTCTTCATAAAGTTTGAGATATTAAACCGTATTATTAAGATATGCTGAGATTTTTAAACTTAAACGTTTTTTTATTTCTCTTTAGAAAACGAATACTTGAGCGACAATGATGTGGAAGTATACCCTTTGGACCTGCTCAATTTTGATTTGCACGAGAAAGCGTTCCAACACGTGATCGAGAAATTCGGC
Source organism: Cataglyphis hispanica (assembly GCF_021464435.1). Taxonomy (NCBI): domain Eukaryota; kingdom Metazoa; phylum Arthropoda; class Insecta; order Hymenoptera; family Formicidae; genus Cataglyphis; species Cataglyphis hispanica. The sequence goes on from NC_065972.1 coordinate 2,433,286, forward strand.
AAAGTACTTTCACGGATTTCACGTTAATATAAAAAATTTTTTCGCGATTCGAAAAAAAGCCTTATTGCGACATGTATTTATATATTTCAGTTGGATATACTTGTTAATAATGCCGGTCGCAGTCAAAGAGCACAATGGGAGAATATCGAGATGGCAGTCGACAAAGAGATGTTCGAGTTGAATGTATTTTCCATCATATCCTTGAGTAGATTAGCGGTTAAGCACTTTTTACAGACAGGCGAGGGTCAAATCGTCATTAACTCGAGCGTTGCAGGTTTTTTGCCGGTGGCTAGGTCAGGGACCTATAGCGGTGCTAAACATGCATTGCATGTAAATACCTTTAAACAATATACGCTACATTTATTGACCGAATGCAATAACTTATAACTTTGCGAAACCTTTTCGAAATAGATAATAACATTAAATTATTTGCAGGGTTATTTCAAATCGTTGTTGCTGGACCACCATGATAAACATATCGATGTGACGATCGTTTGTCCGGGTCCGGTGCAGACCAATTTTCTAGCCGAAAGTTTCACAGAGAAATCTGGTGAGGTATGTCATGTGAAACACATATTTCAAAATTTATATAGAGTATAGCCTACAACTTTACTCATATTTTTCTGAAAATATTTTTGTGACAGCTCGTCTTTTTCTTTTATTACACATAATTGAATAATCTGTGTGTCTTAATTAATTACACATTAATTACAATATATAATTACACGTACCTTTAACCAATTTGCTGTAATATATTATGTGTTTAGAAATACGGCATAAACACAGAAGTAGACAAAAACAAAATTAGCGCAAAACGTTGCGCAACTTTAATGGGTGTAGCGATTGCGAATAAGTTGGACGAAGTATGGATCGCCAAACCGAATACGTTGCGATTGATTTATATACTTTATTGTTTCCCGAATTTTGGAAAATGGTATATATATCTCTCTCACTTAATTCTTTTTACTGCATGTAATTAAATTGATAGTTGAAAAAATTCATTCGATTTCTTCCTTATAACTTTTAAATCTTGTTAAACATTTGTTAAACAAAATTGTCCTTCGACATTTGCGAAACAAAACTTGATTTAAAATTTTATTGATAATTTTATGTGACGTAGAAAGCAGAATATGCAAAACATACAGAATACATAACATATAATTATACATAAAATTCTATTGCAATTATAGATTAAATTAAGTTCACAGTAACAGAACTAGAAAACGAAGAATAAAAAAATCGAATGAATTTCGATCAACTTTAATATAATTGCATTATTAAATTTTGTATTTTTACAAAGGTTGGTGAAGACTCTGGGCACAAGATATCTAATGAAATTACGGGATGCTAAAGTTTCCAGTAAGGACTAATCTTGTTATTATCATTAGAATAGTTTAATAATAATTGGTGATCATTTTTATATTGTGTGTTTTGTCAAAGTTCTTTTTGTAATGCCATATGAAATTATGTATTAATATTATGCTATAATATATATTAATATTTTCAATATGTAATTTTATTAAATGCCTATTTCTTATGACACTACATTATATTTACAATAATATCTTATTTTCAGAAAAGAAATATATTTTGACCTGTTTTGTATATATACATTATATTTGTTTCGTAAATTAATTGCTAGATTTATGTCGAGTCTTTAAAATTCATCATTGACTTTCGAGCTTTCTTACCTCTTAGGATAGCTTCCTTGAATAATGAACAATAAAGTTCTATGGCGCATGGAGAGTCGTCATTTCCAGGAATGGGGTATGTTATAAGATTCGGATTGCAATTCGTGTCGACTATACCGACGCTGGGTATGGACATTTTCGCCGAATGTCTAACTCCTTGATGTTCACCCAGGACTGTGTCGAGGGTATTGACAAAGATGCACAGATCAGGTAATCGTGTCATGGCCTTAAACTGATTCCTTGAATTAGGAAATAAACCCAACCGCCAATATCTCGTATGCGAAAACTCGTTGCACTCTATGGCAGTTTTATCCACTATGTATGTAGTCTGGGGATTTCGTGAAATGAACAGGATTATACCGCCTCGAAAAGCAATATGAGCAATAAAGTTCAATGCTTGTCTGAGTAATTCAGCAGTTTGATCTAAATCGATTATTAAGTGTCCTAATCTAGAACCAAATATGAATGTCTCCATGTGTTCGTTCAACAAGGTATCCTTGTGGCCATAGTGTACCCTCGCATTATACAGGTCCTTTACAGTGAATAGTTTATGAACTTCAAAGAAGTCTGGATGTATTAAAGGATCTATCGTAGGGGCCGCTAAGCTTTCTGAAATGTTGAACAGTTCTATGTATATAAAATGAAGCAATATTACATTGTAAAAAAATTCTTTCATGAAAATGATTTATATGACATATGAAAAAAATACATGTATGCTTCTAACTCTTAAAAACAATAAGCAGAAAAAAAAAAATATTCCTACAAACCAGCTTCTTTCACATTCGATTGAGACTTTATCGATAATTGGTATCGATGAAGGTAGGAATTACAGGTGACAGATCGTAAACATTGCCGATCTCTCGAAACTGCAAGCAAAAAATATTAAATATATAATTTAATTGATATTTCGCATTATATTCACGCAAAGTAAAACAATTACAATTAAAAAATATCTGCCTTGCAAATAAAGACATTTTACTGAAATTACAAGTGCTTATTCCTTAATTTTATTTAATGGAATTTTTTCGGAAAGAGGAAAGAGAGAAAGAGTTTACAATAAGAAGCGACAAATTTGCAGAGGTTATTTTTTGTGCGTGTAGTTATGTCGATTTGAAGCAAGGATAATAAAATATGAAGAGAGGAATATTGTACATTTAAATCAAATCGTCTAGTAAAATAATTTATAATTGCATCGCGAGAGGCGCTGTCATCATATATTGAAATTAAAAATATACGTAGTAAAAACAATATATACACAAGAATTTCTTGTACAGGAAACATGTGAAGAGACAGTTTGAGTAAGAAAATAAAAGAATCTAAAAAAAATAAAGAACAAAAATATTATAATAGTAATTTATTGTATTAAAATATTTATATTTAAAAACATTGTAAAATACATAACTATGTAATAATAGAAATATAGAACATGTAATGATAAACAAAACATTTTTTAAAATTTAATAAATTATTGAAAAAACAAGATAAAGGCACATTAAGAAAAAATATTATGCATAGCCATAGATAGATTTGCTATCATATCTACATTTACTAAGCATGGTATTTTTCTATTCATAAATATGTAAATGCAAAACAATAAATCTTCTGATAATTTTGGAATATAATTTATGACAATTTAAAATGTGATCAGCAGGAACATCGTTAAATTTAGATATGTTAATATTAGATATTTATTAATAAATATTCAGCAATTTGAAAAAAATTCTTCCTTCGTTATTAAAAAAATATAAGTAAAAATAACAATCTAAAATTGTTTAATATTAAAGATAATCATCTAATAATGATGTTACTAAAAATAGCATTTTTTGGGAAATAAACTTTAAATACAATCATTATACATTCAGATGCTTTTTATTTGCATATTTATATATATATATATATATATATATGCATATATATATATATATATATATATATATATATATATATATATATATATCTTTATCTGCGTACTGTGCATATCGCATATATCCATCACAGTTATACAATATAAACATATATATTTCCCAATATATATTTCCCAATTTTAATCTATCTCTATAAAACCTTATTTATCATATATATGATTCATCATATATATATGATTCATATCATATGTTATATTACTTAAATTTACAATGCTTCATTAATAATTGATGCTATTTTGTCATTTTCCATTATAGTGATATGAGTACCTTCCACGTAATGAATTTCCACTTTATTTTCGGTAATCTAAAAAAATTTTCTTTTATAAAAATAATCTTAAAATGATAAATGTTACGCTCTAATTAAACTTACTTTACGTAGACCATAATCCTCTTCAATAAAAGTGAATGATGTAAGTGTGGGTTTTAATAGTATTATAGATGATTTAAGGCGTGACAATGATGTTATATTATAATTTTGTATAGCAATTATATGATCGTAAAACGTCAAACATAAATGTTTCTGATTTTCAATACTTAATACACTAGCCTTCTCTTCCGAAAAGTAAGAAGTAGCAAATTCTAATTTTTCTTCCCATGAATTGTACTTGTTCAACTCGATTGTAAACTGTAAAAAATAATATTGCTCGATTAATAAGAAAATGACAATCTGCATTTTAAACTGAGATAATAATATGATAATTCGTTAAAATATAATTTATTTTATCATTTTAATGCATATTTTAATGACTTATTTTATATACTTTTTTCTTCTAACTACATATATAAACACAGTTAAATATAAATTTTACTTTTTTTAGTAAAAAGTCATAACGTGTTTTTAATAATTTACTAACTATTTCATTGTTAAAATCAAAATAAAGTTGTGCTAAGTGAAGTAAAATATTATTTTGTAACTCTTGTTCTGAGGTATAATAAAAAAATGTCTTGTTCAAGAATTTCATTTGATCAGGAGCTCCGTCGATGAGTATTAAACGGCCAGAGAAATTCTTAGCTTCTAATAATCTTGTTAATTCGATGGCAATTAAAGATCCAAATGAATAGCCCACAATTAGAAATTCTTTTTGATCTTTCATTTTCTGCAATACATGCTAGAAAAAAAAAACATACTATTTAATGACATGTAAAAAAGGCGCGAGTGCGTGCACGCTCGTGTGTATCAAAGATTATAATTAAATATTGTTCAAATAGCAGTATAAATAAATCTTTTAAATAGATTATCTTATAAATTCGTACAGGCAGAAGATATGCTGTTGATTCCATTATTGAACTAGTAACACCCGGCATATTAAGTACACCATGTTGCAAACAAATTGCTAAAGATTTAATTTTCGGTTCCATCAGTTTATATACAGTTGCGGAACCGTCAATTCCTGGTATAAAAAATATTTTGTTTTGAAGTTCCCTCTTTGTAATCATTTCTACATAAATATCAGGATTTAAGTCTGAATCTTTAAGTTTTCGAGTCAACATCTTGAAACCATCCAAATCATTTGTATTAGTTTCAGTAGTATCGTATACGTTTCCTTGTTCGAATGTATTTGTCATTTCTCTAAGTTGAGCAAAATTGAGATTTCGGATATCTTGTGCTGTCAATAAAATATCAAATTCTCTTTCTAGCAACTGTTTAATTTCCACTGCCATCATTGAATCCATTCCTAGTTCAGCCAATGATATATTTGGCGCTACTAGATTTGAATTTTTCAATCCTATTTTAAAAATTAAAGAAAGAATTAGATATTTAGATGTGATTTTAACCAAATATTTATCTAATCTTAAAATCGCAATATAACAATTATTAAGAATTACATTTTTTGCAATGTTTTTAATGCACTCGGTTATTTCAATTTAATGTGCTCCTAATAATATTAAATAAAAATTTATTTCTTATAAATGTTTTATTATGAATTTTTTACAACATAATAATTGTTTATAAACTCACCCATAATATTCGCAACTGCTTCAAGTGGATTCGTTGCTCCATCAGAATTATTTCTTTTCTCAGCAACAACCATGCTGCTTACGATTGATCGATTTTGTAGCAAAAATACTTCCAATGTGTCCAAGCAAGAGGATATTCTTTGTTGCAATGTACCTCCAATAACGAGTTCTTTGTCATCTTCTTGCATATCTGCGACAAGCCCAACTTCGCCAATCGCACCCCACTGTATAGCCAAACCATGTAAACCTTCTTCCATTCTTCTTTCACAAATTCTTTCCATTATGGAATTTGCCATTCCATAATTGGTTTGACCTGCGTTACCTCTTCCGCATGAAACGGAGGAAAAAACGACAAAATGTCGAAGTTGAGGACAAATTGTTCTCGATAATTTGTCCATCTTTTTTGTTGTCCACGCCTTTGACACGAAGGATTCTTCGAATGCTTCCGGAGATTGATTCTTGAATATACCATCTTTCAATACAACTGCGAGATTGAATATAGCATCCACAGGACCTTGTTCTTCGGCAAATTTTAATATAGATTGACAGTCTTCGTATTTCGAAGTATCAGCAGCTGTAACGATTTGTATATTTACACCGTAAGATTGCCATAACGTTACTCTCGATTTCTGATACCCATTCTTTATTCCAGTTCGCGAGGTCACTACTACATTTTTTGCACCGCGTAAAATTAACCAATCAATTAATTCTAGACCAAAACCACCCAGACCACCTAAAACGATGTAGCATTTGTGTTCCAGGCAGTAGTACCGGGGATGTGCAAAAACAGGAGTATCCAAAAGTTCATTTTCTTTATGAACTTTTATCATTATCTACAAATAATATTAATTTAACATTACATTATATTCTGATATATATATATATATATTGAATATATATATATCCTATTTATATATATATATATATATATATATATATATATATATATATTTATATATCAGATAATCAGAAGACACACAGTTTCTATTTACATATAATATTAAAGATAATCACGACAATAAAAACTGTGTGCATTTGAGAATTTAGTATTTCAATTCAAATTAATCTTTACATTGTAGGTATACTAAAATATGATCATACCTTGCCAATATGTTTTCCAGCAGCCATATATCTAAACGCAGTTTCTATTTCATCCCTTTCAAAGACTTTTCTGCATAACGGTTTGATAGCCCCTTTCTTTAACCCTTCTATTATTTTATTACGCAATATGATTTTACTTGCATTTTTTGCACAAAATATCCAATTATCCAATGTTATACCATGGAAACTAATGCCTTTTGAGAATGCAAATATTTCTAAAGGATTATTAGAAATCATATCAAACTTTCCAATTTCGAGGAAACGACCACCTTTCGCTAAACAACGGATGGATGTTTGCAATTTTTCTTCAGCTAAAGAATTCAATACGATATCCACTCCGCGACCTTTTGTCTTCTGGATAATCATTTGTTCAAAACTTGTGTCTCGAGAATTTCCAATATGATCCTCGGGAATAGAGGGAAATGTTTTTCTTATAAAATTTCGTTTCTCGCTACTTCCAACCGTTGTAAATATTTCGCAACCTTCGTAAAGCGCAAGATGAATTGCTGCTTGACCAACGCCTCCCGTACCAGAATGAATTAACACTTTGTCGCTTTTCTTCATTTTACCTTTCATATACAAAGCGTAATAGCAAGTGCTATATACGCAAGGAATCGTCGCGGCGTCTTCCATCGTCCATTCGTCAGGTATGATCCAATTGAAATGTTTCATAGGTACGCAAAGATTTGCAAATCCGCTAAAAATAATGATTTAAAAAAAAAATTATTTAATGTATATTATTTATTATATTAAAGTTACATTAAAAAAAATTTTTTTTTTGGATGATATTCTATGTATAAAAAAATAAAAAGTAGCATGCAAAATATAACAATTCTTTCATTTCTTTTTTTACTTTATCAAAAACTTCTTTAAATAAAAAAAAATTATTTTAAACAATTTATTTATTAAAAATATAATAATTGAGACTCTGTGCGTATCTTACCCACTTAGACACAGCCCCATTATTCTTTGTCCATTTTTATTAAAACCAACAAATTCCATTCCAATTAAAGAGCTGTTATTCTGTTCAAAAGATACGACGGAAGTCGAAATAAGTCTACCGCTAGCTGTCATGATATCTTTAAAATTAATAGACGCACAGACTACTCTTATCAGATTTTCTTCATCATTGTTGGCCAAAGATAACCTACTTTGCACCCAACAAAGAGTGCTGAGATCACCTCGCACCTAAAATAAATAAACAAATAAATATACAACAAATTATTACAATCCTATTGAAGTTACAATAAACCATTACTTAATTTATAAATAAAAATATTACAATGTATTATTGCAATTTTTCCTAAATACCGAATCTTCTTAACGTACCCTTTGAGAAACATAAGCACTCTCTACTAGTTTTGGTTCTATTAATGGTAATGGAAAATGTCTGTAAGATCCCCAAATACCAGAACGTATAACATTGATGGGTAAATCCAGCTGTAATTGCCTCATGTACAATAATTCTTGCAATGAAAAAGTAGGCGCATTTTTATCTTGAATAAATACACCTCTAATCATTTCACCACCCGGTTCTTTTCGCAAACAATTGACTAGACCGATTAATCCGCATTCAAAGTCTCCTTCTGCGACGACTATAATCCTCGTATTTGTAATTTCATTTTCTATAGTCATGAATGATTTAAGCTTGTCTATCCATGAGAATTCATAATTGTTTACATGCACAATCTGTTGATTCTTCTTAATATCGTGTATTTTTCTTAATAATATAATTGTCTTATCGTCAGTGCGTTTTTCCAAAATTACTTTTAATCCATATTTATGTAGACATGAGTAGTCGTAGATAGCACCCAATTCTTCCAATGTCAGAAGAAATCCTTTTGGCATTATGACAGACAATAATTGTTCATACAATTCGTTTCTATTTTTTGTTAAAATTCCAAAACCAATGATCATCAAGCAATTTTCATTTTTTGTCAGTTTATCAAATTCTGTTGTAGAAACATTGTCAGGCAAAAAGATATCTTTGAACTGCTCGTGTTTTGCGATCAGTTTTATATCAGATTGAATTTGCGGTAAATCATTTAAAATTGTATTCACAGATAAACAATTTAATTTCTCCGCCATCACTTTATCACAATCCTCGACAAATTCGATGATTTTTACGTTTATTCTATTGTAACATTCAAGCGCAATGTGCACCGACATTCTTATTGCATCTTGCAAAGACATTACATTTAGATCTCGATGAGCAACAAACTTGTATTCTTCAAGGACGGGATTGACTACATTTTGTCGGCGGGATATAGCCGTAGCTACAATACCATGCATTTCTATTCCTCCAGATATCAAAATATTTAAATGCTTATAATTTTGTACAAGGACTTCTGCAATATAAAAAAAAACACAATAGCATATTAAATATACATTTTTCCAATATTCGGTTAAATATTGTGTCTATTTGTAATATATTATATTATAAAAAAAACTAACGTTTTTCTTCATTTGAGAATTTTTCAATGTGTTTCATATGGGATTTTGGATTGATTACCACTTTACTAATTTTTGTTGGTACAAAGAGACTTCTAGAATCCTGTCCCAAAATCATCATCTGTAACATGCTGTCCATAAATGTTACCCAATTGTCAATCCAGACAATATGACCATTCTTTCCCGTGATTGACGCGCTTTTTAATCCACGAAATTCGCCAGTATATTGATAACCACGAAGTTTCAATTCTTTATAGATATCTTTTGTATTCATTTCCTCTTTGTCATTGTCATTTCGATCAATAAATGTAGTACATATTTTTTCGTTTTCAATATTAATTGGAATTCGTACTGTTCCAGTAACGACAGTATTGTTTCCTTCGATTATTTCGAATTTTTTAATTCCTATGAAAATATCGATTTCTTGTACATACAGTTTTAAAAAAGAAATTCTGTGCTATGTTTCTTTTATAGTGAAATTTTAAAGAATAAATTATATAGCTGGCCTCCAATCGTAGAAAGAAAATAGTGAACACAGATTATGCTTAAATAATTTGCATATATTTTATACAAATTATTTAAATCTTGTCACTACTTTAATCAGTAACATTTTTACTAATTGAGTTTAAGAGAGTAAGAAAAGAAATGTATACATGTGTGTATAATTGCATAAATATAGCAAAGTTTGCCAAGAAATTAAAGCAACACATTAACCAAAATAATATAAATAAAAATAAGATGTATAGAAATCAACACAATGAATATCATAGATATCATAGAAATCAACATATATATATCATAGATTGACAAATCAGAGTTTGATTATCGCTATGTTTACAAACTTTGTCAGCAAAATACAAGCCTTATACACAGACATGGTTAATCAATATGGCATTTTTTGCTCTGTTGACAAAACTACTAATAGTTTGTTTATTGGATACAGATCTTTTCTGGCAAATTTTTCTTTCTCAACTGAATTTTTTCTTTTATTCACATTTTATATTAAAATTTTTTATTTTTTTATATATGTAGTTCATAAAATTAATTTAATTTAATTTAATTGCACGGGTTACCTTTTTGAATCATAAAAATTAAATTGACTGGATTTTCTTGTGATAAAATTGTAGAGTGTAGAAAATTGACATCTTCAAATATAATTGGTATATCGAAATGATTTTGCTTTTTTAACCATCCGATCATCTGCCACATCAGATAAAGATATCCTGTAGCCGGTAATAAATTTTTTCCATTAATGACATGCCCGCTCATATATAAAAACTCTTCCTCTAATAAATTTACAGTAATGACTATTTCCCCAATGTCAAGTTTTCTTTGTCCAATATAACGGTACGTATAGTAGTCTTTGGAATGATTCCATCTACAAAGCATGCCATTAATTCAATAATGTATAGAATATTAATTTGTGTTTCTTTATTGTTTTGAACGATTAAAAGTAATGCACTTTAATTCGATTTTTTGAGATTCTATTATTTTGTACTCTTTAATAAAAAAAAAATCCTGCTATATTAAATAGAATTTACCTTATAAGATGAGAAATCATCGGTGTACCACAACTTACAGGAAACTTAACTTCCGGATATAAATTTGCGATCTGCGGTTGTAATCCTGCATTATAAAGTTCTCCAATTCCATGTAAAAATATTTCCATATTTGGTTCGTGAGAAAATTTATACAACGCGACATTTGTCACTGTTGTCTCTAAGGAATCATTAAGAATATATTGTAATATATCATACGGCGCTATCTCAATCGTTACTGCATTCTTTGGGATAAAACGCGTAGTTTCTGAGAATAAAACCGGGGTTAACAAATGGTTTGTGTAATATTTCGCTAGACATGATTTTGGCGATGCGCTGAACCATTCATAAGACTCATTTAACACATTCATCCATTTTGAGCTAGAAGACGCTTTCAGTGGCAATATTTGATTCAAGTATTCTAAAAGTTTAACTCTTGCAGGCTCAACGTATCGACTATGAAAAGGTATATGTCCACAGGAAATTTCTTTTACAGAAATATTGTCATTCTAAAATAAAAATAAACTTTCTCATTTATTTAATTTAACATAATTATAAGCATGATAAATATTATTTATATTATTTAAGCGTTTTCAAACCTGTAGCTTAGCAAGGAATGCTCTTACAGAGCTTGTTGGTCCACTGACAATAAAATTATGTGAACTATTGTAACAAGCTACATCGATATCCGATGGACACATATTCTTTATAGTTTTGAAATCGAGATTAATTTCGGCCATTAAGCCGTCTATTATTTTTGACTTAAGAAATGCCAAGCCGACATAATATGCCATCGTGATCGTTTCTTCGGCCGTCAAACATCCATCAGCATATCCACATATCAATTCACCAATGGAATGACCCATTATAAGATCAGGAATAATACCAATACTTGTCAAAAGATCAACTATTCCAATCTGCAAAATACATAATTTTTTATATTTTCTAACATTTTCTTTTTTTGTGAATAATATAATATAAGATATTAGAATATTAGCTTTGTATATATAAATTTAATTATATATGTAACAGGCTTCTTTTAATTTAAATTTTATAAAAGAAGACTTAACTTTGTATGAAAAATAATCCTGCAACACATATATAGATATATTTTATTCGTTCATATATGTTTATACCTGTAATCCAGTAAGGCCTACAAATAACTTGACTACGTTGTCAAGAATATGTTTGTCTTCATTTATTAGAATATCCGTGATAAATATATCGTAAGGTCTCAATACAGTGTCGCATTTCTGGATTGCTCTAGTGAATACTGGAAATTTCATTAAAGCTCGACCTGCCAATATTTCAAAAAAATATAATTACATTTTTTACAAAAATATAATTATATTATTACATATGTTGTTTCAAATAATGTAATATTTTTACATAATTGATTTAAACATACATAAATAAAATCTCTAAAAATTGCTTATCATTATTTTACGCGGGCTTCCTGCAGTGTATCATTATTATATTTTAGTTTAGTTTATATCAAAAATAGTTTTTACATTTAGTAAATATAACTTAAAAAAATATTTGAAATAAAAATATGCAAACTGATTATTTTTATTATATTCTAACATATATGTATATAAGAACATCAACATATGTGTATAATTTAAAAATTGTTGAACATTAATTGCAAACAAACATGTTACATCTTAACGATTCATCAAGCCAATCAATAACAATTGTTAAATATTATATTATAATATAATATTTGATTTACTTGCCCATGTTAAGACATTGAGATCCAATTCCAGAAAATATAAAGCAAATCGGTCTTTTCATATTTAGATTGCGTTTTATTTGAATCATTGTGTTATCAGCATCGGATACTTTAGGTCCGACGATTATATATCCTCTGTAGGGATGATTTTTTATATTGTCGCTATGAATACGATGTAGCAGAGAGATATATTCTACATCTATCGGCCGACTTTGTATCTATAGAAATATCATTATTTATTATAGTAAGTATGCAATAATTATTTTATAATATTTTAATAGACTATTTTTAAAATTAATTAAAATTAAAAGTTTATATATATATATATATATATATATATATATATAAAATTTAAAATAACAGTAATAATATACGAGATGAACATAAAAAAGATTAAATTATTTGTGAAATAAATTGTAATATATGTACTTACGTCATCTAATATAATTTTAACTGCATCCTCTGTACGTCCAGATATAGTTACAAGCCTTGGTAAATTATCTTCTGCTCCATTATTGACTTTTATTTTCGGATTTGATTTCAGTAATACATGGCCATTAGCACCGCCAAATCCAAAGGAATTAATACCGACATAACCACCTTTATATTCTGTTAGTTCAGTGATTATCTTTACTCTTCCTTCAATGATAGCGGTCATATCTTTTCGTGGATGTTTAAAATGTATAGTAGGCGCGATTTTACCAGTTTCCATCGCTATTAAAACCTTTATGAGATAAATATATTTGTTATAATAATATCTTGCAATTTTTGTAATTATAATAAATAATCAAATTAATATTTAAATAAAAAAAAATACAAGACGCATTAGATTATATAGTTGTATTAATTTTAATTTGTTGTAAACTCACCTTTGTAATTTGACAATGACCGCTAGTGGCTTCAGAATGTCCAATATTCGACTTTACTGAACCCAATAATAGAGGAAGCTGTCTTTTAGCGCATAAAGCTTCATCGATGGCTCGAAGTTCCACAGGATCGCCGGCTATAGTACCAGTTGCATGAGCTTCCATGTAAGATAATTGAAGAGGCGAGATACCACATTCTTCGTAAAATTCTTCCAGTAACATTTTTTGTTTGTCAAATGATGGAAAGGTAATTCCTTCTTTTTTAAAACCATCACAGTTGGTTTTACCATAGACGAAGGTTGCATAAATTCTTCTTGCATCTTTTGCTTTTTGTAGATATACTACTACAGCCGCATCACTACGCATGTAACCAGCGCCTTCTTCATCGTAAGGTTTACAATAGCCATTAGGAGATAGAACTCCTAAAACAATAGTAATATTTGTTTTAATCAATATAAAAAACATAATTTTGTCTCAATATTTTTATTATTTCACAATAACTTTGAACACAATAATATTATTTTTCACTTACCTAGACAAAAAAACTGATGAGTTACAAAAGGATGAATGCACAAATTGATACTAGCGACAATAGCTGCGTCACAAATACCAGATCGAATCATCCTATAAGCTTCCACCATAGCAAAATGGCTTGAGCTACATGCAGTATCGATGTTATGTGATGGTCCAGTAATGCCGAGCCAATAAGAAAGTCTGCTTGCTATCATGGATTTAGAGCTTCCAAGAATAGGTAATCCAGCAATCTATTAACAATTACAATATAGTTTTTATATTAAAAATGTTTTCTTTCTATATTCAACAATCTTTTTATATTAATATATTCGTATTTATATATACTTTTTAAAAATGCGTGTTTTTTTATCGATTTTTGATTAAATTTAAATTATTGAATAATCAATATAAACCACATACGTGAGGCTTTTCATATGTTATTTCTAAATACGTATCACAAACACTTGTTGCTGTGATAACGCTGGTATTTGTTCCTTTTAATTCTGCAGGATTTACACCCGCATCAATAATTGCTTCATAGGTGTGCTCAAGTAACATTCTGGATCCAGGCTCAATCGTTTCAGCTTCTTCGATCGATATGTTAAAGAATTCCGCGTCAAATTTTTCTATATTGTTTATTTTTCCTATTCGAGGAGGCATGTCATAGATATCTGTTAGAATTTAAAATAATTTAGATAAAAATAATAATAATAATACAATAAGTAATATTATCATATTGTTATGTCATAGATAGATAATAATTATACTAAAATATTCCTAAAAACATATTTTACATATAATTTTATTTATTTATTTATGATTATATGTGGGTTTTTTCAAAATAGTTTTGAGAAAAAATATTATTACAGTTAGTCCAACGTTGATGATCGCTCGAACCAAGATCTATTTTATTGAAAATATTGTCTTGAAATTCTTTTATATTGTCAGAATTAGGAAATCGTCCGGCAATGCCAGAGATAACAATTTCTTCTCCAGCATCAACTTTGACATATGGATTGAAACGCTTGTTATTATCCATCTTCTATAAATTTTAGTAAATCTGAAAAGAAAAAAGAACTTCACTTCAGAGAGAGTTCACACAGAGTTACATATATGTGTATTGAGTATTAAAATTGAGAAATTTTTAAAATCATCTTTGAGAGATTTTTAAAATCATTTTTGAGACAATGAAAAATTTAGCATATATATATATATATATATATATATATATATATATATATATATATATATATATATGGAAAAAAGAGAGAGAGAAAAAAAACAAGAAAAATTTATATTCACCAATTTTGTTCAATTTAAAAAAATTTTTATGAAACTGACAGTAGCAGACTCTAAAACTTTTTTAAAAACTTTATAAAACTGACTAACACGATGACAATTTATATCAGATATCATTTGTGACCACACAATTGTGATCATTGTGACAATCACGCTATATATATAACAGTCTCATAATCTTAATAAGTCTCACCGAAAAAATTATATTGTATAATCAGTATAATTATACATTTGATTAAAATCAGTTCAATGCACATCGTGTCAAAGTTCAGCGAATACATAATCAAAAAGTAAAGATGTGCCGGATATAAAATATAATACTGATATATTAAACATAATAATGATATATATATATATATATATATATATATATATATATATATATATATATAATAAATATGATTATATTACTATACATTCTATTTGCGTTTTTAAAAAGTATATTCAAATGCGAGATGTATTTTTTATTAAAACGCTTATATATACAGTTGTAAAGCACCAAAAAATATGGAATACACATATCTTTTTATAAGTAATGATAGAATTTTGAAAACGATAAGCACATTTTTAAAATTATCGACAATCAAATTTATTTTTCTACATTGAATATTAAATTACTACTTAAATAATATTGTTGGTAATAATTTTATTACATTTAATGCTTCTAGTAGCTGTATAGTTTTCAAAAGCATAATATTAAAAAAAAAAAGTTTTAAATATTTGTAAAATATTCTGTTTTTGTATTATTTTTAAGGAAAAAATTTGAGGAATTAAGTTTTTTTAAGAGTATTATTAATTATTAATTAATTAATTATTATGCTTTGTCGCACAAAAATTATTTTTATTTTTCAGTTTTTATCCATTTTAATTGCATATGAAAGGCGATACATTATTACCAAACAATTTTGCATATGCATTATACATACTGGTCTTGAAATTGATCTTTGACCTTTTCATTTTTCAAAGCAAAATTATGCAATAATAAATTATAAATATAAATTGTAAATTTAATTTAAATCAGTATATTGTATGTAAATTCAAGGTTTATCGAAATAGCATGAATTTTGAATATTTAATTAGATTGAAGTTCATTCAAGGATAGAATGATGTCCTAAATCTCACTCACTCCAATTAAATGAAAGGAGTGCAAGTGAGACAGTTATAAGACATTGCGCTGGCTAGACATTTCTTTCGGTTGTCATACACAGATATAAATCTAGTTGTCTAGAGACCATTCTTTTGTCCTTAAGTGTACTCATAATAATATGTCTTTTCATATTTTTATTACATTTCAAGTATATATTTAGATAAAAAGCGCATTTTTTGTTCAAATTAAAATGAAAAATTAGTGTTATAGTGTATAAGTATAGTGTTATAAAACATATAAATAATTTTTATATCTTACATTATCTTTATTAATTATGACATATCTATTGCACATCTATTGTGTATGTCTATATATCTTAATTATCATGATTATTTTTAAAATATTTTTAAGTACATCTCTTTATATATTTATTTATTTTATATATTTTAATATTATACATACTGATAAAATTTGCATATTAAAATATTTATATAGTAACATTATAGTGGATTTATCATATTTTAAAATTATGTCTAAAATTTACAAAAGATCATACTTTTGAGTCCTTTGAGGTAAAAACAAAATTAAAAAGGATACAAATGGATAAAAAACAAAATTCTCTATCAAATCTCATCAGCCGTTTTTCGATATCTCAAAAAATAACGAATGCCATTTTAGCCATTTTCTTAGAATCTGAAAGATCTTTTACTTGAGGCTTGTCAAACTCCCGTAAGTTTTTAAAATTTTTCTTTTTTTTCTATCTCAAAGATTTTCACTTCTTATTTTTCACGAATATTTTCTTTATATATTTATATTTTCGTTAAGTGATCTATTATACTGAAAATATATCACAAAGTATTTTAATTCATTTCTAAATATTAAAAATTAAAACATAATGTTTTTAAAATTTATCTAAAAAATCTTGAATATATATAGTATCTAAAAATAAACATAAAACCTCCGTTAATATAGCAAAAAGAAAATACAATTATAAATAAATTTATTTATATAAATTATTTCTTGACTTTTATAACAGATCGAATTGTCAAGCTGTATAAATCACAGACCTCTACATATTATTTTTATATATATTATTATATAGAATTATTATTATATATTATAATAATAATAATTATTATTATAAGTATTATTATTATATATTATTACATATATTATATTATTATACATGTATTATTATATTGGCAGAGACAATGCAATGATGTCATTACCTCTGTCATTTGCATTATCCCTGTCAATAAAAGACATGAAGTCATTGACCCGAGTTGGATTAACCCGTTCATCCGTAAATGCCATATGATAATGACATGAAGTAAACACAACGAGAGAACCAATCAGCATTTTCAAGATCAAATCTGCATTGGGCATTGGGCCATCGCTTCTGTCGCGCTCTTGCGAACCAGCAATGATTAGGAAACTGCCAGTCATTTTTTAATCGTATTGCGGTTAGTTATTGTGTGGTGATTAGTGTTGCAAGTTTAATATAATTAAGCATTTAATCAAAACGAAATGGGAGCAGTACGAATAATTAACGACGACCGTCATTTCCACGGCGAATTGGCCAGTGCCGGACAAAAACTCGTCGTTGTAGATTTCACTGCAAGTTGGTAAGCACCTTTTAGGTTAAATCCGTTTTTACTTTCGTCGCGTTTTAATTTTATTGAATTCCACATTTATTTGGGAATATAGATTTTAACACGATCGCGTTGATCCATACTCCAGAATCGTTATTTTCTGACCTGAACTTGATGAAAGACCAGCCATTAGAAGTAGAATGTGTATATGTGAACTTTCAAAAAAAGTAAGAATATCATTAAATAATCTCCTCCCACGATTATAACAGATCTGTTCAGTTTACATCTCTTTGCATTTTCTCCATTTAAAATAAAATAGAATGTATATTTATGTTTTCAAGAAAAAATGAGGATATCTTTATCATTTTACCTCCATCATCCAAGCAATATAATTTATTTCGATTGTATTTCTCAATAATTTATCTAATTTTTTTAATTATTTGCGTACTTTGCATATTGATTATTGTGTTGTGTTACTATGTTACAAACTTTTACATCTTTTGTGAAAACTTAATTCAATATTACTGATGATTAAGGATGATTAATGTGATATCTTGCTTGGTCTGTGATTGCGCAGGTGTGGACCCTGTCAAAGAATTGCTCCAATATTTGAGCAACTATCGCTGAAATATCCCAAAGCAGTGTTCCTGAAAGTAGACGTGGACAAATGTGCAGATACTGCCTCGGTGCAAGATGTGCGTGCAATGCCCACTTTTATCTTCTACCGCAAACGCGCAAAGCTAGGTCAATGCCAGGGCGCAGATCCGGTAGGATTAGAATCGAAGATCCAGCAGTTCTATAGTAGCGGCGACTCTGATGACACGGATGACACAGCCGCAGATTCGCTGTCTGGTCATGTACGAAACACTGATAATGTCTATTATCACATCTTCGGAATGATCTTCCTTGCTGTGATTTTGTACTATTGGAATAAGTATCAATGAAGAATTAGAGTTAGAGTTATCTATTCAGATAATAAAGTCTATCAAACACAAATATTGCAAAGTATCTTCTATATATTTGTCAAATTTTTGGGAAGACCACTAAATTTAATATATAATTTGTAGTATACAATATGAACTATTGACAAAACACAATAAAGTATTAACAAAAAATAAGATTGCTGTAAATTGATAGCAGAATAAAGATGCATTTAACTATCTAAACTCCATTAAAATCTTAACTTGTACATAGAAAAAAATTAATTTTTTTATGTGGGACCATTGCTATAATAAAGTATTCTTCAAATATACAAGTTGCAAATATCAAAGTATCAACATTTATGTATATGACATCTGTTTTGACATTGTATTTTAATATTTCTAAAACCATATAAGTTTGATGGAATCTTCTTTATAATTCTAATATTTAATTAAATAATTTCTATAGACTCAATTTACAGTTATTCTTGAAATATTTTCTATAATCTCACATTTTATATTATACAATTGAAAAATATTTGCTACTTATATTATATTATGATATAAATATATCAAATATTGTTTATGTATGTGATTTTATAGTGAAAATAATACAACTTTGATACTTGCTTGCTTGTTAATCATTTAATAACCTTCATCTAATTGATTCCAAAATCTCTCACATCTTTTTTATTGAAATAAATAATAAAAAATCAATAAGACTGTAAATATTCACTAATAACATTATGTTATTCATTTTTGTTAATACTAATAAAATTGTTATAAAAGAGAGAGAGAGAGAGAGTGAGAAGGAGAAAACACATTAAAGATTAGAAATACAGATGACTTTACAAAATTAATGATAAAAAAAATCATTTTATGTGAAATTAGATCTAAATAAAATTAGAAATGTAAAAATATTTTAGTTATTTACTAAATAAAAGAATTTTCAATATGTATATCATATGTGAAATACTATGTGTTAATAAAATTATAGTTATAAAATACCTATAAAGAGTTTTATAAAAATAAATAAAGCTGTAAATGAATTTTTGTTAAAACAGTTATTGCTGTTTTTCTTTTTTTCATCTTTATGTTCTTTCTCCTTTTCAATTTTCTATAATCCATTCTACTGTTAAAAATAAATGTAGATATTTTGGCACATGTTGGTATTGGAATTTTAATTTACAAAATTATACCAATTTGAAATCCTGCTTGTTAATTCCATTTAAATTGATCCTATTTTATTTTTTATTTTTTGTGTGTTTGAAGTTTATTTTATTTTTTATTAATATATTATATTATTTTTTATTAATATATAATATATTATATGTAATTTATTTAAGGTAGTTTTTGATTGTTTTTCAGATGGACCTATCCAGTTTTATAATGAAACAGCAGTGCGAGTGCCTAAATGAATCAGATTATCATACCTTCTCTCAGTGTTTGAACTCGGATAATGGATACCTTCAGAGTGATGAGGATGAGCAACTAATAATGTCTATCGCATTTTCACAACCTGTTAAAGTTCATTCTCTCAAGATTAAAGCGCCCGCAGAGAATGGACCAAAAAATATCAAGTTGTTTATCAATCAGCCCAGGACGATCGACTTCGAGATGGCAAGTTCCAATACGAGTGTCCAAGATCTAACGTAAGTTTTGAATGAAAACTGATGATATAAATCGGATAATTAATTATCCGAGTATCTATTCACTATTAATTCATATCCAAATCAGTTTACATCTCTATATATTTGGGTATTTATATTCATTATCTAAATTCGTAGATATCTTTTTTTTTTACTAGAGTATAGTTGTTTTAAATTTTATATAAGTAGCTGTGTACTCTTTATCCGAAATAATCGGATACTCAAGTACTTGAAAATCATATTTATGTATTTTTAATTCAGTGAAATAACTTTTTAACACAGATTATCGGCCAAGGATCTCGAGGAAGGAAATCCCATTCCACTGCGTTATGTCAAATTCCAAAATGTGCAGAATTTTCAGATATTTGTAATAGATAATCAGAATGGCTCAGAGACAACAAGAATTGACCAATTAGTCATAATTGGCTCGCCAATTTCGACCACAAATATGGGAGAATTCAAAAGAGTATCTGGCAAGAAAGGAGAGAGTCATTGAAAAATCTGCGTACAACAATAATATCAGAATATCAGAAGTTCTTATTTGAGTACTAACACATTCCCCCCATTATTTTTTTGCAAAATCATCAAATGTAACAAGACTTGAAACAATATACTTGAAACAATAAAATAATCTAATTCGAGAATAATATGAATAAATTTATATTTGTAATATTTATTATTAATTAAATACCTTATAAATATAATCTATTATTAATTTATTATATAATTACTATTTTATTATTATTTTATTACTACTTATTAATTTAGAATATTTACAGCTCACGCGTGTATGCTTACATATAAATAATGTGAGTTCTCTGATAAGTCAATTTAACTTAACATTGATCTGCAGTTATTTATTTATGCTCTCTTCTCTCTCTAATTTTTTTTCTTTAGTAAAATAATTACGTCATTTTTATTTAATTAGTTAATTTTACCTTGCGCATACTCTATTTTGATTCACATTGAAAACAAATTACATAATTTTCTCGTTGACAGCATTATAAGAAAGAATGACTGCAAGAGATTTAAGTACCATCACAGAAGCATAATCAAACAAAAGAATAATCTCTCTGGTAAACTGATAAATAACCTGAATAAACTTTCAATTATTTGAAGCAATTTCACATATATAGAAATTATTATCTTTATAATAATGATTTTTGAACGATCTTCATCAACAGGCTTTGTGGATTCGCCAGATACCACCGCATCGACAGGCTCGTGTCCATCTTTGATCCCAGGCTCTAATCGCAGCTGTCCTTGTCATATTTTGTACTTGTGCTTTCCCACCGCATCTGAAAAAAAATATATATAAAGTGTTAATCATGCTATAATGCAGGGTCATTTAGTTTTTTTTTATAATTATTGTTATCAATGAATAATACCTCGTGCATTGCTTAACTAAAAGTGGCTGTTTTCCTAAATATAAATGTCGTATCGTGTCTACAATCTGTCCACTATGCATGCAACCTTCAACGGGATTCATTTCAGGTGTAAAAACCAGCTGCTCGGGTTCCACTCCATATTCTAACTGCACTCGTGAATTGTAATAGAATGATAATAGCACATGTATAATACAATGCAGATATAATACATGTATAAATACAATAACAGACAAAAAGTTTGAACGTTTTTCAAAGTAATAATCCTAAATCAAATCTCTTACCTGTAATGGAAGATTTTGAGAAAATAAAATTGGTGAGACTATAGCGGTTATGCTATTTCCTTGATGTAATTGTGGAATCATAATTTGATTTGGTAGCAAGCAGCATTCATCTAAAAAAAATGTATTCTATTGTCAAAATTTTCAGCATTTAGATGATTAAAATATTATAATTTCAAATTCAAGACAAAGAATATGCACCTTATATATTTAATAATGTATATAAATAATTGTATATGTATAATCCATTATATTTATATGATATATTTGTATAATATTAATTATAACTTTTATAGAGAGGAAAAAGAGATAGAAAATAGACATAAAAAATAAAAAAAAAAAACTTATTGTAACATCTTATATTTATAATTAATATTCTTTATTTATAGGGCAATTTCTCCTTCAATCTCAACTTTTTTCAATTCATATCATATTTCTCTCTTTTTGTTTATCAATTATTGTTGTTAGTAAATTAATTATCTTGTGAAATAAAGGTTTTTAGCAACTTTGCTTCAGTGGATTGTAATTTTAACACTGGTTTTTTCAGTTGTTCATCCACACATGTATCAATCTGAAGAAAAACTTCTGTTTTCTCATTGACTGGGCTGCCCACCTCTGCTATAAAATAACTTGATTCGTGCTTTGATTTTGATTCATTTATCTCATCTTTTTCATTCTTTGCAGCTTTTACATCTTTTCTATGCTTTACATGTTTTGTATTCATTTCTTCTTTTGTATTTTCCACATTTTTCGTATTATCCTCAGTTGTTTTACTTGAGAAGAAATGTAGCGTTTTTGTCTCCTGCAATTTCTCGACTTTTTCTGCTTCGCGAATTAAATCGATGAAAAACAGTTCTCTTGGCGACATCGGCGTCTCCGGAGATTTTATTTCGTCCGGAGACAGTACCGTCACCAGCTTGAGATAATTTTGCAAGGGACTTTTCTCAATATAGTTAGTGGCAATGTCTAATTGATCTATTTCGTCCTTTTCAACATGCACGAATCCGACATCTTCGATATTTTCACCAGATATTTGTTTGTGTATCACCAAAGGCGGCAGATCTTTCCTAAGGAAATTTTCTCGATTATTCTTCTTAAATTCTGGATCGTTTAAATCATTCAACTTCTTTGTCTTGAAAGATTTTGTATCTTTAGATGATATTTGATAGACATTTAGAGATTCTTTTATATTATCCGTGCCATATTTGGAGATCATGTTAATCTCAGGATTTTGTTTAGCCAGTAAACTCTTCCGAAAGATTATTAATCCACACATAATCATGACCCAGATTAGAAATGCGACTGTCCAAAAGAGAAGAGACCAATACGAGTATCTGAATGTATAGCATATAGCCCAAATTAAAGGACACAAGATGAACCAATAAATCAAAAACACACTAAAAATTAACCAAGGAAATGATAGATGCTCGCATTTCTTCAGGTTAGTCTGTTTGTAAATCTCCTTCTTCTCTTCGCGAAACACTTTGTTTTCCTTCAAGGCGAGAGAGTCTTTATGTTTCATTGCAAGTTTGGTAGTCATTGTATCTTTGTTCATGAATTTCACTTTTTTTCTTCTGTATGAATATTCTTTTTGATTAATATATTCTATTGTTGCTGTTTTTCTTTTTTTTTTAATAAAGAAAAAATATATTGTGTTGTATAAGTTATTATTACAATTATACATTTATTTTTCCTAATTTAAAATTTTCATATTGCTTTTGTACTGTAGTATCACTGTACAATAATTATATTAATATATAACTGTTATACACAATGCGAACTGTTTAATACTGATAAACTGAGTCTATCCTTTTTGAATTATTCTTATAATTCAGGATGTGGTTATTTTATCAAACTTCCTGACCACAACTTATAGTAATCAAGTAGCAAATATAATAGTAAAAGAATTTGCATCAAATTTGTTTCTGGATTGTAAGAGTATAGGCTAAATTAACTTAATTTTTCAATGATAAGTTTTAAAAATATATAGGCAAAAAGAAAAATATATCCAATTATCTAATCTAGAATAGATTCTACCTAACTAAAGAACAGAATTTTTTTATCTTGATTTTTATTTTTCATTGTTATATTAGCTATAACATTACTATAAAGTAATTGTTTATGTTAGCTATAACATTACTATAAAGTAATTGTTTATATTAGTTATAACATTATTATAAAGTAATTGTTTATATTACTATAAACAATTACTTTAATTTGTATCAAAATATGAGTTTGATTTTTCTTTGAAGTTTCAAAATTAGTCTTTATGCAATTGAATCATTAAAAGCGTCTCAAATTATAATAGATAAATGTCTTGCTGCTCAGAATTATGTAAAGTATTAAAAAATTTCAAAAAATCAGCAGACATACCAATTAAACTATCATCCACCTGTTGTTGTTGTTGTGGATCTCCATTAGGTTGAACCAATTTTGATAACAAGCAAAATAGTAAAGCCAGAACATCTAAATTATCCGTACTACGAAGAAATACTGGAAGACATGATGGGCGAAGCAATCCCCAAATACGTATGATGACCAGCAATTCTCGAACGGTATTCAAGGCCTTATGATCCTTAAGAAGTTCATACTGCAAAATAAAGAAAAGACAATATATGATCCACAATAATGTATTTAAATTCATATCAGATTTTTACAATATTATTTTGAGATTATATTACCATTATATAGGAAATAAATATTGAAAACTGATTTAACATGTATAAACATAATGGAAAATACTTACGCCACCAGTTTTTACTTGCATCCTTTGTTCAGGCAATTTGGCTAACAAATTCAAAGCTAAATCAGCAACCCATTGAATAAGTTGTTGCAATGATTGCAATGTGCTCGGCTCCACTGTAAATTCTTTAGGATCGGGTAAATAAATTGACAATACCTAAAAATATTTAAAAAATAATTAAATTAATTTTATATTAATTATTAAAATTTCACTTTTATTTTGCGATTGTATCTATCATTAATAAATTATCATTTATTATTGATTTATTTATTATAAAATCTTTATATGTTCAGATTTATCAGGAGGGAGAAGAAGAAGATAGATAGAGTAAAAATATAATATATAATGGATTTTAAAAAAATATTCGGGATTTTTTTAAAATATTCGGAATGTGATATTACCTTATCAATGTTATCAGTATTATCAGTGATGACATCTGTTATTACTGCAGTTAAGTTCTCTGCTGGACCTTTGTCATAAGATATCAGATCTGATGGCCTCAGTAGAGATTTAAAGGCAGTAGCTACTGAATGTATCATCAGTAATGATGACAAGTCTGCTGCTTTATTCTGTCCTGATATTGTTCCAAGCATTCTGAAAATATGATTCCAAGCATTTAATGGTTTGTAATTTGAAATAAAATCTTCCTTTATACTTCTTTCAGAAATTAGAGATTGTTAAAAATAATTATTAAATTTTAATAACTGAAATAATCAAAATAATAATTGTTAAATTTTATACTTGACACTTATACTTTCAATCTCAATTTAGAAAATAATTTTAAAAAATTTCAACAATTTTTAGAATCTTGTTTCCAAGTTTTATAAATCTTTCTTATTATAATTATGTTCACAAATTTTTGAATTTTACCTATACAATGACGTCTTGATACATAAAAATTGAATATAGTGATATTGCTGAGTAGGTTGTGATTGCCTATTGAAGGAGACGTCCAATCTCTCACATAATGCCTCGATCATAGACGATCTCAAGCATAAAAGTATATCTAACCAATCCAATCCTGTTACCAGACAATACTCCAACAATGTACAGGCATAGCTCATTGACATCGATGTACCTATAAATAATATAAATGATTTTAAATGTGAAACACCAAATCACAATGCTTTTCAAATTTCTTATAAGTAATAAATTAACACAAATAAAGAAAACATGTCACCTGTAGTACCATCTGGCAATAATTTGTAAAGATACAGATTGCCATGAGTATCACATGCAAGAAGCACACATCCCAACCATGATAAATCCATATGAGCGATAGACACTGAGCTCTTAAAGTACTTATTACTAGGTTCATCTTGGCGCCAGCCTGTATTTAAGGATGAAAACGCTACTTCTTTGAGACAATCCAGACGATTTAGACAATGCACTGATGAATCCGCTAATGCTATTATCACATAACTTGGAGGTGGCAATGTTGTCACTATAGATAGTTTCGTAGTCGCTATCGCCGTAACCGGCGATTGGCAACGATACTGCGATTGATACTGCCAAACCTATAGAAATAACAACATATTAAAAATATATCCATAATGAAAGCAATGATTGAAACATCTAAAAGTTCATTGACTAAATTCATAATAAAACTTTTCCTCTTGCATTGCTCTTTTATTACTTCACATTTTCAGTCTATGGATGTAGTTATATATAAAGTCAGATGCAAAATAGTAGAAGAGCAACACAAGGAACATAGTAAAAAATAGGAAACTTTAGAGTAAAAATATGAAAGTTTATGGCAATAATTGAATACTTGCAACTGTCTTGAAAGGTTCTAGACTTTGTGGTTGGAACAATTTGTGAACCGGTTGTGACTTTTCTCGCAACTCCCACACTTCTACAAAACCGCCGTTCTCACTATTAGCCGCGATAACCAAGGAATCTGCGTCTTCTCTGACCACAAATTTTAAATGTGTTACAATTGTACCTGCAAGAAAAATTATAGCCAATAATGTAACCATAGTGAAAAATTATAGTAAAAAATTATAAAAATTATAAAAAAATTATAGTATGCTCCAAGCATTTAAACAATTAAATTGAATAATTCATCTTACATGAATTATCTTTGGGCGCTCCATCCTGCAAAAAGAAGCTCGGTAAAGCTTGCGAGGTGATGGTACATTTGTCATCATTTTTGCGAACTAACACTCTATAACATCTTATCGGCAAACAGATGCTACCACTACTAACTGCGACGAGAAAATGCCCGTCTGAAATTTACAAAGAAAATTTTTACAATATATTCGTGCTGTATTTGTAGATCATTCTATATACATGGTAAAAAATACTTTTTCCATAACACAAGTCAACCGCAGTTATCCTGTGTCTTGTATTGCCAAGACTCTCTGTCGAATAACAAATCGGATTTTGAAGATCTTTTGTAATCATAATCGCACCGACCATACCCGTCGTCGACACTATTAGCACGCCTTCAGCAGCTCGGCCGCCAAATTGCCTCACTGAAGGTGCAAATAGCAGATGATTAAATTTCTCATTGTAGTGGATGTTATCCTTCTTCTCTGTTACTAATCCTGTCTAGAGAATCCATGAAAGTACATTGGAAATTAGAATGTATCTCTCACTTAAAATTATATATATTGAGCAGCCTGAATATCTTTTCACCAATGTAATATAAAATAATAACAATAAATAATTTCAATTTTAGTAATATAAGAACTTTTGAAAACTTTCTGTTGTTCAATATATTAACTTCATCTAATTACCTTTTTACCATTATGAAACCATGCAGCGCCTAATATATGTTCACCAGGAAAACATGTAGAGCCCACTAATACCCAATCATTTAAGATATGATCCTTAAACATCCACAACTGCACATTTCCAGCTGTATCTGCCACTACCAATTTGTCACCAGGTAGATCCCATTCCAATGCAGTAATATTGTTTTTATTTGACAAAACTCTAAAAGCATAAAAGAATTTATAGTTTAATCTCTTGATTATGTGAATCTTTCAAATAAAAAAGTTTAATAAAAGTATTGAATAGTAATCAGTTCTCTATCACATATTCAAGAATTAAATGCTTACTTATGAGCATGCCATGGCATATTCAAATCTGCTACATAAACATGACAACTCCGTGTTTTACCACTATTATCATCTAACTCTGTCATTGTAGTAAATGCCACTATATTTCGACTGGATAATGAACATAAGGATTGCCCGGTATATAAACTGGAAAAGTAATAGTCAATGTCAAACTTAAAATGTTAACAAATATTTTTATAATTCCGCAAATATGCATAAAACAATAAGCATAAATATATTTCTAAAAATGTCATATTTAATAAAAGATAGAAATTATTGACAGCTCTCTAAATTAAATTGTATACAAACATACAGTGCATATATATATTTTTTTTGTTTGTTCATTCTTTAATATCAGAAATCTCAGAATTATATTAAATGTGCTTTATAAAAAATATATTAAAGATATATTTTTAAAAATCATACCATTCTTGATTAGAAAAAATTTTGGAAGAGCTTCTTCTATTGACGGTATATAATAAATCCATTTTTATAATTGATCATAACTAGACCATATAATCACAAAGAAAACAGAAGATTCTGTTGAGACCATATAAAACGGAGTAATTAGATGTCATACATACACCCAAGAATGCTGTCCACCAATCGGATTTCTATGCAATATGGTGATTTTTATGATACATGCGCAATACAACATCTTATATTTCTCTCATATACACTTTTGCATACTTTCTGCCTTGTGTCGTGCTCGTGCTCGTGTATCGTGTCCTTGGTATTTTTCGCAATCTCTTGGCCGATTTACTATTGATTGATTTTACTGTGTGATTTTTCGAAATGGCACAGAACAAATTCAGCGAGATGGCCTCGCGCTTCGGCAAAGGCACAAACGGGGTGCCGATGAGTCTCAAGGTTCTCGCCGCTGCTGGTGTCGCAGCTTATAGCGTTTCTAAATCCATGTATACAGGTTAACTTCAATCCCAGTTAAATCTTTTTTTTCCAAATTTTGGGATAATTACATTTGAATATCTTCAAATATTATCGTTTGTCTTGAACGAACGATGATTTTAAATGCAAATTTTGAATTTAATATATTCAATTGCAGTTGAAGCTGGTCATAGAGCGATCATATTTTCTCGACTGGGTGGTATTCAAAAGGATATCATGACTGAGGGTTTGCACTTCCGTATTCCGTGGTTCCACTATCCGATAATTTACGACATTAGGAGCAGACCTAGGAAAATCTCGTCACCAACAGGATCCAAGGATTTGCAGATGGTCAACATTTCTCTACGTGTTCTTTCTCGTCCTGATGCTAGCACACTGCCAGCTATGTATCGACAATTGGGCCTTGATTACGATGAAAAGGTCTAGAAAAGAATAGAATTATATAATGATACAAAACAAATTACACATTTATTTTAATTTACAAAGATATATTGTATCTTAAAATTTATCTTTGTCTGATTTTTATTTATAAAAATAACATTTTTATTTTATATATTTTAAATTACATTATATATTTTAAATTACATTAAGATTAATTAGCAATGATCAATCCAGGTATTGCCAAGTATCTGTAATGAAGTGCTAAAATCTGTTGTCGCTAAATTTAATGCGTCACAACTGATAACACAAAGACAACAAGTATCTAATATGGTGCGCAAGGAATTAACAGAACGAGCTCGAGATTTTAATATTGTTCTCGACGATGTCTCGATAACTGAGCTTAGTTTTGGCAAAGAATACACTGCTGCAGTCGAGGCCAAACAGGTAGCCCAACAAGAGGCCCAACGAGCTGCTTTTGTGGTAGAAAGAGCTAAACAAGAACGACAACAAAAAATTGTACAAGCTGAAGGAGAAGCAGAAGCAGCTAAAATGATATCCTTTACAAAACAATTTTTTTTTTGCTAATTTATAATATAATCTTTTTTTTTCTATTGTAAATTGAAGGAGGAAAAGGGGTGTAATTTTATAGTCACAAATTGAAAGATATAGTTGAAATTGTCTTTTTTCATGATTCTGAGTAAGCAATTTAAAATTTCAATTGTACTATTGATTTAAGTACAGAATTAAATTAATAATTTGTAAGTAATCAGTATATTATATGTAGAATTTTCTTCAAAAGCTTTAATATATATTTTCCTGAATGCAGTGTACCTTGGTTTAGCTGTCGGACAGAATCCTGGATATTTGAAGTTACGTAAAATACGAGCTGCACAAAATATTTCACGTACAGTGAGTACCTTAATATAATATTGCAAATTTGCAATAAAAAATTACTAAGATTTTAAAATATGTGAAAAAATTGTCTTGATATAAAAATCGATGTTTAATATATTATATATATAAAATTTATGTATGTGAATTTCTAAGGAGGGATTTATTTTATTTCAGATTGCTAATTCCCAAAACAGAGTATTCCTCAGTGGCAATAGCTTGATGTTGAATATTCAAGATCCCACGTTTGATGAGAGCTCAGACAAGCTGAAAAGTAAGAAGTAAAAATCATCAAAGCCGCGCATCATTTTTTTTTATTTCTCTTTTTTCGAGTTTCTTAAATTTTTATTAAACCTGAAAAATGATTAGCTGTTATGTACAATTATATTGTGAATAAGAGATCGTCGTGCGTTTTCCGAAAACTCACGGATTATAACATTATACATGTTCTCATTACATTGTGTTCTCCTCCTCGCCGTCCTTGTAATCATGCTCGCTCGCAGATATCTGCTCATATTATTATTATATGTTCTAAATCAATTCCATATGAGTCAAAACATACCAAATTATTTCTTATTTAAGGAAGAAATGACCATTTTAAAACAAATTCAATGATCTATAATATTGAATATATAATTAAAAAAAAAAAGAAATATCAATTCGCAGATTTTCGAGGAGATTTTAACAATCTTTCATAAGATTAGTTATTTAATATAATTTGTAATGGATATTTTTCAATTTTGATGCACATAAGTTATACATAGTTGCTTACGTGTAGACGCCCAATGCTGGCTTTTTCAGACAAAGTGAGCTGGAAGAGCTGGGATAAGGCAACTGATTGTGCCATCCAGAGTCTAAATACCAGTTCCCATCAAGCATTGCTAAATACTGGAAAGTTTGGCATCGAGGCTCAACCACATAGGACACATGTCTCCTCATCTCTCCTACTGGAATCAGCAAATGATGGTGTTAAGCTTATAACACCGTGACAATAAGAGAGATTTCGCGATGCGAGCATATTTCCACCCAACACAAATTCTCCTTGCCTTCTGTCAGAATATTTTCCTATTGTCTATGTTTGAATAATTGATGATGATAAATAGATAAATTCTATAATCATAATATTTTTCATTAGATCTGTTTGTTTTTATTATACTTTTTTGTATCTTGTATTTAAAATGAGATTTAGATTAAAGAAAAAAAAAGAACAAGATGTAGAAGCTGAAACAAATAGATCAATCATTACAAGAAATAAGTAATAATGGAAGAGAAATAGATTTTGAAATATTAATATATGATATTAGTAGATAACTATTATTGAGCTGGAATGTGGAAAAACTGATATTTGAATTTCAAAAATTGTTTTATTTTTTAGTAGATGGAATTATATTAAATTTTGTATTATAATTCAATTTTAAGAATGAAAAAGAGTGAATTAAATTTTGAAATATAATGTAAGAGATTTCGATAGAAATGCGTGAAAGTAGATATTGAGATTAGGATGAGAAAGAACGAAAATCATATAAAAACGAAATAGAGATACCTAGAAAACGACAGAATGAGAAAGCGAGTGATAGATAAAAAAGTGAGAAAATACATCACGAAAAATAATAAATATTATAAAAATAGAGCGAAGAAAATATTAGTTTGAATATCATTCAGTCATTGACAGTATATGTTTAGATTAGAGGTTAGAGGTAGCGTAATCACACATATGATCTATGTCCTAGCCTACGTGACAGCACAGTCCACGAGTGATAGTAACCGAATAATCTACAATTTTTAATTGTGGCAAAATAATTATTGTAAATAATTGATTGAAGAAGCAAAGTACGTATATATCATATTACTTTTATTTATTTTCTCAATATTTTCTAAGTATTTTAAATTTATTTTATTCACATATTTTAACCTCTAAGTTATGATTTATGTAAAAAATTTTTAAAACTTACTATTATATTAAAAAATATATATACTTATATATTTAAAAAAAAAGTATTTTTTATATATTATACAATGTAGAAATTCATGTTTATTATTTAATATAATTTATCTTGTTATTAGGATTATCATAATACAATTTCATATAATTTTATTATATTCATATTATAATTTTTATTTTCAGTTAATTTAATATTAATTTAATATTTTATTATATAATTAATTTAATGTTAATAAGAAGTAATTATGCTTATTTTAACATTCTATTCTTATATTTTGACAAAATTATTTTTTGTGCAATCTTTTATCAGTTATTAATATATATTAGTATGTGATATAATTTAAAGATATAAATACTGTAATATTATTATAGTAATATATTTATATCTTTAAATTATATCACATTTTATTAAGCTTGCAACTTTTACAATTGCTGAAATATTTTAAACAGTAACTAATAAGGTGATGTAATCTATATATTGCTCATATTCTATTGCATCATCTTTTCACAGATGGCTGAAGATAAACCAGTAGAATCTCCTCCGACAAGGTAAAAATTAAAACTTATTAAGAAATCTTATATATTTACATGTTTTAAACATCTATAAATTGATTAGAGACAAATTTTCTTTTACAATTTCAAAATTATAGATTACATTGAATATCTTGTTACATATATTTTATATTTATTGAAATATAATAATGATGGTTATACCTAAATTTACACATATTATGACCATTTTTATAATTATATAATCAATCAACAAATATTATCAATATTTGAAAAATATTTACAAGAATTTTTGTTATTTTATTACGAAGTAACGAGATATCTAAAAAAGCCCTGAAAAAGCAGCAAAAAGAAATGCAGAAAGCAGCAAAAAAAGCAGAAAGAAAAGATCAAACTGTAAGTTACTATGTATATAATAATGATTTTATAGCTTAATAACAAAAATAAACTTTCTTTTTTTTTATTAATTAGATAGATATAATAAATTTAATTTGAGAAACTGATAAAATAGATAAATAAATTTATTAAAGTTGCATTGTGTACATTTTCCAGCAGTCTCAGCAAGAATCTACAGAAGAAGCCAAAGATGTGTCTGTAGGAAAATATGGTCAGATGAACATGATCCAAAGTAAGGAAAAATTCGAAGATAGAAAATTTACAGCAATCAAGGATTTGAATAAAAATCTGGAGAATGAAATGGTTTGGTTGAGAGGTCGTTTACATACAAGTCGTGCCAAAGGTGAATAATGCTTTGATGGAAACTATATTAATTGTTTAATTATTTGCAAATAAAATTTTAATCTTATGTTTATTATGCAGGCAAGCAATGCTTCATTGTATTGAGACAGCAATCCTATACAGTGCAGGGATTAGCTGCTGTGAATGAAAAAATCAGCAAACAAATGATTAAATTTATTTCCAAGTATAGATCCTAATTATCTTTTTAAATTAATTGGAATTTAAATACTATATATTATTTATAATTAAAATCGTATTTCTGTTCCAGTATCACAAAAGAGTCTATAATTGATATTAAGGCCATAGTAAAGTCTGTACAATCAAAAATTGAGTCATGTTCACAAGCAGATGTAGAAGTTCATATAGAAGAAGTGTTTGTGATAAGTGCTGCCAAGCCACAGCTTCCTTTACAGATAGAAGACGCCGCAAGACCTATTGGCGAAGCAGACGAGACGGCGTTAAATATTCGAGTGAATCAAGATACCAGACTGGATAACAGAGTGTTAGATCTGCGTACTCCAGCTAATCAGGCGATTTTCAGGGTAGAAGCTGGAGTTTGTAAACTCTTTAGGGACATTCTGACGAAAAAAGTGAGTGTGAATAATGATGCTCAGTTTGATCAAGAAATTTTATTTAAATTTATGATCAAGAAATTTTGTTTAAATTTATGATCAAGAAATTTTGTTTAAATTTATCCTTTTCAGGGCTTTGTCGAGATACATACTCCTAAAATCATTTCTGCAGCCAGTGAGGGTGGAGCAAATGTGTTTACAGTGTCTTATTTTAAAAATAATGCTTATCTAGCTCAATCGCCGCAATTATACAAGCAAATGGCTATTGCTGCTGATTTTGATAAAGTTTTTACTGTTGGAGCAGGTATATTGTATTGAATAGAAATAAGAAATTAAATATATATATATATATATATATATATATATATATATATATATATATATATAATAAGAATTTAAAATCGTTGATAACTGCTAAAAATGTTGTGATTAGTTTTCAGAGCGGAAGATTCCAATACGCACAGACATTTGACAGAATTTGTAGGCCTTGATCTGGAAATGGCCTTTAAATATCACTACCACGAAGTGGTAGACACTATAGGACAAATGTTCACTGAGCTCTTTAAAGGTTTACGTGAGATGTTAGTAATATATATTTATGCCTATTACTTTTTTATTCTTCATATGTATATAAATAGTTTTAATTAATTCGTTAATTTTTCAATAGCTACGCAGATGATATAGCAGCAGTCAATCAACAGTATCCTGTGGAACCTTTTAAATTTCTTGAACCAGCTTTGAAATTAGAGTTTTCGGAAGCGATCGAATTGTTAGCGGAAGCAGGCGTTACTCTTGGGGAAGAGGATGATCTGTCAACACCAGACGAAAAACTCTTAGGAAAACTCGTTAAACTTAAAGTAAGATGTTGAAAAATTTCAAACTAACAGAGCTCGATACAATTAAAACAATAAATTTTTAACGAGATGTTTTGAACAATTTATAAATATGACAATTTTTATGCATTTTTTACTTTTAATATCATAAATATATTATTTTCAGTATGATACGGATTTTTATATTTTGGACAAATATCCTCTTGCTGTGAGGCCGTTTTATACGATGCCAGATCCAAACAATCCTGTAAAGTATTTTATGATGATCTAATCGTGCAATATTCTCTTTTTTTTATATAATTATCTTATGTTATAGAAAGCGTCTAACTCGTATGACATGTTTATGCGAGGCGAAGAGATTATATCTGGTGCACAACGTATCCATGATCCAGATTTTCTAACTGAACGAGCTAAACATCATGAAATCGGTGAGTAAACCAGTTCGCATAAGGATTTTTTATTAATATGCTGTGAACATTACGTAAATACATCTGAATTAAACCAAATTAAAATTGAAACATTTCTGTAAATGTGTCACTTAAATGAAGAATGCCCCATCATGCATACTTTGTTATTCTTTAATCAGAAATTATTTGATTAATAATAAAATTCTTTATTTCAGATATCGAAAAAATCAAGTCATACATCGACGCCTTCAGATACGGATGTCCGCCGCATGCTGGCGGCGGTATTGGCATGGAACGCGTTGTGATGTTGTATCTTGGCTTGGATAACATACGTAAAGTATCTATGTTCCCGCGTGACCCTAAACGACTTACTCCTTGAAATTAAAATATCAATATTTCGACTGACATTGTTATGTATTCGAAAATAGAATCTTATATCTTGAATACATGTATTTTATAAATGATAAACATTTAACATACCTCTTTATTTACTTCTGTATATATTATATATATCATAGAGATAAATTAAAATTTATTTATTTTTTTGATCACATTATTAAAAAAGTTTAATCAATTATGATACATTCAAAAATCCTACCTTAGAAGTAGCATTTATTGACCAATCAGGACAAATCTATACTCTTTTCTGATTGGTCAATCCATTGTTATCTTACTCTCCGGATAGTATTTTCGAACGCACCGCATTGCGATGGAGAAGCGGTAACACTGCAATGTGCCTATAATATAACCTCTATTAAAAGTCACAGAATATGACAAAATTATAATATACATTTACAAGAACAAGTAATAGTGTCAGTGACAGTACTGTCAATAATTAGTATATAACAGTTAAAAATGGTGAGTATAACATATATATATATATTATCACATATTTCATTAAATAATCGTATATTATTTATGCTTTATTTAATACATAAAATTTATTTTTTCAGGCACGAAATGCGGAAAAGGCTATGTAAGTATATTTTTATAGGTTTAATTTAATTAATTGATAATATTTCTCTGTTAATCATAATTACATATATAAGTAATCAATTGTATTCTTTAGGACAACACTTGCTCGTTGGAGAGCAGCGCAAAATAATGAAGGAGCAAAGAAAGAACAGGAGCGAAGGCCATATCTTGCTTCAGAATGTAGAGACTTACGCAAGGCGGAAAAATGGAGAATGCAAATAATTCGGGAAATTGCAAAAAAAGTTGCACAAATTCAAAATGCTGGGCTTGGTGAATTCCGTATTCGTGATTTAAACGATGAGATCAATAAATTGCTTAGAGAAAAACGGCATTGGGAAGCACAAATAAAAGAGCTCGGTGGACCTGATTATTCCAGAGTAGGACCTCGTATGTTAGATCATGAAGGACGTGAGGTAAAATTATAGATATTACTTTCACAATAATACATATATATCAAGAAATTATTAAATATTTATGTTAATATTATAAGGAATACAATTGAATCAATTTATATCTTTAGGATAATTTTTTTAGATGAATTACACATGTTTGTTTTATATATGTATATATATTACATATAGGATAAAACATAACAATATGGCTTGATTAAATAACAGGTTCCTGGTAATCGAGGTTATAAATATTTCGGGGCTGCTAAAGAACTACCAGGTGTTAGGGAATTATTCGAACAAGAACCGCCGCCACCTCCTCGGAAAACTCGTGCGGAATTGATGAAAGATATCGATGCGGATTATTATGGTTACATGGATGACGATGACGGTATTCTAATACCATTGGAACAAAAAGCAGAACAAGAAGCAAGAGAAAAATATATCAAAGAATGGATGTCTCGCAAGAAAG
Source organism: Cataglyphis hispanica (assembly GCF_021464435.1). Lineage (NCBI taxonomy): Eukaryota > Metazoa > Arthropoda > Insecta > Hymenoptera > Formicidae > Cataglyphis > Cataglyphis hispanica. The sequence goes on from NC_065972.1 coordinate 2,470,099, forward strand.
AACCAGAAGCCAATGTTGAAACAACGGCGCAGAAACCAATTCCTTCTCAACAAGATATTCAAGAAGCTCTATTAGTTAGAAAAAAGAAAGAGTTACTGGAAAGGTATGGGCTGGATTAGAGTTTTATCTGAAATATGTTGTAAAAAAAGTTCCGATAATTGTAAGTTTATTGATAGAATACATTTTTATAAAACGCGATGGAGATGTAATAATTATTGTTAATTTATAAGTACGCGTAATAACATTGATTAAGATAATTAGTTTGTGCAGTAGACATTCAAACTTGAATTAATGTTTATCGAGAAACGGGTGCTATAGATAAAATATAGATCAAAATCCAACATTATAGTCTGTTTATAATCTTCGCGATCTGGTATCTTTCTCATGATTTTATCTCATATTTCGCGATTTTGAAAAATTGACGAAATATTAAGATTTAAATGATATAGCGATTAACAAGTAATCGTTATTACCTAATCTAGCAATTCTCGTACGTTCTTATTCTCACAAATGTATCTATGGAATGTAACAAAGCAATTCATATGTTGGAACTTCAGATCTCTCGGCTTTTTATCGTCTTGATATTGCAAGTATCAATGAATAATAAGAGTCAAATATAGGAAACTTTTTTCTAAAAAGAAAATTCGTGAAAATTTTATCACGTTTTCTAAAGATCTCTAACTAGAGATTATATAATCCCAGTGCAGTGTTCTAAAATAAAATGTAATATGGTGATCCAGTCACTCCCTATACAAATCCAATATCGACTTTTCATGCAAAACACTAGAAAACTTGTAAGATTAATGTTATCACAATTACATTATATTAAATTCAAAGATTTAAAAGGCCTAAAAATTACCCTGAAAAACTACCTGCTAATTCAACATATATTACTCACATAATATGACTGGAAATCCTTGCATTTTCTCAAAGTTTAGTTTGTGTCTTGTGTAAAATAAATGTTCAATAATAATCTTATAATAGAGAGATATTAATACTACTCGCGTTAATTAATTTACATATTTAAACATTTCACTCCTCTTTTCAGCATCGTGCTGTTTATAAACAGACTGTGTATTAAGATGTACGATAATATTGCTAGGACCCAGAAGTACAATAATATCAGTTAATATACATAATGTGGTTAAAAAAACAAATGCAAATCTTATCACGTTTATATCCTAAATGCGTTTTAGAATCTGTTTTAATCGATTCTATTAACTCACAGCTATAGTTTTCACATTCTGTAAGTAAGTAAATATCAAGTATTGAAGAATTATAAGAGTATAAATATCTCATAAATTTTCTCACTCTCTTCATAACATATCCAATTACGATCAAAATCGGAAGTACGAAAACGTTTACATGTTTTCTTAGAAAAAAAAAATCCAGTTTAAATTGCAAAAAAGATTTATAAATGAAAGATGATTCATTGAATCTTTCTCTCTCTCTCTCTCTTTCTCTCTCTCTAAGACTTTGTAAGCTTAAGATATTCTAAACTCTCATTTGCAATAATTAAATTATTCGCAATACGTATAAATGTGTATATATAAAAAGAAATCGCGCTGTGCGATAAAAAAATTCCATACCCTAAAGAAGACTTCTGAGCCCTGGTCATTTTTTACTTCTAAAACGTAAATAAGACAGAATAGTTCGAGCATGGATTAATAACCATGATAAAAATTTACCACTAAAGGCTTGAAAAGATCAAGCGTTAAATGATTCACAGCATCTGTTTGTCCGTTGTAATCAGTGGCTGGTTTTCCCGCTGATCCGGGGGGTTCCCTAACGATTGTTTGGTTTAAACCCATCTTCCGCATTATCATCAATGTGTGTATATATATGTATATATATGAGTATGTTGTGTGTATGCACATTTATTAATAATTTTAAATCATATAATCTAAGAATCGTTGCTATTAGGTAATAAAAAAAAATCATTAATTATCAAAGTATTTAATGTCGAAAATTATAAATATGTGTATAAAAACAAAACTCAATCAAATTTGCTAAAAAGTTTGACTTCAAATTTGTTAATGAATCCATAGACATAAAATTAGTTTTATAAAGAGAATTGTTTTTGTAGACATCTCTCTTTATATCGAAATAATTTCATGATATTTAATGTGAAAAATCCATTTTCAAAACATCTCTTCTCTATTCTTTTTTGCATATTCTCTAATATAACTTTAGTATGATGAGGAGACCTCCTTGCTCAAAAATTCTAATATTATGCATAGATTATATCACGTATCTACAACCTAACGTGTATGCATGATCTTGTGTTTATGTTTCTATTTCATTTATATTATATCGACTCTACAAACACATCTGCGTTTAGCGAGTCATTGTGCGTCGTTAAATTGTGGATTTGTTCGTTTCGCTTTTTTATTCCATTTCGATTCGAAGTCTCGCTAAATCATCACCACACCGGCGCTAATTCTCCGCACTAATTCTCCGTGTATCAATCCATTCTCGAACCATCTCGAGAGATGCCCGTGTTCTTAATCTTATCTTACCGCTATAATCTGTCGCTTTAATCCGTCTGCTAATTTTAATCTTTTTTTTCCAGACATACCTGAATGAAACGTAAAATAATGTTTTAGAGTTGAAAGATTGATCAATTAAATTAATTTGATGATTAATAAAAATTGCATTCAAATAAACATAACTGTATATAAGTACAGATTTACAAACGACAGATGAAACGGTTAATAAAAATTTTGCGAGACAATGTCGATTAATATTGAGTATCTCGATAATCTTGAAATAATTTAATTTAATATTATAGTTAACGATTCTATTAATTTATTATGCAGCAATATAAATCGTTAGTTTTTAATAACAATATCTTTTTTACGGATTAGCTTGTTGCTATTTTTATAACAAATCTTGGCACTGGACATTGATCTTGCATCGTTCTCTCCAGAATTAAATATATATTCACTTAGAGTGTTTCATTCAGGTATGTTTAAGTTGCGGTAATAAGACTGAGTATCGTGTTATCGATACTAAGTAGAAATCTAATAATCAATGTTAAATGCACAGCGAGAACACGGGCTCAGTATTTGTCATATCGATTTATATGAACAAACACAAGCAAATATTCGTCCAAATATATGTACATACATACAATTATATATCGTAAGACAGGTAATATCGACACACTGATACAGCATAATACAGCAATGATTTATGATTTGACAACGATGTTATTGAAATATATGTGATATAGCTATAATGAGCAACATATTCATTGAGTATTACAGAAATAGTATAAATCGAAAGAGATAAAATGTATTTTTTGGCAAAGCAAAAATTACTTTTTCTTCTGGCGGTATTTTAAATTTAAATGTGTGAAAACATATATAAAAAATAATTAATAGTTCTTGGAATTTCACATTCTATGATGTGATAATTTTAGTTTATTTTGAGAACTATTTTAATTGAAGCTTATAACAGAAAAAAGAGAAAGGGAGAGAGAGAGAGAGAGACTTGATATTTTTTAAATAAAAAATTAAAATATCATGAATAAGTAAGTTTTAAGAAAAGAATAATATTCCAATTCATCAAAATCTTATTACTTATCAATATTAATTTACTAGAATATTTGCTAGAGTAGCTATATTATTTGAGAAAAAAAGCAAGAAATCAAAAGATGTGTTTCAATAATTTCGTTGCTCTATAGAAACAATAGATATGACTGTATAATAGTAATTCACTGTGTCGATGTTATCCATTTTCAGAGTGGACACACAAATCATTCGTTTCGATAAGTTCATCAAATCCCTAAATTCTCAAATTTACCAAATTAGAAACTTCCAAAAATGAAATACTAATTTTTTATCGAATCTCTAAGGATTTGTTTATTTTTTTAGGCTCTGCCAATTTTTAAGAGTATTTTATAAAATTACAGAAGCTTTTTTACTTCTTTTGGAATATTTTAGCAATATTAAGGAAACCTCGATGTTTTTCCAAAATATTTCCGAAAATCTCTGAGTTTCCTCACTCTTGAAATATTTCCAAACTTAGAGATTTCTGTGTTTTTTTTTCTGTTGCATGACCACCCTGTTACAATACTATAAAGTCAAGAGATGTATGTAACTAACTCGTGTATTTTCCAAATGCCGCTCGGCCACAATTTCACTTACATTACGACGATTCTCCATTTAGCGTGGCACATAGCCTAAAGAGGATGAAAGGCACAAAGTAAAAAATAAAGGATCCAGATTGGCTCAGGCACATGTCGAGTCGGAGAGCGTCGTACCACGTGACAGGACAGGCACGATGAGAGGACCAGGATGTCGATAACATCACATGATCGTCCGGGATCCTCGACATCGAAGATAAATCGCACTGCTCTCATCAGCGTATCAAAAAGGAAATGTACTTGGTACATTTAGACAAGAGTTTGTAACTCAGAGTTTATTCCAAACAGCATCCCGAACAAAACAAAAGCCCAAACAACTTTTAAAAGATGTCTAAAATTTTAGTGACAAAGCATCTTTCGTGCGTGTTATTTAAGACGCTATTTAGATATTTATGTATTTTTGTCTAACAGATGTCTAAAGAATAGTACGACATTTTTTGGTCTTTATGTCGCCATTTGTGATTTTTATTTAACAAATACAACATTGAAACATCATTACGATGTCATCTGGATAATTGCGTTGTTTGGGCTCTGACTTATGATTGACAGACCGACTGGAATATTGACTTCCGTTAATCAATCAGGCAGTACACAATGTGTCTCCGCGAGATAAGAAAAAAGAGCCGAAATCTCTTTCGAGATAAGCCACGAGCAGTTATTCTTTCTCAGAAATGCGCATCTGTTTCCCATACTCTTCGCGGCAAATACCGGCGAAATCGGTTTCGCACTCGAATGACTGCGTCGAGAATAAATCCAAAAGGAGACAACTCACTCGAGAATGCCTCAAGGACGCAATAGCGAGTGCCAGCGTTGTACTTGCGTCGGTTGCCTCGCCGTCCGCATGTCATTCCAATGCTGCAGTTCCTCAGATCCGGAGCTATTCAAACCCATAGAAAGCCAGCCGATCATCTCTCGTCCTTTTCTACCCATTCCGCTCCGCCGACGATTGTATACGGATAGGAAGAGCGTTACGTCCCCCAATTGAAACAACGCGACCTTCACAGTCACAAAAAATAATTCCGTATATCATATTTTAACGTTATAATCGGATTTTAAATGTCCGGAAACTTTTAAAAAATCAGGAAATTTTCATAAAAGTTACCTGAAATATAAAAGTTTCCTTGTAGAGAGGATTTGGCTGAGCGCGTTTTAGACCGGTCTTCGACCGGCCCATTTCGTGATTGTTGCTGTCAACAAGGGCCAATTTTACGTAGGTGTCAGGTGGTTTCGTGTCATTTCCACCTCCACCGCGGAAATGGGAGCCCTTAATTATTTCTACTGATAAGCGGCCCGTCGTGCCATTGTATGCCAGACCGATTAGAATTTCGGCAACGCTACCACCTTTCATACTGCTGCCGTAAGGTGGTATAGCTGTAGAGGCATATGACTGAACCGACTGCTGAGATCCCGTGGAATCGCTACGAGTTAGACTGCTGGTAGTTCCCCAATCTTGTGCCTAAAAATATAACAATGAATTTTTTATTCGATTTCGAATTAATGTCCTTCGCTAAATTAAATATGATATAATATTATATGAATGTATGTGTATACGAAAATTAAGAAATTAATTCCCGTAAAATTTATTAAACAAAAGGCATGTCAACTATATTTCTGACGTGAATTAGATTTACATTACGAATTGAAAGAGATTTTAGAATGATTTACCGAAGAAGAAAGCGGCGGTTGAAGAGTCAACCAGAGAGTCGTTTCCAGTTGAAGATTAATCTGATCAAAGGATACCCTGGCTTCGCCCAACAATCTCTCCCGACGCATCATTCTGCCACCCCAGAGGTATACCCTAAGTCGTACTCCCATTGCGTTTACATCCTCCGGATTTACGCGAGGAAGTAAAAAGCTCTCCATGTATTGCGGCGATGTTCCTTGTCGAACTCGAGTCTTGCGTCTTTGCTTCTTTGATGGCAGCAAGACTAATCGTACCTGACTGCCGCCGATGCCGGGAGGATAATTTCGTCCTTGTAACACGTGAACCTAGCAAAACAAAATATTTCAATTGTCGAGTAATATTTATTATGTGATAAGAGAGAATTTCAGGTTTCATGTTTTTAAAACAAAAAAATTATTATTGAATAATATTTTATTCAGGTTCAAGTTTTTTAAACGAATATATAAAAACAAATTATAAATATATAGAATAACACTCGACTGATATTAACAATGTACAATTTAAGATTTACGTTAAGATTTATTTTTAAAAAGATATAAAAAAAATTATAATTATAATATAAATTAAAATAATTAAAATAAATATAAATAAATGATTAAGTATTATGGAATAATTATACGAACTGTCATCTCGCGCATTGGGGCATCGTATAAGAAAGCGACTTCCAGACTACCAACTTCCTCGGTAACCATCGTACCCATCGTTGTGATGACATCATTGGTCGTCGATTCATTTTGCTCGACCTCTATCTCCTGTTCTCTATTGTCGAGTATAATGTTAGATGCCCCAACTTCCACTACACACTGGAAAAAAGTTAGACAGAATACGATTTTGTATTCTGATTCAAAGCAATTTTTAAAAAATTTTTCTACAAACAAAATCAAGAAATTACCTGCTGCTGATCCGTTGGGGAATGTTCCTCGGTGCAGCTACTGGAAGTGGTCCCAGCATCTACAAATGATGATTATTGTTAACAAATCCAAAAAGAACTATATCTAACGGTTGTATATTATTTCTCATTTTTTAAATTCTATATTGTCGTTATTACTGACCTACGATGGTCGTTGGTACATCCTCCGCTTGGATAGTTAATGTATCCGGTGGAGGATGTGAATGCGAGTTTAATCGTCGAAGAGCGTCTTCCTCTGAATCTGAGCTTGTTTCTGGATCTGAATAGGAGAATGTTTTCCCTAACAAACAAATATATTAATTATTAGGAATTATTTCTTATGCCTTTGCTGCAAAAAACCGGACATTTCGCAGTTCAGAAATTTAGCAATTATTCGGTGTAGTAGCGGCTGTAGATTCATTCGTTTTTCAATCTTAAAATTTATTTAACAAATTTGAAATTAACTTTCGTTATCGCAAGTTTGAAAAAATATAAAATTCAAACAAACCAAAAATTGTTTCGAAACGGTAAATATTTGCAAGAAGAAACCGGGAGTCGATATAAATCATATACCTATGTTTTTCGAGATTTGAGATGTGGAGCTGTTGGTGGACTCACAGAGAGGCACACAGACTCCGCCGAAAAGCGCCGTGGAGGAGGGCGGCGTGAAGCACCACTTCCGGGACAAATAGAGGAAGAGGGCCAGCAATAATACTACGAAACCGGCAACGGCTCCCAGAACTGCAGTCGCTTCCACTGGTACTGAAATACCCCAAAAAATCCTCATTATATTTAATAAATATTTATTATAATTTGTATAACAGAAAACTTCTCTTTTCTTCCCTCCCTTCTCTCCTCTCTATATATATTCATACAAAATGCTTTTAATCATATCATTTATACAGAATGGGCCCAAACGTTCCGGCCAGACTTTGAGAAATTTAATAGAAAATTTAATTCTGAACAAAAAGTTTCCTATAAGTCGAAAAAGTGCTTCCTTAAAAAATTAGCGCCCAAAAATCTACTTCCAGATTTTCCAGATAACCAGCAATTCAAGATAATAGTTCAGAACAATAACAAATTATAATAATCAAAATATAAAATTTTTTTAACTGTAAATATTCGGTCATACATAATATAATATAATCTTTCTAAGCGTCATATACAATTGAAAATCACTGTGTGTACATAATAACAAAAAATAAAAGAGTGTGAGAAAAAAAGAAAGAGATAATTTTTTATGTAAAGTAAATCTACAAAATAAATATATTTCGCGCAAGTCTTGGTATTACCTAAAAAAATATCTTTTTTTCTACAATATACATAATATATTTTTGTTTTCTTTTGGAATTTTAATCTCGAAGTTTTCTAGGCACCGGTGTATCGGTTATTGTATCGAGCGCGTTAACGCGACGGCGACATATTACGCCGTAATGACCTGGAATAATTTATTATCGCTCCAGTTGACATAAACTATCTGCGACGTGGAATTGCGCAGCGTCGCACGCACGTTTAACGCAGTCGATTGTACTAAAAAAAATCATTTCTCTTCCCCTGAGATTGAGAAACCGAAACAAACGTTGAATTTTTCAATACGTTCTTATCTCGACGTAAATTTGCATTTTCCAGAAAATTGTGGAATCTCCGTTTGTCCTTACGATAATTGTCCTCTCGAGCGTACATTATTCTTTGCAAAAATTTGAGAATCCGCTTGCGCAATGCGGATTGTGAGGATTCTCGATCATTCGAAACTATCGAATCCTCTAAATTCTTTTCGCATCTCGAAAATCAATGCCGAAGGATTTTGCTCGCGGCTATTAATACTGATTTCCAATCGACATCCGCTTTTTTCAACGCCCTAATAAAATAGGAGAAAGAAAAGAAGTAATGGAATGAAATTTTCTCGATTTTTAATTAAAAAATGGTGATCGCAATTTTTAGTCTCGTCGATGATATCGTTCTACCGTATGATTCCCGTTTCCCGTACTCGGAGGAAAAAACCCTCGAAGGGATACGGACGGAGAGGAGACCGAGATCGTCGCCAGGGAGACTTAAGCCCGACCCGGACATAGTGGACTTACCCGCCAAGAAGTGGTCTGATCCAGCCAGAATCATGCTCGACCGCGGTGTCGCATTAAAACTTGTTCAACATTCGGCTCGTTGGCGCGCCCGGGATTTTGCCTCTCGCGGAATAACGAGACGCATCATCCGCCTCGGCTGTCGCCGGGCGTCCTCCCGTGACAGAAGCGTGGCTAGCTGGCTTCGTAAGCTAGCCAGCACAATAATACGTGGGCGGGGGTGTACACACAGCACTCTGTTGCTCCGAGGACCGACGCGACGTGCGCCTGCTGTACCGAGACCCGTCGATCACGCCTGCGCGACGCGGCCATCTTGCTGAGGCGCAGTGACGTCACAATGTAATTCTACTGCGCAACGATGGTGGGGAGAGGGAGGGAAGAATTTTCTGCGTCTCTCTTCTCGGAGCGAAGAACTCTGGGGCTCTGGGATATTATCTGTTTTATCTCTCGGTCGAAGATGCCTTCTTAGTTTTAATCGCGAAAATTATTTGACACTAACCAGCTGTAAAAGTAGTCTTCTTAGAATTGTATAATTAATTTATCCCCAACGATGATTTTTGTTCGGAGGCAAAATAAATAGTACCTCTTGTATTGATATTTTTGAGAAATACTTTACCTGTTGTTGTTTATTTGTACTTGTAGAAATACAAAGAACAGTGTAATATGCGAGCGGTGAACTTTGTACGTTTGTTACTTCCTCGAATCTAACCTAAAAAACAAAGCCGCTTACGTCGCGTGCGTACCAAAGGCAGACTCTTGTATGTATGTACATATATATCAACGTGAAGCAATTTACGTTTAAGGCAGTTGTTTTTACAGGCTGTCTCGGAATTGACAGAAAGTGAACGCGCAATACTTCACTCGTAAACGAAAGTGAATATTTCCCTAGCGGGAATGTTGAGGTTACGTCGTTTTCTACAAAATTTCGATGTTTGACATTTTAATACAATTAAACTTCGAATCCATTAAGTATATATATGTTTTCGAGTTTTCTTATTAAAAAATTTGAACTTTTTTATCTTCGACCTTTGCTAAAAAAAAAAAATATGACCGATTTGACATCTCACAAGAACAATATATTGATTTTCTGCCAATTCTCTCGAGAAATATTTTAAATCATATTGGTTAAACGTGAAAATATTTAATAATTTTTGTTTTTATTCTATTTTTCGAATAGGAGCAAATATAATTATGAGCTACTTTACTGTTCTACGATTTAAACAAAGATCTACAGTTTTAAGCAAAGGCTTAATAGAGCAATGTTTGAGACAATATCTGATGTGCCAAGGCAGACTCTATGTTGTAGAAAGTGAAAATCGTTATAGACATTGTATCGGTGCAAAAGATCGAGCAATTCGGAGAAAAACATGGCGAACACGTATATTGCAGGATATTAAACATACGAGAAGAAAAGTAGAGGAAATTATAGAAAAGGAAAATATCTGGACAATACCCAATTTGCTTTGCATGGGTCGCATAATGACGTCGCCGTTTTTAAGTTATTTGATTTTATCACAGGATTATCAGGTGATTCAATATTTTGATAAAGTTATGCGTGTATAACACAAATGTGTTGTCTCGTATTCGAATGTTGTCTCTACAATTATTTTTTATATTATGTGTTATATCTAAAAATATCTTTTTGCCATGGCATAGATAGCGCTATGGCTGCTTGCATTTGCAGGAATCAGTGATTTAGCGGACGGATGGATTGCACGTACTTGGACATCGCAGGCTTCTAAACTTGGAAGTTTTTTGGACCCAGTAGCAGACAAATTGCTCGTTGGAACACTTTTCCTCTCTTTAGCGTGGGTTGGTTTGATACCAGTTCCACTTACTTGTCTCGTTATCGCGCGTGATATTGCTCTAGTATCTGCTGCATCTTACATTAGATATCATTCCCTGCCTCCACCAGTATGTGTGCAACTGCAGTGATATATGCAACTATTAATTTTATCATATATTTAACTCGCATTAAACTTGATGTATATGATTTTAGAAAACCTTAGCAAGGTATTTTGATCCTACACATGCTACTGTACAATTGGCACCAACCTTAATAAGCAAGCTAAATACTGGGGTGCAACTGTCTCTGGTTGCTGGAATGCTGGCTGCTCCCGTTTTCCATTTTGTAGACCATCCAATCTTACAATATCTCTGTTATTTAACAGCGTTTACGACTATTGCGGGAGGTGTCAGTTATCTGTTGTCAAAAGACACATATAAATTGTTGAGAAAGAAGAAGAAGACTCAGACTCCTTAAAACTAGACTGTATATTATTGATATATACGATATTGTAAATTATGTAAGAATTCATTGTTTGTGTATTATTCTTTTGTATTATCATATCTGCTATATCCTGTACAAATATTAAAATAATAATATTTTTATTTTTGAAATTTTTAAAAAGGAAGAATACTACTGAAAAATTTCTTCTATAAAATCTTGAAATTCTATAGTTTTATACAGATTTATATAGAATGTTTATTTCAACATTACATGTTTTTTTTTTTTAGGGATTTTTGAGGGATACAATGACATTTGTAAATAGAATATGTACGTTACTGAAATCGGCTCATGCGCAGTGCGCAATAGCGTGAACAAGTTTGTCCGGCAATCTTTCCACATGGAATTTCTGTATCTTTTTAAATGCATCTTCATAAATATATAAATAAGAATGCTCATTTAAGACATACACACCGTGTGTGTGCGAAAAGCACTACAACCTATTATAAAGCAAATGAGTTATAAATAAATCGGAAAGATTAGCCAGTAATTTAACCAAACTTGTGATTTCTCTATATACAACTACGAGAGCTTAAAAAGATCGAATATGACTACGCGAATATTTAGAAAAGTATTGACGGATTTTGCGATCGGAAGGAGAAAATTACATGTAACTGTGAATCATTTGTCTTTCTATCAAAAAGATCGAAGATCAGGTTATAAAGTAGTGTATGATAGACCACCACCGGAACAAAACTTGAGCATTATAGGCAGATTACGCGAAGGGTGCCGACAATTGAAGGAAGAGTTTGGTATTTGGTTGGAAGAAATGAGGGAAACGTTGAAAATGGATCCCACTTTTATATACAGAACAAATGAAGTGGATGTTGTGTGGCGATTTAACAAAGATCCAAAATCATTGGATCAGTGGGTTACTAGCTGTGATAGTGATTACGAAGAAGGCTACTCAACAGCAAAGTGAGTATAAAGGATACACATATATACAATATAATAATAATAATAGATTAAACACATTTATATCTCATGTTTGTTATTTCTTGTCAGTAATTTGTCATTGTTTTTTTCCAGATTAGAATTATCTTCTACTGGAACTGGCATATTCTCTGGTACATTAAGCACTCGTTTGCCCAAAGATGGCAGAATAAAAAGTGCTGGTTTCTGTAATATTACTACAATTCCTAAACAAAGATCCTTCAAACGCGATATTTGTCATGATTGGACGCCATATACTCATCTCATTCTTCGTGTTAGAGGAGATGGCAGATGTTACATGCTGAGTATTTCAACCAGAGGCATATTCGATTTAACGTGGAACGATGTATATAATTATGTGCTTCATACCAGAGGTGGACCTTATTGGCAATATGTTAAAGTACCATTCTCCAAATTTGTATTTTCAAGTAAAGGCAGGCTGCAGGACGATCAGACAGCCATCATGCTGCATGAAGTCACAAATTTTGGTATTACATTATCAGACGACATTAATGGTCACTTCAAATTAGAAATTGATTATATTGGTTTGGAGAACGATGAATATCATAACGAAGAGTTTGCTTATGAATCTTATAATTTTTCAGGAGTCAGATTTTAATTTTTACATACAAAGTATGATAAAAAAAATTTTGCCACTTCGTTATTACTCTCCGTTTATGTCGGGAGTATAAATAGAAAATATGAAAAAAAGTTGCATTGTACATGAATAATAAAAATTTATATATAATTTATTAACAATACATCCAAAAGAAAAGCAATATCTTCCTGAAGAACCAACTTGTTTTAGCCTTATCCTTTATTTTATCGTTCGTCAAAAATACATTTGTATAATATTGAAATTTAAAAATTTAAATGCTTTTTTTTAAATGTGCATGGGAGAGACATGGATAGATTTATTTATGTGATAATGAGTATATCTGACATATTGGCTATCAAATAGAGAATTTCTGAATTTCTATTAGGAATTTAGAAAATCTCTATTCGGTAACCAATCAGTTCATCTGACAAACTTTTTGTCGTTTGAGTATGGATGCGTTCCGTTTCACGTATTGAGCGCACAGATCGCCTGAAAATCTATAGTTCACGTAACATATATTATAGATTTCCAAGCGATCTATGCGCTCTATGCGTGAAACGGAACGTAACCTATATTTTCATCTAAGGTTATGTCTACGTTTGACAATCAGCTGATTACAGCTGATATAGCTGATATTCTTTCATTCTTAGCTAATACTATCTAGTTACAGCAAAATTAGACGCATCTCGATGCCACTTATATAAAGCTATTAATATTTTTTGAAGATTTTTACGATGGCGCGAAATAATCAATTGGATTTTTAAAAAATAAAAAAATTGTAAATTTATGTTTGCCTGTATTGTTTACTTTTGAAATAGGTTCAGTAAGTGAAATATATATACATCATTATTTTTATTTTATTTATCAAGATTTATATATATATATATATATATATATATATATATATATATATATATATATAATTATAAATGTAATGTTATTAATATATTTGTTTACATATTGTTATTAAACTTTATTATTTTATATTTTAAAATCTTGAGTAATTTTTTAAATATGTGGATATAAATATTTTAGGAGATTGTACATTTAAAGATTTTGATACTATTTTTTAATATAATGTATATTACATGTGTATGTGTGTGTATATGCATATTTGATTTATACAGGTTTATTTAGTAATCAAGATGACATCAATGTTTGATCAGTATGAGCAAGCTTCTCAGCGTTCCAAGCAAGTAGTTGCACCACCAATTCGTCCAGACATTGTGAGTTTGTATCATTAAACATTAATTAACACAATATACAATTATATTATTTTACAGAGCACAGCAGGCTTTATTCAAATGAAGCTGCAAGATGATGGGCCAATATTCACTAAACAGAAAATTAACTTTTTGCCATCTGACAAAATTCTTCACTTGGCTGTTAGTAGGAACACAATTGTGATTGCTATGGCTAACAATATCTTATTGCGCATTGACAAGAAACAGTCTGACAAAACTGAAGGTAAATGAAGCAATGCTGATTGCTTTTTTTCTATTAATCAATAATAATGATAATTTTTTTATTTCATTATTAAATGGAGAACATTATATCTTTGCTTATAGAAATTGATATATCTAAATATGCATTGAGCATGAAAATATCTGGCTTGTTTCTGGATCCATTGGGATATCACCTGCTGATAACTCTAGTACCAAAACATGGAGATAATCCATTACCAGAGATATTCTACTTGCATAGGAAGACGACAAAACTCAAACAGGCTGGCAAGTTCAAGGGTCATGAAATCACTGCGGTGGGCTGGAACTTTTCTAATACCTCGGAAACAACCTCTGGTCCCATTTTACTGGGCACTTCTAAGGGTCTGATTTTTGAAACAGAGATTGGACTAGAGACTGATAAGATTTTTAATACAAGTTTGGAGCAATATTGGCGTCAGGTATTAATATTTTGTACACAGATCACACATTATTTCATTTATTTGCTCATAATCTTTCATCATTATTAATATTCATTGTTAACAAAGCTTCCGAATTACCTACCTCTTTATGGTACAAAAGAGGTAGGAGGATTGGTAAGTTTTACATATATTCTTCTTTTTTATATTTTTATATATAAATAATTAAAAATATATTTGAATATAAATTATTATTATTAATATCTTTTTTTTAATATTATAATTTTTTCTTTGATTACATAAAAGAACATAAAAATATGAAGATTACTTTTGTATCTTTATGAAAAATAAAGATTGATTATAGATTTGCTCACTTTCATATGGCTAAAATAAGGACAATACTAATAAAAATATATTTTTATTAATGTGTGTTTAAATATTATTTAAATTATTCATTTTTAAAGCAGTATATGAAATATTTTTGATAATTTTTTAGGTATTTGACTTAGGAAAAAATAGTAAGCCTCCAATCACTGGAATAGAATTTCATAAAATACCTAATGCAGACAAATATGTGATTATTGTAACCACTCTTATGCGAATTTATCAATATATTGGTGCTATTGGCAATCCTGAAGAGAAACCGCTCTTGCAACAAGTATTTTATAAATATTTAAATGCCCAAGGTAAGAAAAACATAAAAGTTGCCTATATGTATGATGCTAGTATTTTAAATCAATCTTGTAAGAGAACTCTAAGAAATTAAGGAAAAAGAAAAAAATTATTTTAGCTTTTTATAATTTGAAAATATTTAAAAATTGTTACATGTTAGAACTATACATTTCAATAAATGAATACATTACATATTTATTTCAGAGAGTTTCAGCGAAGTAATAAATTCTCTGCCATATTCGAAAATGCAATTTTATTATCCATCCTTGGATGCTTTTCCAAAGTCATTTGGATGGTTGACAGAGACTGGTATTTTATATGCCCAGGTATAATTATGCTCTCTACTCAATTTTAAGTTTTTAAAAAATCGAAAATTATTCTAAATATATGTTTCTCTGAAATTAGATGAAGATTGTATTGTTTGTGTGATTTTAGGTGGACCCGAAATCGGATACAAATATATTGATCAATCAGCAGATGTTGACGTGTCCGGAAACAAGTCTTATTGGTAATAACGTTTCACAAACCACTTCGGTACCATTGTCCTTTGTATTGACGGAATTCCACGCATTATTGCTATACCCAGATCATGTAAAGGGCATATCGCTTCTGAATCAGGAATTGATATTCGAAGACATATACAATGATGTATGTGAATTTCTCATTTCTTTATAACTATTATGTTTATATTACGATTATAACTCATTAAGAATTAGAGAATTAAAAGAATATACTATCAATATAATTAAAATAACTATAATTAGTTACAGATAATTGCAATAGAATTTAATATATAGCTGAATTTTTTCGCGAAATATTAAATATGTATTATGTATAATTTTCATTTAATGGTGTTTAGGTGGTTGGCAAATTAATTGGCATTACCAAAGATCCCGCGACGAGATCGATTTGGGCTTATAGTGAGCAAGCCGTTTTTAAATACCGAGTAACGAAAGAAGATAGGAATGTTTGGCAGGTAAAGAGAAAATAAAAATAACAACTTTGAAATAATGCTAATAATGTATTTTGTCCAGGTATACGTCGACAAGGGTGAGTTTGAGCTGGCTAAACAGTATTGTAAAGACAATCCGGCGCACATCGATCAAGTGCTCATTAAGCAGGCAGAAATGCTTTTTAAAAACAAAGAGTGAGTCAATGGATTTATGTTTATCATTGTGTGAAGTCTTTTTTTTCAAAGTATTGTCAAGTATTCACCTCTCTAGTTTAAGTTTTGTTTTGATATTTGAATATATTACAGATATGAGAAAAGCGCTTTAATATATGCTGACACTCACTCTTCCTTTGAAGAAATCTCATTGAAGTTCCTGCAGGAATGGCAAATTGAGGCATTGAAAACGTTTCTGTGCAAGGTACATATAAGAATTGTTAGAATTACCCAACAGTTGTTTCTTACTATAAATAAATATATTAAATAAATAAATATTATTTATTTCAAGAAACTTGATGGTTTGAAGACACAAGACAAAACACAGATAACAATGATTGTAATTTGGGTGACAGAATTATTTATGAATCAAATGGGAGCCTTGCGCAGTAGCAACACATCCTATCTCCACGATTCGCAATACATGGAATTGCAGAAACAGTTTGACAGCTTTCTCGCCATCCCCAAAGTCGAGGTATGTAAAGAAAATAAGAGCAGATTCAAAATAGGAAATATATATTTGTTAAATTTTGCATTTTTTTATGTCTTTGGCACTTGTTAAAGTAATTTGATTTATCATAAATTTAATTAACTCTAACACTAATTAAAGCTTTGGATACTTAGGAATGTATAAGGAGAAATCGTAGCACGATATACGATTTGATGGCCAGTCACGGCGACAAAGACAATTTGATACGTCTTACAATAATGCATTGTAACTATGAGGAAGTGATTCGTCAACATCTGTACAAAAATAATTATCTAGAGGCACTTGGAGTGCTTAAAAGTCAGAACAATAAAGATCTCTTCTATCGATTCGCGGGAATATTGTTGCAAGAATTGCCGCGGCCTACGGTAGCCGTCTTGATCTCGCAAGGATCATCGCTGAAACCAGCGAAACTTCTGCCAGCTTTAGTCTCGTGCAATAGTGATGAAAAGCACGTAAGAAACAAATTGTTTCTCTTTCATCTAATAATTATATTGACATTATAATAACTAAATTAAAAATAACGATTAATTTTATAAAAACGATAAACAAAAAGTTGAAAGAACAAGAAATCCAATTTGCAAGAATAAAATAGGATAAATATAGAAAACAGCGATATCGCGATCAAATTTTTAAGTCATGATAGATATTATTTATTTTATATTATCTCTTTTAATTACACATAAGTAATTTTGTTGATAATTCAGCCTTTTTTTCCATAGGCAAAAGAAATTATTAAATTCTTAGAGTTTTGTGTGTATAAACAAAACTCGCAAGAGCAAGCAATCCATAATTTCCTTCTATCATTATACGCGCGTTACAAGCAGGATGAAGTCATGCGATATATAAGCTCTCAAGGTAAACATCTCGTGCGTTTTATGAATAATTAACTTGCTTACAATTATAAATAAATTGATACATTTCTGTATTTTTTTTATCATAAATATATCATTTAAAATAATCCTTGAAACGATCTATTGCTGTTAATTCCAGGTCAAGATATCAGCATGGTGCACTATGACGTGCATTATGCGTTACGATTGTGCCAGGAAGTAGGCTTGACAGAAGCTTGCGTACAATTGTCGGCCTTACTTGGTTTGTGGGCTACCGCTGTGGATCTCGCGCTTACGATCAGTGTGGATCTCGCTAAGCAAATCGCCGCCATGCCTTCTGATCATGACGACGAGCTAAGAAAGAAATTGTGGTTAAAAATAGGTAATATATAACTATTTCGTTAATTAATTTAATTCTGTTAAAAAAGTCTTGTAAATCTACAACGAATTTATTATATAGAAATTTGTGAGGGAGAAATTTTATATATTTGTTATAAATTATTGTTAAATAAAGATTATTGTGTTGTGTTGCAGCGGAGCATGTAGTACGAGAAAAAGATGACATACAGCAAGCAATGAAATTTTTGCAACACTGCGATTTAGTTAGGATAGAAGATATTTTGCCATTCTTTTCCGATTTCGTCACAATTGATCATTTCAAGGAAGCTATTTGCAACTCTTTACAGGCATGTATTAAAACTAATTCTGAATATAGGCAATCAGATTTTAAATTAAATTTTTACATTCTGACTGCAGGATCATATTTCAAGAACATTTCGTATTTTTAATTTCAGCATGCTTCTTTCCACTAATTTTTCTTTTCTTTTTTAACGTGCAATAGGAATATAACCAGCATATTCAAGATCTTAAGGAGGAGATGCAAGAAGCCACAAAGGCAGCAGAACTAATCAGGAAGGACATTCAAGCCTTTAGAACCAGGTACTGACAAATAATTTTTTTAAATCATTTACTTTTTCACTTACAAATTCAATTTATTAATACCTATCTTATTTCATGACAGGGGAATAGAATATATTAGGATTATTCATAAAATTTGTTTATGTTGAAACTTGTATTATATATGAAAGTAATTATTGTGTTTGTTATTTTATCACAATATTTTATATATTAGGCATTGTTTTTATTTTTTGTTTTAATCATCAAGTCACCTTCTTCCAGATGCACCTTCGTGCATGCGAGGGATACGTGCAATACATGTGAGGTGCAATTGCTGTTGAGACCTTTCTATGTGTTTCCTTGCGGTCATAAATTTCATAGTGATTGTTTGGTGGCGGCGTTAACCCCGATGTTGTCTATGGATCAAAGGACGAAGCTAGCGGATCTTCAGCGACAATTAACTGCCATCTCGAATCGCCCTGAAGACACTACCTCGATGACATCTGTATCTTTATCTACGAGAGACCAAATCAAGGCTGATATTGACGAATTGGTCGCCTCGGAATGTCTCTACTGTGGAGAGCTTATGATAGAGTATGTTTCTGTCGAATTAAAAAATTTCAATTGTACAAAAATATTAAAATTTAAAGATTATTCATAATTCTTCTTAAATTATTTGAAAATAATTTTGAATAAATCTCAATATGATGATTGGTTATTTTTCGCAGATCAATAGACAAGCCATTCATCGAGGAAGAAGATTACGAACGCGTGATGAAGGAGTGGACATGATAAATCTTCTGTGCAAAATTTGGTAGAGCATATTTATTTTTTCTTCTTTTTCTGTTTTTAGAAGAAATTAATTATGACCTGTGTGAAAATCATGGCTTGGCCATAAATTAGCTATTGTGATCTCAAAATTGACGCTTCAAATTCTGGTATAATTTTCAAAATTGCATTTTTTTCATATAATTATGTACATAATCGACTTCTTAAAATGTATATATCCAAGAAAAATCATGAAAGATATTTTGAGCTCCATATACAAGCTTTTATTCGCAAGAATAACAATTATTATAATTTAAGTAGAGAGATTAGAATTATAGTCGATTTTCTCTATCTTAGATTTCATTCTGTTCCAAGTCAGTTGTTTTTCTCTAAACTAGAAATCTCTTTTTTGCTGCTCTTTCACTATTCATATTCGAGATGTGATTATATTGGAGTGAAAAATGAACCGTGCAATATTTTTATTCTGCATATGTGCTTTATTACAATGCATACTGAAGAAATTTTAGAATAGAGGAAATTCGATTCTAATTATCTTATTATGGAGAAAATTGACTGTATAATTGAAATTCTATAAATGATTGTAGTTTCATCACTTTATATGCTTAACTGTTGCAACGAACAGACTCATTGTAATAAATTCAATTATTCCAATTAATTCTCTTCATTACCACAATCGAATAATTAACTTTATTTACATAATCAGAAATAAATTTAAATGATTCGTACAATGTTGAGATCTTAATCAATACTCATGCTTCATAATACATTAATATTTTTTGATGACAGTATCTTAATTTCTATATAAACTTTTTATTAATATTATTATTGGAGATATTTATGCTTCCTTATAAGTTAAAGATAACTAACAGGTCATAATAAAAGTCAATACATCGAATTTATTTATAAATCACTTTTATAGCGAAATGTTAATAAATTTTTTATTTAGCACTAGCACAATATTTTATCACTTAAAAGACGAAAAGAATAAAAAGAATTATACAAATAATTCTCCTGGCGAAAAAGTTTGTTTTGGAATTTTCAATGATGTAAATTATTGTTAGTATCTCGTTTACAGATATTCAAACTTCTGTTTTACAGTGATTTAAATTCCGAGAAAATACTATTAAAATCGATGTATCGATATCAGTCTTTTTTATGTTGAAACATAAAGAAGTGTAAACTGGATTTCTTTATGTTTTTTTCAGACAATACAATTCAAAAAAAGTTTCCAAATATTAAAAAATCTCCATCTCTGCCTTTTTGTCTTTTTTACTGACAGATTTACTGCCATAGACATAATAGCGTAAAAGTTTGTTGGCCCATTCTGAACCACAACTGTCAATTCCAATTCTGGCGGACTTGACGATCTTGAAATCCCCCGCTGCGCTGTCATCCTCGATCCACAGACCTTTCCATGTACAAAGAGAATATCTGCTATGCTCCTTATTAATTTGATACGCCATGCAGAGCTTCGAAGGACCGTTGCACAGTTCATGCGGCTTTAGATTTTTTTTCCTTATCTTCGAGGTGTTGCGCTGATTAGCCATGCACATGATACCCTCCAGAGGCTCGACGGCTCGTACCAGCACCGCGCATCCGTCACCTAAGACCTTACCAACAGGTAAGATGAAGTCTTTTGAAAACTGTGGATATGAGGATCTAGTTTTCTTAAATTTTGAAAAAGTATTGTGAATTTATAAAAAATGCTCTTTTTCATAGAGATTAAAGAGGCATCAAAGAGTTTTGTGATAGGAATATCTGATTTATTTTTTTCAGATTAGTTCCGAATATCCACAGAGTTTTCTTTTAATAAAATTTGAACATTAACTAAAATAACAATGATTTTTAAAATTTTTATGTTTCAAAATCTGTTAATTTAAGAATATAGAAATTTAAATTATTGAATTATTGAAGAAATTGAAAAATTGCTGATCTTAGATTAGTGTGACGAATTTTAGAACATTACAATATATTAGAAACATAATTATATTAGAGAAATTATTGTATTTGATATTTACAAAATCTAATTTATCGCGACATAAGCATGCTTCTCGTATTCGGAATTTTTTTCGCCAACGCTGGCACTTCCCAGGACATAATATCGCGTAGTTTTCATACAGCTATCTTCCGACATAGAATCTTTGGACGGCACAGCTACTATGGTAGGAGACCTTATAAAGGGTTGATACTCGAGCCACAGACTATTACACGCATAAGCAAGTTTCTGATCGAAAGTGTCCTGGTCGATCGCAAACGCGTCGCAAATATTGGACGGATTATTACAAAGTTCGTATTGCTTTAGACGCGTCACATGTTTCGCGAGTTCTTTTTCGCTTCCGTTATTCTTGCGTCGCATGTTTCTTAGCAATTCCATATACTCGAGGCCCACTAATGGTTCCACCGCTTTGATCAATACATGCGCGTTTCCCTCTAAAGATTATTTAATATATTATACCGATATAATACTGTGTGATACATCAAGAGATATGAATGATCCTTTAAATGTTTTCTTTCGAATCCAACTAGCATAAAACCAAATGTAGAAATAGAGCAATTATAACTATGTCGCATTTATAATTGCTGTGAGAATCAATTATTATTGGGGTTGCTCACATTTAATTTATATATATTAGTATAATTACTCTCACAAATTAAAAAATGCTCACCTTGACTAGAGATATTGAAGCAGTGGTACATGCCATATGTCATGTAAACATAAATAGTTCCTGGTGGCATGTACATTGGTAGATTACGAGGTGTAACTTTGTTTTGATAAGTGTGCGATGCTTTGTCGATCGCACCTAAATATCCCTCAGTCTCTACAATTCTGCCTTTGAGGATAGTTCCATTCTCGAGATATCTTACAAGTACTTTCCCTGTAGAAAATTATTCAACAAATAGCTCATATATAATATGCATAATGACTTAAAAAAATTTATGATACACCTCATAAATATACTTGCTGTAACAATTTAAAAATTTTAACATTATACATCTTACATAAAAGAAACTTAATCTACAAACCTAGGAGTTGCTGTGCTAATTCTTCACAGGGAATATCAAAGAATTTATATTGCAGTCGATTAGAAGATAATTCCTTTTCCCAAGGTGTTGTAGGAGGATCCTCTAATTGACTTAATTCTTTTTTCATCATCTCCAAATCCACAACAGCCCTCAACTTTCCTTTGCCAAGATTCGTATTTGGTTTCAACTTTTCTCCTTCTGTATAAAATAATTTGTTAACAAGCATGTCTTTATGGAAACAAGAATCTTGTAATTGATCAATTAGGCTTGTAACTGACCCTTCATGTGAATTTTTGTGTTTGGCCCTCTCTGATTACTTTTGGATTTCTTAGAGGCTGTAGTAATAGAAGGATTGCTTGTATCAGATTCATTTTTGCTATCTTGATTTTGTAAAGACTTGAAGTTTAGTTTTTGTCTTTCATTCAATATTACCTAATAAAAAGCAATAATATTAATACAGAATTGTATGAAAATTTTAAGAGATATTTGTAATATGGAAATTGCATTAAAAAAAATTATGATAAATGAAAGTTGTAAAACTTCTATACAATTTTTTTGGTAGAAAAATCTATTATTCAGAAAAGTTTCATTTATCATTTTCACAAAAGAGATTACATTAACACATAAATATAAATTTTTTTAACGTATTTATTATAAAAATTATGAAATATTACACAAACCATCGTTTGGATCTTTTGTATAGTTTCTTCATCATTTTTTTCGATTGTATTTTGCTGCTGAATTTTCGCAGCTGCTCTTGTTCGCTTCATTAATTTAGTTGTCTCACAGCTTCCGATTGCCCGAAAATGAATTATTTCTACGCGAAATAGTGAGTGACGATATCAATATCGAAAGATTAGAGATTAGAATAAAGTTTATAATCGTAATTATTTCATTGACTCAAATTAAGATCAAGAGCATTAATTGTTCTAAAATAATGTAAAAGAAATTATAAAGATGAATAACGAAAATAGAGATTATCCTCGAGACTCGAATATCTTTTAGCATTAATATCTGCCTTTGTTTCAAGTTTGTTTGACAACAGAATTTTACGATTTAATATTGCATAACTCTAGTTATACACATTTCTTTTTTCATTTTTTTAAATATAATTTTGCAAATATATATATAAAATATAAAATATTGTACATATAATTTTATATTGTTTAATAAGTTTTATATATAATTGTATTATAATTATATATAAAATAAAATAATGTGTATATTTCTTATTTTTATTTATTTAATCTTACGGGGCGAGATCAAATGAGAAAGTTCACATATATTTACACACATACACGCGTATATATCATACAATAAACAATAAAGCATCTTGACAGTTGACATGACAGTCGGCGCGACAACATCACAATCATAACCAGATGTAAGCGAATCGACCAATCGCGATCAAAATTAGGCTGCAAATTCCTTGAGTGCGATTGGCCGATCCGATTACGGCATGAAGTTTACCATCTTTGATCTTTCTATGCCCCGTGGTTTTGAAGATCCATCCAGTACATGCCTAGTCACCTATATAATGTATATTCATGGACGATCGGTCCAATCAAACGTGTGCAATATAAAGGAAACCGTTTTGCGCTCTTTGTACATGGATTTATCTATTTTTTCGACGCACATTCGTTACGTGAGTTCACCGTAACTTTAATATTTAAGTAAAGGACGAAGAGAAGAGAAAGGGAAAAAAAGAAGTAAAGAGAAATGTAAGTAATGTCTTCTCTTGTTCCATATTTTCTCTTGTTAAAAGCGATGATCGAATGGCGCTATATTCTCGATACATCGGCGCGACCAATCAAGTTCGTTCCCTCCATTTTAGCTGTTCCTCTCCCTCCCCCTTCCTCCCACAATCCTTTGTCCGTTATAACACTTTCTCCCCTTCCTCGGCTCGTTCGGTCCCTTTGAATTCAGCGTGTCCGCGAGTTCGGTGTTCCTTTTCGCGCGTTTGTCCGCGATTTTTTATCGCGTGCGACGATCCTCGACGTGGGCGATTGCTGCCGTGATGAAGATGTACGGGTGCAACGCGAAGGTGAGTCGATTAAACGAGATTGATGAATGTCAAGGTCGCGAGCACGACCGAACTGGTTTCGCGCGATTTCTCGAGATTGCGTTTACCCGTAATAATTAGCGGACAATAGCGTGTCTCGGCATTTAATATTAGCATGCATAATGAATGGTGCAAGATGAAAATAATTACGATAATTACTTATATACAGCTGTGTTATATCGATCATCAATCCGATTATAATTACAGAGATTAAACGTAATTTGATATGTTTGCATTTTTCCTTTCTATCATTTTGATCGCATTTTTTTGTTCGATAAAATATTCATATTTTATGGTTAAAATATTTTCTATAATTGATGCACATGTAATAATAATGCATATAGATACATACCATGTGAAAATCGATTCAGTAATCTTCCATTTGAGGCAAATTGATGATACTTCGTAAATGCCAATAATAATCTCATAGTTAATCAATTAAAATATGTACGAGTGCAGTAAATTAATTATATGGTTACCGTTGCAATATGTTTAATTGACATTTGTTTCTAAAGACAGTCGAATAAATGATATCTCGATTATTTCACACAATCATCATTATTTATTTATAAGATCTTTGAGTCAATTGCTCTCAATCTGCTTTATTAATATTATTAATTGAGCAAGACGAATTATGCAAAGAAATTAATTGATAAAAATATACAACCCAAATGATATATTATAAATATATAATAAATTAAAGTATACAAGATTTATATGTGTACAAAGATAAATATTGTTTAATATCACATATTGTATTTTATTATAATTTGTTTTAATGTAGAGAGTATTTTAATATAATATTTTCTATGTTGTATATTTAATTTTATATTGAAAGATTATTTTAAAAAAAATCTATTAGAAATACCTTAGTACCTTTTTCACAAACTATAGAATTTTTGATGGATATCGAAATTGATTATCTTTTAGATTTCTTGAGAATCATAAAAATATTAAATTAATTTTTTTATCGAAGTTTTGATTTTTATAATTTGCGATAGTTTTATTGCTTAACGGATTGTTGAATCTCCAGCAAACTCTTGCCCTTCGTCTCTGGGATCAAATACCATACATAGGGCACTGCTGTAAGTACGATAAACCCATAGCTCCAGAAGACGATTGTTTCTCCAGCCACATCGATAAAAGGCTGATAGGTTTTGGCGAATACGAAGGATAACATGGCATTACCTGAGGCAATGCAAAGAGACGCCAAATTCTTGAGATTCGCCGGGAACATCTCGCTCAGAAGAGTGGAGGGTACCGGGATCAAGCCATAAGATACGAAGATATTAAATGCTAGCAACGATGTGATCGGCAACCATGTCAACTTCTCAGGATCGAAATTCAGAGAAAGAAGATAAAAGTGCAGACCAAGAGCAGCGAGGGAAATGGTGACACCGATGCTGGAAACGATCAGCAGATTTTTCCGGCCAAGTATGTCCACTACCAGGATAGCGGTAAAACCAGCGACAATTGTGGAGAAACCCAACGCCATTACCACGATCGACGGCGTGACGCTTACCCCAGAATTAAAGACGATGATTTCCGCATAAGAACTCATCGTGTTGTATGCACTCGCGTAGACGAAGACATTTAGACCAAACATGATTAGGGCATTTTTCAGATTCACTGGAACGCACAAAGATTAATTAATTCTAATTTTAGTTTAATGATTTTTCTATCTAGTATAAGATCTAGTATAAGAAAAATATTGTATTTAGAACAAGGAAAAAGATGTCAGCTTGCAGAGATCTTCGGTTTAAAATTCATGGAATTTTAAGGTTTTCCACAAAATTCTGGATATTTGTAATTAGATTTTTAAAATATTGTATTTTTGAAACTTTAGATCTTTAAAACTTTAAATCTTTATATTTTTAGAACTTCAGTTTTATAATTTGAAAGCTTTTTAGAAACTTTGATTTAAAAAGGTCAAAGATTTTTAATTTTATTTGAATCTGTATTTGGGATTTGTTAATTCTGTCTTCGAATAAAAAATTATATTTATATTAAACATTTTTCAAAATTTAAGGAAACGATTTAAAGACAGAAATATATAATATATTACGAAGACAATCAAATAATACTTTATTTTCGAGATACCTGGTAATAGAAAATCCTTAAGTTTCGTCAGAATACCGGTGCTAGCACCGTCGACGAAATCCTGAAGCTGCTGCAGCTCGGCCTTGATGTCAGTTTCTCGTCGGAACCACTTGAGAGATGCCTCGGCCTCGTCGATATCGCCGTGAAGAGCGTAATGGTAGGGCGACTCGGGTATCAAACTGAAGAGGGCCACAAAGAGGATATTCGGCACGAGGCTCACATAGCCGAACATCTCCATAGACAGATAAGGACCCATCGCATTGCCTAGAAACGCACCCATGGATGCTGCGTTCACATTCATAGATATCTGAAGCAATCATATTATAATTTATTATTTTTGCCATATTATATAAATTGGAAATATGTGGATTTTATTCACAAGACTATGCGATTAAAATAACAATGAAAAAAAAAGAGAAGAAAAAGAATTTAAAAAGTGGATTTGAAATCAATATTTTTGTTATTATACATATAATGATTTTACTGAACATTTAATTTTAAAATATTTGATAAAAGATTTCACATAGAACGATGGATTAATTAAATTACCAGAGAGCCTCGTATAGAAGGGTCTGCGATCTCGCCGAGATACAAGGACATCGCAGGCCACAGGATGCCCGATCCGATTCCGGAACAGAATCTGGAAAGGTAGAGCCACGAGACTGACGTGGTGCAGATGTTGAAGACCCAGCTGGAGGCTAATGGCAAGCTCGATAACAGGATCACCCTTTTTCGTCCGACATACTCTGAGGGATTGTGTCGTGGCACGCGTTAGAGACATATCATCCTGAGAACAAGATCACCACAACTCAGAACTGTGGCTCGATCTCTTCGAAGATGAGAGACATCATTCTCTACTTCTATTTGCATTGATAAATCATTTTCTCGACAGAGGATATATGTTGAAGAAGGAAGCAACGCGAAGGTGAAGACACGAATATTCTAGTAATTGAAAAATTCAAGAATTCTGGTAAAAATTTAGGGCGAAAAATAAGAGTTTTAATTCCAAGATTTTAGAAATATTAGGATTTATGAGATTTCTCGAGAATACAAATATTTCACTGATTGGAAATTTCAAGAACACAGGAATTGCAATTTAAAATGTTATAAGAATATAAAGATATTGTACATATATATACAAAGCTATAAGGATACGGGTATCTCGAAGATGTCTAAGGATTTTTTAGTGTGTTTCATCATGTCACGATATTTCACATTTTTGTTGCTGAGACACGAAAACTTGCTTCCGATTTTTCGGCTATTGCTGAGTCGTGGCTAGCTTGTTCTTTGTTGCATATTTTCGGAAGAATATTTAAACCATATCAGCTTAAATAATTCAATAATTGATCGACAAACAAAATTTATTGGTAATGCATGTAAAAAGAAACAGAAAGAACTAAAATTTCTTTTATCACATCCTGTAATTTAATAATAAAAACATGATGCATATTAATTATATTAATTAATTATATTATAATTTAACGTAACACATATATACATAAATAATGTTAATAGAAAATTAATTGAGATCTATATGAGTTTTTTAATAGAACTTAAGCGGCGAATTTAATCGAATCAAAAAGATTTATTTCTCTAAATCTCTATAAAGTTCTGATCGATGAATCTTGTTTCCAGCAAAGGGAGCAATGGCGGAGGATTTTTACCTTGACAAAAAGCACCAAAGAGCGCCCCCATTAGACGTCCGAGGTTTAGAAGGGATGCCACCCAAGATGCCTCGGTATCGGTCAATTTCAAAGGAATATCCGCCTCCACTGATGTTAGTTGTGCTAAATATGGTGAAGCCCAACCATTCGCCAGACCGCTAACAATGGCTTCTAGACTGACTGGCGCGTTAATGCGTGATGTATCATCGGAAACGAGCGAGACATCATTTTAAATGCGCCAGTACAAAAAGGTGGCTCTTTTTTATATTAAAAGCATTTTCTTTTATACATAATATTTTTTGACTGAGAAATCTATGCCGTCTTTTAATTGAATTTATTTGAAAATAATAAATTAAATGATAATAAAGAAATTAATTTGAAATTAATAACAAAAAAAAGAAAACCTGCTACATATTCTCTGTGTGTTTTGCAATACTTATAAATGCAATACTTATAGCTAATAATGAAAGAAAAAGTTTATTTTTATATAGAAAAGTATAAAAAATTTCTATTAAGTACACTTTAAAAGTTATTTTAGATAACAATTTTTCTATAACTATAATAATTTGAAACTGTCGGTCTTTTCTCTTTTACGATATATATATATATATATATATATATATATATATATATATATATAATATTTAATTTTTATGATTAGTTTAATATGAAATTTAAATATTTGTTAATTAAATAATTTGTTTAAATTAAAGTTTTTTTTAATTTTAATTAGATGAAGACTTACTTGTGAAAGCAGCCAGCCATTGCGGCCAAATGGTAATCTTTTTGCCTTCAACCACTTTTGGATTCTTGGCACAAAACATCTTTCTCCGGATATTTACAAGGTAAGTAAAACACATTTCACGCGTCTCGTTATAAAATCGACTGACCCTTGCGGGTTCGAGATCGACTGTTTCGCTACGAAGAAAAGTCAAGATGAACACATTTACATTCCGATAAGGATGCGATTTATTTATGACATTATCACGCGACGCGTGATTTGATGATACGCTCACTAACTACCAGTATATTTACAACCGACGTAGCGATCTATAAAAAGCTATGTACCTTCCCAAATGGGCCAATTTACCTTAGTATAAATCAGAGCACATGAAGATTTCATACTCTAAGACAGAATAACAAAAATTTTAAAAAGAAAGTTTTGCGCGTTTCAAAAATCTTAAATTTCAAAAATAAAAAGACCTGATGATTAGAACATTGGAAATACAAAGTTGAAAACTTTATGACATAGTCTTTAAATTCAAATGCCTAAAAAGTTTGGAAGATTTTAAATTCGTGAGACAAAATTTTTAACAAGGATTTTTTCAGAGTTTAAAGTTGAAAAATCCAAGATATTAAATTTTCATAAGATTTCAGAATTTTGCAAATATTTAAATATTTGAAATTTAAGAGAATAAAAATTTTTGATTATTATCTCAACGACGTAATTTACAGTAAGCATTTGTAATGACTTTTTATGAAAATAACGGAATTTTATATATGTATAATTGTATGTAAATATTAAAATATATATGTTTATACTTAAATATATATATATATATAT
The DNA here is from genome assembly GCF_021464435.1 of Cataglyphis hispanica. Lineage (NCBI taxonomy): Eukaryota > Metazoa > Arthropoda > Insecta > Hymenoptera > Formicidae > Cataglyphis > Cataglyphis hispanica. Next base: position 2,499,836 of record NC_065972.1, read on the forward strand.
ATATATATATATATATATATATATATATATATTTGATATCTCTTATTTTTTAATTTATATAGTAATATTGGCATAACAGTAAAATAGAATATTTAATGCTTTAATGACCTAGAGCTTTAATGTTTAATTTTTGGGGAAAGAGTCGGGATCTTTTGTGAGTAAAGCCAATACTGGCACTAAAGTAGCTTTCGTTTTTTGGAAAATATGAGACAGCGTGTGTAAATATTGATTAGAAATCCTAGTAGTAATTGACGGCGATATTGTGCTTTCTTATCGCGAAAACATGTCGAGCATCTTTAGCTAATAAAAATATCAAAATTCCGGCCGTCTCTATAAATTTATTGCCTTGATGTGAATATAATCATTTTTTTCTGTAACATTGTTGTTAAGAAACTCTCATTAAAAATCTCTATCTTTTAATATTCTATATTTATTTTTAATATAGATTCATAATTTGGTGAAATTTTTATCTTATAAAATGTGAACTTCATATAATTTAATAAAAAATTTCGTTTGATATGCTGATAACATTTAATTATCTCTTATAGATTGAATTCTTTTAATGATTGATCAATTTAAAGTTGATTTTTTTTTTAGCGAAAATGTCAAGATATCCAATAATATTTCAGTTATAAGTAGCCAAGAAAGAAAGAAAAACTTTCCGTGAATTAAATTTCAACTAATCCCAGGTGGAATTTATTTTAATAGGATTTTTATTTGAGGCTTAATTATAAAAGTACAAGTGATACAAATTTGCATGAGTTATGATAAATAAAATAATTACTTCTCTCGAAAAGAAAAAAAAATTTAATCACTTTTATCGCTTCTTATTTTATTCCATTTCACGCAAAATTTACAATAGTGGAAGTTTTCTACAATACTTTCGTATAACAAAGAGAAACATTGTGCTGAATTTGTAATATGCAATAAACATGAACAAAAAACATAGGTATATGCGATTCTTTTGAGCATGTTCGTTGCGGTTTGCTTTTTAGAATTTCATACTTCGTATATTTCTCTTTTCTAATCATTGCATTCTTTCGCTCTCTACGAAAAGCACCGTAACTTCTCCTAAAAGCATCCCTTCGCGCGAGCGCGTTCTCCGATTATTCATATCCAATTTCGGCGACAAAACAATCCACTCGCGCGCGCTCTCGTTCATCCCTCCCCCCTTGCCCCCTCGTTTCATCCCGTTCTCTTCCTCCCTTCATCCTTGTCGTCCCGAAAAGTCCCTCAAAAGGGCGCGATGCCTTCGTGAGAGCATCGTTTCATTGCGGACGTCGCGTATTTCCGGCAACACTCGTGTGTCCCCGACAGGGACGGTATTGAGAGGCGTAGTTGTCACTTTATTGCTTGCAAATGCAAAATTATAATTTTTATTTTTTATTAAACAATCCAAGATTTTGCTTAAATTAATAACAATTACAAATTATGCGAGGCTTCATTTAAAATTAAGATTAGGACTTATCAAGATTTTGTTTAAATTGGTAAATTATTTTTAACGTCTTATTTAAATTTTGAACATGTCTTGCAAGAATAAATATATTTTTATTAAAAAAGAAATTTCTTTTCTCTTTTTGATAATTTTAATTTTATACAACATTGCATATATATATATATATATATATATATATATATATATAATTAATTTGTAGGAATAAATATATATATATATATATATATATATATATATATATAAAATTAATTTGTAGGAAAATGTATAGGATATTAATTTTAAAAGTATATATGTGTAATATTTATATACTTTTTAATCTTCTTTTATGGAAGTATAAATTTTTACTAAAAAATATTACGTGAGTAAAAATATTTATTCTTAAGATTTTATGCTATGTGTACATACTTGGATTAGTTAAATATGGTATTGAAACTATAAATCTTTTTCATCTCTTAAGGGGAAAACATTTTTATATGTCATTATTATTACATATAATACATTTATGTTTGTATAATCCGTATTAAAATGAACAAACTTTATTAATTATTATGTGAAAGTGTATCTTGAATGCTTAAATGTTTCATATACCTTTTCATATGCTTTTTATACATACAATCAATATACAAAAATATACAAAAATGCATATATTTTTAATTTGTTAAAAGTAAATAGAAATAGAAACAATTTTGTTATATTTTTCAATCAGTTTCCTCGGCTGCCTTTTATGAACAAAATTCTCTTTAATAGGTTAAATCCAAAAACGCGGAAAGGAAGAAGCGTGTTGTTATCAAAGCATTTCTCTTGGACAACTTGGAAATTTCTAGTCACATTCCTGGTCACCACTCGCACCCTCTTGGTTCCCATGCGGGGGTGCATTCAGTGCGAATCGCGCAGTCGCCCGAACACCTCGGAGAGGCTGGCCCCGGCGTTGTGATCGCGTGCGAGAAAAAAAAGGGAAAAGAGAGAAACGGGGGCGCGCACGGAGACAGAGGCGAGGGAAAAGACTTCGAGTTGTCCGACGCCTTTTAAACGGAACGCGAATCGCGACGTCCGGGCCTGCGTGTCCTCTGAAGGATGACGCCGTTATCCGTGACGTCGCGTAGGCGCTGCGACCGCGGAATCCGCGTTTGCTGGCCCTATTATTGACTTGGGGGGGTTGGTCTGGCGGCCATGACAAGGGGTTGGATTTGTCGCGAGATTGTCAGATGGCGCGGCGTGTGCGGTCCACCCTCCCTGGAATGCTTTCGGCGAGGATCCTGCCGACGCTATCCTGCCCCACGGGTCCATCCACGACGCTGAGGGTAACCGACGACGGTGAGGTGGAGCGCGCTCGACGCTGAACGTTGCCGTGGAAGTGCAACCGCGCGCTTGTCAAGCGCGCGCGCACGTCCGAGTGGGAATTGCGCGGGGCGGAAGCGGTGCGGAAAGTCCATTTCGAAAGGCTGTATATCGTCTAGGGTGGACCGAAGATCTCCTTACGGAGGTCTCCCTACGCGACGCGGTGCGGTATCATACGGAAAAACTCGTACGGATTGACGAGAAAGTTCGCCGGAAGTCTGACGTTTGTCGAACGGAATCAAACGGCGCCGAATCAGGCAGAGTGAAACGTCAATCTGCCCTCGGGAGTGCCGTCCACCATTTTGGCTCTGCGCGGAGGTTATTCTCTCGCGGAAGCGTCGAGACGTCCGCGCGACTCGTCGGAGACGTGTTCGACTTTCGGAGTAATCTCTCTTCCTCTTTTTCTCTCTCTTTCTCTATTTATCTTTATCTCTTTTTCTTCCTTCCCCTTCCTCTTCATTACACTATTGCAACGGTGAGCTTTCCAGTGATCAAGTAGACCGAGTGATTTCCGGAGAAGAATCTGTGTCGCTTGTATAGGAATCAGCTGAAGCAGACAACGTTTTCGCGCTTCGTCGAAAAAAAGCCTGGAATATTCTAGGACGTTGCGACATCCCCGACGCCTTGGGACTGGAGCCATTTTTATGCGCTGCATGCCGGGAGGAGCGGCTCTCCCGCTGGAAACTGGGTTACCGCGTCGCTTCCGCTCGAATTCCTCCTGTGCTAGTCGCCCGGAGGCCCTTAGATTCGTGTAACGAGGCTGAAAAGCGTGCTCTGTCTTTAGTGAGGAAAGCTTTTGTGCGTGATATGACTACTTAGTGAAGGAACTTTGTGCAAACAGGAAAGGCGTGGATTTAGAGGCTCTCGAGAGAGCGAAAGAGAGGAAAAGTTGTGTGCCGAGTGATTAATATTTGACAAGAAGAATCGCGTAGAGTGAAGAGGCGTGGATTTAATCCGTCGAGATTGTGTGCTCGAGTAGATTTGTCACGGAATTCTGTGCGGTGAAAGAAGCGACGTGGATCTGTATTGAGGGAGGTGAAATGTGTCCAGGTTCTAGGCAATAATAAAAGAGCAGTGCGCGGGTTAATACGGGTGGTTTAATTTTTGAGGGATATCACATCATGCGGGAAGAGGAGATGCACGCATCCATTAGTTGATGAAGAGTAAATTGTGCTTTGGCAATACTTCAAGGAGGATGTCATGCGGGCAGATCTCTACGTTAATAGCGGAGAAATGTTACATGGACATTTAAGACTGAGTACATCGAGGAAGTGAGGAGCAGTAATTGATCTCGGTTCATTCGTAGTGAATCGTTAAATGGAATCGTTGAAGAATAGGAAAGGCTAGATTTGTACACTGAGGGAGGAGAGAAACCTCGGGAAATAAAAATAGAAAAGCGTCGTTTTTATTGAGAGAAATATGGATGCTTGGAGCAAGGGAATGCATTGATACTTGAGGAAATATTCCGCGATTATCCCTTATTGAGGAAGATTTCGAAAAGAAGTAACGTCATTCAACATCGAATGATCAATTACCGAAAAAAGTAAGATGACGGTTCGCATATTAAGAAGATCTACAAGAGTCTTCGGGAAAGAAGAATCGTGTGCTTATGTTGATGAAAATATTCTGCAGAAAAGCAAGATGTAGATCTGCGTTTTTTATTTGTTGAAAAGCATGACGAACTAATATCATTTTCGACGAAGAATTATTAGTTTTGCTGGAAAAAATCGAGGCTCTTCCATCAAAGATGAGAGATTTATTTTTGACAAAATAGTGCTCGTTCGAGAATCGTTTTGAAAAATTCCATTTGTATAGCTTAGAAAATTCAGCATTGCGAGAAATTTTTATCTCCTCAAGAAAAAGACGTCCTAGAAAAAAAACATTGAATTTTTTTTTATGCCGCCGAAAATATTTCCATTTGCTTGAAAAATGTCCTCTATTCGCCACAGAGAACCGCTGATTCTTGTTTCTCACGAAGATTCGTTTATCTGTCAAAAAACATCGTCCTTGCTTAAGAATATATAAATATTTTCATCGAGAAGAATTGAACCGATTCTAAATGTGAAAGAGGGATGTTGTCCTTCTTGGGAAAGAGGAATCTCACGAAAATTGGAAGATTCGTAGGAACGGGATGATTGCTGAAGGATTTATGGAGAGATTCACGGAGCGACAAGCGATGGTGGTTCTTCATGGAAGGTGGATGCATCCAACGCGTAGCGTTCGAGAAAATCGCCAAATGTAACGTTTTTCAAGGACATGGCCGATAATTAGACTGAATAGGCGGCGGGTACGCCAGGAAGAGGATGGAGATCGAGTGATTTCGGCGATGGACTGATAAGTAGTTTTAGATGTTTCGTACGAGTTTGTGTGAGATCAATTGCTAGTGCTACGGAAAGTGTTTTGCCGATTTTCCTCGCTTCGAAGGATTACGCGTTGAAGGGCCAGGTATCTCCGTTTTGCGAGACGTGAGTATTTCGTCACGCCATTTTGTATTATCAAAATAAATGCAAGGGTTGATCAAATAGGTCTTTACGCAGAAAGAATGCGGAACATAAATTGCATTATTTTAAAAAGAACTGTATTCTATAGGTATTGATAAAAGTATCGTATTCATATAAGAATAATAATAGAAATGAATTGGTTATAGAATATCTGTCTTTTTATATTAAATACATTTTAAATTATAATTAAAATTCAATTATATTACGCGAAAATTAATTCGTTTGATTAATAAAATATTCAATGTCGAGAATTTTTGGTTTGAATAATAAATTATTCTGTAAGATTGATAAAAAGAATAATGCGATAAAATTATCTACGTAAGAGTTTACTAATAAAATTAATACAAAAAATATAATAAAAGATTCGGTCTCTTGTCTATGATTACAAAAACAATAACTAAAAATTTAGTTATTAATATCGATGCGAAAACGATATAAAATAGTAATTTTGTCGATAATAAGATTGTTTGATTTTAATAACATGAAATTTATTGCGATGTTGACATATTATTTGCAAAATTTTTAAAAAGTTCTCACAAACATTTTTATAAGAACATGGCACATAGTTATCTTTGCCACATTTGTCGTATTACGGGAATATAATATTTTAATGTAATCATTATTTTTTTAGACAGTTTATTTGCATGAAAGAATAATAATAATTTTTGACAACTGACGTTTTTTTTTTTTAAGAATAGCATACACGTGATCATTATTTTGCAAAGAAATAATTATATATTTCAAATATTTAGAAAAAATTATTTAAATTTAGAAAAATAATTAAATAAAGAAATGCTAATATTTAATATATAGAATATAAATTAAATTTTAATGATAGATTAATGTGATACTACAACATTATTTCTCTTAACGATACACCTCATTTTGCGACTTTAAGGCATCGGAAATAATAACTAAAGTAGTCACGAATTTTACACCAAAAAGTGTGCAAACGGCAGTACTCTGTTTAGAAATAAATAGCAACTTAAGTTTAGCATTTTCCTTGGGAAGATGGAAGGAAGGGATGAGGATGGCGTGGCGGGAGCGAAAGAGCATGGTCGAAGGAGGGTCAGGAACGGTGGCACAACCTACAGTCCCATCTTTCACCTCCATGCACCGGTATATAAAGCTTCGGGAAAACGCTAACCTACATGTTCGTTCGTACGGCAAATCATATTCAGTTCGCAAAATGAAAACCACCCGCGATGCACACGCCATCGCATCCGTTTCTGCGTCCTTCCTCTTTCTCTGCCCCCTCGCTGATGGATAAGCGTGACAGAGAAAGAAATAATCCTTCGGAGGAAATCCGCAAAGGCTCGATTTCTGACAGAGCTTTTTTTTTTTTAATGTCCGTGTATGATAATTTTATTATTTTAATTTTAAGAGAAAAATTTTTTAGACATTTTCTATTTTTTTGGAATTTATAAATAAACTCGACGCAAATGTAGAGGGAACTTAATTGGAGGAAAGAAAATATAAACAGGTGTAATTTGTGTTTTTATATAAAAGCAGAAGTTAAACATAGCAGGATAAACTTTGTTAAGGTTTATAATGGGCGAATAATACTTTCCCCAAAATAGCGATCTCATATAGTGGAACTAATTACCGCATAATTCTCACCGGGCTCTCATTAATATTTATGTGTGTGTGTGTGTGTGTGTATTTGTGCTCCTCGATATTTATTTTATTAATTATAAGTAATTAATCAATAGACTTCCCGGTCTGCTTAATATAGCATACTGGGAGCATATAAATATGATATTAAAGGCAAATTTATATATGTTAAATCGTGCGCGAAACGATACCATTAACTATCTTTATTATTCCTAAAAACATTGATGCATCAAAGAATATTAATTTGAGTTAATAGAACAGAGATTAAGCGTATATAAAATTTAAAATAAATTTAATATTGTTTACTATATAATACACGCATATAAAGAGGAAAAGAGCAATAATAATTACGTGGTACAATTTTTAATAATTTGTGCGATATCCTGTAAATATATAATTTCTTTAGCAAAATAAAGTGTAAAACATAAAATGTTCTGATTATTTTAAATAATTAAATTTTTATATAAATTTAAGTAGATATTTTTACAATATTTTCATTTCAAATTTATTTACCGAGATATATCTGAATATTTAAAAACAGCAATAGGTTTATTTTCAAAATTTTCCTAAAAAAAAATCGACTCTAACAATAAGTTGGCTAAAGAATTTAGTATTATAATTTAAATCTTTTTTTTTTAGACAGAGGCTCTGTGTAGATAATATTTCAATTGAAAATCGATAATTGATGAGATGATTCTCCGGTCGAACTGAAAACGGGGGAGGAGAGAGATGGAAGAAAAGAGACGCAAGTGGCGATGATCGTGCTTCTTTTAGCATCGGGATCATTACGGTGGTGATTTGTGGCGCCATTAGAGAGGCGCATCCGAAATGCGTTCCTGAAAAGCGAGAGCTTGAAATTAATCGCCGACGTTTGGCACGAGAGGCAGAGGAAGGGAGGAAGGGGGCATAAATTTTGAGCGTCCTTCTCTGGGATCCGGGGAAATTTTTCGTTGCTCAGCCGAAACCCGGAAAGTTTCGCGACAGTCACGAACAGAATGCGCTTTTATCGCGGCTAATCTACCATCCCCATAAAGTTAGCATCTCAGAATTTCAATGTAAGTGATAGTCTTGACCCTCTTTCGAAAAAGCATATAAAAAAATATATATTTAGCATTGTATTTTTAAGATAGCGTTAAAGATATCTAAACTATAAATTTAAAACAGATACATTTTTTGCATGATAAAATATGCAAATGCAAATAAAGATTATTGAAGGCAAAGAGAAATAAAGTTTGAGAGATGAATAACAAACATGTGTACAGAATAAATGAATAGATGAAATATTTTTATGATCATCAGGTAGATTGCCCAGATATCTAAATCACAATATAAAGATTGTTAAGCTTAGGTTTTTAAATTTATTATAATTGAAATTATTGTGAAAAATAAGTAGAAAACATTGACTTAAAAAATTTTTTTTTCCCTCTAAATTGAAAAGTAACATGAAAGGAGGGGTAAGGAGGGATAATATTTTTGAAGTATAAAAAATTGAAAGGATAGACATGTAGATAATTAAAATGCGCGAATTAATTGAAGACGGTAAGAAGGGGGTGGCAGAGGGAACAAATGCGTTCAATGACTCGCGATTGCTCTTTTCCGCGGCATGATGCTCGTAACTTTAAGAAAGTATAACGATGGCCGATGCGCACGGAAGAATTGATTTAGTATGCTGTAAAGTAGTGCGGCGGTGACCTCTTTTCGCGAAATCGATATATACACTTCGATACACACGCACGCGTTACCTAAGTTCACGTGCACCTACACAAGTCCATAATGCATACAGATACACATACGTACACATCAGTGCGGATGCCTATATCTCTTAAATGCTCGATCCATTTTGCCACCCCCTTCCTCCCTTCTTCCCTTCGTTATTCTGCTCCTTTTCGTCCTTAAATTAAAATGTCGACGGGAAGAGTCCTCCAACTCTGCATTGCAATCTATTGCATTTTTTCTTCTTTTTCGTGCTTGAACGAATAAATAATTAAGCTTTGTTTAAAGGTGGTTGGACTTTTTAAAACACATGCAAAATTTACTTTTACAATATAAAAATGTGTATGTATGTTAAATCATCATATATGTAAATTAACTTATTTTGATAATTAAAAAAATTAATATAGTATTAATGAGATTAATTATATTATTATTTTATAATCTATGATGTTACATTAAAAAAATAGGAACTGTGCATTGCATATTCTTTTAAGAAATATTAATAATAATTTTCTGATTCTGTCGCTTTCGATCATGTATAATAATTTTATTAAAATAGCAACATCAAAAGGCACACACAAATATTGTATATCTTTGCAAGAGAAAAAGTGCATTTTATATTAGTTAATATTAAAAATAAAAAGAAATTAAAATAACAAAAAAATTTGTTTAGAACTTGATCGAATATATATTAATCTTCGCGATTTTAGCAGAAATAGCCAGAACAGCGAAGTAGTTTATTCACTTTTGAAAAAGATAACGTTATAAATGTGACATTTATAGAAAAGAGGATTTTAATTAAATATATGATACTTTTCTAAAATGGCTAGACAAAAAACTGCATTCTATTGATAGTCGGAGTCGGGTAATAACGCGGTACGAGGTACGAAAAGGAGATAGAATTCTTAAAAATGGTTCCGGTTTTTTCACCCCTTTTCCAAATTTTCCTAAATTCCCCGCCGCTAATGGCATTGAGGTCGCGAGTTCCCCGAGCTATCCGAAGATATTTCATAATGATTCACGGGCGCATCCTGCAAGGGTAATATCCCCGTTGCCGGTGAGGGACGACGAGGGGCAAGAGGGGGGTACGACAACCACCCCCGATGTAAATCACCTCCCGTTCTTGTCGGTCGGAAGGGCGAGCAAAGTGGATGGGAAAGCCCAGGACGTCTCTGTTCCCGGAAAATAATTCTGGCGAGTCCGCTTTTCCATTAAAAAGTTTGATTCGCGGATTCGTAGTCGACATACCTAGTCCTTCACAGGGAAGTTAGTCGTTCTTCTTCTTGGAGAAGAGCGAAGGGTAAGAAAGCAGAGAGACGGAAGCAGATCCCGACACTTTGGCCATCGCCGTCTTCCGAAGTCCGTTTTGTCTTCTCAGTTGTTTCTGTAATGCTGCGAGCATGTAGTGTATTTTCGTTTAAAATTCTAAAACTTTCGTGCACCGTGACCATATTGGACGGTGTCAGAAACGAAAAATCGCACGTCATGTTTCCTTGCGATGAGCAAAGTTGAAGTAGAAACGAATTTCTTCGTATGCCATCAATTCTCTTTTTAGACTGACAGTAAGAGGTATTGGTATAATTTTGAAATGTAACTCATGTACGAAATATGTAATTTGTTTGTTATTACTTTTGTATATGCGCGCTCGCGTGCGTATAAAATATTATTAATTTTCTAATTTATTATAATAAGAATATAAAGCATAAAAGATAATTATTCTTTATAATTTTTTGGATTAATTTCTTAAAATATTTATTATAAAATCTCTTTTACGTTTATTCTTTTATTTAAAATGCATAATGAACCGGACTTCTTGCCCATATTTGGTCTGTTTTTATTTTTGAACATTTTCGAATATTCAAACATTATTGAAAAAGTTTTACCATTTTATTATATTTACATATTTGCTTAAAATCTTTTATGGAAACGAATACACAATATTTTTATATTTTTTTCTCCATTATTTATATAACGGTTTTCATGAAATTGTTATAAAATTACTTTTATTTCACTAATTTTGCAAAATATATTTTTTTTTCTAAGCAAATAAAAATATTTTTGTACGGAAAAAATATTTTATGTAATCATAAGTTTTTTTACTTTATTATTATATAGACATTTATCGCACAATTTATTCTCTGATTCTGCGAGTCTACTTTTTGTTTATAAAATATATATTCTCTCTCTATATTTTATCTGTCATCACGTTTTTTCAATGTTTTGAACGGAAAACAAAAAGATTTAAAAATTGTCCACATTTGTTTATACCGAACTTAAAATTGAAATTTTTGAAATATTTTTTTTTTTCAAAAAAACAGAAAAAGTGTTCTGTTTTAATCAAACATTGGATTTTAGGAATATTTATTTTCGCGGAATTACATTTTCGTTTCCCATTTTTTTTGGAATACTTTATGGTTACCATATCTTTTCATTTTTTTTTTTTTAACCATTCTCTACTATCTCCGGGTCAATTTGAAGGAGGAGGTGCGCGGCTGTCAAAGTCTCGTCTAACTTTAAACGACTTCGTACCTCCGGCACCTTCTCGTCATCAAGACGAAAAGCGCCGTCTCCGTCGTCCTCGTCGTTCTCATCGTCGTCCTTATCGTCGACGTCGGCTTCTTCTCGCAATAGCACAGTTTGCAAAGTCGCGATGTGCGCCGATAAAAGTTACGTCATTTAGTGAAATTCTTAACCCCGACCTCTCCTTTACCCTTGCGCTTTCTCGAGCTCTGAGAGACGTATAGGATGCGCCCAGCGAAGAGAAATGAGAATGAGAAATTTGGAAGAAAAATATATTTATTTAATTCGAACTAAATTTTTTAAATATCAAAGCAAATTTCTAACACTTTCTAAGGCTTTAATGTAGGATATCAGAAAAGCTTTTCAAAAGTATGTAAAACAGTTTTTTTTTTTTTCTTAAAAGAAATAATTAAAATATTGAATAAAAGTAAGAATTTTCTAATTGATACTATTATTCATGATTAATTATTAATTATTTATACATATATTACATTATATATGATATTATGTATGATATTATTATTCATATGTACTTTCAAAAGTATCAAAGAATCGTTCTGTTATTTTCGTTCGTGTTTGAAACTTAAAGCGAAAGGCTCTTTGATTTGCACAGACTGCTGAAAAGTAATTGAAAATTCGACGAAGAAAAATCTATTGTATTTCCCCTTAAACGTTAAATATTAAGATACGCGTACAAAGCTGACATCGGAATGACGAGGATGCCTTCTGGTTGTTGCAGAATCTCTGGCATGCGTAGTACGGGCGAGTCGGGCATAGGGCTCGTTCCGGGACTAGCGAAGGGATCAAAGGAGGATCGACTGGCCGCTCTCGAGCGGTTCGAGGACCGGTGAGCACGACTCGAGGGCGAGCAACCTCCTTGCCAAAGACCAACCCTCCCGTCCGTCACTGTCGACGAACAACAGAACAGGTTCGTACATATTTCTTGCAATCGATACCTATTTAAGTACTACATCGTATCACGAAACTCGATCTATCGGTATTAGAATCCGTGGTTTTCTCGATTTTAATCTTTTATTATATACACATAATTGAAAATACGATTACGTAAAAATGAGTTATGTCGCGTCTTCTTAAAATACATTTTTATTAGCTTGAAGGAATTTCTACGTGACATTCATGGCATTTATTTTTAAATTATATTTTAAAATTAACGACAATGTAAATTTTAAAATGAATTTTTGAGATACTCTAATTTAGAGTCCTCTGTTAAAATCATTAAATATACATGCTGAAATATATAATTACATCTTTTTAGTTTCGGGATATTCTGTATAATATAATTGCTACTAATATTCCGTAAAATATTCTCTTGCGCTATTCATAACAATATCTGTCAGTGATAGGAAAGGGAATGACCTATCGTTGGATAAAGGGTGCGAATTATGACTTCGGCCTGCACGTGCAGGTTGACGTCTCACGTGTAGGCGGATCGATCATCCCTTTCGAGCGGATGTTTGTGCTAGGAATCGCGGAAGGGGTGGAAACGGTCTGGGAGTTATCGAAGACTTGGAGAGGGAGGAGAGAGGCAAAGGGGCTTATCTCGACACGTGAGACGGTATTCTATTATACGTTTCTAACGGAGGGTGCACGATCGCTCGGTTAGACGCATTGTAAACAGAGCCATTTGTCAGAAGCATCGTCGCATCTCTATCCGTGTGGGGCGAGAGAAGGGGAATTTACAAACGTGTTCCTCAAACAGCCGTGTTAGATGATTGAAAATCGGTTTCGGCATATATCTTGCAAATTTAGTCATTTACTGGTAAAACTTCTCGAAAGATTATTTACTTGTAGAATATAAGAGAATTTCACCAATCGATCTCTCCCTTCATCTATATTTCTAATTTTTTTCCCCTCCATATATAATGCTAGGAACTTTATATTTTATATCTTTAATTTTTTTAAAATTGGCAATTTTTTCAAATAATTTAAAATCATACATATAAATAAAAAAAAATAATTAAAATAATTAATAATGAAATAAATAAGTAATAATGTTAATTAAAATAAATATGTAATTTATATAATAAACATTAATTTAATAGATATTATTTTGAAAATTATACGGTATACATCGAAGTATTAAAGATCAGCTGTTCTTTCGAAAGTATTGCCGACTATATTATTGTGCCAAATGTTTTTATCTCAACGTCGTGTACTCTTAAATGCGATGGCGCGCGTTTGGGAAAACTTTTCCATCCTCTTCAGTGATTTAAAACGGTCAAACCAGTTTTTTTTATTTTGCTCCTTCCAAAAGTACTTCGGGGATGAGGATACGGCAAACTTACGGAAGTAGATCGGTCGGTGTACATCGGTGACTTTTCGAACTTGTCAAAGTATGTTGACGTTCATAAAGACGCCTGTTCTGGAACAGAGGATCACGAGACTTGAAATCCTATCGGGATTATGCCGTAGGTGGGAGATCAGGTCTTATTTTACGATTCATTTTGCAAAGTGCATTCAGAAAGTGATTACATGTTGTTTTTGAACTTTTTTACATTTATGATGATAATGTTACACACATTGTATATGTGTGTGTATAGATTCATAAATAGAATGAATGGAATTGTTAAGAAATAATAAACTTGCTAAAAATTGATAAAGTTAATATAAAAACAGAATAATAATAAAAATATAATACATTAAAATAATCCAAATAATAAAAATTAGAAAAATATTTGAATTAAAGGGATCACAAACGGAGAGAATATAGAATAACGTTCTAAATAAAATAGAACGGAAATTAAAATTACGCTTGTCTGTAAGTGCGAACTGAAAATAACGGAAGTTGTTCGGAGCGCGGCGCGTTTCGACATTTCTCGGCGACCAGTCACGTTCATCGTTCAACCCTATCTTCCCCAAGAATGATTTATCTATCCCACGAGAGGATCACGATGATCAATCTATATCAATCGCAACTACGTGTTAAAACCAAAAGCAATTTCTACTGCGAAGATAACTGCTTGGCTTCTTAACCAGCCTCATGGAAGAATTAACGATACGAATATCGTCTTACTTTAAAAATCACATCGGTATCTTTATCGCTTTTATTATTATTATTATTATTATTATTATTATTATTATTATTATTATTATTAGAAAAATTTTAAAGTGTATATAAAAATTCTTTCAAGCGAAAGAATAAAGAAATATTTTTTTTAGAGAGAGAAATATCTCTTATTTTCAAAAAATATTAAATTTTTGAAGATCTAAGTTTTACAAGTTTTATCATCAATCCTCTCGATGCGATTCTATATGAAAGATATTTTCAAAAAGATTGTAGCATCTTTTCGGAATTAAAGCCGTTTAATTGTCGGCATTTCTCGTTAATTAGTAAAAATAATTGTCCGACGAGGAGCAGCAAACGTCGCAGTCTATCTGATAAGGATTCGAGACAACTCGAGAAGTCTCGAGAGGATAAGGTCGAGGATGTGCAAGCGGGGATGCTCGACTAGTTTTTCCGTGAAGTGAGGAAGATAGGGGCGAGGAGTAGGGTAGAATCGGAAGAGACGGGGTGGAAATTCATTTCCTTAATGGGAGGCTGGAATACTGTATACTTAACTGACGGTGACTAAATACGCCCCCTTGTCCCTTGTTCTCACTCCATCCCCAAATCACACGATAGGGTATAACATGGTGTTTCACACAAAGGATCTCGGTTGAACAATTATACTAGACTGTCCTATCATCCTGTTATTTAGAATAGATGTGAGATGGGGAGAAAACATGAGAGAGTCAAATTGACATTATATATTTATAAAAAGTATCGTATATCAAAACATGGAAAAGTTATTTTAATTATATTTATTAAAATGTTGCAAAGTAGATAAAGAGAAGGAATAATTTTACTAAATTAAGTATGGATTTTATAATTTTATGAACAATTTGCGGACAAAAGTATGTCTCCCTAAAAAAAAAATGAAATTAGAGTTTCTGAGAGATCATTTAATTAAAAAGAGATAATTTGATTTAATTACTATCCACAAATTAATGTTTCGCGATTGTAATAATTTTTTAAATTTATTTTTATTGTTTTTTAATTTGAATTCAAAATTATGTAAGAAGCATATATTAATCGATTTATAAGAAGATAGATTGACATTACATCTTAAAGATAAAACATTTGTGTTCTGAATCACAAATCGTAAGTGCATAATTTTCGTCAGGTCATTGTCCCAGGAGATGTTACAATCTTGTAATAGGGAAGGAAGATAGTATTTGATGAGGAATGCAATTAAATGCGACCGAATCTAAGTCTGGAAATGCGAGAGTTACCTCCGTGAGATGTAATGGATGAAAATCGCGCAGAATATAATATGCCGCTGGTTATAAATAATACCGCGGGGAGCAGGAAAAGAAGCGACGGTGTTGGGAGATGGGGATGGGTGGCGACTGCTGTCGCAGCTATTAATTAGACGAATTAATTGCGCTTATTAACGCGCTTGCATTACGAGCGCGCAATGGGGAATGATTTTTTGTTATCCTTGTCGTTGCTATACATCGGAGATTTTCCCGGATTTTGTTGCACTTCCTTGTTCTTTGATAAAAATGTTAATTCAAGAGACAAAAAATAGTTAAAAATTTTTCAATTTTATGAAAATATAATGTACGTGTGTGATATGTATATGGATTTTCAAAATATTTTAATATTTATTTGTTGACGATGTAATTTATTTTTTACTTTTTTTTGTTATTGATATTATTTTTTTATATTTTTTATTGATATAATAATAGCATTATTGATATAAGGAATAAAATAAATAGGCTGTTTAAAAATGTAATTTTTTTATTTAATTTATAATACTTCTCGATGACAAACATGTGTTATTGTATCTGACAGTGTTTTCACACGCATTTATGTTTTGACATTCTAATTCTTTTATCTTCTCGTCCATCGGACGAGATGATTTTCAGGCAGATAAAATTCCCGCTATTATAACGAATAAATGTTGCATCTCGCTCATGTAATCGTGACGATTTTATCAAGCGATAAAATGTTCAACGGCTCACCTCTTGTCTGCCGCGGAATTCACTTTTCCACGGTTTATTGAAGGGGATGATGAAACAAACAGGGAGGAGATATGAAATTTTCCTCGGGCAAAAAATTCGTACGAGATATATACAATGAGATGAAGACGATTTGTAAAACGAATAAAGAAAAACGCCGCTAAAATAATACCGATAAAATGTTTCAGTTTTTGAATCCAGGATTCATTGACATTATTTTATCGGCTTTTGCACGTATATATAAATATGCATACGCAATTGATTTTATCGATTTTATTGAGATAATTATTTGATAATTATTGTATGAATAAGTTGATTATTATAATTAGTTGAATATAATTGACACAAATTATCGCGTGTGCAATTTGTGTGGTAACGATATTATTTAGAAAATATATATTATAGCTCGTCGGAGTTATATTAACTTATCATCAAAATTATTGACGTATTTATTATCGATTATATTTGATGAACTTTCAAGGAAAAATTAAAAACGCGAATAGCATACAATGTTGATTAATTGAGCACAAATTAATTATTTCTTGAATTCCGGTCGATAACCTCGCACAATGTCGATAATTAAAATAAACAACTTAACAATATCAATCTCATTCGCGTGTAAAAGGTTTTCAAATCAAATTGTGACGAAACTAAAAGTAAGTTTGACACTTGTGAACTTTGAATACCTTTATAAGCGAGCTTGAGAAGCGACAAGAGAAGCCGCGAAAAGCGAAGGCAAAATGTGAATTGTAAGAATAAAAGGAAGGACAGAGAACATTATTCTATTTAAATATTTCAATATTTAATGATGAAAGACGCGCGAGCAAAGTGGTAATAAAAGTTCTAGTTTTGTTTGAGAAACATTTGAGAAAAAAAAAATTAACAGATTTAATCTTTATAAAGTGAATAGATGATAAATATATTCAATATGTGTATGTATATAAGCAGGAGGGGGAGAGAATAAATTAATGAAATAAATTATTAAACAACACAAAATTTAATTAATAAAAATAACAATAAAAGCAAACACGAAGACTAAGATTTATTCACAAAATTAAATTGAAGATGGAATTGTGGGCCTAATTAAGATCGCAATATTGATCGTTCTGTCAGCGAAATTTCAATAATGCGAAATAATTCGGGGTCGAGTCCTCAAAGCGCTGGGCATCTACCTGCTTATAATGATGAAAGGAATCGAATTTGATCGCATCGATCGGGGGGACCAACGGTCACGGCTCCCGAATGGGTGGTCAGGAATTAATTCCTTCGTGTTTGCTTCGATGGCCGAGTACTTTCGCTTGAGTTAGCACACTCGATGTCCGATATGTCCTCGATGTCAAAGGCATGCTTTATCTCGAACCATCGATAACGCGCGATTCGAGAATCAGCGTCGGAAAATAACGCGAAATAACGTAATAATTTGCGCTGTCCCTGACTCTGTATCTGACAACCTAAGGCATCATTCATCAGAATTGTGTTTCTAGAAGAAAAAAAGATGGAAATGATTAGAGAGAAAATACGGATGGTTATCCTTTTTTTTTTTTTTAACGAGACTAAATTGTTTAGATTACATTTATTCATTCAATTTTGTTGTAGACTCAAAGTTTTTATAGAATTCGAGGTATATTTTATATTTCATGTTTCTGAAAAAAGAAAATATTGAAACGTATGTTGGAAATATTATTTGACTTTACCAGTATTTCGATTGCAATAAATCTCTTTCTTTCTCTTTTTCTTTCCCTCAGGGAATAAGGTATCTAACTTTAGACTTTCATTATTGTATATAAGCTATATATTGTATAGATATAGAAATATGAAAGGTATATAAAAGAGCTGTAAAAGAGCAGTATGCCCTTATTCCACATGCTATCTGGATGAAAACTTTTCACAAATCGTTACGTGACTGTAGGTTAATTAATTGCTTTTTACAGACATTACATAAGCTATCTCAAAGAAACCGCGATTTCGCAATTTTAATACCAGATACTTCCATAAACATGTGTTCATTTTTTGTCGATCGTAATAACGATAAAGGCGGGAAGGGGTCACGTGTTTTTAAATATTTTAAATTAAATCTTAAATTAAAATTTCAATTTATTTTGTATAGAATAAAAAAAAATTTATCTCTTTCTAGGCTTAAGTAAAAAATACTATTATGACCAAGATCGATTTTTGTAGGAAATAAAATTTTTTATATATTATAAAAAAGAGAAAAGAGGAAAGCAATTGGACAAACGGACGAAAATGTAGTATCGAAACTCGGTTTAACTGGAAGAGGTTGAAGTACGGGGCGGATAGATGTGTCTCTACGCAATGAAACTCCTTAATTAATTAACGTTAATTAACAAACGTGCGGCAAAGTTGTCGCATCCTGTCTCACGCTCTCTCCTCTTTTCCTCTCGGTTTCACCCTCGCTCACCTCGAAACTCCCGAGGGATACTTGAGTGCCGCCTTTGAAGCTGCATTCGGTTGCAGATTGCAGGTTGCGGAAGGGTCGCCCCTTTCCGCACAATATTCGGCAGTAGGCTCCTTTGGCTCTCCGAAGAGAAGACTGTCCGAAGGTCGGTCTGTTACTCGTTAATTAAATATTGCTGTCGTGCTAATTTCTGCGACGACGTTTCTCTAATTATTCGCCGGTAGCGGCGCCCTTCTCCTGATTACGCTTAATTAAATAGATGATTTTGCGAAATAAATATCTCTAAATTCAATTTGCATTCCAATCCGCAATTTTTACTTTTGCTAGACTTTGCTTAATTTTGAAAATGACTCACTTTCTCATAAGTCGAAAAATGCAGTCTGTGTAAAATGAAAAAAAGAATATGAATATAAGTATAACAAACGCGATGAAAATATGTATGTCTTCAATTAATAATATAAAAATAAAATATAAATGTAAAAATAATATCATGTAAGCACAGATTTATATACTCCTATAAATTCATCGAAGCTTTTATAAAATGTGAAAGAGAAATGTATAAATTTAATTTCCAAGGATTTTTCTCTCATTAATTACATATATATGTCCTTGAGATTTTTTTTTTTTTTGGGGGGAGGGGGAGGAGCTTAAACACTTTTCCGCTAATATCGCAAAATGTTTCCGGCTTTCGATTATTTGACTTCCTTTTTAGAAAGGGTGGACTCGCCCTGTTCTTACATCTGACTCGTCTGTTTTTCCCCGGGGAGCAATTTTTAAGTGACAAATTGTTGCTGCACGTCCGTCGGTGCTCGTCGAAGGGGTGGTAGGAACGGGCTACACGAGGTGGAAATTGGGAGGGAAGGAGGGTTGTTTCGCTGTCCCCTCAGCCTCTCTTGCCCTCGTTACGTCACTATACGGCGCGTTGCTTTGCGCGGAGATGCGGCGGCTTGGCGGGGCCACGCGAATGGCAAAGGGGGTAGGGTGGCGGAGAAGGTCGATCAATATCAAGCTAAGCGTTCAGCACCTCTACCAACCTCTGTGGCGACCCGAGCAACGACACGTCCCGCTCGTTGCAGCCGAATAGATTTCGTGAATCCAACGTGGAAAACCACGACAAGCCCTCTTCTGCCAATAAATTATAAGTCTAGGATCCTCGAGTATTTTCCCTTCTCCCTAGATTGAAAATGAAATATATCTATATATATGCTGGTCTTGTTGGATATCGAGTTTATGATATATAATTCAAATTATAACAAAATTTATTTATGAGCGTATTTTTTAAATGAACAACGAAAGAATCGTAATATCTTTATCAGCCATTTTATTTGACATTTCTTTTTTTACTCTCTACTTTAATTGTGTCTCCCTTCAATTTCTTGTTACACACGTGGGCAAGAATGACTTTTCTACCACAGTTTCTCATTTTCTTAAATTTTATATTTTCTTTGAATTTTGGAATTCGTTACTGATCCCCTTTTGATTTGTTTGATTCTTTGTATTTATTTATTTATTTATTTAATTCCTTTACTTTTGAAAAAATCAAAAAATTTATGAAAAAATTTTTGCCGTGGATAAGTAATTTAGGAAAAATTTTTTGAAATAGAGGAGAATGAAAGAAGAGATTAATTTCTGATTGTAACTTTTGGCGATTGTTCTACATGAATTCTTAAAAAAATTCTCGAATTGTGTATAATTAACTTAGATTTCAGGTTAATTCTTCTTAATTTTGCGATATATAACTTCTTACCGAAATCCGAGATTTCCGGGGCGGAACACGCCGTTGAAAATTAGAGCCTGCATAATGCAGCATGCGCGGCTATTAGAAGCCAGGCAGGCCCCTTTGTTCTTAAGTCACCGATGCGGATTAGTGGCGTATTCTACGTTTATTAGCGGAAGTTTCTAGTGCCCGAAACTCGGCAGCTTCCGGCAGCATGGTTAATTTGACGCGCTCAGCGAATCTGAGAGAGGAAACATCTTAGAGAGAACGTCTCCCTTATCTCGTATCGAAGAGACAAGTAAATTCGATATTAAGGTGAATTATCCTCGCTGTGTGTATACGTCGATATAGCATTGTTTCGCGAAACCAGAACGCTGCAAACACGCAATGTAGGTTGGTAACTTTGCCATGTGCGGAATTAGTTTCCGGTTTTCAGCGTATTAGTGTGCAAAATAATTAGTGTTGTCAAATAAGAAAAAGTAATTTCTTATTTAAGCTCTCATTTTTAGCAAAGAGAAAGTTGCTGTCTCTCAAAAGATGGAATTTTTTTGTCTTTGCAGAGATTTGTCTCTTCGATTTAAGATAAATTATAGTTCATATTTATTTAAGAATTTTAAAATTAATACGCATTATTATTATTTTCACGCAATTATACACACACAAATATATTTTGTCGCGTGAATTTTGTATAATGTTCTTTTAATTTTCTTTTTGCTTTCGAGGAAGAAGTCTTCGTTAAAGCTTGAAGCGTGGAATATTTCTTACATTTTTTTTATGCGAAAAAAAGGACATTGAAATCACATAAGTGAGAATTTCAAGACTGAGGGAAAAAGACCTTTATTTGAACGATCGAACGCGCGCACGATATCCATTGCCGGGACACCCGGTAGATATTGTGCGCGCGCGTATGCAATTTCTACCCCCTTAGTATGTACGTTACGTTATACAAGTTCCGCGATAACGTGCCGGTAACTGTAAGATATAACTTTCCACGTAGTTTCCTGTACCCAAACACGTACGGGCGCATCTGTACGTAGGCGTGTGTGAGCATATATTAGGAATCTGTATGTACCGAGCAAACTGTATCGCGTGACAGGCGGTTAACGAGGCTGCTGCGGCTACGGAAGACACGGTCTTATAGAAGAGACAGGACGTATATTTCCAGTTTGATATAATTAGCGCTGACGCATATTTTTACACTTATTGTTAGACGACGATGTTTCCGTCTCCCGTGGATACGCGATTTTTATCATCACACATTCATAATTTTTTTCCTCGACTAATCTGATTAATCACGGATGCCATCCTCATTCGCTCGATTAATCGTAGGGAGCGACGTACTTTTTCCTGTCGCGATATCGATTAGCTTTCTAACTTTTGTGTACCATCTAAATATTTTAAGCGTAGCGTGAGCATTGAAATCTGATTGACCCTTTGTATTCGGAGGGATTGAATTTGAACGCTAGCTGGTCTTACGATGACGATAATCATATCGATCGTCCCACGATACAGTACCATTGATCAACTATAACGAGCACGGCATGTTGCATTGTGTGCTCTGCTAATTTTGCTACCACTACTGCGACACGTCGGCATACGTGTGTTTAAGCAGAGTTAATTATCAGCGGGAAAATAATTAATTACATCGCTCGGTTCATCTTGTAACGTTGTTTGCAACGTCAATCAATCATAACGACGATAAAATCACACCTTCTCGTACAAATAGCAGCTTTTTCTGTTAGAAAAACTCAAAATTACGTTATTTAACGCATAATAATATATCCTTTAAAAAAAAAATTCCAGAAAATTAGTCTTATATTATTTGAAACAATTAAATTTAGATTAAATTTCCTCTAAAAATTAAAAAATTAAATAAAATACTAGTGTAAATGTGTAGCTATTTAAGTACACGAGATAATTGAATTTCGGTTTATCTATAGCTTTGCAATCGACGAATAACAAATAAATTAGTCAATAAATTATTCAACAAGTAAATAAATAATTCATAATAAATATATAAGGAATAGCATAATTATATTAAAAAAGTAGCCAAAGCAAGTGTAATAACGAGCAACGTAAAATTTTGTAGATTGAAAAGTTGAGGGAGATTCCGGACTGTAAGACGAGATTAACGAATGCGATAAATAAAATGGAACAATGGCGATTGTGAGTAGCTGTTCCTCGAGGAACGAGGGCTAATGGAGAATGCGCGATACAGGCCAGCCACGTTTTAGCGTCGCCATTATTCGACCAACAAATAAGATTTTATGACCTCTACGTCCCATTTGCCGGACACCGGTCATCGACCGGCTCGTTCGCCGTTTTTTTTTCCTCTCGATAGCGAGAGAAACGTTGCACACGTGGTATGCATTATAAATATTAAGGCTCGGTATACACATACATATAATTGATTAATTGTTTCTCACTAATTGGAGGCTAATGTGGAGATAATGGCCTGTATGCGCAAATCAAGCTTCAGGAAGGAGGCGGGAGGGTGCATATAAATACGAAGACGAAATCATAATTAGTCATTGATTATTTCTACATGAATCTCGATTGAATTGTCATCGATGATCTTTCGAGAAAAATTTTTAATTGACGCGTACAAGTCGCGAGAAATTTTTGAGACGGATGATTCGCGCGCGCAATAATTTTTCAATTATAAACCATCTTCTGCAAAATTATCAAAAGTTTATGCAACAAACGAGAGTCGACCATCCGCTATTTCGACGTCGTATTTTCCCCCAACGCTCCGTTATTTCCGTTCGATACTTTGCCGCGACTTTGTTGGGCGAAGAAAAATGGGGACCGGATCGGAGAAGACAAGAGGAGGGGGGGGGGAGGGGGAGAAATATCTGCAGAGGGACGGAGCCGTCGAGTCGGCGGACATGAATTTATTGCATCCAGACGAGGTGAAATCGAACGAGGGGGCTCGTCCGGAAGGGGTGGCGGACGATAGCGGGGTAGCAACGCAAGAGGGTGGGACGTGGCGGAGTGCGTCGCTTATTATACTTTCTTATTATTTATCATCCTTCGTAAATAGCGATCTCTTGAGGATGCTCGTCCTGAGAATGGTGAGAAAGAAAGGACGAGACAGTGATTTATAGAGGTCTCGAATTAATGTCGTTCACGTCGACGTTTTTCTTCCGCGTATTAATCCGGATACGTGATAATATACCGTGTAAGTCGTATATTCTCGGCATTTAGTGATGAATCAATCGAAATTTATATAATCGCTCGTTGTTTATCTGTAATAGTAGTAGTGGATGTAGCTTCTATTTATTTTCTTCGATAAGATTTTTGGAAATAAAATTCGGATTTTAGATTCTTTTTTTCTAATTATTCGATGTATTTGAGAAGTTTTTGAAAATGTAGTATATGCAAATATTTTACCTCGCGTTACAACTTTGATTGATTTTTAAGAGAGATCGACGCGGCATTGATAATATTTAATAATTTTAATTTCCATAATATTATTACATACGTATATGTATACGTTTGAATCACAAATATTATCTTATAAATATTATGAAAGACAATTTGTCAATTTTAATATGTCACAATGTAATTTTGACAGTTCCGCTATTTTTAAATATGATACTTTTGAATCTTATAAAAATTTTTATATATAATTGACTTTTATCACAAGACAGTTTATCAATTTTAATCGGCAAAAATAACAATAGCGAAGGAATAATAATTACCTTGCGTAGATATCTCAAGCTAATCCAACTTGGAATCTACCAGAACGGCATACTAATTCGGGTACTTTTAGACTCGCATGACCTGGAAGTAAAACAGACGGATGGAATCGAGAATCCATTAGTGACCGATTGAAATTCCGATCTAGTTCGCTTAAGAGCGAAGTACTTAAATACTTTTATGCGAGCGACGAACATCTTTCGCCATTATTATAGTTTCGTAAGAGTCCATTACCGCGTCGGTGGTTATGAGATTAAAAATTTTCCAGCTTGTGAAACGCTCTTGCATTGCAGTAAGTTATGGAATTGTGGGCTTATTAAAATAGAATTTGTTTCTGGTGAGATACTTCCGACAGAAATCTTCTTTTTATAAAAATTAATGACGCGTGCAAATTTTATTTAATGATAAATAGTTGTATTGATAACGTATAAAATTTATAATAATTAATATAATAATTAAAGAAAAATTAGTATATACAATTTTTTTTGATATAATTAATTGATTTTCAAATAAAAAATAATCTTGGTTATATTATGGAGTAAGTTAAGTATAAAAGAAAATAACCAAGAATAGAATGAATTTTTAAATCGATGTCAGATCGAATGCATTAACAGTTTCTTGCGCGGGAGTTGTGGCGAATCTCGTAAAATCGGAAATTAGGGGGTGGGAGTCAGGCCGGGTGGGTGGCGATGGCCAGGTATTTAAATGGATTCAATTTGGAACGGTGCCAGGCAGACTCGTGCCAACCGTCGAAAGATGCTCGTAAAAGATGAAACTCTCGGCTCGTCATCGGACGAATTAATCGCCATTCGACAATTAATCTCGACGAATCGAGTCGCTATTAAAGACATCGCGGTGATTCGATAAACCATCCGACTTAAAACGATGGAGAACCGTGTCGAATTTAATGTTTTTCACATTTTATTTCATCAGCGGTCCACAAGCTTTGAAAATGTAATATCTTTGATTATATTTTATGTGTTTTATTAATATAAAAAACAATTTGTATCGTATTTAATATTTAATATTTAGTTTATTAAAAATTGCTTTTTTATTACTCAAGGGAAAGAATTGAAAGAAAGATTTTCGTATTTTGCCGTATCTTTGCTTTTTCGTGTATTTTCCTAACAAAAATAAAAACAAACTTTTTTTTTATGAAAAAATCTTGTTTATAAAGTTTATAAAGTACTATTTACATAATTATATTTTTCTCAGTTTATTTAAACACGTTTAATTCTTTCGTATCGTGTTGAATAATGTTGACATTTTTTTCTATCACGGTCGTTCTCTCATGCTTGCTCGCCAGTATTATTCTGGAAAATTTTTTGTCATAAATATTTCAAACGGCATCATTTCCACTTGGGAACGCCGTCGGCGTCGTTTCACGGACGGGCGACGACATTCTTCGACGTGACTTCCGAAATTTCGTCGGTATTCCCGGCATGGGGAAACGTGGCCACGCGTGACACGTGTCGCACGCACGTCGACTGCCGGATAAGACCATTTGTCAAATTGCGTTTTTGCCGAACGGAGGAGGGTCTTCCGAATTTCTTGACGCTTCAATCGCGGGGATCGACAGCTCGTTCGACCCGGAAGTGAGGTCCGAAAATGTCGAGCGATAAAAAGAGAGAGCAAAATATTGTGTATGTATAAAGAGAGAAAAATTGACATTTTGAGAGAAAAAATGGTGGATATTTCTTGAAGCTCCTAAAAACAGATATGAAAAACTGTCTCTTTTTTTTTATCATACTAGTGGAAAAATAAAATATTATTGCTTTCTTGCGACATCATGTATCTCTTTCTATACCGTTGCAGTACGATCTCGGTGACAGAACCGCTTTTCCAGGTCAAACGAGACAGGAAATGACTTGACGCCGCCGGCGGTTTTCGCAATTAGCGAGTTTAACGCGTTTTCCTCATACGAGAGATTTTTTGGTTGCGCTTCCGGCGTATTGATGTATCAAACGTCGTTACCAGATGTTTCTTGCATTTAATATTAGTTTTTCGTCGGTCGACTTCTTCGAGATTTTGAAAATATTGCTCATAAGAGATGTACATATATTTTTAGGTAATATATTATGTAAAATAATGTACTTTATTTCTTAATATTAATTTCAGGAGCAGAATCTTAATTTATCACAATACATCCATATAATAGATAAATGTAAACTTATAAAAAAAAAATATTTCTGTTATCAATTCTTGAATTTTTTTGTATATCACGCAACTAACATTAATTTTTAATTAGCACTAATTTTTCTATAATTTTAATTCTCAATTTGATTACGGTTTTTTTTTACAGATGTCCTGACAGTGGGCCACGGGCCACCAGGATGCCGACAGACGACGACTATGGCCGAAGAGATCGTCTCCTGTTGCACCAGCACCCTATCGCTCAGTACGGATCCTCGTCGTCCCCGCTTCCCGGATCGAGCGCGCCGAATTCCGGTAGCGTGGGGACCCAGATTGGTTCCAGCAATCCCAGCGACTGCTTCAAGCAACAAGCGGAACAGCAGCAATCGTCCGACTTGCGTCCGGTCACGAGTACAGCGAATCAATCGAGCCAAGAGCGTTATCAAGATCAACAGACTCAAAGCAACGAGCATGTCGGGACCCGAATGGTCGATCGGCACGAGAAATCCGCGGAGAAGTCTACGATCGACTTCTCCAAATGCGGAGAGGGTCGTTCGTCGGGTTGCGAGCGCTTTGGGCATTATCAGGCTCAGAGCGGTGAGCATGGGAGCCGAATCGGGGGAGAGCGATACGAGAAGACCGTGGACAAGTCTTGTATCGATTATTCCAAATGTGGAGAAGGTGGTCGTGCGCCGAGTTGCGAGCGTTTCGGACATTATCAGGTCCAAAGCGATCAGACCCATGGCGCGCGAATGGCCGAGCGGCACGAGAAGTCATCCGACAAGCAATCGATCGATTTCACCAAATGCACCGTCGATGGTCGACAATCGAGTTGCGAGCGTTTCGGGCATTATCAAACTTCGACGTTCGGTCAGTCCTCCAGTTTGCATTACAGTGCGCACGGCAGCGCCGATCGTTTCGCGCGATTCAACGATCTCAGCGCGCTGCACGGCGAGCAACGGGTTTCGAGTAACGAACGTTACTCAATCTGCAATCCGGAGCTGCACTTTGACACAGCGGGCCCGAGCGGGCCAAGTGAATACGCGAACGCGAACGCGCTCGTCGGACCCTTCGCCACGGAGACGTTCCCGTCGCCACCGTCGCCAGCACCAGCCAACGACCGCTTCGTCCCGCCACCGCCATTGTCACCCAGTCCGAGCGAGAAGTATGCCTCGAGCCAGAGCCTGGCTGGTTATCCTGCTACTGATCGCATTTTGCCCCCCAATTCTCCGGGGCCCAAGTATGGCGCCGACAGCGCCGCTTCAGCATCGCCGATGCCCGCCAAGGAGCGTTTTGCCTCCACCGAGCGGCTGCTGGCCACTCAGCAATCAGCTCCCGGCGACGCTAAGGATCAACAACGCTACGCTGGATCATCTGATCATCGTTTGCTTTCGGGGTCTTCCCCGGTCTTGGAAGGACTTCAGACGGGACTTCAGAGCAGCGGCGTCTACGCCAAGGACTCTCGCTACGCCGCCATTTCCGCGGACAGGATATTGTCCTCCTCGCCAATACACGCTCCGGTACCAGAGAGATTCGTCGGCAAGTCGGAAAGATACTTGGCCGAGTCGCCCGTTCACGATAGATATCCTCGACAGGATCCGTCAGCGACAGCACATCATGAGCGGTATTCGGCGATTGCGGCGGCCACTGAGAGGTGAGTTCAATAAATTATCTCTAATAACTTTACAGACTTGTTTATTAACCAGTGTTTGTATTCTTTCATATTTAATATTTCGAGTTATAATTGCATTTTTATTATATAGTATTATTTTTATTACATTGTTTTTGCGAGGTAAACTTTTTATGGTGTGCGCGTAAAATGGATTCGACAATTTACGCGAGTCTATTTCGTATTTATGTTTTGAAATTTTTGTATTCTGTTATCCAATACTTTCCATTTGGTCCGCAGGTTCCTCTCGAATTCGCCTAATCCTGAGAGCGCGCATCAGCGCTATTCATCGTCAGACCGCACGTCTCTTCAAGCCTCTTCCAGCAATTCTGAGCAAAATCGGCGTCTCTACACCGATAGAGGCGTTGAGACAGTTTGTCAAAAGTATACAGATCGCTCCATCGGCTCGCCGGCATCCGCCGATTTCGGTCGATATTCCGGTTTCCCGGAAGTTGGCAATCAGACGCGATATGTGTCCAGCAACGATCGCTTTAATGATCTCGCTCTGCAGCGCTGCAGCCAATCGCGGTCAATCGACAGATTTTCCAGCGATCGATACCTGGCTGGATCGTCACCCGCGCACGACGGTAGGCTGTCCGGTTCCGAGACGTCACGTTATATTGTCTCCTCCACCGAACGTCTGCTGGCGCCAACATCTTCCTCGCCGTCCTCCTCTTCAGAGACCGGTAAGTGCGCTGAAGTTCTTGCTTCTTAATATAAGACAAGAGAAAATATAAGCTAAAAATTCGGTTTGACATTTAATCTCGGTTTTCATATTGAAACACTGTCGTATTTCTGTTTTATATATTACATGATACGTATTTAAATCAGGATACATTTTTTATCTACAGAATTCTTATTTCAATAATTCTATTTAATAACACTGCTTGAAGAAACATTGTTGTTTCAAAAATAATAAGTAGATAAATTGAATAGAAATAATCTATGTATATCTCTACAATTTTCGTATTC
The DNA here is from genome assembly GCF_021464435.1 of Cataglyphis hispanica. Taxonomy (NCBI): domain Eukaryota; kingdom Metazoa; phylum Arthropoda; class Insecta; order Hymenoptera; family Formicidae; genus Cataglyphis; species Cataglyphis hispanica. The sequence goes on from NC_065972.1 coordinate 2,528,612, forward strand.
AATTTTTTATACATATTTTTATATCGAAATATCTGTATAATTGAAAGATATTATCGATTATTAATATCGATTGCTCAACAGAGCTTTATTCAACGATTGCGTCACAAAGCAATATCAATTCTTGATATTTAGGCACTAGATACCACTCGCCCTATACGACGTCTACCGGCACCCAATCTTCGGCTTCCAACGAGCGTTTTGCGTCAATTTCGCCGACACCGGAAGCGTCGTCGAATGTTCATCGCGGTGGTAACGGCAGTTATCAGAACACAAAGAGCACCGTCGACAAATATTTGGTTTCGAAATCGGTTCAAAGCGGCTACGATCGTTACTCAGTCGGCGGCCAAAACGATCATCAGTTCGGACAAGATCGATACTTTGCCTCCAGCGGCAGTAGCGATCGTTTTCAAGCTACTTCCGGAGCTGAGCGCTTTCACGCTCCTGCTGATCGCTATTCGCCAGCACGTAGCGTCACCGACAAATATCTGTCCCTGCCAAAGCCCAAGGACAGGTTCACCGGTCGCATAACGCCCATCTCCTGTGCCACATCCGTCGTCGCAACGTCCTCCACTGACCGCACTTATGGTTCATCGAGTACCAGCTACGTGCCTCCGACTGCGCATACCCCCGTTGAACGATATGTACCACAACCACCTCCTGAAGTGCTCTATCCGGATAGGTAAGAATAAACATAATAAGAAATTCGGTTTTCTATTTCCATTCTTTTTTCTCTTTTATTATAATAATATTAAAAATTTTAAGAACATATGTCCCTTTTACAGCATTTCTCGAAATTTTACTAAAAATGGCAATCATTTCTATGCCGCATAGTTTATGTTAGTTTATTTTTGCGAAAAAAATCTTTTCTTTTCTATTAAAATACTGAAATTCTCTCAAACTCTCTGGCATTTCACTTCTGTTCAACCGGAAATCTAAAAATCTTTTTCTCTTACGTTTGTTCAGGTACGTGGACAGATATATGCCGCCCGCGGCGCACACACCAACCGATCGATACGTGCCCGCGAGCGATCCAGGCGATCCATATATGCGTCGCGACCTTGGCTTTCATCATCACTACCGGCTACCACCGCCCGCCGGTTATCCGTATCAAACGCATTTCCGGTTTCGCGGATTCGCATACGCGACGTCCGGCCGATTGGGCGGCAGTCCCGGATCCAGCAGCTCCAGTAGCACAGCGTCTAATCAGCGCGAGACGTTTGCCACCTCGCCATTATTGAGGCCCAAAGTGCGCGGATCCGCGGTCGAGTTTGGCACTGCTGCTACCGTCACATCTACGACAACGACCGGTGTCGGTCGTCACGTGTGCTCGAATCCGGCCGCCTGTTGCGGAGACACGTCCGCCAATGGTAGAGCCTGTTGCCAGATGAGGAGATCTCTGCCGCCTGGGACACTTCCGGCGATACCCACGCAGACTTCTTCATGGTGAGTATACTTATTTAAGTGCATTTGATTCTCGGGATGTTATTTCGCGAGCACGAGATTCTTTGAAATCTTTAAATGAATATATATAATAAATATTAAATATTTTTAGTGCATTTTAAAATAAAAAAAAAATTGAAATATTTTATATATTTTACATTATATAGTAATATAAAATGTTTCACTATCACAAAAATAAATAAGCAATTAATTTCGAAACAATTCATAACATAATGAAGACTAAAATAATAAATTGAATAAATGGCTCATTCCATAAATTGCTCTGCTATTGTTCGATGCCACTACGTATCTCTTCTTCTCTTACTTATCCTTTGTGATGCTGCTACTGCTGTTATATGGCACTCGATACTCATTCGCGAGAATACGACTAATTATGATCGCACGAACATTAATCGGCAGAATACAACACGATACCTTGCACGGCATTCCCGACGTTAAACTTTATTTATTATATTACGACCGAAGAACAATGGGAAATACGATTCTCTTGAAAATTATGTAGTCACAATTCTATATCTGTTACTGATAAAAAATATATAGCCGTGAAATACGTTGATCTATCTGAAGCGTTTATTAATAATTAATTTGAAAATCCAGAGACTAGATATCTCGCATACATTTTTTATGTTGATCGTATTAAATATTTTAAGCAAGGAATTGATCGTTTAGTATATTTGTTTAAATATATTTTACTTCGAGCTTTGAATTTTTCGTCGATTTTGTAATTTGCTAATCATTATCGGGTTGAGAACGCACGCAAGATCGAATAATCAAAACCGCGAAGTATCTGAAGCGTGCATTAATAAATTTAATGAATTTAATAAATAATTAATAAATGTACTAATTAATAATTAATTATTGAATTAATAATTAATATTATATCAAATATTTTGGACAAGGAATTATGTGTGTGTGTGTATGTGTGATTACATACACGCGTATATTCGGCACACTCGTTCTCGGGACGCAATAACGTAATAACTCATTCTTATTTACACATGCCGTATTTTTATATCAATATAATACACATATCGTTTTCTTGACCCGATGTTAATCATGTACGGTAAGAATTAAATGAGGTGTGTGAGCCATATCATCGTATCTTCGAAATACTATAATTATTCGCTATAATTCGTAATTATTAGTTCGTGCAGATGATTAACTCTCACGGTAAATAACACGTAATCACAACGACGGCTTTTTGATCGGAGTAACGAAAAAGGCACGATACCTAACTTCTATCGATTTATTTTCATAATACACGTGCAACTTTGCATGTTAAAAATATCTCGTGTCTGCAATATTGAATTTCGATTATATATTTTCTGATAGTTTATCGCGACGTGAATTGTCATTAATTCTTGTGATATCAGAGTGAATGTTTCTCAATAACGGTCGTGGTTATCGTACGGATCGACTTCGAGCGTTTAATTAGATAATATAATCTATAGTAATCTCTTAAATCTTGATATTTATTAACGGCGTTTGCAAATTCGCTGTTTGTACATCGTTGCAATTTATCAAAACGCATATTTCGCGAGGTTTATTCGGTCGAAATATATGATGCGAACATTTATTCATTTATGTTAAACCATGTTATTCTCGTTATTAACGGAAATGTCGCGCGATAGTGATGCATGACTTTGATGATTTTCGAGTATCAAATATCAGAGAGCTTTTTGCATTGTTCGTATCCGTCGCCATGTAATAAAATACGCGTCGAGTGTGATTAACATTCGGAAGTGCTCTGCAAAGTGTCGCGCGATTATTGTATTCTGCTGATTAGTTTGTGCGTGTGATCATAATTAATCGTATTCTCGCGAGTGAATGTCAAGTGCCATGAAGCAGCAGCGAGAAGGATATACAAGAGAGGTGGAGAAGGCTTACCGTGGTATCGAACAACGACGAAAGCAATTCATGAGATAAGCTACTTATTTGTCAAATTGTGAAATCAATTGCTTATTATTTATATCTTTGTGATAATGATATACATATATTTTACGCGTTACTGTATTCTTTAATGCATGTGAAATATTTTATTTTTAAATATTTAAAAAACTTAATAAAATATTTATAACAATTGACATTTTTCTGTACAGACATGTGTATAAAATATACTTTAATATTATGATTAAGACTTACTTTATGATCTTGAGGAGTAAACAAATTTATGGAGATTGTAAAATACTGAAATGTATAAAATAATATCAGAAAAAAGTGAAAAGACGTAAAAACATTTTAATGCGAATGTAAAAAAAAAAATTAAGATACAAAAATTTTTTAAATATTTAAGTTCTTTTTTCTCTTGAAAAAGTATGCATTATGTTCAATTTCAAAGCAACGGATCTACATACTCTAGATAGTTATAATTTTTGATGTAAATCGCGCATGTAATTGTTGACGAGGAGAAAAAAGAATCATTGATTAGCGAGGGCAAGCTTTAGAACAGGCGAAAGCCATAGCGTGCGTTGAGAGCTTGCTCGTGTAACAGGGGAGATTATAAAGGGAAACGGGGGAGGAATAGGATAGCTTCCGCAATATGCACATGCTCGCGTAATAATGCGCCTGTATAATAGAGCTCACGAATTAGAATGGAAAGAGCCCCTTAATTGAGGGATAAATATTATTTACGGGAGCGATGGATGTGCTGAGATTTTAGTTTAATGCAGCATCTTCTTCAGCCTCGTCGTTCTTATGAATTTAACCGAAGATTATTCTAATTTTTTATCTTAAATATATTTTATACGAGGATATTTTTTTCTCGATCTTTTTATAAAGTAGTTTCACCATTTCCGATAATTTCAACCCTTGTTTATTTCAATTAATTAGCAATCATTTTATTAACATTTATTGATCATAATAATTGTAAAGAATAATTACGCGTAAAATGCTGCAAAAGAGTGCTAAATATAAAAATTGAAATATTACTTTGCTCATAATTTTATCTTTTAGAATTGTTTTTAATTTAAATGATAAATTAATCACGCGTGAAATCTAAATATCATCATATCAATTTCACAAATATTTTTGTAATTAAATATTATAATGAGATATTGTTTTAAATATTATTTTTATTTTTTTTTTTTAATAAAGCGGAAGACATACAAGAGCCTTTTTTAGCGGCTAATCTGTTCTTAGGAGCAAAAAATTTAAGCAATTATTAAAAATTATAGTATTATTATTATTATTTTAAGTATGATAAACTGTAATTAATATTGAATCTTTCGCGAAAAGATTGTATGCATTAGCAATTTATGAGAACACGCGATATCTTGTATCTCATTCCGTTGAACAGATCAATAACAGAACAGAATAACTATCGTCATTGAAAAAGTATCTTGGCTTTCTCGCTATTAAAGGCACCTTAATTGTCATTGAAACATCGATTTCACGGATATGGAAGATATGAAAAGGAATAAAACAAATCGGTTCGCGATACTCCATTAACCTGATTGCCGCGACTTATTTGGAGTTTTCGATTTTTGCCACTGTCAAATGCGGACTCGCGTTTTAAATTCTGACTGGCATTTAAAAAAAAAAAACTCCGTTCTTTTGGATCTTGAATAGATGCGCACCGAGAATAAAACGCGACTAATAATCAATAAGGAATCACCGACTGTTTGCCAGACGAATAAAGAGAATCGAGGACACGGAGCAAGATACTTTCGGTATCGTGTACCAAGATAGAAAAATTTTAAGATTTTTTATGTTTATTGATAATGTATAATTCAATTAATCGATAGCATAACGCAGTTTTGGAAAATGCAAGGAACGTCGAAAAGCTTTTATTTTATACTTTTTGAGATATTGTAATTATACCTTAGTTATAAATAATGTAAAATTAATTATGTTTCAAATTATTTATAACTACAGTATAATTACGGTTCTATAATATAATTATACTTTAATTGTAATTATACTAGAGTCTATATGTGTAAAACTAGTGAAATCCGCAATGGAGCTTGTTTAAGAAATAACTTGTATAAAATAACGAAAATTCAATTTGTTTCAATCATTATGTGCATGTAACAGAATAACGTTACTTTAAACATTCCTGGAATATCAAATGATTATCTCCAAATAATTTTCGACCGCGAAGTCGATCTTCGTGCTGAGCAGTCCACTTTTGCTCTGAAATCCCTCATTCGAATTTCATCCAAATTAATCCAGATTGCTTCAGTACGATCTTTCGCGATGGGGACAAAAGGGGATAGGGGTTAGACGAATGACTCGGAAGTCGTAAGGGGGGCATCCGGGCATTGTCTCGCGCCGACAACGACGATGTTCCACGAGCTGCTGGCAACTTCGGTAATTATGTCGGGCTCGTGAGTTTAACTGGCCCCGTCGCACGAAATTGCAATCTGACACCGGCCGTCGCCATGTCAGTTTCAATTAAGGATTTTATGCCTGCTCACCTTTCCGCTCCCCTTCCCGCTCTCTAATCCTCGACAAACGCACTAACAATATTATTAATCTTTAATAAATATTTGTCGCATATATTCTTAATAAGCTCTAATTTTATGTTACAATTAAAGTAGCTTTGCCTAGAGATAATAATGATACAATTTTTTTTAGAAAGTACATTATATTTTATAAATTTCTATATAGAAATGTGACGGTATTTTTTTAGCATCTTTAATTTCTTATTCGACGTGATATATATGCTCAGGATTTTATAAATATCCTTAATAAAAATACTTTCTTTAATATGAATATATCCTTTGACATTTGCAGCAAAATGAATCGCAAAAATTAAATTAGAATGTATTTTATGGATATTGATTTTTATAATTTATTTTGCTTTCGTATTTTTATTTGGAATAAATATTGCTTATACGTAAATCTTTGGAAATGAAATCTTATGATAATCTTATGTCGTACAAAACGTGAGAATATCCGGGAAGATCTCACGGTATCCTTCACCGTTATACGAACGAATATCCTTTGGGGCTTTCTTGCCGGTAATTCTATTATTATCCTGTCCATAGATGCATTTTGGCACGTCCAGGATGCGGTTATAAATAATAAAATACGTTTCCTTGGAAAGCGAAAATTAAAAATTATCTCTTATGCTTTGTCGTGAATTCGGATCAATTCGTTTACTCCGCGTCTCGGAAATCATCTTAAAATGAAAAAAGAAATAAAAAATTATTATGTGATGCATTCTTAAAGAAGTTTTAAATCTCTAAAAATTGCAAAAAAGAATAATTATTAAGATAATATTTTACATAATTGTCGGGTAAAAAAAGAGAATATTTATTTTTTTAATTACCTGCGTTTATATGTAATATCCAATACTATTGAACGATAAATAAATTGTAAGCTGATCTATCCTCGAAACTTGCAGGTTGCATAATAATACGTTAGATAATGCAACACTAGCCCGCCCTGGTTTTGAGGGCTTTTAGCGGAATCTACGCAAACCGCGGAATTCTATTAGATCCCGTCATCTCGTCTATACTCTCTTAAAATACTCTGTTGCTCTCATACATTATCGCGAACGTGTATAATCGATTATTACAAAAATATGAGATAGCAGGGAGGGAGGTATTAGTTTTTCGAAGGACCGGAAATTATCGTAGAAATTTTTATCGCGATATTTGATTATGCAGAGAAATGAGAAAACATGTCGCATAAAAAATATTGAAAATATGTTATCATTTGTTGACAAAGAGGCTATTGTTTGTTTATTCAATAAAATCTGCTTTATTTTTCATCAATTTTTCATCATATTTTTGTCAAATATTGGTTATCTACGCGTTTTTTATCAAAAATATTGATTAATTTAATATATTTAACATGAAAATATATAACTTATTTTCGCCGGCCGATATTTCCAATGCAAAAATAGGCGGGAGATCACCTTTACGAATGGATGGCACGTTTGCGTTGAATAAACATCCTAATCTAATCCGCTCGATAAGTGAAAGTAAAGTCTACCTTGTACGAGAAACGATATCTTCCTAGCTATGTACCGTACACATCTGTATAATACTATAGTGTACTATAGTACACTGACTATAATAAGTGTTTTTTCTACGAAAGGAATTGCGTAAGAATTCTCGGTTAGTCATTATTCACACTCATTATTTATTCTGTGTTTTATGTCGTTGTTTATTCTGTTTTCTTTTTTCATCTTCTCACATCTTGCCTGTTCTGTCCTTTTCTCTTTCGATTGTATTTCTTTCTTTTATTTTAATCGATCTTTTTTATTCTCCTATGTGTTGATCGGTTCTCAGTTATAAGTCTCGTGTCTATTTTCGTATTTCGTTTTATTTACTTTTCTCTCTTTTCTTTTTTTCTTTTTACATGTTTTTTCTTCTTTTCTCTTCTAGATCTATTTATAAGATTTACTCACCGACCTTCTTTCCATATGTTATATGCTTGCAAAGTATCTTTTGAATCTTTCAAGTTTACTTGATAAATTAATTTTGTTATTTTATACTACATTTTTATTATCAAAGTAACATTTTCGAAGTTTATTTTTATTCCCTTTTTATTTATATTCCTTGTTATATATATAAGCTAAGTAACATTACTTCTACATCATATGATAAACTAAAAGTTCATAGGTATATATTTTTTAAATTTCTTGTTGAATATTATCGTTAATTTCATCCTGTAAAGAACGTGAAACGGTAGATTGTCTCGATTTACTTGACCGATCGGTAACAGAATCCCACCATTCCTAGCGGGACTTGTTGACGCCCAACAGCTGACGGTTACCGCCGCCACGTGCGACATGACGCATGCGTCCGTTCAGTAGTGCATAACGCGTCTCTGCTCGCGAAGTACCCGTTATAACTCGTCGTGAAATATTACTCGCTTCTTTGCGCTTTTCTTAAAAATTTAAATTGTGTTTCTCGTATTAAATAGCGAACGAAATGTAGCAGCATTGTGATGACAGTATTGCATATTGGTTTAGTTAAGTGATTTACGTAAGAATGACGCAGAAGACACGAGTAAAAGAGAGAGAGGAGAGAGAAAGGTAGGATAAATAATAATCAGTTGGTTAAAATTATATACAAATATATAAGAATAATAATCGAGAGAAGGTAGAGAAAATATATAGAATAATAATTGAGAGAAGGTAGAGAAAATAATAATTGAGAGAGACATAATTTTATTTTTTATTTAAATAAAAAGATAATATTTTTATTTAATGTATACACATACATATAAGAAGTCATTACATTTCTTCGATGCATAGAAAGTTTTCATAAATTCCATTTCGTCTTTTAATATGTTATTAAAATGTGCGAATTTATTTAAAAATTTACATAAAAACTCTCTAGTTATAATTCCCATAATATAAACAAGACTGTGAAGTGATGCGTGAAATACATTCCAGAGTTAATTAAATTGATATCAAGTCGAACTTATTAGTAGACCGATATGATATCATCTTTGTCATTTGATGCGTACTCGAGATGTGTTAAAACTAAATTATACATACTTTTATAGGTTTTTTTTTGCACGTAATAATATGAATCATGTGAATTAAGTCACATGGATATTTATAAAAACAAATATATTTTACATTTTAATATCATATTTTAGAGAAATAGATTTTTTTTTAAATATATTTAATTGTGTTACAAATTTATATAAATAATATATATATTATTTTAAACGGTTTCTTCTTTCTGACAAAAAGAGAACGTAAATATAATTAAAAGTAAACTTACATTTACAGCTGGAACTTATAGAATCTAACATTGAAAAACGTATCATATAACTCGTTTAACTGTTAAAAACACGCGTTCTGATTTGCTGACGTCATTTTTACCTTTGTTATATAAACATAAAGAAACTATGAAGAGTCTTACTTATATATAAAAACATTCTTTCTATATATATACTAAGCATCGATATGTAATTAAATAATTTATTATATAATTTACAATTTTTAATTTATATAATTTAATTTTTAATACAATTTAATTTATAATTTTTAATTTATATTTAACTTATAATTTTTAATTTATATAATTTAATTGTATAATTTTTAATTTATATAATTTTTAATTTTTAACTAATGTTATAAAACAAATTTTGATATATATTACATCATATCCATATTTTTTCTATATTAGTATGCAGTATTTTTCTAAATTTGTTTTTATCTTTTGTTATTAATAAATTTTACCATTAAATTTTTAATATATAATAAAATTCAATATTTTTTGAGAAATTATTTTATATATAGGATAAATAAAAATATAATATTTATATCGAAAGTTATTGATTGAAGATAGACAGTCCATTTTAGATAGAAGAAGAGAAATTTATTTACCTCTATATGCATATTTTCGTAAAATCTCAATCGCTATCATCCATGCCACTGTTATCAGAACACCATTATTTCCTAACTGTCTTAAGCGTTTGTTTTCATATAGTCGACGCTTATTGATGTTAGCTTCGAAACGCACACAATGGTGAAAAAGGGAAGAGGGAGGGAAGATGGAAGTTAGTGGCTTTAATTGGATTAAAATTTCATCGACGGGTGCATCCCTCTGCAATAGCTCTTTTACGATACTGTGAATCTAGGTTTCGCCACAAATCCGTAGTATAATGACTTTTAAACGCCATGAAACTGCATAGAGGGATATAAAGATAATATTGATACATTAAATTTTCAAATAAAATCGATATAAAGTGAGCGACGCTAAATAACGTATCGAGAATTGAATATGATTAAACTAATTAAAATTATTAAAATGATCTTAATTGCTATATAAATGACTATTATAATTAATATTATATGCAACATTAATAATTCGTGAGTGCCTTATAGAATTATTGAGTTGTTCGCGAATTCCTCGCAAAATAATTTGTTTGAATAATTCTTTAAAATGCATTTGATAATTAATTGAAATGATCCTCTTATATAAAACTTAGGATTATTAGACAAAAAAGATTAACGATAATGGACAACGAATCAAGTGTGAAAAATTTACATAAAGAATGCTAAATAATCTAGAATAAAAAGTTCTTGCAAAATCGACAGGGAATTTGTGAAAAATTCTTTTAAAATCTAGCATTAATTAGTAAAAAATTTATATTAGTCTGATAGGTAACTTGAATCAGATTTGCATATAAAAGACATGCTTTAAATAATTTGTAAAAATTTATACGAGTTTAATATATATACAAGAGAGAAAGATATTGTAGATGGAATTTGATAGAAAATTGTATAAAATTTAAAATTACAAAAGTTGAAGATATTAATAATATATCCTTTATAATAAGTGGATCGATTTCTAAAAAAAAAAAAGATAATTGAAACGCAGAATAATGCGAATACATTTCTCTAAAATCGATTTGAAGATCAATGTAAACCATGTAGTATCGCCAAAAATTAAACTGGAATACGCGATTTCTGTGAGAAACTAGAGGTGTCCAACGGCTAATTATCGAATACCATTCGCATAGCTCTGCTATGCGAGCAACGCATGGTATTCTACGGGATACGACCGCAAGTCTCGCCGCGTTCTCGCATGATTGCGGTCCGGATCGGAGATTGCGATCGATCGATTCGATTTTCCTCGAGAAAATCCCTTACCAATGTATATCGAAAATTTAATTTTTTTATTAATTCACATTTTAATTCCTCCTTTTTTCCCTTATATTTAAACTTGTCAAACTTGAAGAGTTAAATATAATAATATAAGTACAAAACTATACTAAATATAAAACTGTATTAATTGCATTTTAATAAATTATTATTTTAATTTATTATTTGTTAAATTTATATTTACATATATATTAAAAATTTTTTAAATTTTTATAAAATATATTAAAATCAAAAATTTTGCCAAAATAAATAGAACCTATACAAATCGACATTACGTTCTAATTGTAAGATAAAAGCACGTTGAAGATATATAAATGTAAAAAAGTATTTAAATAATTTTGGGGAGCACTTTTTTGAGTTGAAATTACCGTGGTAATTTTTTCTTCTTCGTATTGCTTTTATTTCTCTGCGGGAAAAATAAAGAAACGTAGGATGGGAAGGAGCAAAAGGGGGAGAGATTTAATCCCTCCTTTAGAAATATCCTTTGTATCTTACTCTTTCCGGAACCTTAATGGATCGGGGATAGTTTTACGTCATGGCCGGAGAGCTGTTTTTCGAGAATACGCCCTCCTCCCACCCTTGTTTACGGCGGTTTTCCGCGCTTCTCGACGATCGCCACAAATTCGAAAGTTTTATGACCTGTTTCGATCGTAGAGAAATTCTAAAAGTACTTACTGAGGGATTAGAGGTGCATTAAACATTTTCATAATTTTTTTTTAACGAAGTATACGAGTGCAATAAAATTGTATCATAAATTAACAATTTTTTTAGAGATTGCTTAGAATTGTATTAAAAAAGAAACTCAATCAATCATGAAATTATTTTAATATAAAAATAATACACATTTATATGCATAACACATTATTTTAATGAAAACATAGTTACAAAATGCGTATAGAGAGAATATTGCGAAGTTTGATAATTACGAGATTTTAAGCTTCCTAAAAACTATGTTCTTTTATTTGAATTAATTATTATATATTAAAATATATTTACACCTTTATCTCTAATTATAATTAAAAATTTTATAAAATCATATGTAAATAATCGTAATTCTCTGCGTCCATTTTCATCTAAATTGAAATATTGTGTAAATGAACCGGACTTCTGTCCGGTACTGAAAGGGACTCTAAAAAGATAAAGGAATCGCGGATTCCCACAGGATGTGGTCCCTCTAGAGGAGATTCGGCGGAGAAGCGGAATTCGAAAGAGGATTCCGCACGCGGCGCGAGCGGACAGGAACTTTCCTTAAATATTCATCGCCGTTACTATATTTAAGCGCGTGAAACTAGAGGAAACTCCGTGTAGACTTGGTGAATCTCCTTCGGGGAACGCTGCAAGGAATCTCGGAGTCCTCCTTTTATGAACGCGCTTCGTACATTGTCTATAATTTCGTAATTCATCTTCGCCGCCGTTGATAAGGAGAGTGCAGCTACGCTGCACAAAGTGTTTTGAGAAAAGACATGAATTTTTTGTTAATATATTTTTTTTGGATGTAATTTGGAAAGAAAATGGCGTGCCGACTCTTCTTTTTCTGCGTAATTAGGATGATAGCCGAAAAACTCTAAGACATTTATAATCGGGAGAGACAAAAGTGAGAGAATTATTTTTCATTTCAAAACAGTTTTTATGGAATTTTTATTTTTCTTTTAAAACATTCGAGTTTATGAAGAAGTGGAAAATTAATACATATATATATATATATATATATATATATATATATATATATATATATATATGTTAATAATGTATATATTCTGGATACATTTGTTCACTGAATACTAAAAAAAACTGAAATAGTCTCACTACCTACGTTTTTACCTGTCTTTATGTCAGTGTATATTATTTCTTAAATTAAGTACGAAGAAACGTGTTTGAATGCGCATTGTTCTCGGTTTCTTTGTTTTTTCCTCCGCGAAAAGCAGTAAAGTGTGTGTCACAGCGAGAAGAATACTTCATTAGGTAGACGATATGCTGGGACCGTCTCGGAAATGGTGGCAGCTTTTATTGCGGGATTCCCCTTTCATGAACTCCCGAGCTCGCACACGGTATTGCTTGGAATACTTGAGATTCTGGAACGAAACCTCTCGCAGGTTCACGTGAAAATCCCCGCGATGACGTCATCTTTTTTTGCTAATAATCTCAAAGATATTGCGATCCTTCTTCAAAGACAATTTTGTAGAAAAAAAAATTATATATGTATTTTTCATTTTAGTTATTTTTAATTTTTTTTTTTTTTTATATATATAGAAATGTTTAATTTTGACAAGACATTTTTATAATATGATATAATTCACAATATGATAACAATTATATTTTTTAATATATTTTTAATTAATCGCTTTGAATGACCGAGTTTTTTAATAGCTTCAATTCCGTTCATTCTAAACAATTTAAAAATTTGTGCAAAAATTAAAAATATTTTTGTTTTATTTTTAAAATAATAAAATCGTAAAATAGTAATTTTTTTTTTTCTTTTTATTTACTATATTCTAGAAATATAAAATTTGAAACGGGCATGGACGATTCCACTTTTTTAAGTAGTAAAAGTAGGGTGAAATACAATTAGAAATGGAATTTTATATTAATGTGCTTCAAGATTACAAAATTTTTCGTAATAATATTTTTAAATGACGGTGTTTCGAAACAAAAAAATTTCGAGATTATACAATTAAAAGAGATTAAAAATATAATGGTAGATTATAAAATATTAAGATCTCTCTTCATGGTTTTTTAAACCATTACAGGATCTGGTCGTGTAGAACTGCAACGTAATATCCGTTGTATAACTGAGATAGTGCAACGTAACTATATCGTGGCCAATATCATGTTACTGCTGGCATCATTATAACGTACTGCGATCCCGCACTTGCAACGGCTTTAATCTGCCGTTGAAATTCATGCGGGTTAAACACTAACCCTGCATTTTGCGCAAGACGGCCTTCATTGCACATTGCGATGCACCTGCGCGGAAGCATATGAGCCATCGTGCATAATACCGGGATACATTTTAATGTAGCCAATATCCGGCAAAACGGAATAATCAGATTTACCGTATGCACTTAATCGAATCGATATATTGATCTTTACGAATCTAAAATTGTTAATATATAAATTAAGATACATTAAAACTCTTCGCTTATTCTAAGATAAAAATTTATTTTAAAATCACATCAGCTTTTTTATGGGTATTTATTTTGGGGGGAAAGCTTCCATGAATCTGCATTTTAATTATATAATTCATGTATTATATTTATTAATGTTATTTATTATATTATATTATTTTATTTATTTATACATACAATGCATATGTCATATTGTATTTTGTAAAAATGTTTTGTATCTCTAATGTTCATTGAAATAATATAATATAATTTTTTTGTAATATAATAATTTTGATTGAAAAAGTTTAAAAATTGTTTCAAGCATTATTAACATTCCGCGTTATATACATTATTATTTCAGTCTAAATAAAATCAATAACACAATGTAAAGATACTTGGATGTTAGAATGCGTATACATTTTTGCATGGAAGTAGGGACGGTAAAGCTTTTCTTGAGTAGCATACAGATGCCTATTGGAATAAACTTGATCACTTTGATCTAAGCGCCAAATGTCTCGGCATCATGCAAATGCTTGGCAAATACTCACGCAAATTGTCTTACATAATTGATCGTGGATTAATACCATAATCTTCTCCAACAGCCATTAGCGAGTTAATTTAATCTTCGAGTTAGATTCGAATTAATCGACTAAATCACTTTCTCCGATAAGACTCGAGCCATATGCATTGAATATTTTAGATCTTACAATAGTGTCATAAATATTTTAAAACGTTTAGTATTCAACCCAAAAAAATTGACATACTTTCAAAGGTAATGCAATTACGCTATTTTGACATTTCCAAATTTCAATCATTAGGAGAAACACAAGTAATTTTTATAAATTATTTCGTGACAATTTTTTAGAACACATGTACAATTTCATAAATTTTTTAAAATTGTTTTGGATTGTTATTTAGCAAGATAGTTTTTGGAAAGGATGCCGAAATTTATTAATTGTTACTATTTCAGGATTTTGATTTCTGTAATTTAGATACGTTTGAATATTTTAAGTTGCTAAAATTTTAATTAAATTAATAAACGAGTTAGACGAGGGAGCCAGCACGGTATTCTGTGCAAAATATGTTTATTAGATCTTAACTATTCGTGACCGCTTCCCTCGCCTAACTCTTTTATTAATTTTGTTAATCATTTGGAAAATTTTTATATCATTTAAAATTTTAATACCTGTCTGAAGGCCTAATAAACTTCCGCGTCGTTATAATTTTATGAGATATCGATTGTTTTTGCAGTTTTAGTACTCTGCGCTTTTAAAACAATATTTTAATATTTTAAAATTCTCGAAAGTTACTATTTAGCATCATAATATTTTTAAATTCCTTTCTTATATACATATACAATTTTTTATATTAAAGTTTTAATGTTAAACTTAAAAATCTTTTTTGGTAATAATTAGCATTACAATCTAAAGTTCTGTTTAAGTAGAGACTAAGATTTGAAAATAAAACATAAGAAGATTATTCGTGTAAAAGTCATTATATTCTTAATTATCTTAAAAGAAACTTTTTCCAAAGATGTTTATTCATGGAAATGTTTCTCTTCATTTTTTAATCGCGACGCAATGTGTCTACATACATGTATTTTTTTTAGATTATACCGAGATAGAAAATCTCAAATGCAACTGCAATTATCCTTTTGATGTCTCAATGGAAGTATTTGACATCATTATTTTGGGATAAAATGACAAAAATTAAACCTTTGTTGCATTGTCGATTGTCACATAATAATTGCTAATTTGAGTTTTACTGCAAATTATGCGCAATGCACAGATCGCGTTAAGCTAAACAGCATTTGAGATTGAATGTGTTTTGGAAATTAGGATCGATACAGAGCACGAGCGCGTTATAAGGGCGATTGCTGCTGGCATTATATTAATTAATGGCGATGCATTTATTACGAATGCCTGACATTTACAATAGATCTTGCGTATGAGAAGCTAATGCTATGCAACCGTTAATGCAACGTTCGCATACGGGATAATTGAATGGATGGATTTGGCTTCGGGTAATCACTAATTATTCTCCATGCTTATAACGCTTATTGATCTCTCATAAACATGTTTATCGTTTTACTAATGTTTCTAATATGATCTTATTATCAAAGAAAAAATCATTATCATCTGTGTAAATTCCCTTAATAATCCTTTTTGTCAATTAATATTAACAATTATTTATTTTTCTTATGCAAGATTTTATAATTAAAAGTTAGATATGTATATGTATTAATTTTATTCAGAATATTTCGAAAAAATTTCACACATAAGATAATTAATTTACATTTTAGATTATACATAGTGTTCAAAATTAATCTTCAAGATCTTTAAGATAGATCACCGATTATTTCAACTGTCACACTAGTAAAAATCTTGAAAGATTTTCTCAACGATATCTTTGAAAAAAATTATTTCAAAAATGATTAAGATCTTTTCACAAATTCTTTTCTTTTTTATAACGTATAACTTAAAATTATATTATATATAAGTTTTTTGTACACTGCACTGTATAGTATAATCTTAGTGTTCCACATAATCTTGAGATCTTCATTATAGCGTTGTCAAAAAAATTCTTTCAAGAGAGAAAGAGAGAGGGAGAGATCGGCATATTTTGGATATTTCTTGTCTCCTTTCTATCTCCTCGTCACAGCTCGATGGTCGAGCGTGTACTGACTAGTATCCGAGTGGCAAATATCTGAGTATCGAACGCGACGGTTGAAACGACGCCGAGCGCATGCGAGGCGGACTCTAGGTCAGGTCACGCGGGTCAATCGCCGAGGTCGTTAACACCGACGAGAGAAAGAGAGAGAGAGAGAGAGAGAGAGAGAGAGAGAGAGAGACAGAGAAAGACCAGCCTTATACACTGTCTGTATAAGGCTGGTCTCTGTCCGATGAGCACATACAGGAAACAGCGGTTTCGAACGAACCTGAAAAATCTGCCCGACGATTTCGAGGTTTCCATAAATAAAACTCAAAACTTCATTAAGCATGTCGTGTTTATTTGCTCTGACTATATCTCCTCTGCTTTTCATATATATTTTTCAAGATTTTTAGATTTGTCACTGATTACATTATCGATTCGGTAGCAATAAAAATATGAATATAATGACAGTTAAAATTAATATGTAAATTAAACTGAAAGTCTGAAAAAATATTTTGTACGATAAAGTACAATTTTTATGACAAAAATTTATGTGGAATGGTCTCATACGTGCGATTTACATTTTTTTTTTTTTTTTTTCAATTTTAAATCTCTCACACAATTGCAACGTTTGGAATTAAATTAAATTAAATTTTACATTTTCAACACATTGCACGATCAGATATATTTAATTATTATAAGACTTCGCGATATGAATCGTGGACATATTTCACTTCAATTACGACGCTCCGTTATAACGGTCGTTTAAAAGCAAGAGGATGTCGTTGTACCAAGCGACATTTATAATCGCTAAAAAGGGATAACATTTTAACGTACTTGTGTGTGTATGTGTGTATACAGCCATTTTCGAGAAGTGTTATTATCATGAGACGAGGGATGTTGAAAGGGCAGTAAGAACGAAAGTTTTCTACTCGCTCTGTCGACTCCGTTAATTTCCGGCTTCAATTTTCGACAATTGAATTATATCGCCTTTTTTGGTCCCCGGCATGCTGATGACAAAGTGGTTCGATCGTAACTCAGACAGAATTACGTTTCTTTCGCGACCGACCGTTAGTTCTCATCCGGGCATCTTTACTTGGCCGACAAGGTCAACAGTGCGCGAATTTTGCTAATAACCAATCTATTTCTCTTTATGCCATTATTTAATGTCTATAATAAATTTTTACGAATGTATCTTTCAAAGCCTTTTTTTTGTGAAGATTTTTAGAGTGACTATGTTTGAGAAATATATCCCGCAAAAAAATTTTTTAAAATGATTTTATTTTTCCGATTCTCTTGAGTCTTATAAAAGACCTTGCACAATCTATTTTATTTAAAAGGTTTTCTTTTTTGGGGAGATTTTTATAAAAATAAATCCGGGGAAATTTTATTTTTTATAAAAAAAAATTGTATCTTACATTTTTCCTCGAAGATTCTCATTATCGTAATTTTATTAATTGAAATATAATTTTTAAAACGCATATGATTTAATTTCGCGCATCTAACTTTTATTTCTTTGCGCTCATTTTATAGAAAAGAATTTTTTTTTTATTATAAATATGTAAGAGAAATATATGTACAAGATCATAGAGAGATATATGATTTTTTAAAATATTTTATTAATCGTCGTTTAGACTCTCATTCAATTAAAATCGCAGTTGTGTGTAATCTTTTTTTTTTGTATCGTTTAGATCTTCCAGACATCAATCGATTGCTTGGCGGGGCGAGTCAAGCGGACTCGCGAAGTGGCTCTGATTAAGCGGCGCTATTAAAGGGTGGTACTCGAAAAACGAACATAATCATTAGTAACCGAAGCAGTTTCCGGCACTCCCTCTAATAACCGGTTCGCACGCGATCGTAATTATTATTTGCGGCTTATGTCGGCTCGCTTTCAACGTAAATCGGTTTATCAATCGAAACGATAGCGTATCGCTATCAGAATCAGAACATACCTTATCATCCTACAATTTAGTAGTCAAAAAAGTTTAATACATTTCATATATAATAACATTTTCCTGATTGAAAAATAAATCAACTATATTTTTATTATTTTTATTATTTATTTTTTTCTCTCCTTTAATCAAAGTAATTTTATTGCGTATCGGGAGAGAAAGAGAAAGAGAGATTTTAATGAACAAAACAAGGGCGCTATCGCGAAGACATAAATATTGTAATCTAGTACATAAAATTCCACGCGCGTAATTACAGAGGCGGGCGGGATTCGTTTACGCTCAACTTGCCTTTACACTTTACATCATGCGATTGCAGTATCGTTTTACGCAGTGCGGCTATTACTGCAGCTACACGAGATGCAATTTTAATTTGCGCGCCGCATCGCGATTAAGGACAATCAGAAGTGATGGCAAGGCGGGGTTAGTTGACGAGAAAAGAGGAAACCTTGAAAACTTTATTTTTTCATGGCTTCACATTTATTTTATCTTAAGCAGCAGCGAGAAAACAAGTAAACCGATTAAAAGTATCTATAACACTTTACAATTAACACATTGACATAAGATATTAATAAAACGTACAATCAAAAAAATATAAAAAGTACAATTATAAGGATATTTAATTTATTATTTAAATTTTTGAACAATTTTAATAATGAAGTTTTATAATGGAGAGTATTAATATAACAATATATTTGTTTATTTTATTTGCAGCATAAATTGAAACAATATTGTAACTTTTTTCAAGATTTTTGATTCATAAAAAGAGCTTAGTATTGTATTTTTGTATTATATTAATCAAAAGATATTTATGATGTTGTTTATATCGCATCAATTCTTTAATTATAAAAATAATATACAAACATAATCTTGAAAAACTTGCAACTGCAAAGAGAGAAAGAGAGAGAGAGAGAGAGAGAGAATTTGATTTATAATAAAAATTTGCATGTATATATAACCAGTACCAATAAAAAACGTATTACTAAAAGTATATTTATGAATAATATACTGAAAAAAAAACATCGAAAAAGGCAACTTTGCAAGAATATAAATTGGTATCAATATGCATAAATAATTACCAAGAAATTAAGCATTAACGTCTCTCGGAGGAATAAATCTCTATTAATAAAATATCTATTAATAAAAATATATTTTCACTAACACAAAAATATTTCACAATTAAATTTAAACTTTAAACATTTTATATAGTTCTTTTTTAACAAGCTTTCACGTGAGTATCTGGATTATAGTTATCAGATGAAAATAAATGGAAAATAAAATTGTAAAAGTTTGTACAGATGAAAAGAGCCTAAATGCAGATATACGACACGCACATTGCGCGTGAAAATGGCGAATCGCAAAGCCGCGTGGAAAGAATCGGCTTTACGGTTAATTAGCAAACGTGACGTTGAGGATCTGCGTCTCAAGCAAAAAAACAGAAATCATCGAGGACGTTGCTTTATAGCAGTATCATCGTGTAATAAATGAAGATACGAAAGCGATAATTAAAGACAAAGGAACAAAGCGAAGCTGGAGGGACGTCGAGGCCGTTGGCGGATTCAGTATGAAAAAGTGATGTGTGAAAGCTACAGGAGGACGCAGACCACACCCTGCTAAAGTCAGGGGTGGCGCGAAGGGATGGTGAGAAGGGTTGGCAGGGAGGATAGGGGAGAGTAATACCTCGTGTTGTAAAAATCCACTCGCGTGAAAAACAACCCGGGCCATCGTCGCTATACTATTTACCGCTTGATAGGGGAAGGGTCGTATTTTCTCTCTGCGCTTTAAACCCCGTCATTCCTTCGCGCGGATGACACGTACATACGTGGCCTCCCTTCTTGCCTCTCGTTTCTTCCATCTCATCTTCTCCCAATCCGTTTCCCCGGTCTTCTTTTCGCTCGATTTCTCTCTGTCCGCTTCAGTCACTCCTCGGCTCGTTGCAGTTTCTTCCGACTCATTTCTAGACATACCTCGGTCTCTGTCGACATCTAGCAGTCTATCGGACCGTTTGAGTCTGTCTTTCTGAAAAGTCATGCTTCTGCCTTTTTCCCCCCTTTTCCTTCTTCTCCTCGTTATAGCTGTTCTACAAGATCCATCAGACCTATTCTAGTTTCTTTCCAAGTTATTTCCTCTCTTGATTTCTCTTAAATTCTTCTAATCTCTTCTCCAATTTCTACGGGTATTTTAATTATTTTTTAATAGCTATTTTTTTTCTTTATCCTAGATTTTTTTTTAATTCCTTGAAAATTTACCGGTTTTTTTTTTTTTTTTACTATCTTCATCAAGTAAATCAATTTTTAAATTTTTCCTGTATGATTTTGATTTTTGACCTCTTTTAAAGTCTGTTACATTCTTGTTTAAACTCTTAAAATTTTATATACATATATAAATGGCTTCTCAGAGTAAATTATTCTAGAACATCCTGTACAATCGCTTTAATTTATTGTAAACTTGTTTATATCTGACACAATTTATCATCGATCCATGCATTTATCCTCGGTCGCGCGTCTTATCAAATCGAAATAGGCTAATGAAATTGGGCGGGCGAGCTTCGCGACGTCCTTAATTTCCGGCCCGGCGCGCGGCGGCGAAACAAGCGGAAACAAGACACTGTATTTATGTTGAAACTTATATATGAACCCTCAACTTAAGTACCTGCGATACACACGCGCCGAGAACCGGCGTCTCCTGGCGCGAGGAGTCGCGCGTTGCGGCTCTTCCGATCGAAGTATTTCTTCGATGGGAACTTCCTTCGCGCCATGCTGAGAAGTTACCGGAACGACGGAGAAATTATTAACAAACATCGTGAGTGCGAAACACAAAAATACAATCTGCACTTACGCTCTTCAATATCTTATTGAATTTATTACTGAAGGGGAAGGTAGCTAATTTATCCGTACATTAGATAAAATAGCGCAAAAAACTAGAACCAAAGAATAAGAACAATAATTGCTGGAACGTACTTACATCAAGCACAAATAGAAAGCTACAAAAAATTTGCTTTTGCTGAAAAAGTGTTGCTGATATACAATCTTTCAATTTTTTGCGTTAAATTGATTAACTAATTTGGGAAAATGTGAAGAAAATTATGTCAAAAGTCAAGTATTTTTGTCTATTTCTCTATGTAATGTATATACACATTTCCATTAATCGCAAATTCATAAGTTCTCCTGGGCATATCTGAAATCTAGCGTCTGAAAACACTACTTTTTTGATGCACTCTCGCGCCCATTCAAGTTGCATGAAAGCTGCAAGCTCGGCGAAGTCCTCAATTCTATCTCTCCGCATCTATTCATGAGACGATTTTGTGGCGCGACATTCTTTCAGTGAATTTCGCTTCGACATAAGTCCCCCTCCTGCATCCCAAGTTCTTCTATGGTTTGAAACTTACTTTAATAGTCATCTTTTTTGTCATCCGAAAATTTGTCATCGGGACATTTTTTTTTTAAATGCCCATTTATTTTCTATTTTACATTCATCTCTCTTTGCCTGCGAATTGCTCTTTTATTTTGCGCGAATTTTTTACGTCAATATTTTTGCCAAAGTCTCGCGATCGTTTATTAGCGCTTAATCGAGCGCATTTTCGCGTTGCGTTTGTCAAATCTTGGACCGTGAATAATACCTTAATCGTATTTTCTGTGCAATTCATTTGGAATTAACGTTGTGCCGGATTAAAAAAAAAATGCACGAGTTTTTCCCAGGAAAAAATTAACTAACACGGCACGTGCGTTCGAGGCAAGCGACGACAAGGCGTCTAAGAAGGGGCAGCTTGCTATTAATTATCCTTGATGCACGCGATATCGACTTCCTTCTCTTTTTTCACCTCCCCGATACTGCACTTCGCCTAAATGAATGCAGGCGAGGGATGCAGCTGCCGCCAGGCCGCGAGAAAAATGTGGCGTCGCGGAAATTCCCGAAATTTTCCTTTTTTATTTGCGCGAATATAAATCACCGTGCGTTCAAGCTGCGCGCGTATATATATTTTCTGAAATATGTATATTTCTTTATTTATCGTATAACTATAGAAATTTGCTAATTTATTGCTAATAATGTGATCAAAAAATAATTCATAATTTTGAATCTCCTTTGAACTAATGAAATGAATGTAGCAGACAATTTTTTTGTTTCTCTCACTAAAAAAAAAAGTCCAGTTCCACGTAGAAAACGACGCAGTAACGTCACTTGTCTCTTTTGTTTTTTTTTTAGGCAACCATCGCCGAGTTCCGGAACAACTGGCACTTCAACGGTATCATCGACGACCGGCGAGGGCGACGCGACGCAGAGTATCGGGATGTACCCGGTGGGCGTTGCGGTTTCCTCTACCGCAACGACGGTGACGCCGGTGACGACGGCGTCGGCGACCGTGCCGTCGTCGGTTACCTCCGGCGTCTCTGTCGCTACCGGAAGTGTCAGCGGCATCGCCAGGAGCGTCTCCGCGCCGAGCGCACCACCACGGCCGATGGTCCAAGTCAGCAGCTCCTCGGTGAGCGCTTCGGCGGCTCAACGGCCGAGACTCAGGAGGAACCAGAGCCGCACCGAAGCTATCCGAAAGTGAGTATTACTGTCTTCGAGTACTACTGGAGAGCGTTAATCATTCGTAAGAGCGAGCGTCGTACTTGAAATGATAGCGGTGAATCTGATAAAACGTTTGTAACATTATCGAATCTTGCAGTTATATTAAACGCGAGACAGCGCAGTTCTTCGGAGTCGACGAGGAATCGGAGGCTCTGGAGAAGCAGAGATGGCTGGACCGACGACGACGCATGGCGTCGAGGAAGTATGGCGCGCTGCTACCGGAACACAAACCCCCGGATCCGGATATCACCAGGGATGTACCGGACACGACCGAGACACCGGAGGTAAATGCATTATATCAGAGAGGAGAATATACATACATACGTTCTAACGTGATTGCGATCATATTAATGATAACCCTATGATAATCGACAAGTTAATAGCGGGATAAGTCAAGAGGTATCATTAGAAGAGTAAACTCGAAATTTTTCAACTCAATTCAGTTTTTGACAATGATTATACAGTGACGAAGTTAAGATATAAGAATTAATTGTGATTGTTACTACAAATAATTTAATGAGTGTGTATATAATCAGAGAAAACAACAATAATATTACTCGAGCAATTTTTATTGGCAAGAAAGAATTCGGCATTTTGAGGAATTGTAGAAAGAAAAGGAATATATTTTTTAAATATTCACAGAGTGTCACTCTCAGACGATGGCAGCAACCGGTACGGAGGAAAGATTCTGTGGCGAGGATGACGCTGTCGGGTCTTCATTACATCGTCGAGGTGAGTCATTGATTGGAACTGTTTAAGTTTTAATTATGCTAAAATCTATTTCGATAATTTTTTTTTTATGAAATATGATTTGTAAATTTCTTGTTTGATATTTTTGTTTATTTGATAGAATTTTGTCTATAGTGTATGTAAAGAATTTTTCATGTCAGGATCGTTGAAAGGGCTCGTTAAATCTGCAGATGAATTTTTATTAACATCACGAGACGAATCGATGCGACGTAATTAGCCGGCCGAGTGTAAACCACCTTTTTGCTGAATTACGTTACATTAACTTTAAAGTTTAGATTAGCCAAAGTAGAGAGTAATTCCGGTCATAAAAGTGGAGCGACCTGTACGCCCGTCGCCCTATTACGTAACTTTGGTTTTAGTTTACGCCAGAAGGGCTTATTTCCGGCCATGCAAACTTTGCACTCGCCAAGCTAAGACAAAATTTTACCTTTGAATTATTCAAGTATTTTACTAGCCGCGATTATATTTTAGAAATATTATACAGCATAATATCTATGGCTTATATCGAAAGCATATAAGTGAAAAGACTTCGTTGTTTTAGTCGATTTTTAAGTGGACTCATCTCTTAACAGCTGTTTTACTTTTAAAAGGCAGAGAAAATATTAATTTTATCAAAAGATTAATAGGAGCAAAACAGATTTGCAAATTGAATTTTTTTTTAATCTTGTATTAAAATTTTGATGATGTATCGTCGATTATCCTGAAATACATTCATATTTTTTTCGATTGGCCCTGGTTGAATGTATCGAGCGAGTGTTACACATACATATGTATATACGCATTGCGCAATGCATTCTTCCTGTGCTGCAAACGCGCGGGGCTGGCCATATTTCAAAACTTACCACTTAACTTGAACTAGCCGGACAACGCCTGGAGCATGTACCGCGCTGGAGGAAAGTATGTTTCTCTTTCGTATACACGGTGAACCATTAAAATATTTCACGCCCGACCCAGAAAGCATCGTGTCGCAGTTTGAAAGTTCCAAATCGAACGGAAAATATTCACGGCCGTGAATATTTTATAATTATGTTACGCAATAAAATATTCTGCTCCAAGTATTTGTGAAATTTCAGTAACCATTGAATGACTTCGAAAGATATATTATCGGATGTTTATTATTCGTTAATCAAATAATGTTTAATTTATATATGTATATTATTTCTTAAAAAATAATTTTATATAAGCTACGATTTTTTATAGCTAATTTTTTCGATTCTGCTCAGAATCCAATGACATATAATAATACAGATCTTACAATGTTATACATAAAAATAATCGTTTAAATTTATACTTTTGCATTTTTATATTTTGTTCGAAACATCTTTTTTTCTTGATTAGAGAGCAGAGTATAAAATGAAGATAAAATCCGGAAAACGAGTAACACAAATTAATTTTAGTGCGATCTGTTTCGCGCGATCGAATCACAATTCCGCGATTGTGTTCTCGCAATAATGAAATTTATTAAGCGGAAACGCGGACTGTGCTGCTTAAACCGTTTTGAAAGACTCTTTTTAGCACTGATAAATCTGAAACAAAAGCTCTGCACGAACACATTTTATCATGCACATTCATTTATGATATTTAGAGACAAAATATAGAGAGAGAAATTTTCCTCGTTAACATAATAAATATTTTCTACTAATTATTTTTTTTATACTATTTTTTTCCTAACACAGTTACTTTATTCTCTCTGCTTTTTGAGAAATTCCTATTGTCGCCCTTGAAATTTGTAACGCAAAAAATTGCATTCTATTTCATGACATACGCATAATAGCCGGACAAGAGCAGTCAATAAAGCCAATTCGAAAAACGCAGCTGCCGCGGACATAAACGCGCTCGCTCGTTCCATGCTTTCTTAATTAATTAATGTAATGTCGATTTTACTTAATAATGAGGTTTATTAGACTTTCGTGTTAACAGATGTTACTGCTGTCTTATTACACCGTGCCGTTCGCGCGCGCTCGTACGATGTAGATTTTAATAAAAATTCGCGTGTAAAACGCGTGCACCGGCCGCCATTAATTACGTCTCTTGAGCGGAACGCATAAAGGGCGAGTTACGAGGGTAATCTACTGCCTTCGTTACACACCGCCCTAAGATTTAAAACACTTCGTTACGCGCGTGACGCGCTTGTGGTGCCTCTCCGTCTCTCCTGTTTCATTTTCCTTTTTAATTTCACGGAAACGACGTATCGCGCACATTATTACATTTATATATGCGAAAGATAAATAAAGAGAAATCTTTTTTTTTCTTCCTGAGAGAAAGAGATTGTCTCCATCTTTGATTCTTGAGTTAATTGTTTGAATAAAACTATATATTTATTTTTTTTTAATAATTGATACATATATATACATAAAAATTTTTATCTCTCTTTTATTCATGTTTTTGATACAATGCTCTATTAAATTTCAATATGTCTCACTAGGCCTAGCGGAATTGTAGAGGTCGATACAAGAGCTATATAAATCATTTGATAGTTGTTACTATGCGATGCATTCGTAGTCGTTAATGTCGGATTATGCTGATCTGCGTTTAATTACATACTCATGAAATGATGGATTTCCCAGTAAATACTCATTACGCGTTTACTCATCATCGTTGATCGATATTAATAATCGACCAATAATGTTATTCAATAATAACTTCGATACGGATTAATAAACTCTTGAATTATTGCCGATCGAATTTTTGCAATTGCATTCATGCAATTCAATTTCCCCATAGGTGTTTTTTCCTTGTCTTCTTTTCGTACTCTTTCAATGACAGGACAATTGTTATCATCCCACTATGCGAAATATAATTTAATTTTATATAGTAAAAATATTCAATATTGACTTAATTTGAGATATATAATTAATTGTATCATAAATTGTTACTGGAATGAAATTAATAATACAAGTACAATAATAATTAATTAATAATACAAAGAAATTAATAATACAATAAATTTTAATTATTAAAATTTAATAATTTTTTAGCTGTAGCTTTTTTCAAGATTAATAAAAAAATGAAGGTAGAATACGAAATAATTAAAATTAAGATATCTTTTTTTTTATATATATATTTAGTAGGAACATTAATATAAATATGTCACAAATATATGTTCTATATATCAAAGAATTTATATCAAATTATATATAAAATATTTAGCACGGAAGATAACGTATCGAAGTGCATATTTTCTTTTGTGATAATAGCGGGCTCGTTAAAGTGGAAAAATTCCATAGAAATGAGTCTACGCCTCTATAAAATTGGACGGAATTTAATTTCGCGCACGGCTTGCGTGGAATTAACATTTATCCTGTTTATTGCTCCGTATCGAGCCCTTTCAATCGGATTTTATATCGTCATGACTGGCATGATTCTCGGTTGTTAATCGACGTTCCCGCAATTAAAGGGTATATTTTGAAAAATGTGTGCCTTAAGATTTCTTTGCACAAATAAAAATCAAGTTCTTCTATAAAATCTCTCTACATAAAAGCTCGGCGATAATTCGAAATGTTTTGCCATGTTACTCAACTTCGTTGATAAATCTTTTGCTTAATAAGAAAATATATTACACACATTAAAGTTTTACCCATTCATTACGGGACGTATAAACGGCGCCAACTTGGACGAAGACGTCTCGTTAACCGAAGGCCGCAACATCCGAAGAAACAATATCGGTGCAAGTTGGCAAGCTAAATTGCCGCTTAACGCGGTTAGCTTACAAAGTTTCGCATAGGGATAGCGGGAAGCGCTTGGTCAGACACGAGGGATGATCGGCTGCCGTATGCCTGGTACCTACTACTGGCTGTTAGCAGCCAGTAGTAAATGTCAGCTAGTGGACGGGCCGCGCGTGGGCTGTGCTTTCGACAGCACCGACAGTTTATTAGCGGCATCGGAGTCCTAACTCCGGGGTGTGGCAGTGCAATATTAGCCACGATATTTTAACATCGATTTCTCTAACGTATATTTTGATTTGTAATCGTTATCGGTATATACGATCGTAAATTCTAACGTGTCTGCACCTCTTTCTCTGGCGAATCTTCCGATATTTTTTAGAAATTATAGATTATCGATACGTGTATTATATTACATAATTCTGTTATAGGCATTAAATTGATATTGAAATTTTTTTTGACATTTTTTGATGAAATAAAATTCTTTAATAAATATTTTTTTATGAAACCCAAAAAAGCACGGAATTTTTCGGCATAAATTTAAACACAAGTATTTCGGATAAAGTCCCTTCGAGTCCTGGGTTTGTTGACGAATTATTCTTTTTCATTTGCGAGAGATTTTAAAGACTGTTATGTTACTTTTTATAGGGATGATTATCAAAGATTTTTAATTTTATATTTTCTAGTAAGTTTGGAACCTCTATATTTCTCAGCTTTTTTCATTTAGTTTATGTGTCTCATCATAATTTTTTTTTTTACGTATACATCTCCACAGAGACTTACTTAGTATTAGCTTAGTATTAAAATCTTAGATTTTTGCTCCAAACGATGTAGGATTTGACACTTTTGAAGCGAAAAGGAGGAGGAATCCTGCAATCTCAATGCATATTTGTATCCTTAAATGCAAATATCGTGTAATGCCGTTAGATTGAAGCACGTCTGTCTGTTTGCCAGTCATTGACGAGGCAGCGTCCCCGCGAGCGCTCGCAATCGCGTATGGAATCACGCAGCTTCCCGCCGAGCACGATCGCATATCTATCGCGGACGGAGGGGGTGTCGTATCCTGACAGCGGCCCGGACGAGGAGCAGTCCTTCTTCGAGAGGCCCCCGCCGCCTCCGCCGCCCCTTCCGCCTCCTCCAACGACTCAACAATCGCAGCAAACATCACAGATCGATCAGGCCCCCGATGGATTGGTCAAGGACGAGGAAGTCGGCGCTAAGATTGTGGATATGTATGACGCCGCGCAGGATCGCGAGGGGATCACTTCCGAAAATTTGGTCGGGTAGGTTCTCCGTAAGATTAAAAAGTTTTTGTGGGGCATTATTAAGAAAGCCGTGAACATCACAGATAGAATTATTTTTTGCAAGAAATTAATTATAATTTGGAGTAAATTAAATGAGACTTATTAAATGCTTCCTGTTCACAGGTTCGTACAGCAAAAGGACAACATGATGACGATCGACGGACAAGTTAGACGACCCCGTTCGATCACGAGGGACCACTATATTTCCAGGTGAAAGCTCGTTTCATTAATTTTTAATTAGGTTTTCTTAAGAGAATTAATTATAACAATTTTTTTAATATAATTTGTTATTAATAATATTGTATTATTCAATAATTAATTTCTCTCAAATTAATTATCATCGTTAAAATTGAATTATTGCAAAAAAGTTTAAAAATATGGTAATATATGACATTGTAACTTTATTATGTTTAAAAAGCAAAATTCTCGAGTAATATGTTTTTTTATAAATCGGAGATAAGTCTTTTATATCAGAGATGTTCCGTAGAAATAATAAGATTAAATTAAATGAAAAATAAGTTTTCATGCTTCAAACAATACAATTTGTAAGATTTTTTTCGTTTTTGATGACGATTAATCGAAAAACTGTCGACGTTTGGACATTTCAAGAGTTTGCCGAGATCGTGAAATTTGTTCGAGCAAAAGCAATTTGCAAAATAGATTTGTCGTTGTCCTCCGACAAACTTGCAAGCGTGTATAACGAGAATGAGATTACAGAAAGACAAGTTGGAGCAGGTCGAAGTACGATGCGCCTCCAACGGAGGGTACGAGGTTGCCGCAGGAGGAGGGAGTGACTCTCCGCAGGGAGATAACTGGGGCCACGAGGATCTCCCGCAGCACGATCGATCGTGTCTTCGACAACAGCAATCGGCGGAGATACGGAATGGGCATTGTCGGTCGCTTCTTCGGGTAAACTTCATACTTCAATCTTTATAGGATTTAAGTCAAAAGTCGATTTAATTGACTAAGTTGATTAATTAAATTAATTCTTGCGAGAGTAAAATTATCTTAATTGGAAAACGATTGATTGGCTACGAGATATAAAGCAAAAGTTTAAAAGTAATTCGTATATTTTATAAATTATATTTTAGATAGAGAACTCAATATCTAAAACATAAATCTTGCTAATTATGAGCTGTATGTAATCTTTGTTCCAAACACTTTATACAATTGCTATTTTATTATATTTTTAAAAGAATATTATTAAGGATATTATTTTTCACAAGTCGATATTTTATATATAATAATATAGTAACTGTGATAATTTTCTATTGGGGAACAGGCTTCCTTGAATATCGAGATTATAGTAATTACTGTAAAGAAGTTAATTATTATTACTATACAGTAATTATTGTAAAGAAGAAAAAGCGAGTCATTTAAAGTTTTCTTTCTTGTTCCAGACGATCTTTTCGGAAAAGTGTCGCGCACAAACCAGACGTAAAGAAGCAGTTGGACGACTTCGAAGATCACCGACCATATTTCACGTACTGGATCACCACTGTGCAAGTATTGATTCTGATAATATCGCTAGCGTGTTACGGATTTGGTCCTGTTGGAATGGATCTCAATCATCGGTCAGGAATGGTGAGCAAATAAAAAATTATTTGATATTATTCATTGATTTCAGTTATTCTTATTCGATTCTCATTATCATATTTTAAAAGTTATTTTAGTTAAAATTATCGAAAAAGTAATCTTGTTGAGAATATATTAAAAAATTTCTCTGGCGCAACAAGATGAAATTGTTTCTTTATCTACGTTGAATCAAAGTAAATCATGCTACTTATATATTAGAAATAATATATTTATGATTTCTTTAAACATGATTGAGCGCATGACCTAAAAATAGAAATTGCACAAAGATTATCATTTCTATTAATAAAACTTTAGAATTTCCTGAGGCATTGCTGTAGAATATTCCAAGCTAAAGAGATACTTGATTGAAAAATGATTGATTTATCTAGGTTCTCGTGACGAGTTTGTCGTTGCAACAAGTGGACTATAAAGAACCTGCGAACTTCTGGCTCGGCCCTAGGGCCGCGGATCTAATTCATCTTGGTGCCAAGTTCGCACCGTGTATGCGTCGAGACATCAAGATTTTGAAAGAGATTGATGTCGGACGGGAAAGAGAACGGGATACCGCTTGCTGCATCAGGAACGACGATTCCGGCTGCGTTCAATCCAGCAAAGCGGACTGCTCTGTAAGTTTCTCAATCTTTAAGATTTGTATAACATCATATCCTTGGCTCTTCATGGTCGTGTTCATGTTAATGTAATTTTCTTCCATGCGCGCCAACAGATTCGGGGATTGAGATCCACTGTTACGGTAAATCATGTAATCTTTACTTCGATTTTTTTGGCCTGAAAAAAACACTTAAATGAAATTAAAAGAAGTAAACACGCTGTGCTTCTTTGCTTATTATAATTATTGATGATCAATTTTATAATGATAAGAGAAAAACAAATTTTATATAAGAAATAATTAAATATATTATATATAACTTAACTTTAAATGTAATCAAAGAAAAGAAAGTAAATATTTATACAAATACAAATATTTTATTTGTCAATTTTGTATTTATTTTGCGATGTATTTTTACAAACAAATATGTAAAGCTTTCTTGTTAATTCGTGCATGTTTTAATCTGGGAAATTGATATATATATTTAGTTATACTTTAAAATTTCAAGAATCATCTTTCATTGAAAAACGAGGGTAAATTGTGATCATTAAATTTCGCAGAACACAATCTCGACCTGGAAAAAGTGGGGACCCGGGGAGAGTGGGCCCGGCGGCCGTATCAGTGGATCTGTTTGCGGACTAGATCCAAAATTTTGCGACGCTCCGGCAAGCATCGCCCCTTACGAGTGGCCGGATGACATTACCAAATGGCCGATTTGTCGGAAAACCAATTCCTTTAATCATCGTTTCAGGTTAATATTTTTACATCATCTATCACATTTATCATCGAAAATAATAGAATACTATCAAGAGAAACAGATTATTTACAAAGAGTAAATAAACAGTGAAGATTAATGGAAAAATTCTTGATAGTAAAAACGGGAGTCAGCGGGGCAATGGCAATTTTCCCATCGGCCGTTACAAGGATAAGATGGCGGAGCACATGGTTTGCGAGATAATCGGTCATCCGTGTTGCATCGGGATTCACGGGAGCTGTCGGATCACCACGAAGGAATACTGCGATTTTGTGCACGGTTACTTTCACGAGGAGGCGTCACTTTGTTCGCAAGTGGAGTGTTTGCACGATGTCTGCGGAATGATACCGTTCCTGCATCCAGAATGGCCGGATCAGTTCTACAGACTCTTCACCACCATGTTCCTTCATGCCGGGTAATAAAAATTAAAAAATCAACTATAAATAAAAAATAGATTTATATGTATTTATTTCCTGATATCTATCTCAAAAAAGCAAACTTGGTTTTACATTTATCTTAATAAATTCAGTCGCAATAATATATAAATTGTGCACAAAACCAATTTATTTATTCCAATAAATTAATTCTGATAGACGCGGAATCGATTTATTTGACATAATAAATTTATTTCGATAAACTCGAGAAACAGTTTACTCGTTTTCATCAAAGTAAAGCCGATTGAGAAATTTATCTTGATAAATTAATGAGAAAATAAAATCAGTTGATTTATTTCATTAATTTGATATTGCAGAATCGTCCATTTGGTAATTACGTTACTGATTCAGTATTTTCTGATGAGAGACTTGGAAAAGCTGACAGGATCCTTGCGCATTGCTTTAATCTACTTTATTGGTGCTCTTGCTGGAAATTTGGCCAGTGCAATCTTTGTCCCTTACAGGGCAGAAGTAAGTTTTTAATATAATGTTAATAATTTTTATTTTTTGTTTAAAAAATTTATTGAACACTATTTATATAGTTTAAATTTGAACATCTGAAACAATTAATATTTTACATTTATCAAAGTAATTCGATACAACTAATTTAAAAAACAAAAAGATTTGTTACACATTTCTTTTTCATATATTGGATTTTATAGATAATTGCTTGTTTAAAATGTTAATTAATTATAATTATTGCTATAGAAATTTATTTTTTTTTCTAAATTCTCTTTATTCATTTTTTGATGCATGCTGCTGAAAGCAAGTTTTTTTGCTCTTTGGACTTTTGTTTATCATTAATGTGTTTGTTTACAGGTCGGTCCAGCTGGCGCGCATTTCGCACTGCTGGCCACTCTAGTGGTCGAAGTATTGCATTGCTGGCCGATGCTGAAGCACCCACGTCGTGCACTATCTAAGCTGATTCTGATCTTGGTGGGATTGTTGGCCTTGGGTATACTGCCATGGGTGGACAACTATGCGCATCTGTTTGGCTTCATCTTCGGCTTCTTGGCGGCCTACGCGCTGATGCCGTTTATTTCGTTTGGCCATTACGATCGTAGACGGAAGATACTGCTTATCTGGGTATGCCTGATTCTGATTGTGGGCTTGTTCGCCCTGTTACTCGCCCTCTTCTACAACGTGCCAGTGTATGAGTGCGAGGTGTGTAAACTATTCAATTGCGTGCCATTTACTCGCGACTTTTGCGCGTCTCAGAACATCAATTTTAAACGGGAGGAGCAAGTATGACACACGGGGCCGCGGTTCATAGTCGAGCGCGAAATTGTTCCGTTCGGCCCCCGTCTTTACGCTTCTCATCATCGCGCACATCATTACAATGCACCGTCATTCACCGCGCTGATTTTGGCGATTCTCCTCCTCGAATCCCGAAGCCATAAAATCAGTTGAAGCTGATCCAAGGATTTTTTCGTTTTATGGATAACCTAAGTTTGAAATCTTTGAAATCATCAAAAGCCCGTAATTACACGAAACAGAACAAAGTTTTCAGAAAAAAATTAGAAAATTTTTATCTTTGGGAAAACTGAAAAAAGAAGATAGAAGAACGAATTCTGCAATTTTTGCGAAAGCTAAATGCAAAATCGATGAATATCTTGAAATTCTGAAGAAACTGGAAGAGAATCAATAAATATTCTTCAATAAACTTTTTTGTTAACTGAAGGAAAAATCAAAAGAAGAAATCTTTAAAATGTATCTTTAAAAAATATTGAAATAAAAATTTCTTGGATTTTTAAAAAGTTGGAGGAAGAAAGTCTTCGAAGGAAACCGAAGAAAGTCTTTTAGATTTTGGATAAAGTTTGGAAGAAGATCGATAGATATTTTTTTAATTTTTAATCAGAAAAATTTACAAGTAGAAGATTTCGGCTTTCTAAAAAGATAAAGAAAGCATCGGAAGAATATTTTTTTTATCTTTTCTCTTTGGCCTCTAGTCAATATTTAATGATCCGGATTGTTGAGCTTTGAAGATTATGAAAGATTAGTGTTGCAATGTTGCAAAATGCGAACTTTGAGAATAATCCGGCAATTTAACAATTGCGCTTCCACGATGGAATAAATCGGATCATCGAGCTTTCAAAATTTCGCAAATAAAATCTTTTATCATTAAAGTTTTGGCGTTTCTCAAACTTTGAAAATTAATTTGATGATTTTTGGATCGTCAGTGAGAGTGATATCATAGTGCATTCGGGGGACATGGGGGGTTTGATAGTGCCTGGATCGAGCGGGTGAAGGTGATGGAACCCGACCGACATTTTCGCTACTGCCAACGAACGTCAGAGAGGAACTCGTGTTCGTCGACACACGACGATGCCTTAACATTATTAAGTCCCAGCGTAGTGATTGGCTCCCAATGTGAGCTGGCCGAGGCCCAGCTGGCCTTGAGGAAGCCCAGAACTCTGAGTCGCCGACGGAGTGTGTGTGTGTGTATATATATATATACATGGATCTCTTGGATGACCTGCTGATGATGACGAATAGGATGCTCTGTGAATCATTTGGGATTCTGCAAAGTTTGACATGGTAGCATCCATCTCCTCAAGGTTTGTGTTAATAAGAGAAAGAAGGAGAAGAAAGTTGCAGATGTAAATAGGATCGAGTCTTGTTACCGTTATAAGAACGACCTTAGTAAGTTAACTTTAGGGAGAACTTTGAAAGTGCACACGTCTTTCGTCTCTGCACAATATAGTCCCCCGCACCTCCGACATCCGGAACTATTGTCTGTGATGGTTTGATCTTGGAGATATTTTTCGTAGCACCGCGATGGCCGCAAGCCTTCCTGCAGGGACGATCGGTCGATGTTCACCAACTGGATACCAATCAATAGCTCGCTGTAAGCAAGCTTTGTCTCTCGATTTTCGGGTGTAACTTGATATATTTATAGAAACAGGCAAAAACTTATAGGATACATACTTTTCTTCTCTAGTCGAGAAAAGAACGTATTCTTTAATTTTGCTTTTTTCATTATATTGTGTAATAATATTAGTATAGCGACACGTTATAAACTTTACAATATTAATTTTATATTCAATTGATGACAATTTTACGTGATATTTTAATAATATCGTTTTAAACAAAACTGGAATATATTACATTTGATAATGCCAAATTTCTCTTTTTCATGAAATTGTAATATAAAATGTAGTACAAAATATGGAATGTCCGCAATGTCGTAAAAGGCAACAGTGAGATGTCTGATTGGTATCCAGAGGATACGCTCCTTATCGAGAATAGAAGAAAAGGGATAGTCCGAGGCAGAGGAGGCGGAAGGAAAGTGTTAACGATTTAAGATGAAACGAATCAATTTTTTATAATGGCATGAAAGAGTGAGAGAAAGGGAAAGAGAGAAAGGAAGGCGCGAATATCAGAATTCTTAATCAATTTCAAAGTCTGTAAATATATATTTGCGATAATGTGAGGGAGTAATTAAGAGAGGCGGTGGAAAAAGCAGATACACGACGGATAATATGAGCGCGAGACTATTTGCTGATTTTAATATAGAAAACTTATATTTCATAACAATAGAAACCTTTTTTTCATATCTATGTGACATGAATAATTACATTTTTTTATCAGAATTGATTTCATACAATTAATATTATTACTCTATTTTATACAATTTATTGCAATGATATATACATCTGTGCACATGTAATTTTGTTACAGAAACTGTCTGAAATTAATCTTGCAAATCCGTAAAATTATGTTTAATTGTGATCAGATCAAAATAAATAGAAATGCATTATTCGATCAGTTACTCAAAATTATTTCAAATAGCAAGAAAACATATTGCAAGGAAATACAATTTTGAACAGAATAATATTCAATATATAAAATATATTTGCGATTAATTATTAATGAAGTTGCACTATCGCACGTATTTATACATTTTCTTCATATGATATCTTTTCCCGTGTATATACGTATTTATTATTTTTTTATCAATTATTTTAAACAATTCTTGCCGACACAATCGCTATTTAGTCTTTTAAAAATAGTTCAACAGAATGAATAATATTTATGGCCACATTTCGTGATTTGCATACGAAAATTTAAACGATTATATTACGAATATACCAGCACACATATACGTGCGGGATGCAATGTAGCTTTACGGAAAATGCCAATTGCAAGCGTATCACATACCGATTATAATTAACATAGCTCGCATTTAATCCAAACTGTGCATTTTAAAAACTTTGTGATATACGATCTGATGATTGCATGAAGGAAGAAGAGAGGAGAAAGAAGCTCTGTAATAATGCGTGCGCGTATTGGAGTGATCCACCGCCCTATTATAAACTTTTTTTCGAATTATATATATATATATATATATATATATATATATATATATATATATATAAATATTAAACGTATACATATGCGAGTTAAGGCGAATCGTCGATGATGAGCAACGTATTGTTATTATTGTAAATGTGTCATATACAGATAATAGCATGCAACAAACACACGATACACGCAAACAGTATACACGAACGTACGAACAATCGTATATACACATACATGTATACACGAAGGAGATAGATAAATTGAGAACTTTCGATAATTCCATACCGATCACGGCGAGGTGGAATGTCTCGCCTTCTCTTGTGAAAGCGAAAGAGTGTTTGTGTGTGTGTGTGTTGTGTATATGCGTGCGTGAGAGGGAAATAGAGAGAAAGTAAATAAATGAGAGAGAAAAAGAGAGGAAGGGAAAAGAAAAGCCGTTTTCATCTCGGTTATGGTTGTTGTAGCCAAAAATTGCGGGCGATTTGCGCGATCGAACATATTTTGCATAATTAATTTGATGTAGTTTACGGTTGTGTAACATGAAATTTTTGATGGAAGTCATTACATGAATTGTTTCAGGAATCGCCTACTGTCACTGAGCCATACTTTAAGAAGCCAAATTTAAAAAAATAGCAGCTCGTTAACGTTTTTGATAATATGTATTATCTATATTTTCTAATAATTTTAATAGATTTTTTGACTTACAGTATAAGAAGCTTTTTTGTAAGAAGATGAAGGAATTTCTTTTCTTTAACCAAACTTTGGCTTAATGTGCTGTTTTCACTGAAAATTGATAAAAATGGCAATCATTAACATAGAGATTGGCCTCTATAAATATATATATATATATATATATATATATATATATATATATATATATAAAAGTTTTTAATTCTTCTTTTTGATGTCAAATATTTATAACATTGAAAAATTGCGGAGCTAAAAAATTTGTTAAAAGTGTATATTTTTTATTGCAAATTTTAATTTACAGGTGAAGAAACTCATGCTTGCCACTAAAATTTACGTATTGCCCTACACTAAAAACATATATAATATTATTTTATTATATGTATATAAACTTATATCGTAATATTTTTTTTTTACATATAGGTGTCAGAAGGAAATAGAATATTTATCTTCGTAATGCTCTTGATAAAATCTCCGATCGCGCGATTGACTTGCCATTTTTTGCGGCGAACCACCGCCGCCGCGTGTGTGCGCGCGCGTGTGCGCGCGTTCCACCTTGTAAATAAACGTATGCGTCAAAAATGGACCAAGGATCTACATAGTGCAGCTCGTGCGTGTAAAATTGATCGGCAGATAGGATTGTAAGTAAAACTCTACGATGAATCTCGATTATTATAAAGAAAACCCCGTGAAACGTGGGCGAATTCAGGGGAAATTTCACGGAGATTCTCTTCTGCGAAATAATCCCCAATCTTCAAAATCAAGAATTGAATTAAATGGCCAAACTGACTTTACACGCGAGGCGTTACAAGTTGAGATTTTTCATTAATTTTTAAAATTAATTTTTAAATTTCATTAATTTTTAAACATTTAACTTTTCTGTTTACGGGACAACGGTTGAACTGTTATCTGTTTAATAGTAAAACAAATATTTTTGTATGATCTCTTCTATATATATATATATATATATATATATATATATATATATATATATATATATATATATGTAGTGGTTCTGTCATCAATCTGTTAACAGTGTGTTTCTGAATTTTTTTTCATTTTATCTGTAGATGTATATACGTGATTAATAATAATGTAAACTACGTAAATTGAAAGATGTGAAATGAAACTTTTTGCAATTTTAAAATATTTACAAAATTTTAATAAGTTTTCAAATATTGTATTTTGAAAAGCAGTGACGAGTATAAATATTTCATATTGCTTTCCCTTGTCTATGATTTCGAAGATTAGCGATTCGATTTCGCGTATGATGAATTTTTCAGTCAGTTTCTCGTCTTTTTTTTAAATTTATTTAATTTTTGCGGTGTAAATAAAACGAGCGCCGGCGCGGCGGCGCTGGCTTGTAATTAATTAATTAGGTGCTCTCGCGCCTCTTTTATATAAATATTATACATAAATGCATATATATATATATATATATATATATATATATATATATATATGTATATTATATACGACTTAAGAACATTCCACCACGGCCGCGCGGTATTATTTTTCTGTATCCCTGTATCAATGAATGCGCGATATAAGTATTAAGGACGGACTTTAAGGGAATATACGACTGTATTAAAATTAAAGATCGAGATAACTTATTATCATCACATTCGCCATTATCACGCCCATTATTATGATTGTCGTTGTTAATATCATTACGATGATTACCTCGCCCTCGGTTCTCACTATAGTCATCGGTGCCCTTCGATTACGATTATTATTAATAATCATAACTATACATTGTACTTGTCGCTGTTATATACATACACATATATAAATATATAAATATATAAATATATAAAAGAATATATATATACGAATGATATATATATATACATATATATATATATTAATTTAATAACAATAAAGAAAACGTGAAACACGTGATCTAGTTTGTATCACGGATCATTGATCCTTTCTTCAACCAATAATGTATCACCGAACATTGAATCAAGCCGATTATTAGCCGATTTATAGTACATTTTTCTTTTAATCTTGTTTAATTATATTTAAATGTGTGTTTTCATTTTATTTTTTAAATGTTCCTTACCTTTATTTAATTCGAAGCTAATATTTTCCAGGTTCATTGCTCATTATCACCAAATTGTAGCTTCATAGATATTTTGTTTAATTTGTTCAACATATTCATTCGTAATAAGTTCCCACGACAAGGCCCATCGCGGCGAATTCCGGAGTCTCAACTACATGAGTCGAGTAATTATCTCTCTGGATGTCCCATAATTTGCCAAAACTGATATACACATCTTGCCCTAATTTTTGAACGATCGTTATAATAATTACAACTTTGTATCTGGAAATAAGAAGAAATTGAATTGTAAGAATTGCTCAGATAAGAAACACTCTTCGTAATATATTTGCGTAATGATGTAACGATTAAACATTTTATATATATATATATATATATATATATATATATATATATATATTCATTTAAGAAATATATATATAGTAATCAAAGTATAATTATTAATTTCGGTTTCTAAACTTGATAAATTAATTTGAATTAATTCAATTTTATTTGAATGTTTCTAAATTATATTTCTGATTGAATATTTGCATATCAAAGAAGAGAAAAAAGAAATTTGTAAGTATTTAAGATGCATATTGATTAAATGTAAGTATCTGTTTAATTGATTGATAGATTACCGATCGTAATATTTTCTGCAAATTTTGTCCCGCATTTCTGCTGATATTTTCTCACAGATTTGCATACAAGTCTGAGGCTGATATTTCAAGTCAGTTAAATAATGCTGCATCACTTCCATCAGTATTTGATCAACGACTTCGCACTTGAAAGCTTTGTAAGGCTCGAGGCGGTAAGTATTTTGATATCTTGGAATCTGACAAATAATTTTTATAATTTTTATATATTTAGTATGTATATATATGTCACAACAATTAATTCAGTTTATGTTTATTTCGAAAAGAATTGTGACTAATATATCTTTCTTGCAATTTTATTATACTTTTATAATTATCGTTTAAATAATTATATATATTTTCATAAATTGCTACATAAGATTTATTTTTACAAACTTTATTTAATTTTAATTTGTAATACCTTGTAGCCACCTTTGCCTATACGAAAGGATAAATTACCCCTTGGGAACATACTAAGGGACACGGTACTAAGATAAGCTTTTGATTGAAAAGCTCTACCGACCATAGACCCTTTCCCTGTGGGTCGTTGCACTGGAAATAAATATTTTCAGGTTTTACGGATTGTTATCATCATATTAATGTTATTCAAGAAAACTTTTTTCAGTCACTTTTAACTAATCAAGATTTACTTGCCTATATTTTTGTCAGAATGTTGCTCCTGTGTCTCACGCATATTAAAGATCGAAAAAAATTATTTTAAAAATTATCTATATCATATACCGAATAGAAAT
This sequence comes from Cataglyphis hispanica, assembly GCF_021464435.1. Classification (NCBI taxonomy): domain Eukaryota; kingdom Metazoa; phylum Arthropoda; class Insecta; order Hymenoptera; family Formicidae; genus Cataglyphis; species Cataglyphis hispanica. The sequence continues at coordinate 2,569,433 of NC_065972.1, forward strand.
GAAAGTTAAAAAAAAGTTTATTTAGACTTTTGTTCCCTTGAAGTTAGCATTTATTTTACCGCCATCACAGTTCTATAATTTTTTTTACTAATTATAAAGACTTTTTATAAAATTATATTTTTGCATTTGAATTTCATTTATATGTACAAAGCAGTAATTTTTAGTCTAGTAATGTTTTTCTCTCGCACTAGTGCAAAGTACCGTAGCTGATTCACCGTTAGCGTTCTTAATTGGTTAAGTTAGGTTATGCCATAGGGATATAGGGATTTCTGAGACTCCAATCATGATCTACCTGAGATGCCATTTAAAAACAAAAATGGATGTAGGTAATCTTGTATTCTTATGTTATATGGTCTGATGACAAGTTCGCATTCGCATCGCAGTTCGTACGCACGGCATATGTTGATAGTATATTTGTCGACTTGTCAGAGATCAGAGATCGTATATTTCTCGTTCCTAGTCACGTGATTGATTTCCGAGGGCAAGCGGCGCTGAGGCTGAAGAAACTGACTACTGGCTTTCACGATAAAGGACACTCTGCAATAAAGATGAGCGATGATGATCGAGACATTGACATCGAGAGCGATGTAGGTAGGATGAGATTTTTGTGCGAGAAATTTTTCTAACCAAACTTGTATATTTTTTTCTCAGGATGGCGAGGATTCAGACTCCAGGTTGCGGCATTCCAACAACACGCAATATTTTTCTCAGGTGACTGTTACGATCTGCCTCTTCCATCGTAATTGAATCTTGTTAGTTTTGTGTGCGAAGATTTTCATCACGTGATATCTTTTACGTTCGATATTTTCACACTGTTATGATTAGCATATCTAATCAAATTAATGATGTAGATACAGTAGATTATTTTCATAGCAATTCGAAGCAATACCGTAATTTTTCTGCACGCTACTAATAAGAACACAATGCTCCCTCTGAGTTTTTTCATACAGATGGTTTTCATGAATCATGTGTTTAGTTTAAACTTTGTTAGATGCTTTAATTCATTTCCTTTAAGAAATGAAAGAGCAGTTATTTGTTTATGATTGTGTATTCTGTGTAACGCTAGGCAGAAAAAAGAGCACACCATAATGCTTTGGAGCGAAAACGACGGGACCATATCAAAGATAGCTTTTCGAGTCTTAGGGATTCAGTACCATTTCTACAAGGAGAGAAAGTTGCGAGCAGGGCGCAAATCTTGAAGAAAGCTGCAGATTACATTCAATTCATGCGGCGAAAGAACGCTACTAATCAGCAAGCTATAGATGATCTCAAGAGACAGAATAGTATTCTGGAATCTCAAAGTAAGTATTGTTTTATATAATTAATATAATTGGGCATAAAAAAAATAGTGTTTTGTTCTTCATCAATCATAAGTATCATCAATAAAGATATTAAAATATTGCTACAAGTTTTCAAATTAGAAGGAAAATTGCCAAAAACCATAAATCTATTTATAAAGACACTACATTTAAATTCATTTGAAGTTAATATTGTTTTAGTTATTTTTAAAAAAAGAGAAATCCCTTGTTCACAAAAAAGCTTTTTTTTCTCAATTATTTACATATAAAAAACTCGTACCTCGATATATTTTAATAAAGATATTAATTTCATATATTTTAAAAAAAAGTATTTCAGAGCTACTAAACTATAACATCCTGTAAAAAAAATTATGCTCTAATCTCGCTTATTTTATAGATACTATTTACAATACTTTAAGCAATTATTTTTCAAGATAAATCAAGATAAGTCAATGGGAAAAGCTGTTCAACACAAAGTATCTGCCTAGAATATACATTCTGTTATGAAACAGTGGCATTGTTATAGTTATAGATTGTAGAAAAAGTGAGAATGGAGTTTTATTTGTTTATCGATCGATTTACTTTTACAGTTCGTTCGTTAGAAAAGGCCAAAATTACCGGCAATTTTGCTGCCGAGACATGCGAGGTGACCAAGTCTGAATCAGTGAGTGGCTACAATGATACCGAGTCGGAGTCCTCCGACAGCGAGACTGGCCGAGCAATTCGACAACCAAAGAAGCTGAAGGTCACTGGCCTTCACTGACGATGATAGCCTTTCATTGACGATTTCATTGATGATACACTTGTACTTTCCCTTCTCTCGATATATTACTTTTGTATGCTGATCGTCTCTCTCTCTCTCTCTCGTTGGTTGATAAACATTTCATTGTATATTAAACTGTGTTGTGCACGTAGATAGATACATAAGTGATTTAGATTATATCTTGTTATGTACGTGATATAGGCGATTGCGAAGAACGACGAATATCAATATGTCCAACAAAGACTTATAATCAATCGTACAAGTTGTAGGTATGACAATTCTACATTTTAATTAGTCTGAAGAATGTAAATGCAGATTTCATTTGATTTTTCACTTTCTATTTTTACCGCGCGAGATACGATGATGATAAATCAAGATAATAGTATCTGCAATATGTTTGTGTTTGCAATTTAATGTATATACAAATATTTATTAAGCAACAATATTATATATCAATAAATATTAATACAAATAAGTCTGTCGATAGTATATATAATCGATCGCATTTTCTATTATTGCAATCAATTCTGTCTCCCCACCTCAAAAATCTGATATATCTATAAATATTATCGATACAGATTAATTACATAATCATTTTACTTGATTTATCGCTAATGACAGCCAGATGTTTTTATGCTACAGTACTATATTAATATACTATAATAATTTTGAAAAGATATTAAGGATTCTTTTAAAAATTATTTATACTTTTGAATAGCAGTACTATGCTTCCTTACAGTCATTGCAATGTATTTTTCTTTCTCTTTTTTTATTGCTTATTCTTTTTACAACTATCTTACATTTTTACTCAAACTTCTTTCAACCATCTCCAGAAAATGGAGACTGCATTTGTCGACATTAGATTGAGCAATCCAGGAATCTATTATATTCTAATGTTTATTATTTGAAAGTGTGCAGAACGTTTGTTGTGTTTATTGTATTAGATTAATTAATACCGATTATTTGAAGAACGATTTATAAAAAGCATCGATTAAATTGAAAGGATAAACTGTGTAAAAAAAAAACAGACTGATATTGCAATGAATTTTTTTATATTGAATTACAACATTTTTGAATTTATTAAACTTATCAAAACTTATGAGCGCGTGTTACTATTAGTATAAAATACCAAAAGTAAAATTTCGAATTACACAATTGTCAGGATGTAATTTATAACCGCGTTTATTGCGCACAGTCGTTGCGGGAAATCTTAATGTGACGAGAGAGAGATAAAAGATTGAAGTATCATTAAATTTATTTACGTACGAGTTATTTTACAAACAGGAAATGACACGCGATCCTAAAATCCTGTTCTTCTTAAAGATTTGACTAAGATGAAAAGTAGATGCGCAGTGTATGTGGATCGCAAGGAAATCCTAGATGCGACCAGCAAACTTGCCCTCTTCGATTTGTTCATCCCATTTCTCTACCCAGGCGTGTGGACACATCGATTTGTAAACTCTCTTAAAATACTGGCAGGGCTCATATTCCTCACTGTGCTTCTTCTTGCATCGATGGAAGTCTACGTAGCTCTGGTAACAGTATCTACAGATCATTACATTCAATTACAGATACTATTTTGATTGATAACTATGAGGCAAAATAGTTTATCTATTTTCTCTCTCTCTATATATATAAGTTTTTCTACACATATTTTTGGCACTATATCTCTGATAAAAATATAACTGAGGAAAATATAAATGCACAGTAAAATTCACATACATATAATGGATGAGCCATTTTAATGCGATAAAAAGAAAATGGCGAGAAATATGTGGAAATATATTAATTATATTGCTTTATTATAAAAAAAATCAAAATTCCTTAGATGCAAAGTAAAAAATTAATCATGTTATATATTCTTGACCTACATTGGTATTAATTAAAACTAGACCATTTTTTTTTATCCTTACCTGCTCTGATTTTGATTAGGAAACCTAGGATCGAACGGTGCAGTTTGCAACGTTTCCTCGGTGATCTCAGGAAACTTCGTCATGCTTGCAGCAATATAGGGCACTGCTTAACAAGTCATAAATTATTTAATCTCTAAATCTTAGCACAGATTCTCGCGGGTTGTATTTCGATTTCTCTCTTCCTCTTTCTATCCTCTTTTTACCCTTTTTAAGGGTAAATTCTACGTTTCTCTCTCGCTCTCGTCCATTCGTCTCTCAAAGCACGCGCGACACTATATCACAAATGAGTTCGCTTCTCTCGGCCACTTTTCCCTTCACCGTCATATATTTTCTACTTCAGAAATTCTTACACAGAAATATCATGATGAACTTGGATGAATATGAAGTACGCGGTGAAATGAAACAAAAGATACCTCCAGAAGCGATATTTGTTCCACAATTTTCTTAAGGATAAAACTATAGCTGTCTTATAGACAAAAGTTAATGAGCCAAGTATGTATATAAAGAGAAGGGACGACGCGAAATGTCCAAGTTATTTAACTAATGGTCGCGTGTTATCCTCCTCCTGGCAGCAAACTTCCCGATATTTTTTCACCTCCGCCATGTAGAGCGACCACGCGTCCTTCGGCTGCTCCACTGTCTGTTCTGTCTTTGGTTTCGCCACCATACCGGTCTTTAGAATCCTGCCACCTCTTCTCTTGCCCACCATCAATGGCGGAGGTACTACAGGCTTCTCCTCTAACACAGAGGAAGTGGTAGGTTTCTGTGCTGCAGGCTGCATTTGTTCCTGCATTTTCTTGAACATCTCCATAAAACTACCGTCATTCTTGAAGGCGTTCGGTGGCGGAACAACAGCCGCCGTTTGATGCATCATCGTCCCCCCCGCTCCCTCTCCGTGTTCGTCCAAAGCATCCGATTCGTACGAGGGTGCTCTGTTCGCGTGATGCCTGCGGCTTTCCCTGTATCTGTGTCTATCCCTGCTGCGATTACGACTGCGGCTTCGTCTTTTGTCCCTCGAGCGAGATCTGTTGCGCGACCTCGACCGCGATCTGTCTCTTCTGGAATATTTGCGCGACCTATCTCTATCGCGATCGCGGTCCTTATCGCTGGATCTGGATCGTCTGTGGGAGCGTACCGGGGACGATCTGGAACCGCTTCGACGACGTTTGCGTCGCTCCGGAAGCGGCGAGCTGTTCCGCGAAGATCTACTGCTCCGATGATGATCGATGCTTGGCGAGGGTGAACGTCGCGAGCCGACTCTGCTCTTGTGGTTGTCGTGTGGTGTACTGTAACTTGTGCTATACATAGGAGGCGAGGGCGGAGCAGGTGGCGATTCGGTATTCGACCTGGCGCTCCGTTCGTACCGCTTTGACTCCATCACGATGCCGGGCCAAAGGACTGAAGGACGGACACCTATAAGGATAGAAACTACCTTCCATGAGTTACACAGCTCATTGCAGATCTTCGCGCCTTCATCTGACTTGGGCTTTTTAAGTGTGTGCATTCGCGAGAGAGAGAGACAGGCGGACTTAGAGCGAGAGAGTATAATGTAGTCTCAATTAGTACCAACGAAGGTAATGGATAGACAGTGAGAAAGAGAGGACGCTCACTTAATTAATCAAGGGCATTGCCTGCGATCACCAAGCTGCGATTTATCTGACAATCTCTATCGTTACAAGAGGACACAGCATGGTGATTGCACTATTTGGCAGTGTGTCTCGAGGCAAGAAGGTACATATCTCAAAAGAGAGACATTGATCATAAAAAGCAGCGCTTTGCTTCGTATTCAATATCTACTCATTCGTAGCACCATAGATCTCAAGAAATGCAAAGACACCATAAAAACTACATCTTAAATTCAAAAAGAGATTTGACTCTAGTAATTAATCAAATCCTATGTAGCCAGATAATCACGGAAACTCCTCATCCTCGAGGAGATCAGCAGAAGGACGAAAGGTGAGGGAATGAAAAATTCTCGCCAGGCGACAAGAGACGAGGGAGATGACGTTTCAGGAGGATCCGGGATTCGGATATCGGGATGAGAAGAAAAGTGGAAGGTAGAAGCAAATGCGAGAGCCGTCTCTTGGATGACTTCCCTCGAGATCTACTACCGAGGATGGCGATACCCTCCCTATCTGTCCCGCGCGTGCGGATACGATTGTATCTCGTCGTGCGTCTCGCTGGATCGCCTAGTAATAAGTTACGCTAATTTATCTGTATGCTTAATACCTTAATCAGCCGTGCGGTTGGAAACAAAATGGCCACTAAGAAACACCGCGCCAGACGACTTCGTTACGTCATGCACCCTGACGAGAGATCCCTCGTCTCGCTCGATCCGCCATGAACGTAATGAACGTGGCTGCATACGCAGAGATATGTCGCGCATGACCGTCTGACAGATGACCGCGGATTGGTGGACGGAAATCCAGCCGACCAATCCGCGATCTTCGACGTCGATCTCCAACGCCACTTGGCTACGCTAGCTTGGCTAGAAATATTTTCTTTGCGTTTCTTTTTCTCTTCTGTTTCAGTCAGTTTATGGATCGTTAGAAGTTCGAATGCCAAGGACGCTAATCTGCAAAAATGCAGCATCAACTTTGCAATTTGCAGTTCTTCTGATGTTTTGTAAGTAAATATATCTACTTGCGGGATTTAATGCGTTATAAATATATTTCTGTTAAATTTGCTTGAGAAGGTTTGTAATAGATGACAAAATTCGGAGCAGAATTCCATTTACATTCTTTGTGTACCGGCATATAGGAAACATTTGGACAAGATACATATATTTATAAAAAAAAATGCATATCAAAATGCACACAATGTATTAAATTATGAGGCGCATATAATTATGGGTAGAATTTTTGATCTGAATTTTGCGATCTTCAAAAACGGTCGATGATATTAGCGCTCTGAATTATCCTCGGCTTTGCTTGATAGCGATAAATTTTTTTATCGATATTTTCATGACGATTAGTTGTTCATTTTTGCAGAAGATGACAGCAAAACATATATTTAAAATTATTTATACATATATCTTTAAATACGTGTACCCTCCCAAATAAATATTGATATAGGATATTTTCAATGAACATATCATGCTAAAAATTTTAAGCGCAAAAACATAATGACGCAATTTGCTACTCGTGTGAATTTACGCGCGAATTTCAATATTAACATTCCTAATTGATAACAAGGAAAATATATGCATATATATAAATAGTGATAGAAATTTCTCAAATATATAATCTGTATTTTTTTTTAAAGTTTTTTTAAATGATTTTTTTTTTTATAATGATACCCAAAAAAATTAGCTAACTTAATAATTAATTAATTTAATGAATTATTGTTAATTAATTTTTTTTTTAGTAGATTTATCAACTTTTTTCATATACATTGATTTCGTATATATCTCGATAATTTTGGACACATTATTCGTAGAGATGATTATTTTTAATTTGTAGAGATGATTACTTTTAATTTCTATATTAATTTTCTTTTTTTATCAATAATATATTTATAATTATAATTCCCAATACCATCGCTACGTCGTCAAATAAAATATAATAATATAGAATTTATTGAATAATTAAACGATTTCTTTCTAGGCTTCACGGTCACGATGTAAAAATAACGCTCCAGCTATTATGACCCGGCATTAAAATCTCCTGACGTCATATCTCTCCCCGGCATCGATATTACTTTCCGATGATGCCAGTAAACTATTTGGTTCTTCAACCATTTTTAATTGAATATATTAAATGTGGTATGTACATATATATATATATATATATATATATATATATATATATATATATGAATTTCACATACGATAGTTAATTGTTTAAAAGTAACTTTTATCATTAGCTCAGCCTCTTTCATCAATCAAGTATTATTTGACGATTTCAAAGTATCTAATTATTAATTGTGTAAATATGCACTCTCTCTCTCTCTCTCTCTTTCTCACTCTCTCTCTCTCGCTTCAGCAAGTTTTCTCTCTCTCTCTTCAAATAATTTATACCGCAAAAGGTTTCTCTAATTAATGAACTAATAGTAGATAGTATTTATGCAAATTTTTCCCAAAATTAAAATTTTTCTTAGAAGAAAAATGTATCATTAAATTAATTGCTTAAAATCATGTCTTAAAATCCAATATTATATATCTTTTAAAGCACGTCGTTGCATTTGGCGCGTAAAAATTCATGCTGATATTACGGGAATCGCGGAAGTTATTGTTTTGTAACATGGAGAGAGAGAGAGAGAGAGAGAGAGAGAGAGAAAGAGAGAGATACCAATGGAACAATTTCATCACGATGATGCGACGTGGAATATCTCTCTCTCTCTCTTTTTTTACCGCGCGTAGTCCTTGAGGTTCTCCAGACCGAAAGAGGAGGGAATCGTACACCAAGCTCTACGCGTTGTATGCGAGTTTTGACCTTGTGGCATTTGGTACCTGTCCGTACCAGCCGACGCGCATACAACTCCACACCCAATCCCACAAGCGCGCGAGCAAAATAACTAAGTATACCATCTCCTTCCCTCATTCGAATCCGTTTCCCATTCTCTCTCTCCATCTTTCCCTCCCTCCCTTCCTCTCGCTCGCACTTCACTCTCTTCTTCTTTCTCACCTTTCCTCTATCCGCTCGCTCACACACTCACGCGCGCATGCGTACATCGCCGGATCTTAATGGCGATGTAACATGTAACGGGGACGTCAACTACACGACGCGATAATGACGAAGTTGATATCGCGCGTCGCAAAGTTACGTCTTGACCTTTTGATTTCATTAAGGACATTGATTTTGTCTTCTTCAAGACATTATTTGTTCTAGTTTCTCGTACAATATTTGATTCAGGTCAAAAATTGTGAGTTATTGATATATGTATAACATTTGTCAATCAATAACATACGCATAAAACATATTATAATAAAATTACCTAAGAAAAGCATTACGTTTTCAATCGCTTATAATTCGAGACATCGATTTTTTGGTCCGATTATTAAAAAAATTGACTTTACATTTCAGAGAATAGATGAAAAATCGCTCGATATAGGATATCAGGGATAGAGCGTGTAAACACTCGTGTATGTAGATTTCCATCTAACAGCGCGATTACACGATGTTGCTGGGCTGAGAATCACGGAGAGGATGAATTCTTTAACAATTCGGAGAGATCTGAAATATTTCGGAGAGGAGGTAGAGACGTCACCGGTCACCGCATGACATCGCGCGAGCCAAGCGTATTTACGCGGGACAATGGAAAAGGTCGCGTCGCAGCAACGGCTGTGGCATTTGCGGCGTACGTCGCTAATAAACGTGTTCGCGAGAAAATGCGCGACGTATATTGGGCTCTGTAGCACAGAGTCGTGGACGGGACCTTTTTGCGAGGATCATGAAATTCTCCGCGAAGAAACACAGTTTGCGAATGTCTGTCGCGCTCATCTCAATGGTATTTCAGTGCACGTACATAGCTACGTACGATTAATCCAACAACCTAATCTGTGCGCGCGTTAATGATACATTTTATGCGTATATATATTTTATTTCCATTATTTCAATTATAAACCAGGATTTCGACATATAAAATTTTTTGAAGACAACGATTGATAGAGTTAAAAGAATAGCCTACGATACTTAAGTTTGCGAAAAATATAGAAATTAAAAAATTTGAAAATACAAATAATAATTTGAGTATCTGAATATGTCAGGAGTCTAGGAAGAAGAAGAATTCAGCGAAGGCTGATAGACGGCAAGAATTTTTGATTCATGATAAGAAATACAAAAGATACTGCAAGCATTTGCTTATTTTTGCAATTTATTATCATATTAAGTATAAATTTCTAAGTTACATTCTTTTATATCTTCTGCATTTGATGTAAGATAAGCGTGCGTTCAGACGAGAAAAGAGAAAAAAAAAAAAGAAATCTAAACGGATGTGTAAACAGAACTATTGTATTATAGTTGATTTTACGATGGTCAAAATCATAAGTTTCTATATTTCTTCAGTCTTAATGCAACGTGACGAAGTCCGGATACGCGGTAAACGTCAATTAAGCCGGTTTGTCTGAAAAGAGGCTTCGTCAGACAAGGTTAATCATCGTAACCAATGATTTCCCTCATATTTGTCCGTCCAGATTTAAAAACTGTTATCGAATACGGACATATCATACGGATCGTCGCGTCTTTTATCGTCGCGATGCCAACTCGTGATGAAGCTTCTCGAGGTGGGAGGCGGAAAAGCCGCAATTTTCAGTTACATCGCGGAATTTTCCAAATTCATTTACCTGATATGTATGTGTGAAACGATTCGACGTAAAGCTCTCGGAGAGAATTCGAGAAATCACAAGTGTCGTAACACAAGCCAGGAATAATTGCCATTCGTCGTAAATTGTCAGGAAATGTAGGCATTAATGATATATACGAATCGCGTAGATATAAAACGATGAAAAAGATATTCCGAGGATTCGATAATATTTAAAGATTTTTCCACTGTTGAGAAATGAAGAAACAGTATACTGAGCGTTTTTGTCGTTCTCGTGTGAAAGTTTCTTTCTACGGAAATTGTTCTTTTCTTTGACGCATAATCGCGTAAAACGCGTCGCTCAAATTAGGGGACTGGGTCCAATAAAAAGACCCTCTCGACTTTCGTTTCGCACGCTTGAACTCGCGGTCGTTCACAGTTTTCTAGTTTGTTTAATTTTCAAGACAAAAATTAATTCGCTAGGATGTTCTCTATCCCTTTCTTTATAAATCATTATCTTAAAATTATATTTATATTTCTAATTACATATTTATAGTTATAATTATATTTATATTTATAATTATTTTTATATTTATAATTATATTTATATTTATAATTAAAAAGAAAATTTTTTTTCTAATTATTTTATTATAATTATATCGTGCTTATAAATTTTTATATATTATAACGCACGTTGTGAAATATTACAGCGCGTTGTAAAAAGAAATGAGATAAATGGATATTTCTTTTTTTCTTAATAAAAGATTTTTTGATTTCAGATTCTCTTTATCTCCATCTCTCGATGATTGCCGACAAAAGCTGCAAATTTGAAATCGGAGCAAGTCTCGCGCGTTCTTCTGTTACCAAACTGTCGGGCGACGGGCCCTCTCCACCACCTCGGCTTGATTAGGGAGGGGCGCGATGGCGCCATGTTGGGTCCGCGAGCGGCACGCATCAGTCGCCCGATGACTGCGACCGTGTCAACGTCGTTATGCACGAGCCATGAATTGAACCCGCGTTTGCTCGTGTCGCGCGTCCTTTTCGTTTTTTATCTTTTTTTTTTAATTTATTCCTCGTATCCGTCTGTCGCTCGCGGGACGAGTTGGGAATTCACCGTCTGAACGAAAGTGAAGATCGGGAAGAGAGTTTCCGCGCGCGCCACTCGTACATAAACGCGTGCGAAAGTGTGTGCGTGTGACTCTTGTCGTCTACCTCTGACAGAGAACGCGGTGAAAGAGAGCGAGGAGGATCGACTGAGATAGAGAGAGAGAGGGACAACCGGCGTGCGATGGCTATGCGGCCTCGGCGCGTCGATTCTTCCGGTGGTGAACGCGCTTCCGGAAGTGTCGAGAACTCGATCGGGAGTTTATCCTCCGTGCGATGGACCGTCAGGACTACGCTCGTCGTCGCAGCCACGCTCGCCGTCCTCTTCGGCGTCGCAGACGTTGCAGCTATCAGATCGAGTGAGTTTTTCTTTTTTTCAATTTCTTTTTGCCGCTACGAGAGATCCGCTTTCGCCGATAGGGGAAAGCAATCTATCGATCATTTTCAAGTTTATCTTGAAAATATCCGCGACTACGTGCAAGGCGAAAAAGTAAAGATAGCAAAGGGATATCTCGTAATTTTTCGCGGACGATTTATGAACGTGTTTTTCGACTGTTGATTATATTAACAGTCAAATTTCTGGCCAAGTATTTTTTGTTTATATTTTTCTCGCTTGTTTTAAAATTGTTTGTTTATACTTTTTTTTGCCTCTCAAGCATTTCTTTGTAGAATGCTTGTTTATGCGATTTCATACCTCCTTAATCTTTTTTACTAAACATACATTTTACTTCTACAATAATGAATATTTATTATAGTATTATTATAAGTGCTTGTGAGAGATTACATACGAATAGAGATGTATTGATAAATTTGAAAGTTTAAGAAAACATTTTTGCTTTTAATTGAAAAATTTTTTTAAAGCCTTTGTTTTGAATTGAATTTTGAAAAACTTGATCGACATATTATAAACGATTTAAATATTGATGAGAAATAGGTGTATCCTTCGATATCACGGATATCAAGTGTGTCGATCTTGTCGGTCGGATTTGACCCACTATCAAAGTGGTAAAACGGTAAATACAACTTCATATAAAGAGGTCTTTCATGTTTTGACTTCGAAGATTTTTAGTTGAAGATTTTCGTAATAAGATTTTCCTTTTAAAACTTGCACTCGCGGATTTTAATTTGCCACATATATGCAATAAATAAGCGGCAATGATCGCTCGACATATTTTAGATAAATAAGTTTGTTATTTTCCACTTATTATGGCAATTTGATTAGGGCTAATATCGCTCAATCAAATACACTTTTCTATGTTGAAATTTCTAAATCTAGTTTTTTTTTTTTATTTTAATTCAATGATTAATATTTAAGCCTCTCGGCCTTAATTTATTTTAATGACAAATTTTAAAAAATTTATTATATCTTAATGATATATTTATTATATCTTAATAGATATTTCACCTTAATAAATATTTCATATTTAGTTTATCTGAAGAAAGAGACTCGAGAGAAGTAATATATATCATATATAATAAATATATCTCTCATACATTCTCCACGCTTTTAATTCGGTTGATTTTCTGTTTAATTAACAAAAGAATCGGTAGAATATAAATATCAAAAACCAATATTTGCATTTGTGTTTGTCATGAGAAGAGTCGACCACATATTGTCTTTTTCGGAAGATTGGAATTAACTTGCCATTTAACGGAATGAAAGATCAAGCTTGGCCGGTTCCGTCTTCTTTTCTTTTTATATCATGTTGAATACTGACACTGCCTACTGTTATCATAGTGCAAACTGTTACGTTTACTTTTTTCCTGCACCCGCGTGGGAGGGAGAGAGATAGGTGAGCGTGTGGGTCGAAAAGATGGGAACCGGTTTCACCCGCGGGGAGGGAGGAGAGAGAGAGAGAGAGAGAGAGAGGCTCCAGGAATAAAAACTTTAGTGTTCGCCCACGGACAGAATATTTGACCGGTTCATCTAGATCTAGGTTTCCTAACTTTTCGTACTCTTCTTATCAGCTACCTCTTCAGAGATCCACGTATATATCCACGTCGTTTTCGAAGGGAAAACCGGTTTTATCGGAGATTTCGTGGAAAAAGTGTGACACAACGTTCCCGTCTAGGTTGCGGAGGGATTATCAAAGGCACCGCGGATATATATTTGAAGGATCCTTACAATAACGAGATGCGCTCATTACATTTCTAATGATTCTTCATAAATCATTGACATTGTGAACTTCATTAACAGTTCTTAATCGGTATATAAATAAAAAGGCGAAACTTTTCCGCTAGAAATACCGTAAGCATACGCAGAAATTACGCTGACTCTGGCTTGTTTTATCAGAAAAAATAAACGCGGATGAAGAAAAAGCAACGTTACTTTATTTTACAATATTTGCAATATGAAAAAGCTTTAATTTTTTTTTAATGCTAAAATTAATTTTTATATTTATTTATTTTTAATTTTTATACTTATTTTTATTACATTTTTTTTTTATATTAAAAAAACGTACAAATGTAAGAAAAAAAAGTAGTATAAAAATATTATACTACAAGTTTGTAAAAGATGATTTATGAATCGTAATATATTGATGCGCAAAATCTTGCAATGCTCTTTTCGAGCGGCATTTCTTTTGCTTATTAATCTAACAATTGCTAATCTATTTTTCACGCAAAAATTCCAAATTCAACCTTCAGCAGTCTATTTTGATCGCAGACTATTTATAGACAGTTATTTTGCAGTCTTTCCGCAGCCATTCCGCGAGCGATATTAAATGAGCAATTTTTTTCTTGTCTACACACGTGCATATTATACACATAAATGCATACATTCATATTTGACGCATATGATACATGCAATCACGAAGATAACGTCGACAGCATCAGGGGGTAAATATCAATATGTTGTCGATAGGCTAAATTAAATCTTTGACCTTCTATCCCGATAAATTCGTTACTCAATCCAGAGTGCGTTTAAAATGTTATCAACGTCATTTAATATGTCAACTCGTATCTTTTTTACAGCGTAACAGGTGGATTTTATAAATAATATTTTATATATATATATATCTTTTCTTTTTTTATAATAAAACTTCCTGTTAGATTTTAAATTTTTTTATTAAACGGAGAACTATTGTTGCATTTTTCCACTATATGACTTTATTTTATTATCGTACAACATAAATTTACTTTAAAAATTTCGAATGCAAAATCTTTTCTTCTCTGACATGACATTTTTTCACATAATCTTTACTCACTATTAATGAGATAGCAAGGATACATAGTCACCTATTATTACTTTTATTTACGACAATGATCAGTTCTTTCCCATTTCAAAAAAATATGTAAAACTTAAAAGCACGATATTACGATCTTTTTGATAAAAGAAAAAGTAAAGTTGTTCAAGATATCGCGTTCCAAGGGGGGAGGGGAGGGGAGGTTATATTTTAAAGACACATCTTTCGAAAATTCTCTAAAAGCATCTCGCGAATGGCAAAAAGCTCAGGCATTGTAAGCCATGAGAGGGAACAAGTGGAACGAATCAGTGGGTCGACAAAACGACCTTCGTACTCGAGAGCGTCGCGAGTTTGCAAGCTCTGATTCCCGCAATGCGCGCAGAAGACGAGAAAGTTCTTTCCCCGAAGAGTCAGTGGTTCTTGGATGTATTTAGAGCCGATCTCTCCTTATAGCGACAAAATAATTTAACGGCGAATTTTTTCGAAATTTTCCAATCTATTGGTTGCTGTTAAATGCATCCGTTTATCTTCAATTTTTTACATTTGAAATTACATTCTTCTTGTTTGAATAAAATATGAAAAATTGTATGGATGGTTAAATATGGCATTTGAATAATTTTCAATAATCTGTACTTTTTGATTGAAATTTTCGAAATTTTTGAACGCGAGGTTCACGATCGATATCAACGGGGAGAAAATGAACGAGGAAGTTTTTTTCCTGTTACATAAATAGATTTCAAATGTTACCCTCAAAATTCAACGCGACGAACGATTTCTCCGAAATTTTCCGAGGAAAATTTCATGTCGTTCTCACACGGAACGACAGCATTTTTTTGCGGTCGGAGGAAACGACGTTTCCTGAATACGAAATCGAATAGCGGCATCGGCGGAAACTCACGAAGTCACGATCGGCGGATAGTCAACGATGTGGCCGGCTGAACTAACTCTCGTAATAAGAAGCAATGTAAAACGAGAGGAAAGAAATTGCAGCAAATGTTACACAAAAAATTGCGATAATTAACGGTCTCCTATATATTGTTTACAAGAGAAAAAGCTCTGTTTTTAATTCATATTTATAGAAAATAATTCCCAATTGCAATTTCTATTCCTTTACTACTGTTTAACGATCTTTGAGCTTGTATTGGTTTCATTTACGTCCGTCTAGACGTGACGTTTTATCACGTGTGATTGATCGGTCGTTGCTATATTGAAGCGTATTTTACCGTCTCGACTATCTCAAGGAATCGAAGAATATCATTGTCAAAAATATGTATTTGTCAAAATATTTATTTGCATATATGTACACAACGCACACATATATATATATACGTATATTTTTGCAATATACATATGAAGCTGCATTCGAATTAGAACATCTAACATAAGTAACATAATTACAATTACTAATCTCTCTTTCTCTCTGTCTCTTCTACTAATAATGATGTGAAAAAATCCGTTATTATCCACATACATTGTCAAATTCGACTCGTAAAACATGTATTGTAAAACAATGCACAAAATTCTTTTCCCAATGATAAGCAGAGCCCCATTGATAATAATACATACTATGTGACTTGAGATGGAGGCTTTCTCATAGAGAAGCCCGTTGTTCGAAAACAACAGCCGTTTAACACTGCGCGGACAGACGCGAGGCGTCGAATAAATTTATAGGTGAGGAGGGAACTCGGCGCGAGAGCGAGAGGGCCACCCGTTCTCCAACGTGCGGTTGTCCTTCTTCCTTCTCGCTTGCGTTTCTTGCGTTCGCTCGCGGAGAGATAGCTCGGGCTCTCCTCGTGGCATGGCAGGTAAAGTCAGTAGGCGGACACAGGTTCGTTCACCTCGGCCTAGCGGCCGACCGGATAGCGGGACCCTGGCTTTCCAGTGAGCCCGTCGTCGTCGCCGCCGCCGTCATCGTCATCCTCGTCTTCGTCTTCATCTTCGTCGTCGTCGTCGTCGTTGTCGCGTGGTAATCGCTGTTTGATCATACACTCGTGCAACACATTCGTGCAAATTACGTGTGCACGCGCCTCGTGCACTTATTTCTGTAGCTTGACACTCACAGGTACCAGAGTTTAAATGTATCTGTGTGTGCCGCGCGCTCTGTTGTCTCTGTCACATGCGTTTATTGAATTATTACGACGGTGGCCTGACGGTGTGGACTGGGTATTAGCCATCTACCTACCTTAATTGCATTCAACCGGTCGATCAATTTTGTTTCTCTTTTGCAAATTTGAAACGAGTCGTTTTATCCTAATTTTGACAAATGATGTATTCTTGTTTGAAGATATTTTTTAATTATGGTACACATCTTTATTTTTTATTTATAGTTTCATTGTGATTTTTTTATCAAGAAATCTACTTGTAAATTTTCTGCAAGTAAGTAGAAAGAGAGGAACTAGTTTTTTTTTCATTTATATTTTTAAAATCTTATTCACCGAAATCTTTCATTCAGTAATGTCATAATAATTTTTATTAAACTCGTAACATTAATATCAACGACATGTGTTTTAATCTGATTCAATATTTCTAATTGAAAAAAAAAATCTGAAATTCTATGAAAATCATCTCTCTTTGCGAAATATATGATATAAAATACGTTTCCTTGTAATTATAATATCAAAATATGAATTTGTATGTCATTACATCAGTTATAATATCTGATCTTTTTTAATTAAAAAAGAAGTATATTTCAAATTTTTACTGACATACTGAAATTGATTATATTTTATCAGCATGTATTAAACCGGCGTCATAAATTGCAGGAAGTATACAAGCGTATCGTAAAATTGTTCGATAAAGAAAAATTTGCGTCGGATGATTCGTCGTGAAAAAAATATTTATTGAATCATGTCTTCGCGTGTTATCTGCATATAAGATAATGGACGTATTTCATCATTACATATCATCAAAGACACGCGTTGCTTCTCGAAATATTCCTTGTGTATATAATCCGGAACTTATTTTAAAGAAGGAGTCAAGTCCTTTGTAAAAAGACTGGCCGAAGTATATATCCGAAAAATTAAAAATTTAAATAAAAAAACTGTCAGTCAGATAAATTCCCATTAAAATCCCAAGTTTTCTGGTATGAGAGATAAATTTTTTTATTTCATAGACGTATTTATAAAACTTAAAGCGAGATATATACAATGGATTGTCAAATACACTTCAATCAGAATGTCAATATAATTTAGAGATTTACCTATATGAGCGTGGGGATCTTCATTCCTTGCGAACTTTTCGTTTTTCTTTCCGCTAGTAGAATTCGCATCGTATGGCCCTTTCGCGCGATATCGTTGATACATTTTGAGCAATGCAACCGACACGAACGAGAAACGGTACATTTCCCCTCGTCGGCTTTTATAATTCCGTTTTATCGCGGATTACCGTACGTCCGTGGGTCACCTGCATATCGGCGAGAGATGGCGGCGAGCATTTTTCCAGCCGATGGCAAATTGATGCCAACCCCGCGTGGGAAACATCAACTTTCACCCATGAGACTAGAAGTGAACTCGTAGCGAGCGAGTGTAACGGCTCTCTTCGTTCTTTCAACGAATCGCGATCCAACGCTCGTTACACGGGATACCAAGAGAGGAGGAGAGGGAAATGAAGGCCTGCTTTGATCGTAATTCCAATATTTTTAAATAAATTTTTTAAGGGAGAAAAAAGGGAATGTCTCAGAAACAGGACCTACATTTTCAGAATACATAATGGATTCGCAATTCTTTTGTATTCAGCTTTACAGATGATAGATAAAAAAAAAATAGAAATTCCGAATTAAAATTAAAAAAAAAAATAAATTCCACACTTTGAGATCTTTTTCAGCTTCCGTTATTTAATAATATTAAATTATTAGATTAATCATGTGTGATTTAATTGGCCTTTAGCAAAACTTATAGCTCATTAATTATATCATGAGGTTTTTTTCGATATGTTTATATATGATTCACACGAAATACATATGATTCACATGAGAATGGATTCGTGTCGCAAATACCGTTTAACGATATCGCATAATGAATTGTTCGTATTTACAAAGAGTCGAGTTGTTCAATTATTCATGCGTTCGCGTTATCTATTGTCCATAGTATTGAAATAATTTGACTTTAAATAAATACTTTGTAGCTATAATCAGAGAAAATCTTTGCTGTATGCTCGAAAATTAATTTATTCGCTTCACAAATCGAGGATTTTATTTTCATCTATTTAATCATTCCTCGAATTTTTTTCTCCAAAACTACTCATTTTATCTCGATCTATGAAAATTATAGCAAGCTAATATATCTTTATCTTATCGAGACGAATCTTACAATTTAATAAAAAATATATGACATTTTCTGCAATCTCTCTTTGATCTTATTGAGGAAGACACGAGCGTAGGACATAAAGGGATAGGGACAGATGGAGAGATAATTGCGACGAGAAATTTTCGGGATTATTCTTTTGACGCGATAATCGAAATTAATCGACGCGAATACGCGCGATACATCCTACATCGCAACTACAGTGTCCGCAGTCTAGATTCTAACAGGCCGGGTTCTATACTCAGTCAGCGGATTCTTCGAGGTCTCGTGACGAGTGTGCATCTCGTGCGTGCGTGCGTGCTTGCGCACCCGAGATGCACCCGAGCGCACATGTATTACCTGCACATGCAAACGCCGAATTGCAGGACATTAAACCCCGATTGAATGTAGATTCGTGCTCGAACGAGCGCGGCGAATCGAAGGCGAGGCTCGCTGCGCCGAGTGTAGCGAGGAGGAAGAAATCCTCTTGATAGCAATGACACAACGTCGCATTGACTTATGACTTATATACAATCTTTACAATGTAAGTTATTTTTACATGGAAGAGGAATATTCCTGTCTCTCGTATCATTCTCATTCGAATCGATGAAACGGAGTCTGTGTGTAATCTCGCTACAATCGATTGTAAAATGTATTTTAATTTAATACATTTTTTATAAATTTTATATAGTGAGGTATCAGAGAGAGAGAAAAAAGACGTCTTGATGTATTTCATTATTTAAATTAGCAGTGATAACGTGATCTCCAAAGTTGTCATTAAAAATTTTTTTTTTTTTTAGGAAATTAATTTTTTTAATCGAATAACATTTAATTCAAAGCATGTAAAATTCAAAATGAAAAGGAAGATAAGTATGTGTGCAGAAGCATCATTAAATATTTTAAAAATTAGATTTTATAAACTGATAAATGTCTAACAATAAGAAATACATAGATTCTTTTTTTTCCTCAAAAATGTTAATGCAAAATGATGTTAAAAGAGTCAGAATCGTGCAAATTAAATTACGCGAAATTTTATTCCGAGAGGGAGGCGTCTGATAATTCGCAGCGCGTAATCGAATTAGCGCTACGATGTGGCACAGAAACGAAGAAAGGTCAATGGCTTTCGAGTGTCACACGAAAATCGAATTGTGACAGCTCGTCATAATTACGACGCGTCACTCGTTATACCGGGTGATTCGAACAAAACCGGTTAATAGTTAGGTGCTGGTACATTTTTTCGTAACGTAAACTCGTGACGTGGAATAGAGTTTCTATTTCCCTGAGTGACAAAAGCGAAGAATTAAAATTTTATCCTCGCGTAAAAGAAATTTATTACGTTGAAATTGAAGGAAAGAAACTTGAACCGATACATATTGACTCATTGTATATCCGTGATGCAAATACTTTTATAAGAAATATGTACGATCGATATTTTTATCGATCGTTGAGTTTCTTGCGCCTTGATACCTGCCGGAGGAAAGTATCGGAAATAAAAATTGCGTTTCCGCTCACCGACGTGTAACGAGCCAGACGTTCGTGCATTAGCACGACCGAGCGTTAATTACCTTAAACGTTTCGCTAATTCTTTCCATATCGCAATCTACTTAAAGATTATGTCTCGCGCGTGCGGATGCGTATTCTTAACCGCTCGGTGCATATTGAGCACATTTTTTCTCGTAAAATTTTGCGTACCATTTTCTCGCTTGTATCAATTATTTATAATATTTTTAAAAATTATTATATCAATTATTTATATCATTTTTAAAAATATATTCGAACTTCTTTCTTTCTTTCTTTATTTGATCGTTTCTGATTTTTTTATCCCGAAAATTATCATCGTCGATTAATTCGAGATTTCTTCTAGTCAAAAAATATGCAAATATACATATATTTAAGGTATATCCTCGCGCGTTAAAGCTTTGCATAATTAGCGAATAATCGGGAACTGTACAGCACCTCCATCGATGTAGAGTCTCTAACCGTGGAGAGATGAGAGAATTGGCGCGACGTGAATTACAGAGGCCTCGAGAGATTTCCCTTCACCGTAGAATATCAATCGTCTGCCGTGGCCTTGTACTGCGTACTACGCGAGCCCGGTGATACGACGATAGTCGAGTGGCTGCTGAATGACACTGGCTGTTGGCACATATATGTGTCGCACGCGGCGTTCGTTGATCCGCGCGAGTTGATCCAATTAGCGATCCAGGCCGTACCGTGTCCAAGATTTCTTCGAACGTTCCTCTGGACGCGCCGACGACCTATGCCACAATTGAATTATAACCGATCGTGCTCATCATTCGGATCGTTGATAAGAAATAACGCGAGAGAAGAAGAAAAAAGTTTTTTTCTTATGTTTTCTTATATTTTTTTCTTATATTTCTGTCCATTATTATCTCACCATTTTTTTTAGAAAAATATTACAAAGAATGTGTTTTAAAAAAACATTTTTTTTTATTAAATACATCCTTAAGGGAAGAAAAGAAGAAAATTGACTTATGGAATGGAATTTACGTATATCATTTAAAATAATATTTTTTTTTTTATTAGATTATATTTAATGTGATATTAAAATACGTTTCATCAAATTTGTCGGCGATATTTTTGTTTGTAGAACACATGGAGAGAGAAAAATGTAAAGAACTTTGTCTTTACATTTTACTTAAAATTAAACTCTTAGATCTTTGAGCTCTCAATTGAGCACACCTTGAATCCAATCGATAAACGTGCCTGCACTAATTGCTTCGCATATATATATATATATATATATATATATATATATATATATATATATATATATCTGCAAATATGTATAAGCGCATACCAGCCTCTGTCGTCGCTTACATGCCTTCACTTGATGCCGCGGCACTTGAGACCGTGTCTCTCGAATCGGTCTCAATCAATAATTGCCGCGATAATGACGCGGTCTTTTGCCTACTTAATTTACCTAATCATCGGTTTTGATAGTCTACTATCAATGATTTCGTTACTATCCAGTCACAATATTCTGGTCGCGATAACGAAATTGTACGCGGACGTCACCCTTGGAGAGATCCGGTTCTCGTCCGAGAAGGTATATAAGGGATATACACTTTCCGTTTGACGACAATTTTTTATTTATCCGACGCGATAGACGGGTTGCGTTATCTTGAGATGCACGACGCTCCGCTGTTGATGCAGCAGCGGTACTTATGACTGGGCTATTGCACCGTCTGGTACGAACGGCATTGCTGAAAGAGCATCCGCCTCTCACGCGAACGCGAAGGTGAACGCCGATGTCATATAGGATGCATGTGTGTGCTTGATATATACGTTACTTAACAATACATTATATCATTACTGAAACTTGCCATTATGTAGATACACCTGCGAGCATAGCGAGATGGGTGATAGCGAATGATGAATGGACCGATTCGCTGATAAATACAATAATCGTCCGAATATCTCTTGTTTTTGTGTAATTTTCCATAATTATAAATTGAAATAGTTTTGAAGCTAGCAGTCTTATTTATTGCTAATTTTTAATCATGAATTGTTTAGTGATATAAGAGTTTGATGCAAGGATGAAAAGCAGAAGGGATTGGAGGCGAAATTTTTATGTATGAATATTAGATTTAATTTGTTCTTGTGCTTTCAATTGATGTGAGAATGTTTCTCGCAAAAGAAATTGATTTCTTGTATCTCGAAAAATTGAAGAAGAATTAATTTGAAATGTTTCTACTGTTTATTTAGCAATTTTTCTAAACAATTGTTTTTCTCATGCGAGACAAAATATATTTTGTTCATCTTTCTCTTTCACTGAAGCTGACGATAATGAACTTTGAAATCTCAGTTTAAAGCGTGAAAAAAGCATCTACCTCAGATATTGATCGAGCGATATACTTTAAGAAATTGGACGCACTTAATTTTATTTCTCCGGATCTAATGATCGATAAATCACCTCCGAATGCGCGATGGATATAATTCTCGAATATTGATTTAGGAGGAATACTGTCACACATTTCAGGAAATATGACAGTACTCCTCTTAAATCAATTTTTATTTCAGGAAATGTGACAGCATTATCTTTTTCTCTTTGCTCGACGATCGACGAAAGTTCATTGCCGTGCGATGTGAAAATATCGCGTCGAGAAAGAAAGAAGGAAAAAAAAAAATGTCGAGCACGAGTGCATCACGCGTGAATATCGCTATCTGTCTTCGATATTTGCATTCCTACTCCGCAATGCACATTCCCTCCCGACTGCCGTCGGTGCTCTGCTCGTACCAGGCCGCGCAGCCTGGTACGAACGCTGCACTTCCAAGCCGAGGCTACTTCCTCTCCTCTGCTCTCCTCTCTAGTGCCATCAGTCTCTCTCTTTCTCTCTCTTACTCTCATTGTCTCCCTCCCCCTAATCGACAACTGCTTCTCTTCTCTCGCAGCTCTTTCTTTCTTCATCCACACACACACACACACACACACACACACACACACACACACACACACACACACACACACATATATATATATATGTTTTTTCTCTCTCTTTTTTCTTTTTTATCTTTGTCTCTCTCTTTCGGGATGCCTCTTCTCTTGTAATGATGAACGTGGCTTACTTACACATTTATGCTCTCACCTCCGTGATCTCCTCACTTTCCTTCGAATTATGGTATGTTTCTGAATGTCGCAGTAGAATACAAGATTACAATTGATGAGTATACACGCTTTTAATATTTATCTATTTATATGTATAAACAAATATGATATCTTGTCTATTTCCGAGAAATTAAGTTGCTTTTTTCACTTTTTCTATTAATTTCATAGATTTATGAATCTTTTCTTGAAGGAACGTTATATTGACAAATATAATTTTGAAAAAAATCGTCTATAAAAAGTTACCATATTATATTATTTTATATTATTTATACGTTTTTATACTTATATTAACGAATACCTACTAGGAGGATATTCGCATTTCGAAAGATGCGCGTGGCATTTTCTATTTACGTATACATCGCGCGTTCCATCCGCTCGAGAGAGCGCGCGTAACAGTTTTTTTTTTTCTTTTTAACATAAATCCCGACGATTGCACGGCGATCGCAGGATCGTTTTCTCGTCCAAGGACAATATATCAAGGATCCTCCCGCGACGGGAAAGTCTCCGTAAACGGGCCGTGATTGCCATTGCGGATAGATCCTTTTAAGAGAGATTGTATTTCCTTTCAAAATGCAAAATATATATATATATATATAAATTTAGAAAACGATATATAATATAAATGCGAGTCATACATACACACAAGGAAAGCTCATTAACTTTTCATGAGGATATAATTGGAAATTATCTTCCTTTATTTAGAACGTTAATGAGCGGGAAAAATTAAGACAATGGATGTAAATCTCCCAGAGTCTCATATTTTCATAAAAATATTAGAAAATATATTTTTTTAAATTTAATTTATTAGATATTTTAATCGTATATAATTATTGAAGTATTATAATGGTTCAGTGTGTGTATTATTTTATAATTATATTTTCAGAGAATTAGGAATTATTATAATTGCGTTATTTTTTTAGAGATTATATTTTTAGAATATAAAAAATATTTTGATAAATATTTTGATCTGTTTCTCTAAAATCTTGCTAAACATTACTTCAGATGATAGTATTTGATTCAACTCGATATTGTTTGGAAAATCGTTTTCTTTTTAATTCTCAGAACAATCGTCGTTGATTAGGAACTCTTAATGTGCATCGCATAATGCAAGAAAATTCTTAGAAGAATGAAAAATATCATTACTTGGATCTTAAATAATCATCTTGTTGAAGAGAGAGGCTTGTTTCTAAATTCTTTTTTTTTATGCTAATAATTTAAACGACGCATTGCATGATGATGCTATTCGAATATTAACGGCGACATATTTGCATAACGACATTCATGAAAAATTCCGCATCGTTATGCAAATGATCTCTCATTAGTCGATAGACAAAAGTCACCTGCAAACAAATGTTGAGAGATGAAGCGCAGCAGCTTCTTATCATGCCTTTTCTTATCTCATTTCACGAATTCTGCGCAGCAAATTAAGATCGTTTCGAAGCATCATCGTACTATGTTTGGAACTTTCTCTGCCGAATAAAATTCAAATATAAAATCTTATTAAAATTCTTCATATATTTTAATAGTTAAATTAATATTATATCTATTACTTTTAAATTAATTTTTATATTTAATCTCGATAGAAATTATTTTTTTTATATTATATGCTTTTGCATAATTAATTAAAAATATTAATTTAAATTCTGTTAAAACAGTTTATATGCGAAATTAAACATAGATTCTGATTTATTGTCTTGCAGCACCGATTGTTAGTTGGCGAAAAATTGTTCACTTTATATAATTTTCAATTGAAAAAATCTTATATATTATATTTAAAAAAAAAATTTGACTTGACATTTACGCGTATTTAGCGACATTTCGGGATTCAAACTTAAGTTGCGGTTTCTTGCCGTAATTCGAGATTCAATTTCCCTCTGGTATCTTATGATACCCGCGAACAATCGAGGTGACGAAATGTGCAAAAGTTCATTGGGTCTGAGGATTCACTCGGGCCAATCGAGGAATTCTGCCTTCTAATTCTATCCTGCGGTTACACCTAGAAACGATGGCAATTCTCCGTCGGCAGGCATTGAACCTTTCACCTATCACGGCAGCAATATTGCTTCTCCGCCGATCCCTTCATGCACTATGTTTTCTGTTACAGGCGATGGCTGCGGGGATAACATGTTCAGGTGCAACGACGGCAAATGCATACAGTCGATGTTCGTGTGCGATTATCGCGGGGACTGCGATGACAATAGCGATGAAATGCAGTCGTGTCGTAAGTATCGGAATCCCTTTCCTTGTCGTTGACCTTAAAATGGCCAGGATTAAACATAATTTTTATTACACCTCGCGGTGGTTCCAGAATTATTAGTTGCGTTGTTACGACTGACGAGTTACATTAGAAATACCGCGCGACAACATATATGACATATATATGAAACCCTCGGGGAAACAATCGGTCTTCCAGATAATACGTCTTTGTGTGATTGAAATCGATTCACAAACTATTAGTGTTCCTCGAAGAAAATGCTTTGGGAATCATAACACACTTTATAGTTTGCAATTTGCATAAATAATTAAGTGAGTTTTTCTATAAATTGCTCCTTTATCACACAGATGAGAATTATTATGATACATCCTGTTTTGACGCGAGGAAAATTCCTCGACATTCTTCGATGATAAAAGACTTGTCAGATTTTATTATCGTTATATTATTATATTTAATTTTATTTATAAAATCACATCATATTCTCCCGTAATATCGATAAATACATAGTTCGTAAAGAGCGACTAGATTTTTGAGGAAATTGGAGCATGTCTTCGAACGTGCAATTTAATCGAAAAGAATGCTCCACTACTTGATGAATAATTAATGATGAAGTGCTTCGTTAAGTAATAATAAAGAGGGATGCGTGTATAATTCTCGATCGCTCGCTGCCCCCATTACTCGCGGTGAAAGAACTTTCAGAATGAAGCCATCGCCTTCATTCAGTATTCCCAGCCGTCAAGTATTTAATGGCGTTACGGCCTGTGGATATTTCGGGAAGGGACACACGTGTAAAAAAAATGTATATTTTTTTCACGTAATTTATATCGTGCCATAAATTAAAAGTTGTCGAGAATTTTGATGTGGAAAAAATTGCATCTCGGATTTTAATTAGAAATTCAGGCGAAAACGAAATAATCTGACGTTTATCGCACAACTTTTGTAGGATGCCTCGCGAATTTTTTTGGGCGAATTTTGTTCCGAACCGTTGAATTCGGTTTTAAAGTAATTATACATATATAATCGCGGCCTTGAAGCGAGCCGCATTTTTTAGCCGCGCTCTTCCTGTTTGTCCGTCGATTCGTTCCAACGAATGGAATAAACTCGGCTCGAACTGTATACGGCTTACAGGTGAATCTCTCGCGTGCCGGAAGTGCTTCGACGAAAATCTGAGGTTTCCTCTCGGAAGTGCTCAGGCTCTTTGTCCAGCGTATTTTTTTCCATATGGTCGATTACGTGACCGCTTTTTGTGATTGAGCTCCTTATCATTGGATTTACATTGCAGGAAGCGTAATGCAATTTGTGCATTGCATTAGTCTTCCGCGCAAACAAGGATGAACCAATGTCATTCGGGGACTTGGAAAATGGAAGGAAGGAAATCTCTCTCATTTATTCGAAATAGCAAAAGTTTCAAAATATTCCTTTAGGAATAATTTTTAAAAATAATTTTTAAAACAATTTTTTAAAATAATGCGATATAAAAAAAATCTCTAAAAAAATCATTCTCTAAAAAGGCTTCAATCTGACTTCAATTTTAAGACTTTTTTCGCTGCATTTATTACGCACAGTGCGGATATTAAACTTCAGCTTTCTAACATATCTTAAATTGCATGAATTCTGCGAATATATATATATATATATCCGTTTCTGTAGACTGAAAAAATTTTTTATTACGGACAAAAGATATCGGCCAGGATTTTTTTCTCCTCGGAATTCGCCGCTCTTCCTAGATCGCCGCAGCGGTCGTTTGTTATGCGGGTGACAACGCAAAACCGGAAGCAAGGCTATGACCCTCTTTCGAGGACGGTGTGCTTGAAGTGCCGCATGTCATTCGATGAAACGGACCCACTGGCACGATTGTATCTCGTTTCGCGCGGAATCAATTCCAATCTCGCGAACTAGACTTTGCTCAATTTACATCTCTCTTCCTACCGATCGCCTTAATCAGTTGCAACGAAACTCGTTTATTCGAGCCAGAATTTACTTCAACATCTTCGAAACTCGCTTGATAAATGGACATGAATTTTTCGAAACGTTTAGAGAGCAAGAATGGGGGGGGGGACAAAGTTTCTAATTTATGATTTTATAAAAAATTCCGAAGATACAAGAAAGAAAAATGTCTTAAAAAATATTCTATCGGTATTTGGAAAAGAGATAGAATTGGAGCGATTGGATCCCGGTGGTGTGGCGCGATTGTCGGACCATCCGGTAATAAACGACCGGGGGAGCTTCCCTCGGCGAATCGACGACCGGCTGATTTTATGCCGGTGCAATTATAGCACCGGTGCGATCTGTTGCGCTCTCCCGTTGCATGAACGAATCTTCGTTCGTTGTTGCTGCTGAAATTTTGCAGCAGCAGCTTGTCTTGCACAGTACCTGCGAACATCTTTTTACACTGGTTTTTACACGGATAAAGGAATACTAACGCTGATAAATATTCAACGAGGAAGCTCCCTCTTTCACGTCTGCGAAGTATCACGAATCTCTGATCAGGTTGAAGACAATGGGAATTGTTAGAGACATATTTCGGGTGTCTGAAAGAAATTAAATAATTCAAGACGCGGACAGTTATAGTAATTAAGACAGCCATTGTGTGCAAATATTGAATTAATTAAATGAAAATTGTTTGAGTCTCAAAACGCCTCAAGATCAATTTATCACATTAAAAGATAAGAGAATTAGTCATCCTAATATTTGACATTCTTATTATTGCACACACAGATTACTATTAATTTAGATTTTATAAATTAATTTATATTTTATAAATACAAATTAATAAAATCTAAATTAATAGTAAGAAAAAAAAGATTTTATAAATTAATTTCTTAATCTTATTTCAGCACCGCCCGATTGCGAGGTCGGCCAGATCACGTGTGGCCAATACACTTTCAACAAGACATACTGCATACCTCCGCATCAGCGATGTGACAAGACCGTCGATTGTGTTGATGGTACCGACGAAGATGGCTGTAGTGAGTATAATTTGCAATTAATCTTTCCCGTTTATTTTTACCTCATTGTAATCAGGTCAGTTGAGGAAAAATTTCGAAAAATTACGCTCTTATAAAAAACGATGTATGAGTACTTGCGTAAAAAATGATATACTTCGAAAATCATAATAAAATTATCGACATTGATATGTTAAGTTTATTCTTGTGATAAATATTTATGGAATTTTTTCCAAAAGCATAAATAAAAATTCGTCTCGATATCACGTGTATACGATCGCTTATTCTGCGAATAACTTTATGCAAAACTATATATATATATATATATATATTTCTCTCTCTGTCATTGTCTTTCTCTTCGATCTGTAAACAAAAGTGCAAAAAAATTCACTTATTGACGATGAGTGATCTTGAGAATATCGATCGCGTTGTTTCAGAGACATTATCAATTACTGCTGTGTCGAGAATTATGACACGATAATATTATCGACGATGACAAGGCCGCATAAGAGCATGGCTAAGTAGCTGTTACATAGCGATTGGACAGATTCTTCTTCGTATTAGAATCACCAAATTATCAGCTCAGAGATTGTGAAAATGATTTATAAACATCCTACTAGCGCTACTGATAACACTTTTCTCTCTCTCTCTCTCTGTCTCTTTCTCTCTCTCTCTCTCTCTCTCAATGCAAGCGTTGCAATATTTAACGTTAAGAAAAATGTAAGAGCGTGCACTTTGTAATTATATCTCAGTTGTTATCGTAATTATTTTTCAATTGTTTCATAGAATGACATTTTGAAGTTTTGGAAAAGAACAGAGGCAATGTTTTTGTCTATCAAGACGTTCCGCGACTGTAATAACTCGATCGTGATTTTAAAAAATTCGCAAGCTTTGTTCCTCTTGCTTTTCTCGCCACTCTTATCTTAATATCGCACGAAGCAAGCGAGGAAAAGTCACGTTCCGAACTATCGGGCTCATTTCGCGCGTTTATCGGCGGTGCGAACGTGTCGCAACAGGTGATACATCGTGATACGGTCGCGCATTATGGTTTGTAGTTAATGCGAATTATCACGCGAGACTCTGCTCGGACTCCAGAAGCGTGATCAACTCAAGATCGGACTTTTGACGTTACGTTGTGTAAAAGTAACACGTGCGCATTGCTCGTCACGTTTCGCGTTTTCAAGCGACGTCGCTGGCGAAAATGTCTTTATCGTATACGGGCCTATTGATCCTCTTTAATTCTCCACATATTCATACGCGAAATAATTTCTTTCATAGACAAATAAATAAATGAAACATGAAAAAATTTAACACGATTTATTTTTCTTAACACTTTTACATAAGCATTAAACAAAACATCGATTTACATAATAGAGAGAACGCGAGGAAACATTTTTTTTTGTATAAACAAAGAAAGACAAAGAAATGATAAGAATGTGGTATATGTTACAGTATACAGAAAGTGCTATCCGGACGACTTTAGATGTATCGGAACTATCCCGGAGCTTTGCATACCCAAAGAAAAGAAATGCGACGGTTACCTGGACTGCCGGAACGGTAGGGACGAGGAGAGATGCGATAGCAACATGAAGCCGGCTTGTCGATTGGACCAATTCAGATGTAATACCACGCAACGTTGCATCGAGCAGAACATGAGATGCAATCACCGGGACGACTGCGGCGACAACAGCGACGAGGAAAACTGCAGTAAGTTAGCTGTTTTTTTTTCTCTCTTTTTTTTGCATTTGTATGGTTTGCTCCTCTAGCACATCATTACTCTTACTTCCAACTTTCACAAAATTTTGATATGCGATTTATATATACATTACTTTTTCTTATTTTTCTTTCAGTTAATTTATTTAATATTTTGTTTTTTAATTATATTTAGAAAAAATTACATTATAATATTTTTTTAACAGATATACAATTGTTGCGGAATTAAAATTCAAGTTACGACGATTCTTTTAAATCGATCATCAATCAAAATCTTTGCTGATTCACAGATTTTCCGCCCTGTACCAGTGACCAGTTTCGATGCGCCAATGCACTCTGTATTCCCATAGCATATCATTGCGACGGTTACAAAGATTGTCAGGATGAGTCCGACGAGAAATCTTGCACAGTGACAGTTTGTCCAGGAAACAAGTTTATGTGCCCGAAAGGTGCCCCGGATGGAAAACCATTATGTATCAATCGATCTCAGCTGTGCGATGAAAAGCGAGACTGCGAGGACGGAACGGATGAGGAAGAAGCATGTTGTAAGTGCATTAAATATCTCTTGTTACTTCCGATATTGAATATAAAAAATGCCAATATAAAAGAATCAGATATGTGTAGTTTAAAAGAGCTATTGTTTCTTTTTCTGATTTTCTGATTTTCTGAATGATATTAGCAGTCATTAATAGTTATATAAGTCTTAGTCATAATAATTGTGCAAAGAGAGAATTAATATAGGCATTAACAACATGAAAACAAATTAAAAAGCACGAAGTTTCTTTATGTTACAGCAACGAGTATGTGCGGCTCACTTGGTTGTCAACATAAATGTCAAGCGTCCCCTACTGGAGGAACTTGTTATTGTCCCGAGGGAAGAATCCTGGCCAATGATTCACGGATGTGCATCGGTAAGTTATTTAACAACAAAAATTTATTCAGCAAATTAAAATCTTTTCCGCATTTTTTTCCAGATCGAGACGAATGCTCCGAGTGGGGCTTCTGCGAACAGCTATGCGAGAACACGGATGGGTCGTACATATGTCATTGTGCGCCCGGTTTTATTCTTCATGGACGCAACAAGTGTCGTGCTCAGAACACCTCTGTCTTGGAACTTCTGCTTGCTCAGGACCGCGCGATATGGCGATTGAGTGCGACTGGCGAGGATCGCAAGATAATCGCGAATACCACCGGCGCCAGCGGAGTAGACTATCTTTACTCGCAAAATTTGTTCTTCTGGAGCGACACAAAGACGCGAAAGGTACACTCGGAATCTTTTAACTACAACATGCCTCAGGTGGACATCAGTATAGCGGGTTCCTGGGGACCTGTGGCTATCGCGGTAGATTGGATCGGCAATAAACTCTACGTGGTGGATTCCATCGCGCAAAAAGTAGACGTACTCGAGTTGAATGGACGTTATTATGGAATTGTTGTGGGCTCCAATCTTACCAATCCGGCCGATATCGCGCTTGATCCCACGAGAGGTCTCATGTTCATCGCCGACAGCAAGCAAGTTCTTCGTACTAACATGGACGGTACTAATGCATTTTCTGTCGTTTCTGAAGCGGCTTACAAGGTCTCCGGTGTGGCCGTTGATATCATCGCCAAAAGAATTTACTGGTGTGACTCTCTGCTGGATTACATCGAGACGGCAGATTACAGAGGTCGCAATAGGGTAATGATTCTCAGAGGTTTACAAGTGCCATCCCCAATCAGACTTACCCTCTTCGAGAACAGAATATTCTGGACGGACGGCACTAAACAAGCCGTCATGAGCGTCGATAAGACTCAAGGAGATTATTCCATCCAAAGCGTGTTTAAGGTACAAAAATGATAAATAATTTTATAAATTTACTTATATATATTATATGAAAGTATTTAGCATATGCTTTAGTCGCAAAATGAAAGTAAAAGTCAATTTGATTGACTGTAATGCTATTTAGCTAATGAATTCTCTCTTGAATTAATTGCTGATGATCAGATATTGATTAATAGCTATTAGAATCCTTTTTTTCTTGAAAAATAAAAATTGATAAAGATTCGAAGAATTTTCATTTATATTGTAGTGTTTAGTATTATAATAAATAATTTCTCTTCAGATACGCGACGCCAAGGCTATAAAAGTCTTTCATCCGCTCTTGCAACCCAGCGTTTCCAATCCTTGCGGCAATAACAACGGTGGTTGTCAGCACATGTGCATCGTTACCGCCTCGAGCGATCAAAGCAATCGATTAGGTTATCGCTGCGCCTGCCACATTGGATGGCGATTGGCAGGCGATATGAGAAATTGCAATCTGGTGCAAGAGTTCCTCATGTATTCCCAGCAAAGATTTATTAAAGGCCGCATACTAAATCCCGTAATGGAAGGCTTTAGCGACGCTATTCTACCAGTAGTATCCAGACGGGCACGATTTGTTGGATTGGATTATGATGCGCACGATCAATACATATATTACAGCGATGTTCTTCAAGATGTTATATACAGGATACACCAGAATGCTACCGGACGAGAAATTGTTTTGGCTAGCCAAAACGAAGGAGTGGAAGGACTTGCGGTCGACTGGGCTGCAAAAAACTTGTATTACATTGATTCGCGTAAAGGTTTGTTGATGACAAAGTCTTATTAAATCTTCAAATTTGTTATTAGTTTTCCAGTCGAATTAATTTGTAATATTATTTTTTGACAATTACTAGAGATTATAAAAAGATTTATATTTAGCTGATTGAAATTTTTTATTTTTTACAGGTACACTGAATGTACTGAGCACACGGAACGTCACATATCGGCGAACATTATTGAAAAATCTTAAGCGCCCTCGCGCGATCGTGATTCATCCAAATCACGGATACATCTTTTTCTCTGAGTGGGATCGTCCGGCTAACATTAGCCGAGCTCACGCCGATGGTTCCAACCTGATCGTTTTTAAGAATCTGACCCTTGGTTGGCCGAATGGACTCGCAATTGACTTTAACAAAGATCGATTGTATTGGTGCGATGCTCTCTTAGATCACGTACAACACTCGAACTTAGACGGCACGGACGTACGTACGGTGAATTCCAGATTGATACGACATCCGTTTTCCATCGCCATTCACGAGGACTGGATGTACATTACCGATTGGCGTCTTGACGCCATTATCCGGCTGCATAAAGAAACCGGCGAGCAAGAGGCTATCTTGGTACGCGAACCCGCTACCAACAGGCTTTACGGCGTAAAAGTCTTTAGTCGCGAGATTCAAAAAATGACAAATAATCATCCTTGCACTGTTAATAATGGTAATTGCGAAAAGCTTTGTTTCGCTATTCCGGATAACTCCTCACACTCCGATACTATCTCATTCCCTGGCAAGCCACCTGCACCGAGGCTTACTTCGATATGCGGATGTCCTTATGGAGAACGTCTTCAGGACAATGGCAAAAGTTGCGCCGCGGATCCTGACGGGGAACCAGCTGTGCAGGCTTGTCCTCATACTTGGGATTTTACTTGTGCAAATCAGAGGTAATATAATGATATGTACTTTTAGAATTGATAATTGAGATTAATTGCTTTCATTTTTGCGTCAATTAATATGTAACAAACTCCTTGGAAGAAAGAGAAAATTTAGATTTTGTAAATTCAATTCTATGCAACTGCAATAATTTTTAATATTTTAATTTTTAATCGATCTGTTTCCAGGTGTGTTCCAAAGTCTTGGGTGTGCGATGGTGAGAATGATTGTTTAGACAACAGCGATGAAATGCAAAACTGCACAAAACCGACATGTAGCGCAAACGAGTTTCAATGTAAATCCGGTCGCTGTGTACCAATGACATTCCATTGTGATACCGAAAACGATTGTGGTGATTATAGTGACGAGATGGGCTGTCCTAATGTTACTTGCAGCGCTAATCAATTCGCCTGCGCCAACAACCGTTGCATCCCCGCGACTTGGAAATGCGATTCTGAAAACGACTGCGGCGACAGCTCCGACGAGGGCGAATTTTGCGCAGCAAAAACTTGCTCATACTTTCAATTTACTTGCCCGCGTTCCGGTCATTGTATACCACAGTCCTGGGTGTGCGACGGTGACAGTGATTGCTTCGATCACCAAGACGAAATGGATTGTCCACCGGTTACCTGTCTCAGTACGCAATTCACATGCGCGGATCAAAAGATGTGCGTTCTAGCGTCATATAAGTGTGACGGTATTAGTGATTGCAACGATGGTTCGGATGAAGTAGGCTGCCCGTCATTAGCACCGGATCAGTGCAACGTCGATAAGCAATTCCGATGTGTCAGTTCTGCAATCTGTATACCGAGGAGTTGGTACTGTGACGGTACTGCGGATTGTCCGGACAAATCCGACGAACCACAATCATGCGGAAAGGTTAACTGTCAGACAGGATTCTTTAGGTTTGTTATATTTTTTAATTATATTTTTACATTTTTATTCTTAGAGAACTTGAAATGAAATGAAAATTAAGAAAATGTATATTTTATTTTCGCCAAATTCGATCGATTTAAGTTAATCTAATTTGATTGAATGCCTCACAGATGTCAAAATGAGAGATGCGTATTCAAAGCGTATATTTGCGATGGTAAAGACGACTGCGGGGATGGTTCCGACGAGGACACCGAATTACACGCATGTGGTCCTCCTGTATTCAAATGCGAATCTCAACAGTGGAGCTGTCCAAACGTAACAAATGTCTGCGTAAATGTGACTAGCGTATGCGATGGTAAATTGGATTGCCCTAA
The DNA here is from genome assembly GCF_021464435.1 of Cataglyphis hispanica. NCBI lineage: Eukaryota > Metazoa > Arthropoda > Insecta > Hymenoptera > Formicidae > Cataglyphis > Cataglyphis hispanica. The sequence continues at coordinate 2,604,461 of NC_065972.1, forward strand.
TGGAGTGGACGAAGGGCCCGGTTGTGATCTTGCCGAATGCATTCATCAAGGTGGATTATGCAGTAACGATTGCATCCGGACTCCATTCGGAGCGCAATGTGTTTGTCCAGCTGGCGAAGAGCTCATTGACGGCTATTCATGTCAGGACATGAACGAATGCGACACGCCGGGAAGATGTTCGCAAATCTGCGTGAACACCAAGGGTAGCTACTATTGCAACTGTGTGGATGGTTACACGTTACAGAAAGATAAACACACGTGCAAAGCATATAATCACACTGCGGCGTTCCTGATTATTTCCAATAGACATACTATTTTGGTGGCTGATCTTCAGGATCAAGCATTGGAACGAGTTCCTATCAACGTGGAGAATGTCGTAGCGACTGCCAGTAATATGCACACTGGCACCATTTTTTGGTCTGATATGAAATTGAAGCGAATTTCGCGACTGGATCGCGGTAGCGATCCTCAAGATATCATCAGTACCGGTTTAGATTTAGTGGAAGGTCTTGCCTACGATTGGATAGGTCAAAATCTATATTGGTTAGACTCAAAATTGAATACAATCGAAGTAGCTAAGGAAACTGGAGTTGGAAGAATGATTCTCGTTAAGGAGAATATCACGCAACCTCGTGGAATGTGTTTGGATCCTAGTCCAGGTGCAAAATGGCTCTTTTGGACCGATTGGGGTGAGAATCCTAGAATCGAAAGAATCGGAATGGACGGCTCTAATCGATCAACTATCATCAGTACGAAGATTTATTGGCCTAACGGTCTGGCGTTAGATATTGCAAATCGTAGGATATATTTCGCGGATAGCAAATTAGACTTTATTGATACTTGTCTTTACGACGGCAGCAAGAGAATCCAAGTTTTAGCTAGCTCACATTATTTATTGCATCCTCACTCGCTTACGCTCTTCGAGGATACTATGTATTGGACTGATAGGCAGCTCAATCGTGTGCTTTCTGCGCACAAATTTAAGGGTTCTGATCAAATGGTGGTTTCGCATCTAATCTCACAACCACTTTCCATCCATGTACATCATCCAGTATTACAGCCTATCACTGCGAATCCTTGTGCTAATGTTTCTTGTGAACATCTGTGCCTCCTATCGCCTAGTAATCCAATGGGCTATAATTGCAAGTGTCAGGTAAGCAGTTATTATATAAGAGATTCTTAAATGTCATTTACATTGCGAACTTATAAAATTTTTGTCTCATCTTGTTTATTCTAGATTGGATTCAAATTATTGCCCAATGGACGCTGCATGGAAGAAGAGACGCCATACTTGATGATTCTCCGGGGCTCTCAAGTCGTCGATGTTTCCTTAACACCCGGAGAAAGTAAAACTGGATATATTACGCCTATTGTTGGCGTGGAAAACGGAAGATTTATCGACTATGATAGAAAAGATCGTATCATTTATTGGTTGCAAGGTATTTATATTTTATTAATTATTTTTTATTAATTATTATTATTATTATTTTATTTTATTAATTATATTTTAATAATCTTAGGTAAGGACGATGACAGTGAAAATGGTACAATTTATACCATTCCTTACAAAGGTGGTAATCGAACCGAGTTTCCCAATCCTTCCGGTGATACTGGTATTGTCGGTTCGCCCTCCACCATGGCATTAGATTGGCTTGGTCGCAATATGTTTATCGGCAATAAGTTTGCTTCTAATATCGAGGCTATCAAACTGGACGGCAAGACACGATTCCGTACGATTGTTTTGGCGAATGATGGCAACCGGACATCGGTGTCTAAACCAAAAGCGATGTGTGTGGACCCCATTGACGGTCAAGTGTTTTGGGTGGACGAAGGGGGCTTCGGAGTGCCGCAGAAGATTGGACGGGTGAATATGGATGGCAGTAATCCATTGGTTCTCATAGATAACCTGCGTGCTGAAGCCCTCATCATCGATATTCCTAGCAAAACATTGTACTTTTCATCCCAAAATCCAGTTTTCATCAAAGCCATGTCGACAGATGGTTTAAACGTCCGCACCATTCTTACCGCCGCGAACAACATAGCATTGCCCAAGGCGTTAGCCATCCACGAATCTCGGCTATATTATTTGGATCCGCATTACGAGAAGATCGAACGTATCGATCTACCTAACGGCGATAATCCAGTCACTATCATTGATAATGATTCTGAGCTTCGTACTTTGACCATTTATAAGAAACGTGCTAGTGGATCTCATCCTTGTCTTATCAACAACGGTGATTGCGAGCAGCTCTGCTTGCCTGCATCCGGAGGTACTCGTGTCTGTGCTTGTGGAATGGATTATAGAAAGGTCTCCGATACTAGATGCGAACCTTACAAGACATTCGCGGTGGTAACTCAGTTAGATGTCGCCAGAGGTTATAGTCTCAAAGACTCTAAAGAGGCCATGATACCCATTGCTGGAATTGGCCATCATATTCTACACGTGGACATACATTATGCGGGCAATTGGATATATTGGGTGGAATTTAATCGAGGCATTTGGAACGGCATCTTTAGGTAAGATAATGCTATTATCTATTTTTTCAAATGTTCTGATGTACAAATTTTTTTATTCACGCAATTTTTCTATAAAGATATTTAATATAACAACTAAATATACCATTCATTTTTTATTTGCATTTCAGAATACGACCCAACGGTACAGAGTTGCAACAGATAATCAAACAAGGAATTGGTTCCAATGGAATCCGCGGTCTAGCTGTGGATTGGGTCGCAGGAAACTTATATTTTGCCAATGTTTTTCCTCATGATAACTACGTAGAGGTCTGCAGGTTAGATGGCTCCAATCGAAAAGTTCTTGTAAAGACGACTACTGACTCTCCTCGAGAGCTGGCCGTGAATCCAATCAAACGATATTTATATTGGATCGATTACGGGCAATATCCTCGAATAGGCAAGGCATTCCTCAATGGTAGCAATTGGTCCCCTATCGTGACGTCCGGTATTAGCACACCGCGTGATTTGACGATTGACCTTGCCACGCACGATATTTATTGGGTAGATTCAAAATTGGACACTATCCAGAAAGTGTCCTATACTGGCGGAAACCGAGAAATCATTCGTAGGAATCTCCCGAATCCGATGGGCGTCGCTATTTTCGGTGGCGACGTTTTTTGGGTAGATCGAAATTTGGCCACCGTTTTCAAGGCAAGCAAATTGACGGGCAACACCAGTCTTCCGATCCCCGTCAGGACAAATCTACAAAAGCTCAGGGATATTGCCATCTTTGATCAAAGCAGTCAACCACCAGATCCTACAAATCCTTGCTCACTGGTATTGAAATAAGTTTTATATATATTTCTTTTTTTTATTCAGAGAGGAGCGAAACTTTTTTAAAATAAATTTAAAATTATACTTTCATATATATATAAAAAAAACTAACAGAATTAATTTTTATCTCAGGTACCAAACGGCGGATGCTCTCAACTATGCTTCGCTTTCCCGAAGGACAGTCCCATGACATTTACTTGTGACTGCGCAGTGGGCAAACTCTCGTCTGATAATCGCACTTGCGAAAATGTCGATGAATATTTGGTGTTTGCTACGCGAACTGAGATTCGTGCTATCAATATCGATCCGCACAATACCAATGTGCCTTTTATGCCTGTTGGAAATTTGACAAATGTAGTCGGAGTGGACTTTGACTATCAAGATAAGAAGCTACTGTTCACTCAGATCCGTCCTTGGGCGAAGATCGCATGGACACCATCGGACCGACCATCCTCCTCCGATTTGCACACATTGATCAGTAAAGGAATTAACCCTGAAGGGATTTCGTATGACTGGACTCAGAAGAAAGTATATTGGACGGATTCTTCCAACAATAGCATCTACGCGATGGATCTTGACGGATCTAATTTGGTGATGATTGCACGCGTGGATCGCCCACGCGCCATCGTCGTCGATCCGTGCAACGGTTCTCTCTACTTTACGGATTGGGGTCGTTTTGGAACATCCGGGAAGATTTTCAAGGCAACTATGGCGGGGTCGCTGAAACGCGCAATTATTGACAAGGATCTTTCGCAGCCCAGTGGTTTGGCGATCGATTATGACGATCGGATGTTGTATTGGACTGATGCCGTGCGTGAGAAGATTGAGCGGTCCGATCTCGAAGGCAACAACAGGAAAATTCTTATCAGCGCTACCATATATCCCTTCGCTATTACTGTCTTCAGGGAGCATATCTATTGGACGGATCTTCAGCTTCGCGGGGTTTATCGAGCGGAGAAATACACGGGAGCCGACAAAATTGAGTTGGTAAAACGGTTAGAGGACTCTCCGCGTGATCTTCACATTTTTTCTGCTGCCAGGCAGCAATGCACCGTTAATCCTTGCAATATTAATAAAGGCGGTTGCGATCAGTCCTGCCATCCAGGCCTTAATGGTTCCGCGGAGTGCAAATGCGACGATAACAGTAGGCTTGTGAACGAGGATAGAATGTGCGTACCAAAGAATGTTACTTGCGATGCCAGCAAATTTGCTTGTAGAAACGGTAGATGCATCTCCAGAATGTGGGCATGCGACGGTGACGACGACTGCGGCGACGGCTCCGATGAGAATACCAGATATTGCTGTGAGTAGGACGCTGTGAATTTAACGTGAATATTTTCTAGAGATGCAGTTTGTTGAAAGAGAATTTGTGAATTTGCATGTTTTAGCTCATCATTCGTGTAGTCCGAACGAATTCCGCTGCAATAACGGCCGATGCATCTTCAAAACGTGGAAGTGCGATCACGAAAATGACTGCCGGGACAGTAGCGACGAGGAAGGATGCGTCTATGCGCCCTGCGCAGCGGGTGAATTCACCTGCGCCAATTTCCGATGCATACCACAGTCTCAAGTGTGCAACGGTATCAATGATTGCAAGGATAACGTCACTTCCGATGAGACACACGAGCGCTGTCCTCGCAACACTACATGTCCGTTAAATCATCTTAAATGCGAAAAGACGAACATCTGCGTGGAGCCTTATTGGCTCTGCGACGGCGATAACGATTGCGGTGACAATAGCGATGAGAATCCGATTCATTGTGCCCAGAGAACTTGTCCCCAGAACAGCTTTCGATGCCCTAATCACAGGTAAAGTTTTGCACTTGATTGATCGATAACGTTAATGACTAGATATATTTTTCAAAAACATGAAAAATTATAATAAAATTTGCTTTAGATAATTTATAATTCGCGACAAATTCTTTTTATAATTTTATTTCTATTTATAAATTTTATGTGTCGTGTATAAAATGTAGAAAACATGAACACGTAAAATACATACAAATCAAAATATATATCGATGCGCGTATATATTAAAACACGTGACGCATAAAATTATAAATAGAATTTTGTGTCGAATTTTTTCGCGAATTATAGATCGCGAAAGTCTTAAGAGATCTTAGTACAGAAAACGTATCATCCGTTATATGTAGGTGCATCCCAGCTACTTGGTATTGCGACGGAGATGATGATTGTTTGGACGGAAGCGATGAACCTCCTGGTTATTGTCAATCCGAGGGTAGAACATGTTTCGGCGATTTGTTCACTTGTGATAACGGCAACTGTATTCCTAGAATTTACATCTGCGATGGAGACAACGATTGTCTGGATAATTCCGATGAAGATGAACGTCATCAATGCAGTAAGTTTTACGATTATGCATTCTTTCTCTCCCTCTCTCTCTCTCTTCTTGTTGATTGATTCATTTATTAAAATAAGACTTAATTTTATTTATAACAATCCAATCTTTAGCGTTGTTATAAGTTTAAATTATTTTTTATTGTGTTTTTTTATTATGTTTTGATTAATTTCATTTTTAGACGACAGAAAATGCGACGAAGAAACGGAGTTCACTTGCACCGCGAACAAAATGTGGAATCGTGCCCAATGCATCCCAAAGAAATGGCTGTGCGACGGAGATCCGGATTGCGTCGACGGGGCTGATGAGAACGTGACTCTGCTCCATTGCCCGCCGCCAACCCCTTGCGGCGAGAATCAGTTCACCTGCGATAACGGGCGATGTCTTAATCGCAACTGGGTATGCGATCATGATAATGATTGTGGCGACGGTAGCGATGAGGGCAAGACTTGCAAGTATAAACCCTGTAGTAGCCAAGAGTTCACTTGTCAGAATTTCAAATGCATACGCAAACAATTCCGCTGCGACGGCCAGGATGATTGCGGCGATCATTCGGACGAAGTAGGATGTCGTAAGTAAAGTTTATAATTATCAGAAAAAAACAGAGAGAATTTTGATTAATTCTTCGAATTGATGCACCAGAAAAAAAATAAAAATTTTTAATCTTAAGTAAACTCAAATACTTTAAATGTACATATTCTTTCAATTTTCTTATTTAAAATGATTGATAAAAGTCACTATTATTCTACCTTTTAGCGTCTAGAGCAAAGAATACAACGTGTCCGAATCCGAAAGATTTCATGTGCGCGAATGGTAATTGCATCGATTCACAACTGGTTTGTAACAAGGAACCCGACTGCGCCGATGAGAGTGATGAGCCGCTGCACTGCTACGTGGATGAATGCGCGCGTATCGAGATGAATCAGTGCGGACACAAGTGTGTTGACACACCGACCAGCTTTTACTGCGAGTGTAATCCCGGCTACAAACTGTTGGCCGATGGCAAAGCCTGCGACGACATTGACGAGTGCATCGAAACGCCTCAAGTATGCAGCCAACAATGCGAGAACACGCCCGGCGGATATTACTGCAAATGCAACGAGCGTTGGTACGAAAGAGAAGCCGACGAGCATACGTGCAAGCGTAGAGACAATATTCAGCCGTGGATCATATTCACGAATAAATATTATGTCAGAAACATGTCGATCGACGCATCCAATTATAGCCTGATGCATCAGGATCTGGTTAATGTCGTTGCACTGGACGCGGATTACGCTCAGCAAATGTTGTATTTCTGCGATGTTACTGCAAAAACGATATATAGGTATGTCAGTGCTCTTGTTGTTCAATACTATAGTGCATGAAGATAGACGTTTTTTTTACTAATGAATTTACTCGTATAAGCAATTTAATTAATACTAAATAATTCAATTATGAGAATGAATTTAGTTATTAGAAAATTATTCTCAAATGACAGTTAACTTAAAAAATAGAGCTTTCGAACATGAAGATAGTATTTGCTGTTTTTACAAAAATAAACACGTTTTTTTATTTAGAGCATCAGTGAACGGCGGCGAAAGAGAACCTATCATTCGTCATGATAGTTTGGGTCTGGAAGGAATCGCTATCGATTGGGTTGGTCGAAAATTGTATTGGTTGGATCGTCACGCGAAACATTTAGATGTTGCCGAACTCGACGGCACAGACAGAAAAACATTACACTCTGGGATAGCGGATCCGCGAGCGATTGCGATTCATCCTGGCACTGGATATCTGTACTTTACGTCTTGGCATCTTCAGGTTGGATACAATATTAAACGCTCCAACTTTTTCGCAAAGGAAGCTTCTATATAATAATTATGTTTTCAGGCGTATATCGGTAAGATGGGCATGGACGGTAGCAACTTCACTCGAATTCTGACGTGGGAGGACAATATTGCTTGGCCGAATGCGTTGACGATCGATTACTTTACCGATCGCATTTTCTGGGCAGATGCACATCTGGATTATATCGCCTTTGCCGATCTCGAGGGCCATAATCGACGGACTGTTTTGTCCGGTCCTTCGGTGCCGCATGTGTTTGCTATCACCGTGTTCGACGACTTCATTTACTGGACGGATTGGAATCTAAAAGCGATTAGCAGAGCAGAAAAGTTCTCTGGCGCTCGTTTACAAGTGCTGCGCAACACTACGCATCGGCCCTACGATATCCATGCCTATCATCCGCTTCGACAGTTGCCCTACAATAATCCTTGCGCGAAGGACAATGGCGGTTGCTCGCATCTCTGTCTTATCGCACCACCTGCCAGCTCGTACTTGCTTGAAGGATATGGTCAGCCTGGTGTCACTTCTTACAAATGCATGTGTCCGAATCAATTCATCCTGGATAAGGACGGCAAGACCTGTAAAGCGAACTGCACCGCAGGCCAGCATCGTTGCGGACCACCCGATGAGAAATGCATTCCTTGGTATTGGAGGTGAGATATTAAAATATATTTAAATCGTGATATTTTTTTAAAGAATTTAAGAGAGGCTCACACGATAAAAATTATACGATAGATGCGACGGAGAGAAGGATTGCAAGGATGGTTCCGACGAATCAATGAGTTGTCCGCCGAGAAACTGTCGACCGAGCGTATTCCAATGCGCGAACAAAAATTGTACGCCGAGTGTGACGATCTGCGATGGAGTCGACGACTGCGGAGATAAGAGCGACGAAGCTAAGTGTGCGCTCGAATGTGGAGAACTCGAGTTCAAGTGCAAGTCCAACGGTCGCTGCATACACGATTCGTGGAAATGCGATGGAGACGCCGACTGTAAAGACGGCAGTGACGAGGATCCTGCTATTTGCCGTGAGTAAAGTAATCTGTAGTATTCGCGATTTAATTAAAACGTGCGAGTTTTGAAAAATCTAATCTATTCTTGCTTTTATTTTAATTCTCCATTTTATTCTCTACTTTAATAACTCCAATTATATTCTCTTTCAGACAATCGTGTCTGCGATCCGAGTACCGAGTTTAGTTGCAAGAACGGCAAGTGCATTCCTAAACTATGGATGTGTGATTCTGACAATGACTGCGGAGACGATAGCGACGAACCAGCATACATGTGCCGTCAAAAGAATTGCACGACCGGATGGCAGCGTTGCCCGGGACATGCAAACTATCGATGCATTCCAAAATGGTTGTTCTGCGACGGCAAGGATGACTGCCGCGACGGTTCCGACGAGCGTTCGGAGAACTGTCCAAAGTGCGATCCCAATATGGACTTCAAGTGCGCCAATAATCGGTGCGTGCCGAAACAGTGGCTCTGCGATTTCGCAGATGATTGCGGGGATGGCAGCGACGAGGCGGACATGATGTGCAAAAATAAGTACCGCGAGTGCTCCGAATCCGAGTTCAAATGTAGAAATGGCAAGTGTATCGCATCCAGATGGAGATGCGACGCCGAAGACGACTGCGGCGACAATAGCGACGAGGAAGAATGTCATCGGTGGGTGTGCAAGGTACGTAAATGGAAGGATGAACCGACTCTCGGTTTCGTTATAGTATCACGATGCAATATATATTTCTTTTACGTTATCACTTGTACTTCTCGTCTCGCAGAGCGAAAGCTTCCAATGTAAAAGCGGTCATTGCATCGCACCATATCTTCGTTGCGACGGAGCGCGAGATTGCCGCGATATGAGCGACGAACTCGGTTGCCCGCCTAGATATCCCGGAGGAAAATATTGTCCGCAATCCCGATTTGAATGTAACAACAATCTCTGCGTCTCGCTCACCGACATCTGCGATGGCACTGACGATTGCGGTGACAATTCCGACGAGAATCCAACCATGTGTGGTAAGTTTGTTACTAATAAGTTTTTTATGTAATAAAAATAGGAAGTTAATGCTTTGTATTACTTTTGTGCAGCGAATTTCGAGTGTGACACGCACAGACGATTCCAGTGTGCCAACCACAAGTGTATTGCCAGGTATCAGTTATGCGACGGAATTGACAACTGTGGCGATGGGTCCGACGAGAACAACATGACGATGTGTATGAAACAGACTCGTCCGTGCGACTCGATCTTAGAATATACCTGCGCGAATAAGAAATGCATCGATCGTATGAGACTCTGTGATCTTGCGGACGATTGCGGCGATTTGTCAGACGAATTGGGATGCCGTGAGTTCTATTCGTTTATATATTCTTCCGATTACGTCCTATCGATCATCATGGATTATTTCCTTTTATTATTTGCTTTTTCGCGTTTTCAGATCATACTCATCACTGTTCAGCGAACGATCGTGGCGGTTGCGCGCACGAGTGCCACAACATTACGAACGGCGGCTACATTTGCGCCTGTTACCCTGGTTATATAATTTCACCCGATAATCGAAAACACTGCGTGGACATTGACGAGTGTCAGACCGATCAACATCAGTGTTCTCACATCTGTACCAATTTGAATGGCTCGTACGCCTGCTCTTGTCGGCAAGGTTTCCAACTATCAGATAGATACAGCGGTGTGTGTCGCGTCGAAGATGATAAGATTGTCGTGCTGTTTGCCAACGGACCCGAACTCAGAGCCTATGATTTGCATACCAGAGAAGAGATGGATGTGATAGATAACGAAAAGAGAGTACAAGCCATCGATTTCGATCCCAGAACGGAATACGTTTTCTGGATTGACTCATTCGATAACATCATTAAGCGATCCTATATGATAAACGCCAAAGAAGGCCAAGCCAAGATTGGACACGCGCAAGATCTCAATATGAAGAGTATGTATTATTCAATTCTCTCTCTCTAGACTAGTTGATTAGTTGATTAGTTATTGTTTGTTAAAAATGTTAAAATATTCGATATCAGTTTCTCAAAAATTTAATTTAATATTTAATTTAATATCTTTCTCGAAATATTTCGATTCTTATCGATATTATTAATTTTTAAATTTTTAAACGTTTAAATATTCTTAAAGATTTGCATCTTTGTGAATCAAAGTTCTTAAAATTTTTTACAATTTAGAGATATTTATAAATCTCTCTCTTTTTCTCTCTACGAAATGAAATAATTAATTCATTTTAATTCATAAAACACATTTATTTTATTTGTGAACAATATCAGCGATATTTATTAATAATATTAACTTTTATAGTTGATTCGAAGCTGACGAGCTTGGCAGTGGATTGGATCTCTGGCAATCTGTATTGGAGCGAGGTCGATCAAACAGTTGCTCCTCCTCACGGTCGGATCAGGATGTCCAAATCAGATGGCAGATATCGGCGTAGTATAGTCACAAAGAATCTCGAACAACCAACATCGGTAGTCGTGGATCCCGAGCGAGGTGAACTTGTGTGGGCTGACGCGGGTAATCAACCAAAGATCGAAATAGCATGGATGGATGGCGATAGACGCAAATTGCTCGTGGCCGAACGAATCGCCAGTCCTTCGGCTCTCACTATTGATTACGCTATGGAACACACGCTTTATTGGTCTGACATCAAGCTGGATATTATCGAAGCGATCAATTTGGCCGGTACCAACAGAAGAATCGTTCTAAGGATGGGAACACCGCTTAAGTATCCGCTAGCATTGGACGTTTTCGAGAATAACCTTTATTGGGTCAACAAACAGACAGGCGAGCTCATTCGGCAAGATAAATTTGGCAGGGGAGTCCCGCATACTATCATCAAGAATCTTGCTAGTCCCGGTGGTCTTAAAGTCTATCATCAGCTCAGGTATAATACCAGTCTGAGAGATCCTTGTCACAATGATCAGTGCAGTCATCTCTGCGTAACGATACCGGACGGCCACCGCTGTCTCTGCTCGGATAACCTTGATCCTCTTGATCATCTGATGAGGGATTACAATGAGAGGCACTGCGATGCTACCAATGAGAGACCTCTGCCAGCGCCCAGAATATGTCGTTGCCAGAACGGTGGACGATGTCAGGAGGAAGATGATAAGGTGGCTTGCAATTGCCGTGAGGAATACCATGGTGAATTTTGTGAGATGGCGGCGGTCGCCGCCAGAGCAGGCGGATCCACTGCTGCTATAGTCATTCCCATAGTCGTTTGCCTGCTGGTTTTGTTCTGTGCTGCCGCGATCTTCATGGTTCTCAAGAAGCGACCATTGTAAGCGTAATAGTTTTAGATACAATAACGCAATTTTATTTCTTTTATAAAACTTTATTATTATTTCTAGCGGCAAACCTGGTGGCCTCGGCAGTCTCACGGGCGCTCAGAGTGTTTCCTTCCGACAAGGCAGTAATGTAGAGTTTGGCGAAGCTGCTCATGAAAGGATGGTAAGCTCTTTGCTTTTTTGTTTTAGAAAAATGAATCACATTAATATGATATATCAATAAATTTTTCTCACATTAAAATATTTTTTTTTAAGTTATCATTCATATTGTTTTATGTTTACAGGAACCGCTCGATGTAGAGTATAACCTGAACGATGTTGCCAATAAGAACCGAGACTTCAGCAATCCGATGTACGACGCGGTGAATATGGAGAGCGGAGCGACAAACGGTACCAGTGTTGGTAACATGTACGAAGCACCGGCAGAAATGAAACCCTCGAGTATGCAACATAAAGAACCCCCGCAGTTGAATCTAAAAAGGAGAGAACTGGACCCGACGCCCATCGACTCGGGCAAGGACACCCAGCAATTGGTCGAGGAGGACAAGTCCGAGTGCTAGGATTCATTTTTGTTTTCTATTGTGCTTCTCGAACTTGAACGCAGATTGACATATTTGACGACTGCGAAGAATATATACATAGGAACAAACGTAAATTAGTTTATCACTTCTACGTAAATAGTGCGGATTACTTGCAGCTGCTCGTACGTTATTTATTAAGCTGTTCACTGAGACGTTTTAACATGATGTGTGACGATTTAATTGAAGTTCTTTCTAGTGATCCCCGGATATGAGATTATCGAAATTTCTAGGATGGAAAAAGGATATCAACAGATTATATATATATATATATATATATATATATATATATATATATATATATCATGAATATAGAGGTTCTTAGATTCATGAATTTTTAAAAGTTGAATTTAATGTAAAATTCCTAAATTTTTATTGGAAATTTGTATATTATTTTATATATTTTCTTTATCCAATTTCTTTCATTTAAGAATTCAGGATAAAGAAATTTTAAAATGTGATTTTTGTAAGGATTTATAAGTCTACATATTCTTGCATCAAAGAACCTTGATACATAAATGGTCAACTTCCTAACTCGTCAGATCTAAGAATCTTTTACCACAGGTTCTTATCTCTAGGTCCTTTACACCAGGAATTGTGAACTGGCTTTAGGATCTTAAATTTTTCAAGAATACGGAACGACAAACGGCAATAGTCGCGAATCGACAACATCGATTTTGCGAGAAGTAGGGCGAAAGCGAATTGCAATAGGCACAATTGTGTCATTTTTTACTAGGTGTGTGATTTGTAAGTCTTGTAAATATTATTGCTAATAATAAAATATAACGCGTTTATGTTATCTATGTATCATACAAAACGCAATACATTCCATTCTATTTCGAGATTGTTACTGGCAAAGTGTAACGATAATGCGGAACACTTTTTTTCGATAGCTAGGGGATGTGTATGTGTATGTATATGTATATGCGCGTGGTGCTCGAATTGATGATGTATTCGATTCTTCGATAATCTTTTGGAATATCTGCCGTAAAAATATATATATGTATAGCTTGCGTTTTAATATTTTACTTTTTCTATATTTTAAAACAGCAAAAGTATAGCTGTGAAAACAAATAATTTGTTTCAATTTTATTTGAAAAGAGATATGTTCAGTTTAAAGATAATAATACACTTGTAAAATATTATAGTTTAATAATAATTCAATGTTATATATTTGTTTCAACCATACAATTCGAGCACTTGATGTATGCGTCGAAATTAATTCTCAACTACAAATGGAGATTTGATTTTTTTTTTTTGTAGAAAAATATTTTTAAAGCCCGAAAGTATTCTTTATTTTGTTTCCCAATATTTCCGTCATCATGTTTCTCTTTATGTAGTATAAAATAAAAAAAAAACAGTGAAATGTTTTATTAAAATTTACTATTATTTTCATACATACTTTTCACAATCAATTACTTCATAACCAATTAATTCATAATCGATTAAATTTATCATTTTCACAGTTGAAGATGATCCTACTGGTATTGAATCATAATAGTTGAGTGTTAATGAAACACGCATGTTTGTTCAAAAAGCTGTATTCTTAGCGGGATATTTTGAAAGGCGTGGCGGTTATATAGTATTTTGTATTGAAAAATAGCCTTCCGTGTTACAATAAATAGAAGCGTATAATCGCGGATGCGGGATATTTTACGCATGAACGTTATTAAGTGTTATCCTTGTAGATGTTATTACAGAGATTTTACGACAGAAAGAAGTATTTCTTCCACGATGAATATATGTTCGGTATATGTGCTCGATCGACATTGTACATTGCTCTAGATTATGTGTGAGGTGTTCTTTCTGCAAAAGACGGCTGAATTAAAAGGAATCAACGAAAATTGATATATTCTGCGAAGTCAATCTTGTGATTGTCGAAATCAGAGATTTATTTCAATATTTTTGCATGAAGTCCTATTTTTTTTCTTACTCCTAATTCATTAGTATCATTTTTCGTTTCCAAAAACATTTTCATCTTTTTTAAAAAATTGGCAAACGAATGGCAATAGAAAATATAAATGAAGTGAGCTATCTGTATCTAGTTCAAAATTTTATAAAATATTACATATATATATATCTATTTGAAATTCGGTTACAACGAGACGATTAATATGGAACGAATGCCTGTGTTCTTTTCTTCCTTTTAATGCATACAATCTTTTGCACGATCAGTAAGCGTGTAATTCTCCTTCTGCAAATCACGATTGCAATTTAATGATACTTATATCCTGATATTTCATGAAATGTTACGTTTTAAAGATTACATTCTTTCGCCCTTATGTTCTTAAAGTTGTTATCTCACTTTGTGTAGTCATTGTTTATTAAAATCGGAGATTTTTTATAATTTTCTGTAAATATCGAATAATTAAAACACATTGTTTGAAAGAAAAGTGCTTTTATTAAATAATGTCTAAAATACAATTTAATTTATATAAATTGAGAGATCTCTGAACGTAAGAATATGTATACATATGTAGACATACACTTCGCATACTAAGGGAGGAGAATTATCGATACTGACTCATCCTCCGAACAGATTATTATACATAAAAGTACATATAATATATGTATGTATATATATATATATATATATATATATATATATATATATATATATGTTTGTTGCAATCGACTTTGACCTGGGCAGGGTTCCAGAGTGTCCTAATATTATTATAATATATCAGTATTTTCTGTATTTTTCTATCAAGTTGTCAAAATAATAATTGTTAATATATTGTGCAAATATCAAACAGATACCGTCCAAGAATAAATTTTAAAGCTGAGAATTCAGTTTTCCCTATGCCTGTGTGAAATATCGAGCGCACACGTAATCATTGCACCCTTCATATGTCTGCGAACGTAAATTGCATTATTCGGCAATTCTCGTTCCCCCCCCCTTTCTAATTTTATTTAATTTTTTTATTCGATTATTCGATTATTAATGCACTTTTTTCACTAAATTTGATTATAATTTTGATATATTTAATATATTGTATTTATAATCGAATTAATTTCATTTAATCAAATATAGGTGATTTAACTAATGCAAATATATACTCGTTCGTATTCAAAAAAAGCTTAACATATATCTTAATGTAAGATCGTAAAAATTACTGAAAAATACATTTTTAATATACGTAAGCATTTAATAAAATTCACGAGTCATTAAAAAATTTAATAAAATTTTAATTAAAAGAAGAACACATATATTTATATGTACACACACATAATGAATATGAAAAATCTTTCTCTCTCTCTTAAACTCACAATTATTGTGTTAATAAAGATTAAGATTCTCATGAAATGATAATATCTATTCTTTCTTATTGTATAACAATAATATCACTCTGGCATATTTTACTTGCAAGTGATAAGGAAGAATTGTATTTTATCTGGCGATGAGAAATCAATTTCATTTGTATTTATGTATATATACATGTATGTGTTTTTGAGTTGCATTGTATGTATTGGATTACGTTCTATTACGGTATGGGTGCGTACACCCATAAATTATAGATCAAATATTTCGCGCATTTCGCATATAGATTTTTAAATGTATTTTTTTTTTTAGCTAATCTTTTTTCTATTCTATATGTATTATATGTATTATATGAACATCATATATTATCTCATTACGATATATATATATATATATATATATATATATATATATATATATATATATATATATATATGTAGATATTATATTCTCGAAAAAGGAAAAATGAATGAAAAAAGTTTTTGGTAAATTCAATCTTTTTCGATAAAGAGGCGATGAAAAAATTGAATTGTGCGCGTTAATTATATTTTTCCAAATATTAATTATTTTGAACATGCTTTTTAATTTATATTTTATATATTTGTTTTTTACAGTGTCTCTACGTAAATCAACATTAAGTATTTTATAACTCTGTTGGGTCCATCGTATAAATGACTGTTGAAATTTTGACGGAACGTATTTGTGCAAGAATTATTATATTGGATAATTAATTTTTCTCCCCTATATGTTATTTGTTATCATTATTATTTCCGAATTAAGTAAACGGAGTAACCTGCGAATCGATGGACCGAATGAATTGAGTAATGAAAAATCGTGACGTGTAAACCGAATCGTTTATTATTAATCAATTGGAAATGCGAGAATAAATAACGGAATATTCGACTGCAAATATTATATAAAACATTAAATATTTGGCAGCAAATAGTATCTCGGGGCAATAAAACAAATCGGTTAGCAAACGACCTAGCGTTTGTTTATGTTTGGCTAGAAACGTAAGGTTGTCATTATTCACGCAGTGAGTCTCGAGCAGACAACACATATATCATCATGAGCTGTATATACACGTACGTTCTTTAAAACGCTCATTCTCTACGATTAGTGATTCGTAACATCAATTATTAATATTAATACTAAATATTATTATTAATAAGCGATTATCAGCTTATATGATTAATTTGACAATCAAAAATTCGTAAATATATCAAGAGAACAGTTATTTATCCAAATGAATACTTTGCGCAATTTATTTATTCAGAACAGAAATCAAAATAATAAAGGATGACAATTATTAATTACTGCTCTGTTGCAATATATTATATATTCATAAGCTGTAATTACTTCTTTAATAATTCGTATATATATTCCTTGTATTTAAATGTAATCTCGCATCGCGAGATTACATTTAAATACAAGAAATATATAAATAAATAACAATCGATCAAATGATTAATCATTAATTTCTTAAGTATTAAACATTTCATGTCATTATTTATATTATATATATTTTTTTATAATGTACAATGTATCATGTAATTTATTTTATAATTAACAATGTATTTTGTAGCAGCAAATACGAATCGATCGATGTTCGGTGCTTGCTTTTTTATAATGTCCCTTGAAAGAAAAAAGAGATATGCGGTGATAGGTATAATCTTTCAATTATAAAATAAATTACAAATTATATTATATTACAAAATTATATATAATATAATCATTCCAACAGATACATCCTGACGTTGGAGGGAGGACTTAGTACCCGGAAGGTTTATCCTGAAGGAATAAAGATACCCAAAACAGACAATCGGAATTATATATAATAAATAATAATATCCATTAAAATAAAGTTTATTAAAAATTATTAAAATAATTTTTAATAAATGGTCATAAAATCGCAGGATCGTATATGAAGCGCAGAACGATCATGCTTACGCATCTGCCGGTTATGATGCTTAGTCGGCGCAATTGAAGGAGTTCATCTCCTTCCTCGGTCTTTAATAAAGAGATCAAAGTGGCTAGATAGCGGCCACTTGAAGTAACCAGACGAACAGGTGTCTAACCGGTCCGAAGACGCGATAAGCTGCGTAAGATGGTTGACCAATAATGGTGAAAAGATATATAAAAAGAGATATTTAGTAATGCGTACTATATATCTTCTCGCATTTTTCATTTTATTTACCTGCGATGGCACGTGATCGTGCAAGCCCTCGCTTCGGACAGAAGCGACCATTTCGCGCGAACAACACTGGGCGGTATCCAATGGTGTGTCAAGATGGTAAATTATTCATGACCGAGACGAATGAGTTAATAAGCTGTAGTACGAGACTCGGGTCGAGGCAGAGATGAGTGATCGTAAATGTAAATCAGCCGGGGAGCTACGGATACTCAGCCTCGCGTAACATGAAAGGGGCGCGGTATCGTCCGAACCGTTCTGGGACCACCCCCGCTGTCCATCCCTTCACGGTGTATTCTCTCTCTCTCTCTCTCTCTTCCCTTTTCCGCTCTCGTAAATATATTTATACTGAAATCCCCACGCATTACGCTCTTGCGAGCCGACCGCATTATCCGAGTTGAGCCGACGCGTATTAAATTCTGCAAAGATTATACCACGGTCTCCTCATCTCCTCGCTATAGATTTATTATATAAATCTGTAGATAGGGAAGGGAATAAATATCATTTTCGATTAATAAAAAGAACGACTGTTAAAGTGGAAAAGTTAGGATGAGGATATTTGTGACAGACGTGAAGGTGATTTTTAGCAAAATTTGATGTTCATTAATTAAATTTAATTAGTTATTGCTTTCCATGACCTTATGAGCATTATTGATTTATTCTTGAAAATTTTTTTCATGTTATCATCGTTATCAGACACGTAATTAATTTTATATATATTTTGATTTTTGTTTGAATAATTGTCAAAAAATCCTTTCCAATCTTGAATAATAATAGTTAATTTTTTTAATTAATGTTTAATTATTGTTTACAAAATTAAAATAAATATGTAGAGTAAAGATTTCGAAGCAGATTTAATAATTATCAGTCCAATCAGTAATTAAAAATAATGTCTAGTTTTCCATAATACGTCAAAATTTTTAAAATAAAAAAATAATTAAAAATGATAATTGTCTATTTTTACACGATTATTTAAATAACATCTACCGTGTCTGCTAAAACGCTCTGATAAAACGCAATTGATTAGGAATATCGTATGGCATGTAAGCGCGTTCCTATTATAAGCGGATCGTGTTACGTTTAGTTCGAGTTATTGGAAATAAAAGGAACAAAAGCCGGTATTCGATGAATTCAGTGCCGATGGTCGCGAATATTGGGCCAATAAAGGACCGGCCATAAAGCTCGGTCGGGTCGTGCATTTCTTTCAGGATATTTTGTCACACAAAGTGGAAACGCCGCTATTCAATACAGTCGCATAATTTGGCTAATTGTTTTTATTTTCCATGCAAACCGCCGAACTCTCCTCTGTGGATGCTTTTTCCATTAATTCGGCCAGCCAAATTGAGTTAATCTTTGACAAACAGAAAGAAACAATTGTTCAAAATCGTTCAAAAATCCATGGATGAAAGAAAACATCAACAATAGAAACATGTTTGAAACGATAAAAATTATTTCAATATTAATTTAATTCATATAATTATCAAATAAAATTATTCGTGTTACAATAATTAGATATCGTCAAATTAAGTCAGTATCGTAAAAAATTAAAGAATACAGAAATTCTTCTCGAGATGTAGAAGGATGTGTGTGGAATCAAAATTAAAAAATTTAGAATAATTCAAAAATTATTTATGTTGCAATATATTTTAACTTATTATTCGTTTTAATAAAATTTACTTATTTATTAATTTCTCGAAATAATTGCTCGCTTTGTAACGAATCATTAATATTGGTTTTATTAAAATATATTTGTTTTGAAATTATTATTTTTTGGGGGTTAAAAGAATTAAAAAATCGAAATAAGATATATCTGAAATATGAAGGAAGGGAGCTTGGGAGAAAAAAGGAAATGTGATACCGCAAATTTATTCGGAAGGCGGGAGTATGAAAAACAAAAGGATTCGCGTTTAAATAAGGAGCTCGCCGGAAGGCGGTCGGGCGTATTCTCGTATTCCATTGTATTTTTCAGCTTTGACTACCGGAGACAGTTTTCACATTATTTTCTTGCTTCCGCTATGACGACCGCATTGAGCGAAAAACTTTCCGGAAGTCAGACTGGCCTATGCTTGCTCGATTTACCTCGAGGCATAAAAGCTCGTTTAGCTTGTTAGCTTATTGTTAGTTGGAAAAGTTATTTTCGTGAAATTAGTTTTAAGCGCAAAACCGGCTGGTACCGAATCCTTTATGCCCTTTGTCTTTCATTTAGTATTAAATAAATTATTATAGTTGTCCGATTCCAGAGTTGATGTCAACCTTTCTTTTCTCTCTCTCTTTATTTTATCAAATGAAAGAATCACATTCGAGATTTTGTCGCATATCAATTTTGAATTTTATGAATTTTTATTATTTTTATTATTATTGTATGTATTGTATGTATTATTTTTTATTATTTTATTATTATTAATTTTTATTATTTTTGAATTTTATATTTTATTTTTTGAATTTTAATATTGAATTTTATTAATTAAACATGGAGAGATATATTCGATATATTTTTATCTTACAAGCTAAATATGATAGTTTTTTATTATATAAATTTATGATTCTTCGCGTCTTCATCTCATTTTGTAACTTTATTCGATCTGGAGATTAAGATTCACGGTAATTTAAATAAATGTATCATACTGAGCAGCCGGGATAGAAAGTTTGATATGAGTGTCTGGTCGAAATAAAAAAAAAAAAAAAGAAAAATAAAGTACGTACATGAGAGAAGTCGTCCTAGAACGATAAAAGCTCTTGGCCGTTCTCTCGAAAGTGTCCTTCACAAAAGTGTACTCGTTCGTCCCTCAACCCTCGAGCCTTCTGTTGTGACGATAGCCAAACGTGTTTAGGGAGACGAGAAATCTTGACAATCTGGAGAGGGTGTCCTCATCACCCCATCCGCTCGATTTGCCAACAAAATTGCCAATGAATCGTCAGTGGAACAACGAGCGGTTAACTTTACGTGTCTCTCTATTCGGAAAACTGGGAATGCTTGGAATATCAAATATTTTGGAAATTTTGAGTATTTGTAGTATCTAAAAAAGATTAGTCATTATTTGATTGTACATAAAATTTTGAATAGTTAAAAGAGAATTAAAACTTTATAATTAAAGTAAGTTATTTTAAATTACGAATTAGACTAATAATTATGAAATCTTGTTCGGTTACTCAACATATTTATTTCAATTATTCTCCAAAACATTAAATTAAAACTTAACAAGTATTATTCAAAATTAGAAAAGATTATGTTTAACAATTGTTCAAACAAAAAACAAGATATATATATAAAATTAATTATTCGTTATAATAACAATGACAGCTCCAAAAGATTTTAATTTTTTAATTTTAAGATTTTAATTTTAATTTTTTTCAGGAACAAATCAATAATGCTCATAAAATCGTGGAAAACAATAATCGAATATTTGAAATTCTGTATTTTGAAAATGTTGAGCTTGAAACTTTCGGCGTTTTAATTAGCGCACGTTCGATATTATTTCACATTGAAATTATTCTTAATACATATATCAATACTTAGAAGATTAACTAGGTTTGTGTCAGTTGCAATTCAGTAGAACTTTGAATGGCGAAAATGTTGGATGGAGCAGAATTTTCGCTCAATATATTGGATATTCGAAAGGTCAAATTTTCGAAACTTAGGTCGTGTTTCACCGATTGAATGCCTCTAATACCGTGTCACGCTTTACGAGAATCTTGAACGTCGGGAGGACGTTGAAAATTTTCCGAGCACCGTTTAGAAAGGATTCAACGTTGCTTCGGAGAGGAGAGAAATTGCGAAAGCTTGCAACGTTATACACTCTTATAATTGCGTATTTGCAGCCGTGCGTAACAAGACGCGGAATTTCGCCGGGAGCGTCACGCGCGTCTGTTTGTCTTTTTGTGTAATTCCTTCTAACAGAATTTACTACAACACGTTGCGTAACGTCACGAGGAAAAGCGGAAGTAGCATAGACACGAGCGTGTCATACGAGATAATGATCGCGAGGGATTACCCTCGGAGGTGGCCCTCCTCCTCCTCCCCCTCCGGCTCCTTGCCCCTCCTCCATCACATCTCGGGTCATTCCTCGAATTTCCTTCGCGTTGATATTGGGATAACAATTTGCAAGGGACGCGAATACGCAGGATGCCCGCGAGGGCTCGGGGGAACGTTCGAGGAATAAGGAATCGATCCTCTCTCTCCACGGTATCCGTCTAAGGGATCCACACTTGCAGAATCCGGGATACTGCATTCAGCTAGCTAGTAATAGTGGCGTGGTTAATAGACCGGACGGAGATTCATCGACTGATCGACCGGCTCTTCGACTCTTTTAACCCTGTCTTCAAAGGCTTCATTGTTGATACCTTCAGTCCAATCGTACATTCGACTGATTGTCAAATTTATTTATCGCTCGAAATTTTATTAAAAATTAATATAAAATAAAATTTGATGTTTCTCGAATTATTCGCTGATGTTGAAAAATCTTCTTCAATAATCACAAATGCAAGTTTGAAATAAAATGACACAAAGCATTATCATTCGAATTATTTAGATCCCTCAAGTGTAGAAGCCGTAATTTGGAACTGTATCTAAGGGGCGAGATAAGAGAAAGGAATCGATCATCCATGGAAATTCCAGGACCTCGGAGAGCATCCGAAGGATCCTCTAGGATCCCGATAGTTAGCACCTGTCGTCGATAATAGCGCTCTAACAATGAAATATCATTATAGCACCTTTCTAAAAAGAACCGAAAGTTAGACTCTTCCTCGTTTGAATGAGACGTCTGTTCGTTCATTTTTTCCTTTGTCACCTCCAGATCCAATTGCCCCGATTATTCGAAACTCTCTCGAATCTCTGGACGAAATCTCTGATAAACTTACCGGTAAACTTCGATTCGACGTAGCCCTGATTGTTAATTCAGCGCCGCTCGGTTTCCTCAACTTAGTTACGCAACATAAATTAAGACCTCGGAGTCGTCCGCTACGTTGCTCGTTCATTAGCGGTTCTTGCAATCGAAATCGCTCACCCTTCCATCGTGAATTAATAATAAAACGATGTTAATTAAAAGAGGAAAGCTCGATAATATCCATTTATAGATATAAAATAAATTTTATGAAGACAAAAACAATATTTTATAATAAATATTTTAATAATGTAAGTCTTTAATAAAAAATTTAATTTAAATATTTTAATAAATAATTTATATACATTTGATTTATTTATATCTCAAATTTTATAACTGTTCTTATTTATAATAAAGTAGAATACTATAAACGCGCGCTATTTATTGTGTATGTGTGTATAACAATAATAGTATAATTACTTACATAACATATACATACATATATACATTGTATAAATTAATATTTTATATTTTATATATATATATATATATATATACGTATACTTAAAGAGAACTTGCAATAAAATAGTCGATTCGCAAATCCGAATAATTAACATAACGATAAAGCTCTGTGATACATTAATTGTTTAATAAATAGTTGATCTATAATTTAACATATTAATATAACTTAATATTTCGTATATATATTTTATAATACGTAAAATATTTCGATAGCGAATTAACAATACCTAACATGGCGTTCGGCCTTGGCCACGTAAACATTGATGCGCTATTGTTTATGTATCACGACATTGTTATTATTCATACGGAGACACTTGAATAGAACTGTGGTGGGGTGTGACGCTCAAATTCCTTTCCTACGTGTTATCATTCGCACGGTGACACTCAAGCAGGAAGATAGTAGAACGCGAGACACTCCGTCAAATTTCTTTTTTAAATCAATCGTGATCAAGTATCGGAAAATAATTTGATATGATAAATATTAATTAGTTTAATATCTTAAATAATCAACATCATTATATCGCAACGATAAATCTCGAGGCGCGTATTTCGCGTGTGATGTATACACATATAAACAAGAATCGAAGTGACAGGAATCAAAATTATAAATTATTGATTTATCGCGATCTTTCTCCTTCTTTATAAACAATAATTATTTCTCTAAAAATACTTAAAGTTTAGTTACATTTTGTCCGATGCTTTCTCGTTTGACTTTTCGATTTAAATATGATTTAGATGGAGAATACTTAATAAAATAATCGAATCGCAGGTCAGAGTAATTAATATAATAATAAGCTTCGTGATATATTAATAGCTTATTAAATAATCAATCTATAATTTAAAATATTTGTATAATTTATTATTCCGCTTATATATACGTACACAATATATTTTCCGCTGCGTCAATAACATAGTGTTCGGCCTTGGCGATGTAAACATTAACGCGCTGTTGTTAAGATATTACGACTTACAGTCTTGTTATCATTCATACAGCAACGCTCGAGCAGTAAAGTAGTGGTGCTTCGAATTCCTTTTCTAAACGCGATCGCGACACATATTAAAATATAATTTACTATAATTATTATAATTAACAATTAATTAACTTTTAAAAATAAGAAATAAAAAATAATAATTCAATAATAGAGACAGCATAACTCTTACGAGTGGCGCATGATTTTGGCATCGTGTCAAATATCAAAAATCTTCGTATTCCTTTTTATGATATAATAAAGTGGTTCACGCAATTGTTTCGCGATCGCGAGTGCCAGTGTAAAGTATGCAATTGTCACATATTCGACTAATCGTAATTAACTGTGTTTTTGCGAGTGAATGTGAATATCATGAGAAAACGACAAAAGATAAACAAGAGAAGAAAAGGAGATCCTAAAAATTATCCGACGATGGAGCAGAGGTACGTGTGGTAAATAATTTCTACTTACTATCTATATTAATTTCAAAATATTATACATTGCACAGTTTTTTCGTTTCTTTAATGGTGTATGAAACCCAATCTAAATTATCGTATAATTTAATATACATATTTGTTTTTTTCAAAACATATCTACATCGCATCTCTTTTAATCAAGAGAAAAAAAAGATGCGATATAGATAATTTATTCTCAAATATAATTTCACGTTATATGTATATAATTTTTTAATATGATATATATATATATATATATATATATCATATTACAAAATGATATACGTATAATACCCTCCTAGGGTGTAACCTTGGCGTGGTGGGAGGGCATAGTACCTGGATGGTACCTTAAGGGCCTTAAGGCCTACTGAGGTATTGAGAAAGGGAAACCAAGCACCCAACGCCGTCGTCGCTGTCATCGTGCCGCGGACGGCTCGTCGTATCGTTAGTGCTGTCAACGTGCCGCGGACGGCTTATCGCGGCGTCGGTTCCGTCAACGTGTCGCGGACGGTTTTCGCGTCGCGTCGCGTGTCCATACTGCATTGCCACGAGTCGTACAATGACTCATATGTGGCACGCACATCTGTGGAGGACTTAGTGCGTTGCCTTGTTGCTCGTCATCGGAGCGTACGAGCAACGAGAGAGTCGCGTAACCGCGTAACCGCGTTTTCGCGTCGTCGCGTCTTCGCGCCTTCGTCTTCTATCCCGTTTTCACGATTCGAGGATCGTACTTCGTTGCCGACTAACTGGGATATCTCTCAGCGTTGCTATCGGTAATATATTAATACCCTATTAATATAATTAATTTTATATGATATTAGGTAACGTTAATACAATATTAATGTTATATATATTATATAAATATTTATGTATTAATAAATTTAATATATTAATGGAGACGCAACGTTAAAACGCCTCAGTATCGCGGCTGAGGTGAATGCCGGCCGCGTAGCAACGTATGATCATGCATAATATAGATGCGATGATCGCGCGGTTAATCAAGAACTTCGGTTCGAGAATTGGCTGTTGGGGGCACGCTCTGCTTCGACGAACGGTTCGGCCTGAATCGGTTAGAATTCGATCGATTTTGGAATCGTCGTTCCCTCATCTTGTACCGTCTATCAGCTGTACTGTATCGCATTGAGGATAGTTGGCTGTGTTTTATTAGGTTCGATTTTCGCTCGCTAGAGAAGCTGATTTCTCATCTTCTAAGTGATCTAAATTGTGACACTTAGGACTTGGGTATCTTCATTCTCGACCCGTCTCTCAGCCTTATGATAAGCGTAAGTTTCAGTCTGTATGATAGAAACTTGGTGGTTCTCTGTGATCGTTCCTAATGAAGTTCGAGTCGGCCCTCGGTGAGAACAAGCGCGGGCAAGAATTGAGCGTCGATTCCATCAATCGATTTCGTCTTCTTCCTTTGCTCGCTTAACCCTTGCTCGGAGTAATCGTGAATTCCCGACTTGTCGACTCGCAGTATGATTCTCGTGTGAAACGGGGTTCGATCGTACCGAAATTCGAAAGTGCGGAAGTGCCGCTCAAAGTATCGCGCGTGTGAATGTAGTGCGGAAGTATTTTTTAATAAAAGTGCGGGTGTGCCGTTTAAAGTATCGCGCGTGTGACCCAATCTGAGAGGAGGAGGAGGAGGTCTAGGAGAGGCATCGGGCACTGGTGGAGCCACCCTGTGGTAAGTAATTTTTTTATTTGCATATTAATTATTTATTAATTGCGTACGTGCAATTTAAATTGAGCAATTAATTACGTAATTTGATTTTTTATTTGTTATTTATATGGTTGAAATAAAAGAGAATTAGAGGGAAAAAGATTTTTATATAAAAAGCTATAATCTTATAAAAGTTTCCATTTTTAAATTATAGTTTTTATATAAAATGATTAGTTATTAGTCTTTTTATAAAATTTATAATATTATTTTATTAATCTGTTTATTATTATATGCATCGAATATAAAATTCAATGCGTACAATAAATTTTTTGAAATATTAATTATTTTAAGCGTTACTACAATTCTTCTATTTGTATGTTACAGATCAACGTAGCGACCCTAACATCCTGAGAGGAGGAGCAGGCCTAGGAAAGGCATCCTGCATCGGCGGAGCAACCTAAGGGTGAGTATTATTATTTGTATATTAGTTATTATAAATCCCGTACATGCATTAATTCGATTCGATCATTATTTGAATAGTTTAAACAAGAGAGATTCATGCTAAAGTTTTTATTAAAAAAAAAATAGTTTTCTTTTTTAGAATTTATAAAATTATTCCATATTTATATACCTTTTTATTATTATACGCATCGGATATAAAATTCGCTGCCTACAATAATAATTTCTTGAAATATTTATTATCTTAAGCGTTGCTATAATTTGGATTTTATATTTGTGTGTTACAGACAACGTAGTCTCAAGACCAAATCTCCGCTGTTGCGCATCAGTGCCGGTGAGTGACGAATTTTATTTTATTTTGAGGTGACGGATTCATAAATATTGTAGATGTAAATGTAGCTTGTAGATTATAAATAGATCCGTTGCCTCAAAATGGATGGGCTAGATTAAATCAAATAACTTTCAATAGATTTTTTTAAATATATATTAAAATATATTACGTAGATATTCAAAGTATAAATTTTTAAAAAATTTGAAAAAAATATAAAATATCTTTTTAATTGATAAATTTTATTTTGTATGTTTAACAAAGAAGGTGCTAGGAGCAATTTTATTAATTATATAAAATAGTAATAACGTATTTTTATATTGCACCAATTTTATCCTAATTTTTCGTAGCCCATCCATCTATATTATTATATAAAAGCTTTGTTTTTAATTGATGTAAAGCCAAATTATCAATCCATTAAATTATATAAGACACAAGAAATGTATTATTAATTTTCTTTTAATATAAACTATTATTATTATTATAAATAATACTTTTATTATAAATAATATATATTACATATAATATTATTATAAATAATATTACATATTATAATAAGGTTATATATTATCATTTCCATCAATTAATTATGATTGATAACTTGGCATTAGATTAATTAAATTTATATTAAAATGCATATGACAAACTGTCGTAATGTCTTACGACCATAAATGAGCGTAAAATTACGCTCATGCACCGGCGATGAGCCGGCAACGGAAGGAATTTTTCTCCTTCATTGACCTCCGATAGAGGCCGAAATTACATCTCTGGTTAGATGTAATCAGAATCAATATGGCCAGGATCAACGAAAGGTAGGTCCAACTGGCCCAACGAAAGATTCATTCTATCAGCGAGTAGGGTACGCGAATAGAGGGTACGTGAGTAGGGCACGCGGTTAGGACACGCGATTAGGGCATGCAATTAAATACCTCCTCCAAAATTTCGATGATCCCTTCATTCCCGCTGCGACTCAACCATCACGGCCCAACACAACGTGTCGAAATAATCAATCAACATCGCGGAAAAGAAGCAACAATACTTGCGAGCACCGATTTAATCAACCTTTTTTAAGAACGTGGATAGTTATATATTTACAATATCTAAAAAGAGCTTTAGATAAGATGCTGAGAGAGTTCAAGTCGGTCAATATTATGTTCGCCACCTCGACGCGTGAATGATAATTAATAGCCGAGGAATGTTGAGTAATTAATCGTCGAGGTAATTAATCGTCGGGGAATAATTAATAGTATGCCGCGGTAAAATAAACATGATTGAACCGTAATTTATTATCAGCAAACTCGACTAAACATTAAGCAGTGAATTTTATAAAGGGAGCCTGTTAATTATAATATTTGTTTAAAGCTTTTTTTTTAGCATAAATTCCTCGTGCATCATCATCGCGATTATAAATCATATAACTTTTCTTTTTTTAATCTTGAAATTATATTTAATACAGTTCAAAAAATATTTACAGCTTAATAATCAATTATATACCAGTTACATCAATTATATAGTTATATCAATTACATACGATCGTTTTATTATTCTTTTTATTTATATAAAACTCGCAAGGGACATAGATCTCTTATTCAGAGCGATTCGCCACTTCTTCTTTGCAGAAATCTAAAGCGTATAAGAATTATACGTGATTTTATAAACGCTCTCATGATCGCTAATATAACACGGGGTGAGATGTTAAACACAACAGGGTGTAATATTACATCATCGACGTCGATGTCGACGTCAACAACCTCGGGATCGCCGTCGTCATTCCGGCTTTGACGCATATTGCGTGGCGTTTATTAAACGGGCTCTCATTGACGTATTTATGGACGGTAATCGCGATAACGTAATGCCATATGAAAAAAAGTTATTTCTTTTTTCACGCTGCGCGCGTCAATTCTCCTTCAAATGCTGAATTTCTTTTCTATTTTTTATCAGTCCTTCTATCTGAATTTTTTTTTTTTCAAATAAAAATTATATTAGACACGAAATATCTTTAATTTGTTCTATTTTTAGTGTCTAAAAAAGTGACGGATAAAAAGAGTGATAAAAATTATCTCTTCCTCAACCTCTTCCTACATTTACATTTATGGCAAACTGTACCTTTTAATTCGGCATTCGGTTTGATTGGTTCGATTTGGGTTCGCCCTAATTCAATCCGGTTACCACGCAATCGGCATAACGATTGGTATTGGCATGCCAACAATTACATCGTCGAGACAGCCGCCGGGATTTTGACCCCTCATTAGCGCGTTTAGTGCCTTTCGCGTTCGAGCCGCGCGAGAACGTTAATTAAGACATCACGTGTAAGTCAATTTCTCTATACTTCGCGTAAAAACATTGTTTTGCATTAATAATTTTACATTTTGCGGTCTCGGCGGTTGAAAGTCATTTCCGCGAATCATTTCTTTTTCAGACCTTAAACGAAAAGATTAATCTCTGCCTCGAATGACGTCAACGATATAAAACTGTAACTTTCTTTGAACGGAAAATAAATCTTTAATTTTAAAATTATGGCAAAATAAATCGTAAATGATTATACAAATGTCACTACAATTTGTCACCGCGATTACTCAAGACTTAAGAGTAGTCTCTCGAGAGCGAAATTCCGCAAAATTGAAACAAGGTCGCGAGAGATCCGTCAAATATAATTTTAGGCAGGCAAAACGGAACTTTCATCGCTCAGTTCGACCAACATTGTCCGCGCGGATATTATTACTCCGAAGAGTAGTCGTTCGGGGGTCGCCTGTGAAAAGGGAAAGGTCGGAGAGGGGTTAGAGGGAGGGGGGGAGGGGGGT
Source organism: Cataglyphis hispanica (assembly GCF_021464435.1). Classification (NCBI taxonomy): domain Eukaryota; kingdom Metazoa; phylum Arthropoda; class Insecta; order Hymenoptera; family Formicidae; genus Cataglyphis; species Cataglyphis hispanica. The sequence continues at coordinate 2,634,287 of NC_065972.1, forward strand.
CAGTCGGGGAAGGTTCCCTGAGTAAACCCGAGGCTTTCCTTTCGACACGAGCTTTCGGGCATTGTGCTCGGGCGAGCTCGCGCACGTAAATACCATGATTGATGGGATAGAAACAGCCCTTGAATCGCCTCCGACCCTCCCCTCCCTCCTTCCCACCCTCCCTCGCCTACCTTACTTGCCGACCATTCTCGCACGAAGTTTACAAGGAGGCCACAATGGACCGAGCAGTGTGCCGCTTTTCCGTGCAACCCCTAGCGACGGGCACTTAACACCCCATCCATCCCTCGTATTGTTTGATTGTTCAATGGCACGTGCTGCGATCCAATCCTCCGTCCCTCCTCCCTTCCCGCCTGCCGAGCCGCTCGCACGGGCTCTTCCTCCCGGAACGCTTCTCTTGCGATTCAGCGTTAGTGAAGCAGAGTTCACCTTGGAGCCCTCCTTCGGAGACTCTCGAACATTTTTGTAGCGATTCACGACTCTTCAAAGAGCTCGAGGGAGATCCTCTCGAGAATTCTCTCCAAGGATCCTTCAGCTCCTATAAAATCCTTGGCGAATAGCGCATATGACGGTTTAATTAATAATTTATATTACGAGTATCTCTTTAATATTTTTCTCTCCGCCTTTCGTAAACGCATTTTTAAATTCACGGATTTTTAAATTAAAAGTTTATAATTTTTCTCGCATACATTAAAAAGCGAGAAAAAAGAGTCGAAATGCCGATACAAATTTTTTTCTAAGAGCTTCAGATTACATAGCGAATCATCGTGTCAATTTCAATATAATTAATATCAACACCGATTTTAATACATTAATAATACACGAATAATATTGAAATAAATTTCGAAAAATACCGCGATATTACACAAAAATATTGTATATAAGATATCGATTTTATATACTGTCTGATTTATCTCAATATTTATAGCATATCAAGATTTTGATACAGTTGTACTAATTATTCTGATAAGATCCTCATTAAGATGCAACGGGCAAAAAGCGTCCCGCGGCGGGCTAATTACTCGACGTTACAGGTGCATCGGCTGTAAAACCAGGTACACTCAGCCCGCAGGTACACTCGGCTAATTGAGTGGGGACAGACTGTCGCGCCCACAAAACCACCTTTCCCCTCCATCCCTCCCTCTCCCTCCCCACCACCACCATTTCGCCCCCCGTCGTCGGATCTTCAACTAAAAGTCAATAGAGAAACTGTTAAGCCGTAAATACACTCGTACATTCACAGACACATGATCGAATTAATAATTTGTGCAGCGTTTTAAATCTTCCTCTCGCGAGCTACTTTAATCTTTGCTTCGATTCCTTTGTGACATTTACAATTAGTTGCATTCGAACGTTTTATAATAATTATATTTATAATAATCTGTAAATTGTCTTTGCTTCGGTTTAGATATTGATTAAGCGCGTTATTAAATATCATTGTTTGACATTGTATTTTTATAATTTTAAAAGAGTATAAAAATAAAAAATTTTAATTTATATTATTAGTGTAATTTTTGAATTTTTAAATGATAGTTTTGATTAAAACTTTAAATGAAAAATTTCTTATGAAAAGCATATAATAAATCATAGTAAAATATTTTTTGATAATAAACATTTAATAAATATATAAATAACATATAATATTTTGTCTTTTTGATCGTATAATAAATTTATAATTATAAAGAATTATAAATAATTGTATAATTATGGTAATAAAAAAATAATTGTATAATTATGGTAATAAAAAATAATTATTATTACATTATCGGAAAGTAGAATATAAGGATAAACACTCGAGATTTCAATTTAACCAGCGGGTCTCCGTTTGATGGCTACTCGAGAGCGAGTGGGAATAAAACGTATATTGCACGGTCGGAGATCAAGGATGTCGATCTCGGGGATGCAGCGGATATGTATATACGTAGATGTATGCATATATGTGCGAGATGCATCGGTATTATCGTTCGAAATCCAAAGCGACGGACCGGAGCGCCGCAGAATTTTTATTCACGGAGCATCTTTAGAGATACGAGATCAAATTAGATCCAGACGTCAGATCAAAATATACTTACTTTTCTTCGCGCGCGTTTCTCCTCTTTTGACCTTTTTTCCGTACTTTTATTCCATTTCACCGCCGACAGCAAATACCACGAGATCATGTCACGGTGTAAAACATTATAATAAAAAATTATTATAATTTATAGCGGCAACGAGAAATTACATTTCTGTAAAAAGAACTTTCTTTTTATTTTTTTTTTTTTATATGTTAACAATATTTAATATTTTAATAATATTTTTATATGTAATAAATATTTAAAGAGAGAGTTTTGAATGTTGTATAAATTTTTTTTTACACAAATAGAAATATGATTATCATCGAATTATTCGAAAAATTGCAAAATGTAAATTATTTTAAAGCAGTAAAAGAAAATGTATATTTTACACAAAGCGTCAATCACGCACATTTTTGTTTACATTTTATTATAATAGTATTATAATAATATTATAATTAATGAAATGAAAATTTTTAATTACATTTATTTCAATTTGAAATTCATTATATCTAAAATTTACATTACATCTTATCGTTATATTTTATATATATATATATATAAATATATATCATTAACATATATTTCACAAAACGTACTTTAATATTCATCGAAGCAAATTACTTTCCGGTAATTAAAAATAAAAGAAACGAAGAGAGAAAGAGAGAGAGAAGTTCGCGAGAAAAGAGGAGAAACGGAGGTGCTGGAACAAGAAGCGAAGTGAGGAAAGGGCGAGACGAAGGTGGAGGCAAGAACCAGTCTCGCAACTGGGGCTCGAAGCTCGGAGATGGAAGGAATATACCCGTAGAATTGCACGTGATGCGAAAATTCGTTTACATGCTGCCGAGACTGGCATCCCTATAATGTCTACCAATGCCGCGCGTTCCATTCTGTTTGGATGACGAGTATTCCCGAGACTTCATACGAGCGTACGTATCTCGCGTTGCGGGTAGATAAAATGCTATCGCAATCTACCGCCTATTTTTATGATTTTAAAAGCGTCTTGGGATAGGACGTTACTCGTAATTTTTTTTTTTTTTATTATTGCATTTTTTTTTTTTTTAATGATAAAATAATGAAATATATATTTTTTTTCTGTCACTATTTAATTTTTAGCCTTAAAGTGTAAGATGTATCGTGGATCTCTTTGCAAGCTCTTGCTCACGATATATATGAATAATAAGTTGAATGAACTTTTCCATTTGCATCTCCGATCTTTCCCTATCTTATTTCACGACTGCAAATGTAATCGAATTTCGCACGAACGTCTAATGGCTGGATTTTGCGGGCTGCGTGACTTCTCGATCGTTCCTGTATCGTCCTTCGCGTTCGGGAGATGAATACGAATGGCGAGTCAACGGGGCGTACCTGTTGGTAAGCAGAGACGCAATATGGAATATCGAATGCACTGACTCGGCTGTCTCGGCCAGACATCCACCTCTCCCCCCCCCTCCCCCCTCCTCTCCCTCCTCACCGGTAGCCCCAGCCACCGGATGCATCAAATGCACCAAATGCAGCGCGATAACGTCACTCACAGGGGACGTAGGGTCGGTAATTCGGCAACGACGCGAAAGGGACGAGAGTTCGAGGTAGCTCTCTACCTCCCTCCCCCTCCTCCCCCGCCTCCCCGATCGGTCCAATCCGCGAGTAATTTTCGAAATTGGCCTTCCAGGGCGACGTCCGCGATCTGTCGATTCGACACACTGTGTGACCACATTGGCAAAAATCGGAGGGTTGGCGAGAATGATTAATCGTTTCATAGATGAAATACCTGCATTCGCAGGAAGTGGGAGGGCTCGACAACCGAAAAATAATGACGCTTACCGATTTGAAAGCTGGTGATTTTGGATGTTTTCAGTTGCGCTTCCATCATGTGTCGAGCTTTGCATCACGAAAATTGCAAACAATGTTTTATATTTTTGTAAAAAGAAAATTTCTCGTATTCTCTTAAAATTTCAAATTTATCGACGATCTATTATCTCGAAAATTTTGAGATGATTTTGAGATAATTTTTGACGTATAGTCCGCGAAGCGCTGTCTCAAAGTTTGAATATTGTATATTCAGGATTACTTATCTCCGCTCCGTCATTCGCGGCCACAAGCGAGCGTATACGTAAGCGAGTTAAACGTCCGATTATCATAAATGTTCGGGCGCGATGGTATGGTCGATACACGTATTGGCCAGCCCCCTCGGTTCTCACCTCGGCAGCGGAAGAGAACGTTTGTTTGCGATGAGAACGTGCCGAGAAGCTCGCCGACGAGCTTACCGGAAGTCAAGCCTTAGGAATAACAAAACGTCAGCGCTTCGTCGCTTCTTAGACTTCGGTTCCTGATAGCCCTCTCTATGCAATGGACTACCTCAGAATTCTTCTCATCCCATATTCCCAGATCCTAAGCTATCATAGTTTCAAAGTATTCACTCTTCCACGGATAATTAAATTTTATATTATAACGATGTAAATATCATGCACATAGATATATTTATTTCTGTGTATTTTATTTATATTATTATAATGTATTGTGTTATATTTTTAATTTAAAAAAAAATATATATCTTGAATTTTTTCGAACGAGAAATGAATACATTTAACAGAAATGCTATAAAGCCATCAGGCAAATGAGTTTCGTTTAATTCCACTTCGTGATATATAAATCCCTGATTGCCGATCCTTAGATCCTGAGATAGAGGATTATGCTGTGTCGTTCGTAACGCAAACTGGAGCGCGCGTTTCATATAATTGCGCGATAATAACCGTCGCAGATGTCGACTCGTTAAATTGTTTAATACATCGCCGCGGAGGATGGCGGGTGGAAATTTCCACAGTTAATTTTCCAGCTTTCTAAAAACGACTTTAAAGAAGTTTAAAGAAAGTTTCCGTCGATTATTTGCTCATTAGGAATTAATAACGTCCGCCGGATATACGTTCCACACACACACACACATATACGCACACACTGGAACACTGCCTTCGGATTTATCGATGGTTTACTCATTTGTCTCATCTTCTTTTTTTTTTTGCACGACTGCGGAGTTTGAAATTTTTGGCACTTGCGCAATTTGGCTTCTCTTGACTTTTCTTTATCAAAATCCTATGTAAACTTTTACGCTCCCCACGCACGGATTCCGGATCCTTTATAATACCGTAGTCCGCGTTCAAAGTCTTTGCTTATGCATAAAGTTTTCGGCAATTTGAGAATACGAGAATAAAGATGGCAACAGACACAAAAAATCGTGGAATCTTCAGATGGAAACTGTAAGAATGCCTAGGAAAAGTATAAAGCTTAAGAATGTAGGGGGGGCGATATTTCGTTGTTTATATCGGTATCTCGGAAAAATGTAGAAAAAAGTGGGAAAAATTCGAGGAATGCGCCAGTTCTTTATTTCAAAATAATATTGCACATAAATTGGTGATATAAACCTTGATGATTGTTGATACATCGCGCTATCTGTCATCGCGTAGATACACACACACATATACGCGTATTGCGAACGAATAACTAATTAAATAAACCATGTACTCTGACAGCAAATTAAATTAATTATATATATATATATATGATAAATATGACTTCTCCCCTCGTATCCGCCAGAACTATTTAACGCATATTGAAAATCCATGAAATAGTGTGTCAATTACAAAGAGATATATATATATATATTTAAAACCAAAATTTGCGCTTAATATTGTACAATACACATCAAATTAAGCCTAACGAAAATAGTTATTGTTATTACATCGAAATATTAGACAGCTATATACATATTAAAAATTTTGTGTCAATCAGATCTCACTGATAATAAATTTTTGTTTATTTTCTCCCTTTAAAGGAGAGGATAAACTTGATTTATAATTTTATTTTTAGACTTTATAATTCACTAAACATACATACTTTAATGCAGAGAAATGTTATTTGAGGATTCGCTCTGTCAAATCGATATTTTGTTCATTTGTAACGAAAAAAAAAAAAAAATGAATTAAATATTTCTGAAATACTGCTAAATTTCACACGCGATACGCGTATCGTTAAATACGTCAATTATCGATGGCAGAGAAAGTTAAAGTAAATGGAGATCTCTTTTAAAATTGACTTGGAACATCCATATCAAAATCCAATATGAATGGACCCCGATGTGAGGGATGCGCGAGAGATTCCGCGAGAAAAGTTTTGTCGCGCTGCCATTTATTATAATAAACGTCGCGACATCGATAATAACTCGTTCTATAATCTCGCTCTCTCGCCGAACGTTTGCGGAGAGACAGGGGGACGGAAGAAAGAGACTCGCGTTTCCCGGGGGAACACATACGTCTTCGCTTACGTTGGACGAGTTATTTTATTATCGCCCTAAATTCGCCCTTCGTTTATCCCGAAACTTTTCTTTCTCGCGACGATCTGTTTTTTTTTTTTTTTAAATAATTTTTAGAATTTTTAAAAAATTTTTATAGACTCTTTTAGGCAACTTAAATCCCGGAAGTAAGTGATTATATAAACGTGATTGTAGGCGATCTATTCAGAGTTTAAGAAAAAAATCTTTTAACGGTCAAATACTTTCTCGCCCATTTACTCTTTCCAGCATCGAAATTTCGACTTTTATTTTCCAACTTCAACTTCCGGATTCCAACTTTTCCTTCCAACTTTTAGCCCCCTTATCTCGAAATTTTAGACTCCCTACTCGCGATTCTCATTTAACATCCTGTATACCCTCAGACTTTGGCTGCTGGTACATCTTACAGTTGTGATTGCTGCAAAATTCACCGGCTCTTAAATTCCTTAAATTCTTTATCTTATTTCTGGCTTGCTCCTCTATCTAAAGGCTCAAAATCAGAGTCGAATCGTTCTCGAGTGCGTGTTGCTTTCGCGTGGCGAATTTCTACGTGAAAAGCCGTGGTCGAAAATCGCGGTGATACGAGACGTTCACCCCCTCGCCACCCACCCCCCCCCCCCACCTCGGCTCGTCGCGCTCTCTCATCCACCCTCTCGGCGCCGCTTCCGCCCTCTTCCGTCGCGACGCTCGCCCACCGCTCGGCGGAGGCGCACCACGTTTACGAAGGGCCAGTACGCCTCGGGCCGCCGGGCGGATCGAACGTGAGAAGTCGAGGCTCTCTACGTCGCGACGCCGAGCCGCGTCGTTATCATCGAGTCACCGGATAATTTTCGCGCAAGATCACCAAGATTTTTCTCGCGAGAGGCACGTGTGTTACTCGCGACGTGACTCTGCTCCTAATCGCGCCAGTGAACTCTGATTGGTTATCGGGGATAATGAGTAACGTGAATTGTTGATATTGTTGATTTTTTTTTTTTTTTTGAATGACGAAAAGCCACTTACAATTATATATATTCTGCTGGAGGTGGGTTTAAATTGTCTGAAATTTTCGTCATTGATCGCGGAAAAAGTTGAACGTTGAATCCTCGAATCGGTTTCTACGAGATTTATCGCGAACGATAATTTAATTTCGAGAATGGATTGTTAGCTATTGAGGAACGATAATATCCGGGGCTAGCTACCCTTAGAGATCCCTCCCTCCCCCCCCCCTCCCCAGAATCCTCGAAGATGAGTTCGTAGTTCTGTGTATTCCTAATCCTTAGATCCCTCATCAACCACGGTGTCTGCGGTGTAGCGACGTGATTGGCTCCCGCGACGATATCCCAGTAATTTCGTATCACAGTAATTTGCGGGATCGTTTCCAGTAAGATTGATCATGAGGGATAATCCGGTTGTTATTACGGCTCATTAGTACCGCGAACGGTGTCATTGGATAAAGATGCGGAAAATATAATATCGATGATATCGAAATTATGTTATCGTTTTGCGGATGCATTTGAATCGTCTTGGATCTATTGTGATTTTCATATTTTCTACTTGTATCTCTAACCGGAGGATCTTTTACCTGATTTGATTCGTATCCTTTAAATATTAGCCGATCACTCGACTTTACATTGAGTCATTTCTCTCAGTTTTTCTCAAATACTTTTGCCGACTACCTGCAGCTTTTATATCATTTCGAATTTTCTTCAATTCTCTTTTTTCGAAGTGCATAATCCTAGATCAATCGCTTGTTCTTTATACCTTGAAATATTTCTTTTTAAGATTTGTAATCTTAAAAAATTACCATCTTATCTATTTTTTGAATTCAAAAACTTGTTTACATGATAATAAATTCATGATATAAATTAATGAAGATTTATTTCACGCATTTATCTTCTTTCAAATCTTAGGTACCTTGACATTTAGATTTTTGATTCTCCAAAAATCCTTGGAGTAAATATTTAATTTATAAATCTGTTCTCATATTTTCATACAAATTTTTTTTCCTTCGATTTTGACGTGAAACATTTTCGCATTTAGATCTTTATTCTTCAAGTCCATCTTAACTCTTAAATCCTTTTACGTTTGACTTGAAATTTTGCGTCAACTTTGTATTGTACACGTACTATATCATGAGTTGTCGATATCGAAATCTTGATATTTCCTGTATACTTTGACTTTTAAAGTATTTCAATCTCATTGAATTCTGGAATTTTTATATTCTCCTGCAAGCTCGCTTTATCGTATACCTTATCTCCATATTTTATCTTGAAATCATCGAGAGGCGCGTGTTTGAAGAACTCTAAAAAAACACATTCTATTAAAAAATATTTCTTTTATATACGTTATCATTATTAATGATATACTATTATTAAATGTCTCCTGCGCTTATATTCGCGCCACCCTTATTCCTCCCTCGCACATCCTTAGACACGGATACCCTTGGAAGGATGAACCTCGAATTTTCCCCGCATATAATCTCGCGGTCGGAACACACCCTGATTCGCGCGCTATTCGCCAGGACCCTACTGGTCCTGTCCAGGATTTGGGACGAGCGGTCGCTCGTGACAGTAGAAAAATATCGCGCGCGCCCGGCACTCTCCGCTTTTTCCGCTCGGTAGTTGGCGGGGCGGGGAGGAGGTGGGAGGGGAGGTGGTTAGTCGTCTGACACTGACACGCCGGTAATGACTTCAAAGAGTCATATGTACGGGGTGGTCCGCGTGAAACGCGAAAACGCTCGCCGCGAATTGCGTTTTCGATCCCTCTCCACCCGTTCCGTTACGTACGAAGCTTTAAATGTTTTTGCACTCTAATTGTGTATACGATCTTATATTGTTTTTTTTAACGACCCGTGAAGTTTTGAATTCAAATCCAATTATCATCTCGCCCCTGTATTTCCGTGGCGATACAATTTTTGAATTTTTTGATATATAATTGTATTAATTTACATTATTATATTAATCGTTTTTATTAATTAAGGTGGAGGGAAAAAAGAGCACACAAATTATATACATATATATATATATATATATATATATATATATATATATATATATACTCAAATTAAATTTGAATTAAAATTGCAAAATATGAAATTAAAATCGTACCGAGATAACAAGGATGTTCATTTATAATGCAAAATGCGTTCGTTTCACATGAACATGCTCCATTAAAAAAATCACGCATTATATGGGAGGGATATTTGTCGCACGCAAAAAAATCTATTATACATTACACGCGGGATATCTTCTACCTCTATTTGACATTTAAAAATTACGCCCGCAACTGCGAGCCCTTTCGGAAACGCGCTAAAACATTTGTGCACCGCGAAATCATTCTAATGCAATGTAAATATTTTCTCGCGCGACAGGAATTGTTTTGCGCGGGGCAAATATTTTTCCGTGCGATGCAATCGTTTTAAATTGCATTTCTCTTTCTCTCTCTCTCTCTCTCTCTCTTTATCTATCTCCTTCTCTTTCTCTAGATTTTCCGTTCGCGATGGAGACTTTGAAATTTTCAGGTCACGCCGGCATTTCCTGCGGCGGATGCAAGTTGCAGTTTTTTAATTGAAAAACGCGTAATTTGTAATTTCGCACTCGGGTCTATTTTTTTTTATCCCGGGGAAATCCGCAGGAGCGACACCGAAATTACTCTGCAGCTCTTGGCGAGACTCGTCGCGGAAACTGGGCGCGGATACCGAATGCGTCGGGATTTTAACGAACACTCTTTTTCCCGGTCCGTCGTCGCGTCGCGTCGAGTTTGATTAGAGCTCGCGGACGCGGAAATCACCCGTCGCGACGCGGAAACCGTAAAAATCGCCGCGCTCGTTCTCGCACGATTTTACGGTGGCTCGGTTCCGGGCTGAAATCGAGCCGCGCTTAATATCGAGTTTAATTAGTACGGTTGTATGCCTGCTTGTTAATGTTATAGGGCGTACAGGGGACGGCATATATAACGGCAAATGCACTGAGTTTAAAAAACTATAAGTAGAGTTTATATATATTTTAATATCGACATATATATCGGGAAGCTTTCGCCTTTTAAAGGGATTGAAAATAAAAATAAAGCGAAATAAATTTCAGAAATGCAAGTAAACGATAAAAATTTATTTTTTATATAATTTTTCATATAATTTTTCATGTACATTTTTCATACATCAAGCCAATACATTAAATGTACAGGTGATAATTGGATATTGAAGGTAACTAACAAATTTTCAGCTGCGCATTGCACTAAAAAATTTTTTTCAAAATATTTTCTCCATTTCTTTCTCTCTTTCTCTCTCTCTCTCTCTCTCTCTCTCTCTCGAAAGAAAGAAAAGTGTTGGCTCGCGGATATAATTTATTTATTCATCTCATCTCTCCGGAAACATTCAACAATCATAGACATGAAAAGCTCGGCATAACGTCGAACCATGATTCGCTTCCGCATTGTAAAGAGAACAGAGAAAAAAAAAATACAGATGTGGACGCTCGCTCGTTCGCGTATACGATCAGAACGGTGCGGACACAACGTCCGCAACCACTTTGATCGATGATCGTCGCGTTCCTGGTGTCGATTCGACCGGATATTCCGACACCAGGATGCGCCCGCGGAAAAACAGACTGGGTTGACAGAAGCTGCTCGTTGGAAGTGTCGATGGATTTTTCCGAACCCTCCGATGAGGTTGGCAATTCATTCTAACGTTTTATTTATTTTATTTTTTTTTTTTTTCGAATTCTTGAAAATATACATTTATATAATATCGACATAATAGAGAAGAAATAATATCATAAACGGATTCACACACATTAGAACATATTTAAAATATGTTTTTCATTTACACCAAGTACATTCTTATCAGACTAAAATCGCATTATAGATAAACTATTAATACAATCTTATAAATAAATAAATAAATGAACGTAATACATGCTAATCAGCGTACTTGTTACATTCGCATCGAGAAGGAAACGATTGACAAATAACTTTGAACTGTCAGAATTTTCCTCCGTTATTCGACGGGCCGCGAGAGAGCAGAAATCTCGCCGTAGAATTTCTGGTCTCTCGATCAGCCAAACTTCTCAAGAAGGAGTAATTACAAAAGGACGAAGGGGTGGGGGTGGGGGGGAGAGGGGGAGAGAAGAAAAAAGAAAGGAGCACACTGTAAGTCCCTTTCCTCCCTCCCTGCCCCTCCTCTCTTAGATTACGTAGTAATGCGGGAAGTGTCGGACGGGGATAGGATGGTTTCAGTCAGGCGTGAATCGCGGTCGGTTCGAACTTTTAATTACGTGATATTCGGGAGGAGGCGCGAGATGCGGGGGAGGAGGAAGGCAGGAGGGGAGGGAGGGAAGAGGAAAGCTGGGAAGGAACAAGGGATCGAAGAGAAAAAGAGACGGAACAGACTTAAGCAGCACTCGAAACTCCTTCCTAACAAGAACCGGAAATCTCTCGAGGGCCTTCTGAAACTGCCGGCGCACCTTTACCTCCCCTTCTTCTTCTTCTTCTCTCTCTCTCTCTCTCTCTCCCCCGATCCCCCGTCCACCTCTCTCGTACGCCGTTTTTCAATTAATTAGATCGAAAGTAAAAGAATGACGTTGTAATTGCAACTGCCATCTGCAGCGGATATAAATCGCGCGCGCGTATTACGGGTCACGTCGATATAGACATTGCGCCGCAAAACGATACTTCCGTTTGTTTTTTTTCTTTTTTTCTTTTTTTTTTTCGTTCGCCGGCTAAACGACCGCTTGTTGGAGGCAAAAACCGGAAGCGATTATTGCTATTACTTCGTTGTCGGCGGCGGGAGGTTTTTATCGACTCGCCGGTCAATGGGAGATACGTTTCTCGGAGCTGGTTTCGTGCCTCGGCGGGAAAATCGCGAAATATTCCGAGCATTTTTTTCGCGGTTATTCGCGAAAACGTGACGTAAACTCTTTTCCTTTTCGGATGAGAGCGTCAAGATTAGGATCGCGAAAATTTTTATTCTAAATTGATGACGCCCGCTCTCGGGGAAAAAAGAATTATTTACGTACGCGAGAAGACGAAAGTGAAAAAAATCATTGAAAAAAAAAGGAAAAAAATAAATCGGAGACTCTCATCTATCCTCGATGCGGAAAACGCGGTAGCGATAATGGCGGTTCATCCTTTCACCTCCCCCGCCCTTTTTTCTTTCCTCCCTCCCTCCCTCCCTGCTCTCCCCTCGCATCTTTTTGCTTTATTTTTCAAACCGTCCGCGATAACGGCAATCGGAATTAATTTCTTCGAGAGTGAGCAAACGCGCGTTTTAATGGTTTCTCCACATAACGAGAAATCCATTAACGGCCGCCATCCCTTTCAGAAGAATTCAGCATCTTCTTTTTGCATCGCTACGGTATTTTTTACGAGTTATTCGCGAGCGTATAAGTATATATAGGATATTTCTTTGGATATTGAATTCTCCACCTTTTCATACCTTTTATTCTGAAAATTAAAAAGAAAGAATAGATCGTAATGCGCGATAATTTCTTTTCTGATTTTTGCGTGAGAAAAATTGACTTTAAATTCGTCGAAAATAAGAACGCGTAAAGAACCTATAATCGCGAGAGTGTGCGGGAAACAAAAGAATAAAAATTGACTGCAAATCCACGAAAGACTGGCACGTGTGGCGAAAACTTGAAAAAAAAAAAAATTGAATAAGAAATTGTTTCGATAAATATACATCTCGAGAGAAGAGAGATCAGCTCGAGGAAGAGTCGGCGGATATGCAGGGCGCGGGGACGAATCGAAGTGCCCTTCTCGCGTCGCGCAGGTGATTCGCTGAGAGATGTCATCCTGAGTCACCACCATTCGGGGAAACGAAGATGTGCTGCTCGGGTGGTGGTCCAGGTGGTATCGCGTTGACCAGATGCGGCGTCGTATGCGGCCTCGCCGCCCTCGCGGCCCTCAGCGTCGCCCTTCTTGGCCCGACTTGGCTCCATACCGAGGAGAAACTCGCCTTGCCGAATATACCGAGAAACTACGCCAATGTGGTCAGCGTGAGATTCAAGCTCGGGCTCTTCAGGGTCTGCCCGAAGATCGTGAAACCCACCAACTTTACGATCCGTGAGTAACGATCATTCCTTTTATTTACGGCGATTCGAAAGTAAAGATATAATTGAGGAGAATCTGTCTTTACGAAGGGAAATTATACGTGTAGTTTTTATATATAATTAAATCCGTCATATATTTTAGTATTATTAATTATTCTATTTCTTATTTTAGTATTATTCTTAAGTTGATGGTCGATATGTAAATTGCTACAAGTCCTTTTTAACGAAGATTACCATGCACGATGGTTATTATTAGAGCTCTACTTTCAACGAATCTTCATGTTATAAAAAAATCATTCAGATTCCCGGAGAGCACCTAAGGAGCTTTATAGTTCATTCTCTCGAGATATATATATATATATAGTTCATTCCTTCTATCTCTCCCAGTTTTCTCGACGAAATCTCGCAGCGCGGCAGGTCTCGCGAAGGATTTTCAGGAACGACGAGGAGTAAACGTAAAAACAAATGACAGTGGTTGTAAAGAGAGCATAGAGGAAAGAAAGGGGGAGAGGACTTGGAGGAAGGAAGATCGAAGGGGGTGGGTGGGAGGGAGGGAGGAAGAAAATATCCGCGGCGCGGTTACAAGGGTGGTTGCAGCCACCCGGACGATGACAATTCCTTTTTATTTCTTTCTTTCGTCTCGGTCGCTCAGGCTCTCGACTTTTATTTCTCTTCCTCTTCCGCCGCTATTCTCTTCGTCCCCGCCGTCAAAAACCAACCACCCCCTTCTGTGTCGGAGGTATACGTAAATGTATTCCGCGATCGAGCGATCCATTCTTATTGTTCCGTTCTCTATCAGGTTTCGGTTCCTTAAAGGCCACGCATCGTTATTTATTCACCGTGATGGGCATCATCCATCACGACGCGGAAGAACGGATTTTTTTTTCTTTTTTTTTTTTCTTTTTTTAGATTTATTATCATCAAGACTTATGACAAGACTTAACCTACTTGTTTAGATTAAGAAAAAAAATATTCGACTGTCTAGAACTTTAGTTTTTATTCCCAACTTTATTTTGCGGCGTAAACTTTACAACCGAAAGAGCGAAAGAACGTAAAATAAAAAAGGCATAATAAAGAACGCATAATATAAATTTTGATGAGTCAAGTTAGTCCAGCGCTCGACTCTTAAATTGTTTCAAAATATCGAAATTTAAAATTTTATTATAATAAGTTCTTTCTTTCTCCTGATTTAAAAATATAACAGCAAAAAGATTAAAGAAAAGAATTAGAGATAAAAACGGGATTGATTAGATTTAATGCGCAAAGATTAAGTTCTTCAAAATTGAAATTAAACAATAGACAACTCTCTCAAGTTAGATAAGAATTAAACTAAATTTAATAATTTTGAATAAAACATAAATCCAAATAAAACCTTAATTAATCTAAAAGACTTTTAAACAAACTATAAAGAACGAGAGACACAAATTTTTATCAAACTATATTAATTTTATTTTTCCCCCTTTTTTTTTTTTTGATAAAGTGACATAATCAATTTTTATTGTTTAAATTTTTCACATGGACACATGCAATCAGAATTAGAAATAAACTTATTTAAAAATTATGGAATGATAACGAGGGAATTTAAGCTCTAACGCCTGTTGTTAATTATTGGTTATTTACATTGGTGTAGTCAAGCGAGAGATTTATTTCGGCGAAACGCAATTATCTGGCTGTATTGGGAAGCTGTACACGCAGCGATTCCATAATGAAGCCGCCATTTGTGCACGCGGTCGCATTATTTGCCGATTAATAAATGATTTTATCCGCGGCGATCCTGCACGCGCGGCTAGTAATTAATATTAAAGCGGGAAATAGCCGCGGAAATCGACTTTCATCGAACTTCCGTTTCATTCTTGTTGATCTTATGAACGTAGAGATAATCGCCGTTTTCGCAGATAAAGCTCTCAATAAAGCTTGAATCAAGACAATATAAACAAACGGTCTTATATATATATATATATAAACAAATAATTTTATACTTGAATGTAAATACTGACGCAGATGCATATTCATTCATATTCTGAGATTTTATATATTCTTATTATCAACGTTCTCAAATTTAACACGAGATGATGGCGAAACAATCTCGACACGTTATATTTCATCATTATAATAATTCGCACATGTTCCGGGAAAGTTTCAGAGATTGACCTCCTTTTGCGTGAATCTACCTCCCCTCCCCTCACCCCCTTCCCCGAAAGCCTCGGGATATGTTACGGGGTAGACAGTAACTGAATTAAATTCGAAAGTTTGCTGCCGGAAAACTGTGGGAAAAACTGGTTCCGCAGAAGCGCAGGTTGGGTCATCTCTGCAAACAAGCAGAGCTCAAGGCCATGTTTTCCTCCTTTGCTACCTTTATCTCCCTCCCACTTTCCCTTCTCCCCCGCTTTCCCTCTCTAGGTAGAAATCGCGCGCGCGAGTTATTAGCTCAAATGAGCGGTGAGAACAGCAAGGAAATACTTTTAAGCCCGGACGGAGAGAAACGATCTCCGCGGAGACGGGCGGATTCAAAGATGGCGAGTGTGCCTCGTAGCAACCCCTCGTAAATCTTGGCACCCCGTCGGAGCGATTTTTGCGCGCGGGAGACTTCCCCGATAAATGATCTTGAGTACAAGAAAAATTTGATTCCCGAAATACGAATCTGTGTCTCATCTGGAGTTCGTTTCGCACAGGATTTTCGCGTCGCTTTAAAATTTTTGAGAAATTTATAAGATCGTGAAAAAGTGAAATCAGAAGTATTTATTTTAAATTCCGTGGCTTTTATTTGAATTAAATCTACTATTTCACTTTTTTCGTATGCTTCTGATACGTTTCAATTTATTATTCTTTAATCAGCGGGATTTTTCATCCTGTTATTTTAATTTCTGAAGAAAATATTAATTAAATATTAATTTAGAAAAATATATATCCAATGAAAAAGATATAAGTTTATAATGTTAATTCGTTATTAAAAGGATCTAAAGAGCTTCAATATGAATATATTTTAATTCCAACGAATTCGTGATGGCAAATTTTGCTTAATTCCAGCTTAACGTTGAGCGCAATTAATTTATGTTAGTCGCTCTTAAATCCGCAGCTATAGTACATACTTAGCGGCTTGTTTCTTCATCGTCCGCTAGCTATAATTCACGGTAATTCATGGGGCTTTATTTTTCGAGACATTCTGAGAAGAGTGAAAGTGTAGTGAAGCGGGCGCAATCAAGATAGAAAAAAGTCACAAAACGAGACTTTTCCTAGCGGTATTTCGCCGATTCCGCAGGACTAACGAGTCTTTATTATCCTCGTCATCCTGCGGAATTTGTTTCAGAGACCAGCAAACGCGGCTAGAAAGTAGCAGAGTGGTCGTAATTTTCCCTCATCTCGGAATCTCAATCGTCGTTTAATTGACTAATGATAATGACGTTGAATTAAGCGATCGCAAAATGATACTCTGCTAAGAAAGTTCAACGTCCCTTTAAGCTTTATTGATCGGTGTCATAAAAGAAAAAAGGACAGTTAAATTCCTATAACAGACATTGTACATAAAATAGATACTCTTTATAATAAATTTGTACACATAATTTATGACATAATTAATAAATTAATACTTCCTAGATATTGAGATATATAATTAGTTACATTATTAATTATAGTGAGTAATTAATATATGCATATTATATACCGTAATTTGCAATATTATTTGACAATAGTTCAAATAATATTACTATCTATGCAATTTGTCTAATTATTACGTGGCGCATTGCGTGTAATTTATTTATTGTTACGTCATTATTATTATTATACATATCGTTAGTCATATCTTTTTTTATTCTTAGCGCTAATTAATCAAGAAACTTTGTATCAATGGAGTCTAAGAAGGATTTGCTTAAATCGTACGCGTGTCAATAGTTGAACTCCAGGACTCGTTACGCGACGCGGCAATTAATTACTGTCTTCGTAAAACTGCGGGACGCCGACAATTTGTCTTCATTGCTGGCGCGACTTACCGAAGGGGTCACGAGGCAAAGAAAAACGGGTGAAAAGTAGGAGGATATATAGAGGAAAAGAGGGAAGGTACAATGTGTAACACGTGTAAAATCGAACGTAGAAATTTATTCGGATTAAAAAATTTCAAAAAACATAAAAATTTCGAAGACATAAAAATTTCAAAAACATAAAAATTTCAAAAAAAGAGAGTACAAGCTTTCGGAACAAATTTCACGATCAATTTCACGGTTGTACTACAGATGTAAAATATCACAAATGAAATAAACTGAAACGACGCGTGAATCGAACAACAATTTAATCATTATATTGTAGAACAGAGAGAGAGAGAGAGAGAAAGACCCAATACGGTACTTATTGCGCGCGCAAATATTTTGATGTAAATCACCTAATCGCGATGTTGCTCGCCAGTTTAAAAAGCAGATTCAGTATAAATCGCGCCAGGGCCGAGGCATCGTGCGGCACGGTAATAAGGTTATTTGTAATTCCAGGACCGGAAGCTGATCAAATCTTCCTAATTTCCTGGATCCGCTCGCTTAAAATTCCGCTCGCAGGACGCGCCCGTTCCTCTCTCGCCATTGTTGCGGAAAGTGTCTGGAATTACACCGTAGAGAGAAGTCGAAGTTACTTGTAAGGACTCGAAATAATGATCGGTGCTGTATTAATTTCTAACGCTTTCCATTTTCCGCGAATCTAATTGCCTCGAAATACTGGAAATTCGTGAACAACCGTTTTCCTTTTAATTGTAATCTGTTAATCTCTTTTGCATTTATTAGCTTCATTCGCTTTATTTTATATTGCTTATAATTTGTTTTAATTTATTGGTAAATATTTATTCTTGCACAGTCAAAAAGTACTTCCGGTTGATATAAATTCTGGCCGAATGTTTGAGTAATAATAAAAAAATATTTATCATTTCATTTGTAACAAATTAATTGATTTATTTTATTTAAATTAAAAGGAAGAGTATAAATAAAGAAGGAAAATAGATCGATATAAGCATGGGACTGAGATACGTGGAGAGATAATGGATAAAAATTAATTAATAATTAATAATTAAAACACATTAATAATTTAGAATAATCCGTAATAAATTTTGTGATAATTAGTTTATTAATTATAATTTCGACCGATCAAACTCAGAGCGATTAAAACAATGAGGGAAGAATTTTTGAAATTCCGATCCGGCGAAATGTATTCGCGATTAAATTAATAGCAAACAAAGTCGTCAATATTCCGCACAGTCCCCTTAAATGTCGTAATGTTTCGCGAAGCGTAAAATTGCGGCATTATTCCGGTTGCATTCCGACGCCGAAAACATTGCTTCGCGAAATCGTCGCCGTGCTTTAATGCACCTACAAATTGCACTAAATAATCCTTTCTCATTCTTGCTATTTATTTCAAATTCGTCTTTAACGTTTTTTTTTTAACGAAATTATTCTTTGTTAATTTAATTTAACACTGTACAACACAGTTTTTTGTGCTGCAGCGATACATAAATTATTTTAATACAAGTGTAATTAAATTATTAATTATATTAGTAATAAAAAATATATAATTTAGATAATTAAATTATAATCAATATTTAGATATTTAAATTATAAATATTACGAGTGAATAGATAATCGCATATGTTGCAACGATTCGTTCACAAATATGAAGATTGTAATCTCGTAACTGTAAATCCGAAAAGATTTCCGCGCGACGTCGCGAGAAAAACGAAGAGAGAGGCTTGGTATAAGCTCTTCGAAATTTATGCGACGATATTTCTACACGTTTGAAAGGTGGAACGAAGCCGGTCGTTGATAAATCAAGCTTTAATGCAGTACATGCGATTCCACAATTCTGCTCCAATATTTTCTTTCCTGTCAACATACCGCGCGACATGCTCCAAACACATCCCTTTCGTGCATAAATCACGCCTTCACAATCCATCCATAACCATTCGTAAAGTGATGCAATTTCTTGCAACTTGGAAAGAATATAATAAGAAAAATTTACATAATATAATTATATAAATTTGAATTTACATTACATGTAAGAAATTTGGGAAATTGAAAAACTGACATCTTGGAAACGTCAAAATATAATAATATTCATAATCTCCCAAATATTTGAATTTGAAGAATTTTATATTTAACATTGGAGTTAAATGGAGCTTAAAATTTTTAAATTCTGATTCTGTATATGAACTCAAACTCCATCAATTCTTTATTAATTATAAAAATTTAAATATATATTTATTAATAAAAAAAATGTTTTTACGTCGTGCTAAAGACAAGCATATTTTAAGATCGATTTTGCAAAGCATCTCTCAATATGCATGCACATGTATGAACGCGGGCTATCATTGAGGGCGTCTTTCGACGTCTCGCAAATTACACATCCCCTTTGATCTTTCTGACCGCTAACTTGCCTGGACCGACGCTTCTGATACATTTTTCTCATCCCTTACCCTCGATTAGACTTTCGCGCGTCAAAGGGTAAGTTAATGAAAGAGCAAGAATGTGTTGTCCGCCGTAATTTTCGACGAGGACGAGGAAAAAGGATGTTTAATGGTATCCAATTCATTATATATTGAGACATGACGAACTAAGAATATTGTGGAATCTGTCTCAAAATAAGCGAAGAATTATTAGATTACATATTTTTAAAATAAATGATATATTTGTACACGTAATACATACAAGCTAAAAGTTGTCATAAAATTATCTGATAAAAACTATAAACTAAATAAATTCAATTCAAATAAAATAAATTCATTTTCGAGGATCTACAATTTCGCATAAATTTTGCGGATCAAATTTATATATTTCTAATTTTACGCCTTAGGTGTAATATACAAGGTGGGCCCAAACATCCCGGCCGGTACGTGTAGGATCGTTGAAAAAATAGAATAAACAATACATATCAAAATAAAAAATACCTATCAGGATACACGCATATATTAAGATATATGGTATATAAAAGTAGATTTTTGTTTCAAATTTTAATTCGTAGATCATCTAAAAAATTCAAATAAAAATATCTTATGTGTTATCTTTGATTATTATTCTATCTTATTCATAAACGTTATCATCTCAGCGAAAGTAAATTTATGTGTCGCGAGTCTCACATGTAAGTTTAGAGATACAAGACGCAGAGTGGAATGAAAAATTGGGAATTTCAGAAAGGCAGAAGGAATTCCGCGATTGATGATGAAAGAACCATACGTCGCGTCTCCCACCTTATCCTTGTGTTAACACACTCGACATCGCGGCGCGCGATCGACGTGCTCGGCGACTTTTTGGAGTTCGTGGTTTCGGGAAATCCAGGAAAATCTCGGGGATTTTCCGTCGCCGGCGAATAAAAAGGAAAAGAATGTCGTGGGGAGAGGAGGACGACGCGGGAGGGAGAGATAAAAGCCGAGAAGGTATGGGTAAAGCGGTAAGAAACTTGGGGATCGCGACTACCTGATGGGTCTCGGCGTCCCATGTACCAGATGTTCGGTCTGGTTCGTGGCGTCGCGGATTCTGAAATCGACAGGATCGAGACGCGCGCGAGCGCAAAAAAAAGAGAGAACTTTTTTCGATTTACCATCCGACAAGCGACTGCGCGTTTTGTCCCGTTCGATATGTATCGCCTGCGAAGGAGAGAAAGAGAGAGAGAGAGAGGGTTCTGAAATTACAGGAGTGATTTTCGCGCCGAGCGAATCGCCGATTGAATCTGACACGTAAATCGGCCGACTAATTCGAAGACCTTTCGGGATTTTAAATTGGAAAAACGTGAAGCTTCAAAGAGAGAATACATGTACAAAGAGTACAAAGGGTTTTGTAACGGTGTCGCGAAATTTTATTTTGTTTCAATTTAGCGAATTGTTTTTATATTATGCTAATAAAGGGGTTGTTTTATAAATATCTCACGCGGATCGTATTAATTTTATATTTTTACAATCAATATTATTTTAGTCTAAAATAAATGCGAAAACATTGTTAATTTGTTTAAAATCACGACGAGGTGGATATAAAATAAATATATGATATATCAATGCATATATCGATCCGAAAAAGTTTTAATTTTTTTTTTTTTTCATGGTTTTGGTATACACACGTGTATCGGATATTTTTTGTTTAAATTTCAGCGAACCATGTTTTAATGGAATTTTGTGATTCGAGAGCCTCTTATTGGACAGTCGTGTGTTTGAAAGTCTCGTTGAAGGTAGACGAATACAAAGTTGACGAGAACGAACGACGTGCCGGAGCACTTGCTCGCTATTTTCGCCGGCTATTTTTTTTTTAATCCCCTCTCGCGTCGAGTTTTTCCACGAGCTAATAACGAGCGGCGGCCTCGATCGTCGCCATTAGCAGTCCGGCTCCGTTCCTGTTTCCGTCGCAAGCCCGAATTAATATAGCTTTGCGAGCGAGCAACGGAAAGCCCGAAGAATTTATGTTTCGCGGCAATTAAGCCGAGAAGAGCGGATTACGCGAGTCTGCGATCCTCGCGTTTTTTGATTAAAGACGAAATTGAATGAGAGCCAATATCGGTCAACGATACGATTCAATTAGTTAAGATTAATTAATTATATATTAATAGCTTTCTGCTATCTGAAAATTAATCTTCAATTAATAAGATTCTAAATACTCCAAATATTCGAGCTTCTTTTATATGCGTACAAAAATTGCAATAGATATAAACGCAGAATCGCTGTCGCCGATGTTTACAAAGACGAATGGCGAGTTATTACAATTTCATTTTAATTAATTTCGCCGATAAGAAATTTGTTGCGCGTAAGAAAAGAGGAAAATATTCACTGCGAAGGAGATACGGCTCTTCGTAGTCGGACGAATTTTCATAGACGAAGAGAGAGAGAGAGAGAGAGGAGGAAGAGCGTCTCTTTTTTTTCTCGATTTAAGTACAAAAAGAAAGCGATATCATTCCAAGAGAACACGATGGAAAAAGGAGAGGCGATATAAAGCGAAAAGGGTGCAAGGTAGAAGTAGTTTGAGAAACTTTCATTAATCCTCTGCGGCGTATTCAAAGCGTTTTAATTTCGTGTACGGCACAAAAGGATTATTTGGCTCGCTAGTACTGAGAAACAGCGTTATATATAAGCTGTTCGAATAGGCGAGGGAAAACAAATGCATATATAACATTGTTTTATATTTTAATTATATAAATTAATTATTTTAATATCCCTCGCACCTATAGAAATTTTTTTTGGGACGTGTTACTTATATGAAACTTGCCTGTCCCGTTGCGCATCCTTTCTCTTGCGCATAAAATTATTTTTTTCCACCTGTCAGACAAGATGTCATACTCGATTTGATATTCCGGCATCTTGAAAACGAAATTTCATTCCATGTAGAAACGAATAACCATTAGCGAACCAGAGCGCAATAAACGTTTGAGAGAGAGAGAGAGAGAGAGAGAGAGAGAGAGAGAGACAGACAGACAGACAGACAGAGAGATAGAGAGACAGAGATAGAGATAGAGACAGAGAGACAGAGAAATTTTGACATTCCGAACTGGTTTTTTAAGGATTGGATTTCGATATCGTCGAGTAGGGATTGACCAGACAGAATTTCGCGGAACCGCGAAAACACCAGTCCACTTAATTGAAATTCCTCGAAAAGACTCGATTTTCCTATTTTTCAATCGCGTATTAATTACTACGTATTCGCCCCATTTATAGAAAGTATATTAACTTTGCAATAAGTGAACGTTAAAAGGAAATTTTACGCATCCAAGAATATTAAGATTTAATGATCCAATATATATGTATATGTGTGCATATTATATTAAAAATTTCTTTTATTTTTTTCATTATTTTTACTTCACCGATCATCTCGACATATTGCTTGTTTGTAAGTTACCATACGCGCAACCGGCGCGTCTTTAATGACTCTCATTACAACGAATGTGTTAATAACCAACGCGGAAAAGTGTTGTCGCGAACGCGGCAGGTATTGTCTTTTGTTCGCTGATCAGCAGCAGCCGAGTTTCTCTCGTCGTAGCTTAGGAAAACTTGGCGGGAAAGCTGCACCTTTCTTGCATCCGGCGCAAACGAGCGCCTTCGAATAAATGTCGACACACTTTCTCGCGATTCGTGGAAAAACGATTCGCGCACTCGCAGAATTCCTCTCTAAAAAAGCGTATTTAACGCTGCGTGAATTTTCATTTAATTATTTAAATGGAAACGCGATAATAAAAGCATATAAAGCTGCATATCCTCCTTCACATATACAGTGAGCTTATGTAGGTGCTCTCTTGTAGATTCAATACTTGAAATTATAAAATCATTGATTTTTGAACTCGTTGGTTTTTCCTCTCTCTTTCTCTCTCCTGGCAGAAGCTTAATAAAAAATAATAAAATATAAAGAGAGCAAAAACCGAACAGACTAAAAGTCTATAATATTTTGACTTGATGATGTTAGGAACGAGAAAAGAAGATTATTGTTATAAGTTCCAAAAATTGCCACTTTGCATTTCTAATATTTAATATTAAGTACGATCAGATGAAATATTGAATGAGACTTTTATGAAACAACGACATGTTTCCATGTTTGAGTTGAACGTATCTAATAGAATAATTAATTAGTTAAAAATTAATTATAATTTTGAATCAGAGTATATTTTAAATAT
The DNA here is from genome assembly GCF_021464435.1 of Cataglyphis hispanica. Lineage (NCBI taxonomy): Eukaryota > Metazoa > Arthropoda > Insecta > Hymenoptera > Formicidae > Cataglyphis > Cataglyphis hispanica. Next base: position 2,658,292 of record NC_065972.1, read on the forward strand.
ACACAGAATGTATTATATATATATAATTTATATTCACACTGTTTTACTTTTAAATACGTCAATTAACAAACAGATTTGAAACATGCAATTAAAATAATTGCCCGTTTCAAGTCTGATATTTAAAAGATAATTGTCAATTATCCTCACAAAGTTTGCGCAATTATCGGCAAAGTTTCGGGTTGCTAAAGAGAAATTAACAAATCGGGATTATGGTAGAACATCGTGGGGAGATTCTGCTGACGATGGGTTGAACGCAACGATTGGCGAAAAGCGCGATGAGTCGTGCATTTTGCCGCGCGATCGGCGCCGACGAGCTCATTATGGCACTAACGAAGCCGGAAAATTAATTTCTCGGTCGAGTACAATCGCGGATTGCATTGTTTAATGACCGCGACGGGCGGGAAGCCGGAAACGCCCGCCGCAACGGAAGGTCGAGCCGCTTGATTACCAGTGTCTCTGGGTGGAGATATTATTTCTGATAACGAAGCCGTTTTATCTACCCTACACCACTTTCTAGAACTCCCTGATCTGTCCTCCACCGGTAACCGCGATAAAAAAAAAAGGCCACGACTTTTTTTACAACGTGCCGAAGCATCGTACGATGTTTTTCTTTGACAAATTTGGATTTTCTATGTTGAACCCGTTTTGGAATTTCAAACGGAACATCCGATATTATTAACGTTATTTTTTTTATATTATATTCGAATGATATAATTTGTCAAATATAGTCATTTACATTACAATCGATTAAAAAATATTAATAATTCTTTTTCGAGCATTTTGAATAATTAAATAGTATAATAAAAAAATGTCATCTCAACTGTAACTAGATTTTCAAATCAAATAAGCTTCATAGTTTCACAAATACATGATAAAATCTTTAATAATAAATTACTGTGATATAAATAATCGTTAAATTAATTTTGCAATGTTGAACGAACATTTTTCGTATACATGAATCTTAAATAGAGAAAGAAAGGCATAGTATATGTAATCCTCTCCATTTTTGCTTCATTTATCAATCTCTAAAGGTTCCCGCACTCCCATTTTCGTATACGTGATGCGCTCAAATTTCACGAATGTCGCGAATTCTGGCGCGCTGAAACTAAAGCAATTCCCCACTTGACCCAAAATGAGAACGCTTAGCGAAAGGAGCGACATGTCAGGGCGAGAAAGAGAGAGAGAGAGAGAGAGAGAGAGAGAGAGAAGGGATAGCTTTTATCGCTCCGCAATTCTACACTTGCGGAACGGCACAGGATATTAAATTTATTCGCGAGTCGACGCCAAGAGAGGAAGAAATCGGGCATGCTCAAGTTCTACCTTGGTCCTCTACGTATATCCTCCCCGCACGAGTTCCCTTTTCGATTTGGCTTGGCAGCGGTCCACCTACAACTCCCTCCCGCCTCTCCTGTCCTCAGCCGATTTACATGATCTCGTGGAAACAACTCTCGCAGACGATCTTCTTGTCCCGAATGAGAAATCCTCGGTCTTTAATCGAGTAAGAGCCTTGCAGGCCCGCAAAATTCGAAGGGCGATCCTCCCTATTCCCTATTCCCGACGACACTTTATCACGCTCAGAGACGAGCAATTTCGAGGTCGAAGAATAGAAGATTATAAAACATGAAGATTTTGTTCGCGAGGGAGCTAAGAGAGATGTGTAATATCATAAAAAAAATTTGACTCTCTAAAATAATAATTAAAAAAAAAAGAAAAAAGAACATGAGAGAGATTAGAAGAAATTAAAGTATCAATAATTTATGAGAGACGAAGATTGTGATATGTATTTAGAGCCTTTTCGCGATAATATATATTATAGAGATTCGGGGAGGAAGAAAAGTTATATGTAAAAAATGATCAAACGTTCGCGAGACATAAATTCTTCCCTCCAATATCCTTTTATTCTACGCGTTATCACGGCGCGCAACAAATCTTTACCAACATTGGTGGCGCGTCGGATGTGGCATTAATTCCCGGCAAAAAGTTTCATTAAACCCATACTACGCCCGATAAAAGAAGAAAGAGAGAAAGGGAATCGCACGGTGAAACCATCGCAATGCAGTTCGCTGTAGTCGTAGTCGTTGTCGTGTTATAGCATCGCTAACGTAGAGAAAAAGAGAGAGAGAGAGAGAGAGAGAGAGAGAGAGAGACCCTCGAGAGGATTCTGCACGTACATACATACGTCCTGTTAGAAACTTCCAGATGGCGATTCTTCCACGGCGGAATCGAGAAAAAGCGAAAAAGCGTGCACGCTCGAGAGGGGAGGAAGGGGTGGTGGAAGGATCGAGAGAGGGTGTTGCGCTGTAACTTGTCGGCATTAAGCCAATTAAGATGACGCATGGCCGCGAAACTTTCGCGATCAATTTCGCTCTCCCCCCCCCCGCCCGCCCTCCCTCTCTCCGGCGTCGTGCCGTGCACGATTTTTTATCGAAGAGAGCTGTGTAAGATCGAAAAAGATCGCGATGCTCTTTGCGCCTTTTTTCCCCGCGTCTCACACCCAAGAAATATTGACGGATCGATGAAACTATCTATCAATTAAATCCTAAGAGCTCGCGATATAGAACCTCGTAGATATTGAAGCTATATTTATTAATTGTATTTGTTTTAATTTTCTTAATGTAAAGAAACGGTTGCTCCTTTTTTTTTGTGTAATTTGCAGTTTAATCAATTTAATGTATTTTTTTTTGAATTAAATCAAATGAAAATGTCGCTGATTAAAGTAGTTACACAAGATTTCGCCGATGAGTGAGTATTTCATTCATCTTGAGTGAAATTAAATAAAAAATGATCAAGATTCTCGGTCAAACTCAAATATTTCTTTAATAGAATATATTGCTATAAATTTATCTCTCATTTATAAAGTATTATAAAATATATTATAAATCACTGATTGAAGTAGCCATTATCACTAATTGATTCTTTCAGTGAGAAATTTCACTGAGTTGCAGCGCTATACTTATTACTGGGACTATTTATTGCATTTCAATAATTTCATTTAAGAGAATATCCAGCGTGTTGATATGATTACAAGCTACTCAAATCAAGAGAAGGAAAAACGTTTTAATAAGTATATCAATATATATATATATATATATATATATATATATATATATATATATAATTCTTGTATAAAATATTTTTAGACGATAAAAAATGATCTAATTTTATAAAAATTATTTTATAAAAGTGCGTTATCGTAAATATGTGCATGCGTCTGTCTAGAAAAGGAAGGAGAAGATAGCTAAATATAATGTAATATAATGTAATGTACAGGGTCTCGGAAATATTTCCGAAATAATTGAGTATCTCGAAGGAGAAAGCGTTCCCGTTAATAGTTGCGGCTCACAAACGGCATCAATTGGTATTCTCGCATCGCAGCACCATCCAGATCTTGGCGATCGCACATGCGGCGGCTGCGAATGTATTCCGCCCTGGTTTTCCGCGCAACGGGGAAAACGACGCGCGGTATCGATTGTCTTCGGCCTCGTCGGAAGCGTCTCTTTCTTGTACAAGGCGCGGAGGAGGCGCGCATTCCCGGCGCGTATCTCGTATCGAGTCGGTTCTCGATTCTGGAGCAGGTCGGCTTTCAAACGCGGTTAACTAACCGGAAGTGACGAGCAGACAGGCGCGGATCGAATGCGGGGAATCGCCCGTGAAAAACGCTGCTCCATTTTTCGACTACAGACACATACCATTTCCGTTCGCACGGAAATGTTGCGTTTTTTTTCGCACACGCGAGTTAACGCTACGCTAAGCACATCCTTCACGAGACACGTCAAAAGAGATGTCAAAAAAATGATACATTTATATACGATACATTTTCATATATCTATGACATTTTTAATTTAATTTCTTCTTTTTATATAAAAAAAATATATATCATCATTCCTCCTTTTTCTTTCTTTTTTCCGAAAAGATTCAGAATGAATTTTTAAACGAAAATTCATCTGACTTGCCGTCAAGTTCCTTTTTAATTCGTCTCTTCGTGACTTGGTATCTATTTTAAAGGCCTAATATCGCCGACACGAATCGCTCGAGAAAAACGTTCCGCTTTCCTTTTTTTCCATCTTCCTTCTTCCGCCGTCTCTTCTCCCTTCGCTCTATTCACGTCTCGCCCCATCGATTTCACTCCCTACATCGTTTCTCTCTTTCTTTCTCCCTGTCTCTCTCTCTCTCTCTCTCTCTCTCCTCCACACGACCGCTTCTGTCAGTGGATACGAAAGGGACGTCGAAAAGTTTTGTTCTCCCGTCGCGGTGTCTTCCATTTCCATCCCCGCTCGTCCTTCCCCGTTCCGCCTCGTCGCTGCTTTTTCCTTCGTTTTTTCGCGTGCAGATTGAACTTTACGAGCGCGTATCCGCGAAAGTTTTCCGCGACGAGAGGGCGAGAAGGTAAAAGCCAAATGGAAATCAGCTACGCCATTCCTTAAAATCGTCCGTGAAATTCATCGAGTGTTTGCCGGAGCGAATTTCCACTGTTTCTGAATCCCGAATGGTGGCCTGACAATTTTTGAATCTCCAGCTAAAGCGTATAACGTCATGAGAATTTGCTGGCAAAGAATTCTACGGAAAGCACTTGGGACCAAAGTATATTACGACGATACGTCGTAAAGATTTGAAAAGCTGATAAATGTAGAAAATTTATAAGATAAAACACTGTTTCTATTGTAGAAGCTGCAAATTTATTAAAGATTCAAAAGTTGTGTGAATGGGCCAGAATGATTTAAAGATGCGTCAATTATTTGCACAAAAATCTTGATAATTTTCCAGAGACATTTAAAAAAATGGAGAAATATCTATTTTTCAATATTTTGAAAAACGAAAAACATATATGATCGTTTAAATGAAAGAGAATGTAGGACGATAATTATTTCACACACGTGAAAAATGTTGCAAATTTCAAAAATGTCCGTAATTAAATTTCTACAAGGCATTGAAAATTTCTAGTAAATAGCTTTTCTTGGTTGGACGCGAGTAACGTTAACTGCATTTCCAGAATATATCGCGCACAACTGCATTCTCAAGAAGTTTCATCTTCGCTGGAGAGATGCTGATGCACGCTGTTTCTATCGAGCTGAGACATTGGCTAACTTTTAAAGTGTCATTACGAGAATGCGACGAGATACTCTCTCTCTCTCTCTCTCTCTCTCTCTGAGACTCTCGTAGTCATAACGTTTCTCGTACACTCAGCGACGTACATAAAAGCCTCGTGTGCGAGCGTTGCAACGTGAAATTTCCAGTTTCAATCAACGTAGTACGAACTATTTGAAAAATACAACAAGAAAAATACAACAGAAAATAGTGCGGTGATGCGAAAAAAATTGAATTGATAAGAAAATAAAAATAAAGTCACAGAATATACGAATAAAATAAATAAGTCAATAAAAATTATATACGCGAGCTATACAAGTTTTATAAATACACTTAATATCTTAGACTCCTCTCTCTTCGCGAAATTTATTTTATTATTTTTTATTAAAAATTATAATTATTAATCGCAAGATTTCTAAAATATTGTTAAATAGTAGGTTTTTCTCGAAGTGTGATTATTCTGATTTAGTATATTTTGAAATTGTTAAATAATATTGATTAAATTTTATAATACAATCTCGTTTTATATTTCTCGTAAATTAAACATGTGAAACATGCACACTCCAAGTGCATTGAAAGCACTTTGAGATCTTTCATTCCGCACGGCGACACCTCGCACATATTTTGGTTATTGCGAATACTCGGGGAGAGAATTTCACGACGGCAAAGAGCGACGCGAATGATAGACCGGCATGCTGACGAAAAAAATTAATGGCGGCAATTTAATTACTAGCTATTTAATAACTGCGAGGCAAGGGGAAAAAGAAAAACGAATACGATCGCAGAGCAAGGGCCGTTATTCAAAGATAAAATTTAGCGCTGTCATAAATAATGTCGCTCGCTTTGTTTTGTTGTCGAGATATTTCGCTATGCGTTCCTAATGATATATAAGCTACTCAAAATATTATTACGCCTGTCACGCGCGCGATTATAATTCTCGCGCGACCGTGTTCTGCCAATCATTTTCTCACGACGCAGACACCGATCATTTTTCTAGGAATAAATGTCATATCCGTAAGAGATTATTGTTGATTTTTTTTAAACAACGAAAACAAGAAGAGTTGAGAAAAGAATTCTCTTGTAATATATAAATTATAAATTAATCTTTTCAAAAAAACTATTAATAATTAAAAAATGCTTATAATACTTATAATATAAAATCTATGAGGGACACAACGCGAAATATATTATCAATCGCTTCAAAAAAAAATTGCACGGCAGAGGCAAATATTCGGATAAAATAAACATTCATAATTTTTTATAATTATTACATCTTTACGATTTAATTATATAATATTTATAATATAATTTCTATTACGTTGTTTTGTTTAATTTGTAATATGTATTTTTCTCAATTATTTTCCAAAAATTATATTTTCTCAATTTAAATATAAATATATGATATAAATGTGATTGCCCCTGAATTATTTTGCCGCCAATCAATGTATAACTGCATTTGGGGGATTAATTAAAATTAAAATTAACAAGCTATATATAAATAATATTTTAACCGCCATTTATGTAGAAAGGTTCAAATTACATTTTATGATTTAGGGCAAACAATAACGTAACTCGCGTTTTAACTTTGTAACTTGATATCAATTTATAACTAACATTCTGTGCGCTGACGCATGTTATCGTTGATAATATCGCATCTTGTTTGCTGCTGTACGCATAAGCATACATATACGCGTATACACATATGTACATACATTACACGCAAGAGCCGAGACTGTTAGAGATTGCGAAGGAACGGCGAATGAAGGCGCGATGGAGGGAGGACTTTGCTCGGAAACTTTCCAAGAAACTCCACTTTTTTCTAATTTACACCTGAACCTCGATATATACTTTGGCGAGGAAGTAGATCCTGGAAAAAAGCGAGACGTTAGTTTTTACCATCCTCTCCCTCCCTCGCTGCTTCGTCTATCGGATATAATCCCGTATATCCAAGTGTCTCAATATTCTAAGACGCGAGAAGACCGGCGATGTGAAAAATAAAGAATCAAAGCTTAAGCTTATTAAGTTGTTGAATCGATTTTATGAAAATTTTTTTCTCCAACAAAAGGGAGAGGAGGGAGAAAATTGAAAGAATTTTAGCGATCTTACAGAGATGTTCTACAGAGAATTTTCTCAAATGGAATTATTCTAAACTTTTTAGAAATTCTTGTGAATTCTTGTAAGTCTTCTTGAGAATTTTAGCTAGCGCTCCAAAGAGTTTTATTAAAAGTATGATTCGAAGCAATCTTATTAAAATAAAGAGTTATAAAAAGTTATTAATTTTTTCGTTTAACGAAATATTGAAATTGGCCTTTCGTATATAAATATTAGTGTATTCTGTCAAAAATTTTTGTTTTCAAATATATTAGGAATCCTAAAGTTTTGCGAGGGAGAATCAGAATTCTATTAATTATATAGAAACTCTAGAAACACAATGCTTCTAATTTTACATAAGTTATAAGAGCAATAAATTGCAATAAATTTAATTATTTCGTATGCATCAGCGTAATAATTCCTCAACTCTCCTCAAAATTTGCACTATTTTCTATATTTTTATTTATAAATTTTCAAGAGAAAGAAAGAGATGATGCATACGTTATATATTAGCATGGCTACAAAGAGCGAATTTATGTGAACAAATTACAGGGGTTGCGCTTCACATCGATCGTCCCTTTTCGAGCTCGAGCTTGCAAGTACTAGCTTGCGACATATTGTGCCGCGATAAATCGAGCTTCGACGAGCCTCAGAGTCTTATCGAGAAACCGAGGATTAACTGACAGTGCTGGAACCACCCGTATCTCTCTCACTTGTCGACTAGAAAATTCTACGCTAAACTTTGAAAGAGAGGGAAAGAGAGAGAACTTGAAAATATCCCTACGATTATCGACTAGCACAGAGCTTGCAAGCTTGAATGCATGTAAACTTGAAAGTTTAAAGCTGCACTTGTCACGAATTAAGAGTTTTTAGCTTGTAGGATTAATGAATTACTTTTATAATTGATTTTAGCAATTCGTTAGACGTTAGCCATTTTTGCGAAATTAGAAAGAAGCAAGGAGCGAAATTCTCTTGGATTTGTAAACGTTTACAAGAACTTTTATATTCTGAGCTTTATGATAAAGTCATGTTTTTAAATTCTAGATGTTTTTGATATATATATATATATATTTATATCGTTAAATTTTTCAACTGTTGAAAATGTTTCATCCTCGAAATTCTTTTGAAGTCTCGGAAACGTAAAAAAAATTCCAGACTTGTTTTCATGTTTGGAAACTTCGGAAGTTCCTACCTTAGAAATTTCTTATGTTTAAGAACTTTCGGGAAACTTTATGGTTCCAAGATTAGTGTCTCCGACGTATGAGACATAGTTGGAATTAGTGAATGGGAAATGTTTCATCGGGAACTGAATTTTAGCGAAGATTAGAGACTCACTCTAATGAGAGCTCGCCCCGGGGCGATTAACCGCTTAGACGTCGCTAACAATGCCAAGACTCTCTCCTGGAGATAACGTGACAAAATCTCAGGAAATGTAATTCGTCAGACGAGATCGGAGCGGAGTGTCTGAGAAATGCTAAACCCCCCTCGCCGGGGCATCCAAGGATGCAAGTAGAACGACCTCCTGAAGGGTCTCCAAAGGATGCGGCGAGAATGTTCTCGAGAAATTGCAACCCCCCGGCACGGTATTGCGCGTGAAGAGATCCTCGAGAGAATCGCGGCCGGACCACGACATTCTATCCTTCAACGCGAAATCTATTTTCTTCTTGCATAAGAATAATGCAAAAGCGCGGAATGATGAAAACAAAAAAAAAAAATTTAAAGCTCGAAGAGTCCGAGTAGCAAGAAATGCAAGTATCGAGAATTCAAATGATTGAATTATTTTATATATATATATATATATATATATATATATATATATATATATATAGAATTTTTTTTTTAAAAGAGGCAAATCTAGTTCGAATGAAACTACCAAGTTGCAAAGGAAAAATGTTTTCGGCGAAATATTTGTCGCTTATTACATGGATTATGTATACCTTAAAGCTTGGAGCTACTCGCTGATGGCGAATTTAATTCGGTCCAATAGCTATGCATGATATCCGAAGGCTCTCGGCGAATTCCGTATTAGATTTGCGTTCGAGCTTTGTGGCTTCAAAGACTCCTGACTCTTTCAGAAGCCTCTGGAATCAGTCACACAGAATGCTGCTCCGATCGCAACTCTTTTCTTGCGATACGGTAAACTTTTAGACTCTCCGTCTCTTTTGCAAACTTAGAAAATTTCTAAATCCTCAACCGGGAGAGAAAGAAGACTTTCCTGAATTCTTGCATTAAATACCGAAAAATTTCACAAAGGATGAAAAGATTGAAAAAGGATTTAAATAAACAAAAGTGATAGATTTTTTTTATTCTCCTTGAATTGAAAAAAATCTCTGAAACTCAATTTACTGTTGAATAATATAATTTTTAAATCGCTCGATCCTCGAAGATACAGCCGGGCGATTAGCTCGCGATCGAGTTCGGTATTGAGGATGGTTGCGAGAACTCCAACTTAACGAGTATAATACGTGTCAAAGTTCTCTCAAAGCGGCTGCACCTGCAGCCTCTTTGTATACGAGCGCAGGGCCTGAACTAGGCGGCAACTTGCCGCTAACTTGCCGGCAAAGTGCGTGATCCGGAGCCGGCGCTAAACTATGACAAGGAAACGAGCTTATACCCGCTTACTTACTCACTTACCCGGAAACGTTGTAGTCCGAGAGCATTTTTGCCCCCTCCCGGACCGAATCTTGACCTTTGGAGGCCGTGGAGATTTTTATTTCGTGCAAAGCGTAAAATTTTAATCTGTAATTAAATTTTTATCGTGCCACGCCATTTCTATTATTTTCGAAAATTCTAGGAACATGGAGAATGAACGATTCGAGTTCATGCGATGAGACTCGAATCTACTTTAGGCGAAGACTACACTTAACCCATTTGCTCTATTGCATCAACCATCTCTTAACCTCTTTATTGCGATTTTCTTCAAAGATGCTCTGCGAATTGCATCGAATTGCAAAAGTAGATTACCTCACATAGTACATTGCCGTGTATGTCGGTGTCGAATTTTAGAAAATTCAAAGTGCTTCCATTCGGTGGAAGTGGGTATTAAAAATGATAGAAATCACCTAAACATGATGAATATCAAATATTACATATCCAATATGTGTATAGAAAGTTACTTAAAAAAAATATCTATTTATTGATGAAAATTTTATGCCAACTTTTTAATAGCATCTACGAAAATATTTAAATTAAGTAAATACAAGCATTGTTGAATTTCCTAAATTTTTCGCAAATTTTATTAATCGGTCAGTGCAATTTTTTTTTCCACATTTTCTCAAACTCCTAACTCGTATACATTCCGAAATTACCAAATTTGCCGGTCAACGATTTTCAACGGAATGGACAACGGGGGGGGGGAAATTAAATCACGCGCCCCTCGCACAAACGAGCGCGTTTCATCCGACAGATTCGAACAGTCTTGATCTTGATAAGGGAGGGAGGCGGTTTGAATGAGTTTTCCCGGAAACGCGTTGAATCGATTAAACGCGGGGGCCGGCGGTCGGTTGATTGAAATATCGAGTAAAAGCCGGAGCCGACTCCGCCGCACCTGAGGCCATATCCGTGTTGCGGGGAGAGAGTTTGCTCGTTACGAAGAAGAATCGTTACGAGGAAGCGTTAAACTATCGCTTAATAGTCGGCGGGTTTTCGGAGGGTGAAGGGGGTTGGGGGAGGGGACCGCCGCTTACGTAACGGCCGTATTTACGTACAACGTGGCAGGCAGGAGATTCTTTCCGACAAAAATGAAAATGTGTGTCGACCCGCACATTCTCCTCGTGCTTTTACGACTCGGCTGAATTAATGATTCAATCGCCTGTACAATCGTAAACGAACATTCGGCCTTTAACTTTAGCCTTCGCTCTTCAGACACCCTTTAATTTTACATCCCTTTAGATGATGATTAATGATTGAAAAATGGACAATTTTATTTCGCATTATTTAAAAAACATAACGTCTGATTATTGCCGTATATTATTATTGAAAGATCATCACAATTAAATGACACGTGATTATTGTCTTGTTATTATTATTATTATTATTATTATTATCATCAGATGTATCTTTTTGTCTCTTTTTCTCTCTTTCTCATAAAATGATAGATCATGCATAATATTCTCTCGCAAGAGGAAATGGAAATATTTCATTCCCCTTTTTCGACGCATAGAAATTTTAAGGAAAAGGGATGAAACGAGAGACAGAGAATGTGTTATCACTTCCTTCATTATTATTTCACAATCTCTATTCGCGTTTCGAGCCGCTTCCGATTGCGAGCTGGAAGAAAAGCGAGAAAGTGAGAGAGAGAGAGAGAGAGAGAGAGAGAGGATTGCGGTGGAGTGCGGGAAGGGAGAGGGACGCGGAGATATTGATTTTGCAGCAACACACAAACCGGCGGCGGTCGCATTTCATAGCCTACTAGACGTAGCCAGACGCACGTTCGACATGCTCCATTAAAAAGCTAGAGAGAGAGAGAGAGAGAGAGAGTCCCGCCGGAAGGGCCAGACGGTGGGCTAAGGCCTTCGATAAGCCGCCGCCCTTCGACCGTCGACCTTATCACCTCTGAGGTTTCAGGCTTTATCGAAGTTTACAGGTCGGTGAATACGCGCCGCCGCCCGGATCATCTGGACGATTGCGAATATATGCCAGCTTTTATACCGCTTTTATAACATACAGGCTCATATCTCTTTTTCCTCTCTTTCTCTTTTAATCGTGCTTGGGTATATTTAAATAAAAGAGACGATAAAAATTTATTCTAAAAAAAGGGAAAAAAAATATCATAATCGTGAAATTTTAATTGTTCAATTCTCTCGCATTTTCAGTACATGAAAGCTTCTCTCTTTCTCTCTCGCAAATAACAATTTCCCACAAGTTTTTCAAAATTTCCGCAATTGCTTCACATTGAGATAAATTGTGGAAAATTAAATTAAATTTAGATAAATTGTGAAAACTCTTGTGACACGGGAGTCAATTCCTTTACTCGACCGCGTTGTCACACAGCGGACTGGGAGCTTGTTTGATCGCGCTGTCGGACCGCGACGTGATACTGTAAAACGCAACGGGCGAGACGGGCTTTATTAACGAAGCGCGTGACGAGGCGCGTATCGCATGCCGCGATACGCGCCATTGTTTCGCTGATACGCGCGGTGTAATACAAATCGCGGCATAATGGAAGAATAGCGGCGCAGAAGTCGATGTGTGCCCGTCGCTTTATCGCTTTATTATAAACGTCAGACACAAAAGGGATTTGTGCGGAGGGAGAGACCGTTCTCTGTTACTGGCGGAAATTTCCATCCAAATGACGCGCCGCCACGTCAGTGCGACGCTTTGTCATCTTTTTTCCCTTTTTTTTTTATATATATATATAGGCACGTTTTTTTTCGACAGAGAGATATTTTTTTCATATACATTTAATTCTTCGAAATGCACATTTTACCGGGAACCAGACGCGCTTTTACATAATAGTAGATATTTTTTTGACGTTTATCGTTCTCATCTTTTCCGAAATAACGATATTTTATTCAATTCTACGTCTATTTCATCGCGAGGCTCTCGTAACTTTCTAAATTGTATCATGTCGAACGAGGGCAGATTAAGATGAACGAAGAATGTATTACGAGCAACAATCGATACTATCAAGATTGTAGACAGGAGGGATGATTACAGTCGATCAGGGGAAATCGCGTGATCAAAGGCCGGCTGGTAAGCGAAACACGTACCTTCCGTCAACAGAGATGCTGGTTCACTTTGACGAAATCCTTGTCGATATCCTTGCCGTGGACAACGTGATGACTCTGTCCACATAACGATCGACACGGATCCCTCCCATCGCGTATAGCTCGATGCGAAACAAAATTGCCGATTTATAAATACGACACCGAATTTTCCAATTCTCTCGGCGACGTATCTGATTTTAATCAGATTAATCGTGTGTCGTTCTCGAGGCTAGAAATAGTGACGTCTATTGTGAAAAATTATCGGGAGCTCTCTTAAATCGATTATCAGTTAAAAAACACTTAGCGGCGGGCTATTTCGACGCTAATAGATAGGCGCGCTTTAGAGCGCGAAGCGGAATTAAAAAGCAGCTAATTAACAACAGCTTTTTGTAATAATATATAGATGAAAATTTTGAAAATTCTGAAATTTTCCATCTCCGAGATTTAAATGTACCTATCGAATATATTATTGGAAAAGGAATTGTTTAAAAATTATTTTTAGATGCAGTTATCCATTGAAATATAATCCAAAATTCCCAATATTTGAATAATATATTATTATAAATAAAAAGTCCGTATAATATAAAGAAGAACTTTATTCAATTTGGCGAAGTAAAAATTCGAAGGAATATACGTGTGTGCCAGGATCGAAACATGTTTTTCGTCCATATTTCTCTGGATCTGCAGAGAATCCTTCGCGCATCTCTTGGGTTTGGCTAATAAATCCTCGCTCGCGTGATGAGCCCGGCGGACTCTATTAAAATAAAACTACCGGGTGTGAGAGAGGGAATCACGGGTTCATTCGCTCGCGATGCGATGAGTCGTGAACCTCGCCCGGCGAACCGGAAGCGCTGGACCAGCGCCAGAAATCGAAGCTGCGCACGTGTCTCGACAGATTTGTCGATGCTTTCTGATGTTGCCGACAAAAGGATCGGGGGTGGGACGAGCCTTTCAAAAATGGAGGATTGGAGGTCCCCGCTGCTGATTTATTTCCCGTCCCGATACGCCGGCCGTTGTTTATCGTTTACCTTGAGGATGCAACCCGTGTAAACTCGACCGGATGCGGCGATCTATTTTCCGTCGCGAGAGGGATGCGAAATGACGGTAGGGAGGATCGTGAAAAATAGCTGCAATAAATGAATGAATAAATAAATGGAGTATGTTTTTCGCAAAATGTATAAGGAACTGCGATATTTTGCGGAACAAATTTGTTGGACGATCACTCAAGAAGTGATTTTTAGTCTCTTTCCTCTGTCTCTCTTTTTTTCCTCAAATTTTCAAATTTATGTTTGCTTCTTCTTATATTGATTATTATTTTTCCATACGATTAAAAATCACGCTTTTCCGGATTGGCTTGAAAAATAATTAAACGCGTAAAAAAGATTATCTAATGTCAAATAAAGAATATCATGATATGATAATTAATTTAAATGCAAATTTTATAAGAATGAAGTGAATAAACCGTTTATATCCGGTAAAAGGATTAGTACTTTAGATATAACTGTAATTTGTGGAGATAATAAAATTATATTAAAAATGTGAAGAATAGCTATTATGAATAAATGAAAAAATAAGCAAAAGTAGTAATAAACATTATTAATCAGACGCGCAAGAAGAATGGCTCAAAAAATTTAAGAAAAGATAGAATGTTATTTTATAAGAAATATTTATATAAAACTGTTTGTTACACAATAAAAGTATCAATTATGATTTCTACATCTTTATCTAAATTCGTAGAAAATAAATCAACGTCACGCGCAGATTAACTGAACTAAAGATGTTGTCGGAAATATAAAAGTCATCCGCCTTTATTCCTATCCTCAATCACACTATATCAAGGCTACACCCCGCTTTCCTTCGCCCTGTTCTCCGACTGCCACCTTTTCGTAATTTGCCGACTCGGCAATCTCTCATATATATAGTATAGTTTGAATTTACTGCTCGATCTGGAAGCTGCCAATTTTTACGACGCAGATAAAGAAGCATCGTGTCGTGACGCCCTCCGACACTTTCGAGCTCTATCGGTGTGTTTCTACGTTTCTATTTTTGACGTACCGTAAAATTTTTGCAAATATTTCTTAAATTGAATTTTGAAATGAATTCTCAGAGATGACTGTTCGAAGAAAATTATATCTGCAACGCAAAGATATTTAACTTGGGAGATTAAAGTATGACAACAACAAAAAGAAAAACTTTATCGTGCAAGTGAATAATAAAGCATTCTTTCAGATAATTTTACATATTTTCGAGACCGAAATAAACATTTATAAAAAATTTTAATTTACTTGAAAAATTTTCTGGCTTAAAGTTTTAATATATTTTTATCAGAAAATTAATCTATACTAAAATAATGTTCTCTTAATTATACGAAATACGCACAAAACGTATTAAACGAAATGATCATTAATCAAGGATACTTGATCGGCCGATGATCTCAGCACAAGTTTATTCGATGTATCGAGATGTTGCGAGATGTGTGGGTTATAACGTTGCCTGGAAACCTGGAAATGCGTAGCGAGGCGGAAACGTTGAAAAAGGGTGCACGGCAGCCAATTTTTGTGAGTGCATCTTGAAATAATCATAGCTCCGGTAAGTGGACTTTCTCGTATCCGCCATATCCTGTATCGCACATATCGCCAATCCGAAGGAAACTCTCCGGTCTTCCCCCTCTATACAATATCGCAGATACTTGCGCGCGAAACTTTCTCTAAAATTATCATTTCATATCGTCACAATATAAATTCGTATCCCTTAAACTTGCGTAATTATACTTTGCGAGAAATGACGATCTCGTGACATGTTGCATGACGTAGTGTTGGATGATAATAAATGCAGGATATTGTTATGCGAGTGAAGGGGCGTCCCCGTGATTGGGATCGTCGGGAATGCGAGAGGAGGATTAAATCCTGGAGGAGGGGGAGAGAGAGAGAGGGGGGGGGAGGAGGAGGAATTGAGGGGTTGATGGGGTAGCATCGATATGAATCCTCCAAGCTCATGGAACTCCGGGCGTAAATTTCCGGGCGATTCATTTATCGCGCGGCTTTTACATCGGAATTACAAACAATCGCCTCGAGAATGCTTTTTAATCCCGGCCAATAAGCGATCGAGGCTTTTTCCGCGCAATGCGGCGTCTTCCAGCTGAGCTGAAGGAGTCCTTATCCCCTTTCATTCCTCGCTAGTGTCCGATCCCTTTTATGTTCCGTCCCTTTCTTCCCTCCGTTCCCCCTCCTTTCCCCCCTTTTTCCTTCCACGTCGCTTTTTCGCTCTCTCGAGGCACCGAAGCTGATGGCGATGCTCGCGACTCTCTCTCCTCGCTTTTTAAAACAATCGGCGCTCGTAAACAACGTCATTCCCAGCCCTTTATTTCCGCCGTCATCTTGCATCGTGCTGCAGTTAACGCGGCGATTGTTGCTACAATTATTTTTAGCGCTCCGGCATATTTCCGGCGGCGGTAAATTTGTACATTCGTTCATTTTAAAACATATAACGCAATGTGTGCGCGTCTTTTCAATTTCAACAACAAATGTTTATTTCATTTTAATTCTGTCACACGTATATATACGCGTTTAAAATCCTCTCAAATTTTTTTCAGTTATTCTAAATTAAATTACTATCGCATAGTTTGTATATTAAATTAATTTATACATATTGTGTATGTCAAATTTTATTACAAGAAATTTTATTATAATATATTAATTTTAAATATCAAATATAGCAAATGTCACAATTAAAAAATATTTATTTTATTAAATAAATCTTTGTCTTCCTCTAAATAGGAGCAATTATCCCGCAAAAGAAGTTTCATAAAAAGTCATTTGTTTCCTGCTCACATGTAATCGAGTGAATCGAGAAATTATTATTTCCGTCGCTATTGTTGTTACTTCCAGACGACGAGAGCGATCTGGCTGGCGGTCATTTCCGCCCGGGAGCTTTAAAGCCTTTGAAAGAGTAGACAAAAGCTCTTAGCATGTCGGGGTCGGTTAGCGGCAAGTGCTAAATGGAGCTCGACGATTTAAGAGCGGCATGCAATCAAGCGAAACGCGATTATTTGTCGCGATGTTACGAAGTTCACGCGTTAGAAGATTTCTCTGCGAAAGCATAGTATTCGCAAAGATACAAAATTCTGCATAATAAATAGAATTTAGTTTCAAGCTAAGTTGAAAAAATTGAGAAATTAAAGTTTCAAGATTCTATAAATTTAAACACGTAGTTGAAAACTAATAATAAAAGCTGAAAATTCGTTGTGTGCTTTTAAAAAAATGACTATGGTTTAAAAAAAAAATAAATGAATTTAATTTTCCCGGAATTACATAATAATTGTTTATATATACATTAGTAAACATTTTAGTTTCTTATATATAAATAAGAAAAGAAATATAGCTCGTAAATTAAATATATTAACAAAATAATTGTCATTCGTATATTTTAATGAGTCCTTTTTTTCTATCGAATCTTAAGTTTTCGATATACATGTTGTTTTGTCTAATTCGCTACTTATTGTTAGATAAGTCTCGTCCCATGTTTATGCTTTAAGAAGATTTCTTTCGGAAGCTAAAATATGTCCGCTTGTCTTTTAATTTCGCCACGGCGATTTCAAAATCTCGTTTCTAACGAAGGACTCCCGCGGATTAATGGCCGCTTGCTAGGGGTGTGGGATGGGGTGTTAAACAGCGACGATTAAGCGTCGCATAAGAATGCATCCCGAGCGCATAATAATCCCAGACGATGCCTCATCGCAGCAATAAATGTCTCTCACCGAGCGACGCTCGCCTTCGTCGCTCTGAAGGGAAAAGGCGGATAAATTGAAATTACCATCCGTGTTCCCCCTCGAAGGGGAGGGAGCGAGAGGGAAAGGGGGCTACAACCCGCAACTAACCCTCCCTCATCGTCGGACTTAAATCTCGGTAAACAAGGAGTAACGCCGAGGCGAGGGGGAGGGAGGGAGGGAAAGGTCAGTCGCGATTTATTTTGTAGGCTTGTCCGTTTTATCTTCATTTTCTTCATTTAATAGCGATAATGTAGCGCGAACGCTTTTATACACTTACAACGTTCTCTTTCCTGGAAGGGGGAGAAGCTTCAACAATTATCGAAACATCTCGGTGGCGAACTTTATGACTGGAACTTCATCATTTATTGCGCCATTTTCGTACGCGGGACTGAAGTTCAACACACGGACAGTGGTTTCTTGCGTGAGTTTGCACGCGGCTTTCATTAGCGAGAGTTGCCAGCCGGAAGGCAGCGCGGTTAAAGTTGGGAAGCTGATTGGAGTACCTTGGCGGTTTACCGCCCTCGTGGTCTCTCCCCTTTCTCCTTTTCTCCCTTGTCTTCTATTCTCTTCGATTGTTTTCTAACTTTTCGAAAAGTGCCCGCGCTCATTCAGAGTGCAGAGCAAACAATTCCATTGAAATTCAATGATCCTGTTTATTCTTGCGAAAGCTCACCATTAAAAAAAAAAAAGAAAAAAGAAAAAAGAGAAGCCATTGTTCGATTAACGTTTAAAAGATATTATTTTCTCTCGAATGGTTTTTTCAGCTTTTCAAACGTCCGAAAAATGTTCTCGTGTTTAAAAAAAATTCTGGCACTCTGTCAGAATTTATATTTCGTCGACTGCCAATTCTGCGCTCGAATAGTTTTCTCGACTAACGAGGGAAAGAAAGATCAGCTGTTCTTACGTCAAAATGTATATTTTCGAACTGGGACACTTTTTTCAATTTTGACAAATTAAAGAATCAATTTTATAACTCTATTTTAAAGCAATTTACCTTGACAGCTCTTTAGGGTTGAAAAGGTTAATCAGCGAGAAGAAAATGAACGGGTGATTTTTTTTTTTTTATAATAAAAAAGATCCGCACAAAGTTGGCGAGCTCGCGCGAAGAAGTCTCATCGATTTTACAATCTACCCCCTTCGCAGACTATTATCCCTCTTCCTCCCCTCGACTCCTCCCGATAACCCGACATCCTCCCACTACATGGTACGCGGGAGGGAAAGCGATTCTTTTCTTTTTCTTAATATAGGTAGGTACGTCGCTGATTTGCAGTTAATGAAGCGAGAATGAACGTCGGGAGGGAAAAAGACACATTTTGCAGAAATGCTGAAACGTGCGTCCGGAAATTTTCCACGACGATCGCCGAGATAGAAATTTTTTTATAACTCGCGCAAGCAAAAATCTCGGGCGTATAAATGGCCGGCCAGCTTGAAATTATATACCCAAGTATGCTCGTGCCGCACTTTTCCCGCTTCTGCAGTTGCGTATACTTTCCCCAGTTTGCGTACTCGGGAAACTATCGAGCGCAAGATTGGCCAGTTTCTTTGAATAAATTAACGCTTGAAAATTTTATGGAAGAAAAACCTTACATAATAATTAATTATTAATAAAGCAATAATTAATAGAAAATTATTAATTAATGACTTAGCTAAGGCTTTCTAAAAATATTAAAGACGAACCGAAGTATTCATTGTACCTGTCACATTTCGGATGAATTCCGAAAATTATATTTCGCTAAAAATAGAATTATACACTGCATAATTATACAATTTCATTGTTATTAAAAAATAGAATTTTATTTATGATCTTATGTGCTATACTTTAGAATTCTGTTTCAAATTTTTCCGTGAATTTACATACAGATTGACTAAAAAGCGAGAGTAAATGTAGACATTGTTTCTAAACTTTTTTTAATATTTAAGAAATTGAGACTTTCGTCTAGAATCAGGGAGAATTTGATTATTTAAGACACACTCTCTCAACACCAATAATCCTCAATTTTAATAGCATTATTCTTAATTAATTTTTCGCAATGCAGCAAGTATGAATATTTAATGTCTTCCTGGTAATATCTAATTATTAATTTTCTAAAAATGATAACAACAATCTTCAAACTATTGTAAAAAATATGTTATTAAAATTAATCACGCGCCATAACTATGTGAAATATGTAGAGACTCTCGACTATTTTTCTCTTATCGAGAGAGCCGGTTACACAATTTCTTTGCATTGTTCCAGACATCGCTACGCCGGCTTGTAGTTACGTGAGATACAGCAGTTTGGAGGACGTGAGGCCGCAGGAGTTGGGTTTCCGCCAATTAGAATTCACGCCCACGGTCGTCTCAAAAATACGGTAAGGCTGCTCGCTTCGCCTGCTTGTTCGCGTTCCTATAATCACGCCATTGTTAACTCGCTATTAAGGGGGAGGCGGACGCGCCGTCGAGTTGTCAAGACAGGCTCCCTTTTAAAGGGCTCGAATTTAATTATGCCGGCTCGGTAACCTCCCCAGCAACGTAGTGAATTTTCTAATTAGCGATGCGGCTGCTGCGCCCGCCTTTTGCACGGTAAGGAAAATTTTAGCGTAGCAGCGCAGTTGGCCAAACTCGTGACGTCCGTGTTTCGCGTATAGCGTAAATTAATTACATTTGGTAATCGAATTCGCGCGATCGATCAATCACAAAATTTCATACCTGAAATCCGTGACGTCGAAAGAGCGATGGAAGCGCGATTGCAAAATGTAAAATAAAATTGATTTATCGATTATAGTTGGACCGGAGCGAAGATTCTCTTCCGGTATGAGAGGACAGTATTCGCGAGTGTCTGGGACAAATTTAAAAAAATTGTAAAAATCTATAGTTATCATGTATAGATTCCTTATTTATTATTCTGATATTTATATAACTCAATATTTAATATTTCCTATTCTTTTATAGGAATATAGTCGAAAATAATAGAAAAAAAATTTGCTGTCAAAATTAATGACAAAAAATTTATCAACAAAATATCTCTCTCATTGCGTTTTAATGAAACTCTCTCGGGAAATAAATAAGAAACTATTTTTATACGACGCGATACGCCCATGACGTGTGTTTTAATTAGTTTGATGGCACGTGAAGCGCGCCGATGTGTTAGCTGCGTTCGATATCAATTAACGACTAATTATACTGCAATATTTGCGAGACTGAAATCATCCGCCAGGGACGTTCTTTCGCGGATAAACTCAAGTAAATATCCTACGATGCATCATGAATAATGCGAAAAGACGTTTTATTACCATTATCATTATTATCATTGTATTATACGCATCGTAGTTATTATTATATGTCATAATCACATTTCCGACAAAGTTTGCGAGAGAGCGGCTGGTATGAATTACAAATATTTGCCGGTGACTTCAAGTATCGATTTTGAAATGCTGATTACACGACGAAAGAAGGACTGGCGAGGGATGAGGAAGAGGAGGAGGAGGAGGAGGAGGAGGAGGAGGGTAGGGGGAGAGTAGGAGGATGGGGCTGGATAAAATTGATTCGTGGGCAAACAAGCGGTGGACGCAGCGAGATAGAAAAATCGTATTGACCGGTCAAATAATTCACCGCACGATGGAATTTCCGCTATCCAACGTTATTTAAATAACGCAAATGTTTAATCATTTCGCAAGAATGCATATTTAATTAAAGAGCCTCGATGTTATTTTGACGTTGCCAACTTTATAGATCCTGTAAAATATTTTGAAGATTTGCGAAGAGATCCTTAGAGATTCTTAAGAGCGTATAAATTCTCCTAGATTAACCGTAATTCGCAGAGATTATCGGATGTTTTCGAGAGACTTTTAAAGATCCCAAAGACAATCTCAGAGAAATTTCTTGGACATTTTATTTTAACAATTTCTCAGATGTCTTTTAACATTCTGGAAAATTCCGTAAAATTCTTTTCTAAAAATCTCGGAAATTCTCGAAAATTTTTGGAATCTCCGGACAATCCTGGAGATCCTTGTTGTTTTCCACTGACATTTTACGATGCGCTAAAAACTGAAATCTTGGAAGGAACTTTAATATAATAATAAAGAATAATATTGTGTGTATATATATATATATATATATATATATATATATATATATATATATACATACAATACTGAGAATCCAAAGACGATTGTTATAATAAAAATGATTTCCATAATCTCGAATCTAAAGTTTATATTTTACGTTTCCAGTTCCGTTAAATAGAATACTTTCGCGTATCGAATTAACCTTCTCATCGAATTGAACGTCATCGGTGCTTAGATTTCCTGTAACAAGCCGCAACGTTTGAGCGCCTCGATACATACATAGTAGAACGAGATAGAAAGTTGGACGGTATCGTGGGAGTTGAAGCGATTCAGGAATCCAAGTTTAAACAGCCCAACGCTGTTATTATGCGTCGGAGCTTGCAAGAATCGATTCCGAGCTGTCGCTTAATCCGACGCCATTCTGTTGGAACAAATTTAATTGCGAAGCGGTATGCGTGTTCGCGTATCAATATATTCCCTCGTATTTTAGATCTCTGTGTGACTCTCCAGGGTGTCTCTCTCTCTCTCCCTCCTCTACTCAAGTCTTATCAAAAAAGTTTCCTAAAAACTCTCTGATCTTTAATAATCAATTTTTATTCAAAATTCCAAGTAAAAAAGTAGTATTTTAAAGATTTTTTTATGCAATTTCTTAAAATAAATTTTTTTATTGCACTTTCTAATATTTTTCGTTCAAACAAAAAAAAACAAAGCCACAAGGTTTCAAATGCTAGATTTACAAATGTACTGAAAAAAACTGAATAGCTTTTGTTAAGCTAAAATTTTTTAACTTGCATAATATTTTTATTTTTTTATCACGATAAATTAAAATAAAGAATATATTTGCACATTCAATATTTTGTTAAGATACTGGATATATAAATAGAGATAGATATATATTTATAATATATTTCAAACATATAATTCACAACTTGGCTTATTGGATTAAGATTGCTTATTGCTTGCAGTATAAGAACAAAATTATTAAAGAAAAATTTTTTTTTTAAATTCTCAAAGTCCCAATAAAATTCCACGAGAGTTCTCTGATTTCTCACCGTACAAAAAAAATTCTAGATTTTCCATGTTTCTCCAGGGAGTAGACCCCCCCTGCTCTTTTAAGGTTCTCAAGATATAAAAACGGTGAAAAAAGATATCTCTTTCTGTATCCTCTTTTTGAATACTCGATACGGCTTCAAAGAGTCAGTTAAGTCTCCGGATTAAGCTGGTTACAAGGCCGACTTTATAAGGTTCCAAATCTTTCTCGGAGACGACATTTCAAATCCGAGGTAAAGAGCCGCAAAAAATACGCAAACACCTCGGTCGATCGGCTCGATATTCCATCGTCATGGACGGATCCAAACGCCAGTAGCGAAGGCGGAGTATCCCGTCGTATACATTCATGCGCGGTTCGTCCTGATACAAAGGGACGTGTCCTGTATAACGCAGGGCACACATCCAGCTACTCTTTCTCTCTATCTCGCCCTCTCACTCTCTTGCGCGCGCGCGCGCTCTTCTATCTATCTCTCCATCCATGGAGCAGCGATAATTTAGTTATCTAGACGATTGATAACGGTGTGGGAAGGCCACTGATGTGGCTTGATTAACGAAAATTCTCCTTACGATGGGCGATGTTCCCTCTATTCGAGCGTTCGCTCAACCCGGCCGATGTTTACGCGGCCACCCCCGCCGTGGGCAGAATTAACCGATGCGACGCAACGTAATTGAGGGACCGCCGAAGGAAGCAATATTCCCTTCTCTCATTTGACGTGAAGGATAATTATTGCGAAGAGAGAGAGAGACAGAGAGATACACATTCCTCTTTCTGATGTATGTCAACTCATTTTTGTATCCGTAAATAATCTCTATTTTGAAATAAGCAGAGAATAATAATAATATTTAAAAATATATTGAGAATAAAATATTAAAGTTTTCTATGGAAAATTTTAAAGAAAGAAAAACTCTGAGAAAAAAAAAAAAAAGATTCGAGAAACTTTGAAGAACGAGAAATACACTCTGAAAAAAAAAAAAAAAATAGTCGGAGTTTCTCGGTCTCTTGAACGTTCCGCTACAGAGACAGCTCTCGGGAATCTTTGCATTCTTGGAGAGCAAATCCTACGGGAGACGAAGTATGTCCGACGGGTGTCCTGCCCGAAGATTTCACGAGGGCGGACGGTGAGCGGAATGCCGAACGACTGTGTCTCCTTCGCCGGGAAAATAATCGCTCGGGCGCTTCGCGCCAAGTGCCAGGCGTCGAAAGTCACTCCCAGGATGAGTTCGCCGCGGGGGATCGGGGACTGTTTTAAACGACAATCGCATTAGGTAGAGGAGGGCGGACTGATTGCCGCGGACTTTCTCGCTCCGCGCGCCAAGTTTTGGCCGCGAAGCTCCCCGTCAAAGCCACCGGAACTTCGCGTAAACTCATTCATTCCGGTCGCGAAACTTTCCCGGGAACTGTCATCATCATCTTGCCAAATTGTTGTTGGTTGATAAGTATCGAGAAATCGCGAGACGTCGCGAGGATCGAGGCTCGACAGAACGATTCGATCGGCTCGAAAGATTGATTTCTGCCTGCTTTTAGACAGCGATAACGACGCTAAATCGATCAGCTGACATATTCGATTCCATGTTAGCGATCTGAAGAAAAGAGAATTTTGCAAAATTTTATATAGTAGGAATTTTAGAGCTTCTCTAAATCGCGACAACAATAGAAAAAAAATAGATAAAAATATAAATTTTTGCGAACAAGATTCTTACGACTTTCGAAAATATAGTTCCGATTCCTTATAAGAAGCAATTCATCCCGTCCCCGAAGGAACGGTAGAGGGTCGACTGGAGGGGTCAGACATTTAAATTAAGTGGTTTCCTTCGAAATTAGATCAGGGAGAAAGCGTTCGTGGCGCGTGTTTCCATGCCTTGACCAGAATATTTCAACCGAATCGATGATTAAAGTTGACGAATAATAAGATCGCTATCAGATCGTACAATTATGAAAAATAAACGGAGAGAAGACTTCGAGAGCGAAAGTGGAATATAAATTCCCAAGGTTTACTTTAGATATGAACTACTCAACAATGAACTTTATAAATGATGGACTTGCTTCATCCTCTAAATCCTCTCTCTTCGTTTATTATTCAAAACTGTACTATGTGCTCTGAATTATTTGTGATATTTTAAATGATAGATAGAAGCAAGCGATGATTTACAAAAATGTGCGTATTAATTTACGATTTGTCTAAATTTTAACAATTTTTTCAATTTGCTCCAAAAAAGTATAAAATAGATTTACACTATGGATTTTTGTTTACGTTTTTGGTCGCTGTTCTTATCTATTTTTTTATTATTGTCACAATCAATATTCGCGAGATTTCTTCATACGATGATGATAAGCCGGATGAATATCACGCAAGCTTTAGTTCGTTAAATTTAGCAAGATATGAAGGGAATCGTCAATATTTGTTGTTAACAATTATGCATCTATTTATGCGAAGGAAATATTCTGTTTCCCGTGCCTTCGAGCAGTTTACAATATATCGTATTATATACAGAAACTATGTATCTTCAACAAAATTGGAATTTTCGGGAAATTATCTCGTATTTATTTAAATTCACCGTTTTTATCTTTTAATCATTAAGAGAAGTTTCTCTCTCTCTTTTCTGTAGCAAATTAATTTTTTAAAATATTTTAAAATAAATCAATTTCAAAATATTTAAATTCCTTATAGGATATTTTTAAATGTCTTACTTATTCCTAAAAAGAACTAAAAAGATTTCCTTTAATTTCAAATACTTTATATAAACAAAATATTAATAAAATTATACCTTTTATTCTTAAGAAATTAATTTGATTGATAATATATCATTATGATTACGTTTATCTAATGATCTTTAAATTTTCACGAATTTTTAGAATTTATTTCAGTAACAATTCAATCAATTCTCAGTAACATTTCAATCAATTGTTAATCATCCTGTGATAAATATGGACCCTCGCGCTCTACAAGACGTGCAAAGTAATTTTAGTCATCGAGACATAAATCGACGCCCCCGTTTCACTCACGCTACATTTATTCGCTATTAGTGATACACGATTTAGCCTCATCTTTCTCTCTTTCTCTGATTCATTCCGCTTCGCGAATTCTTTCACGGGGTTATTGCTGTAATCCGTCATGATATATAATAATATTAATGTCGTATACAAATCGACAAAATGCAAAATGCTTTGAATAATATTTAAAAAAATACTAAAACAAATTAAAATATTTATCTCTATCATTGTAAGGCTTTCATAGCAAACATACGAATGTACATAAACTGAATCGTAATATAAGTTTTAATGATCTTTCTTTAAATCGACCGTAAACTCTATGCATCTATCTGCAATTAAAAAAGATTAATTTAAATATTCGGAAGCCGAGAAAAACGCGCCGTAGTTAAAGGTATTTTCGTTGACGCGCATCGGAATTGCAAATGCCAGCATCGGGATAAAGATTAGCTGTCATCTGACGTGAAACGAGAATGGGCAATGAGGCTGGCGGTTCGTCAGCTGAAGGGGAGAGAGAGAGAGAGAGAGAGAGGGGCGCGTCTAGATTAATTTCGCATCACACAGATATTTCAAATTTTTGAAAAAAGACGAATCGTGTACCGTCAGATGCGGATATCGATTTCACAACGATTATTTTTCGATCAAGAGATACGAGAACGCAAGAGATTCGAGAAAGCGCACGATGACAATTTGTTAGATAGATAATGACATTTAGATATTTATTTTTTAAATCATTGTGCGTTACACATTTTCTAAAAAAAAATAATGAATTTTTTTTCTTATAATAAATAATCTTCCTCGGAGATGAGAATAATTGACAGTAGCGTTAATGACAATAATATGTTAAATATGCGAATTAATTCTTTTTAATTAGAGACACATGTGTCCATCCGATGCTGTTCACTGTTCTTCTCGAAAGCCTGCATAAATAACTCGACTGCGCCGTTTCTGTTGCAAAACTAATTTCCCGGCGGGACTCAGGTGGATCGCGACAAACCGCATGCAGCTCTCGCCAGAATAATTTCGGTGCTTTTGTACAAAAAAAAAAAGAGCGAGTTTTGGAATTAAAGCAACCGAAACGAGAATGTGTAAATTATTTTTTTAAACTAATTGTAATTGATGCAAATTATATCTCTCTCTGTATTCTAGAATTTGAAAACGCAAAAATAATGTTCCCTGCATAAGTCAATTCTTTTTTCAAATGTCGCAACAAAATCATTACTTTTTACAATTGTTCAGACTGAAACATTGTAAAATTTATGTATTGAAATTACGTGTGAAACAAATCTCCAAAATTATAATTTTTATTTATTATAATCGTGTATATTATTTTTTTTTTGAGAAAGTAGTTTTTTGAAGACGTTAAGTTTTGCGCTAGAAAAGAGAAGCAATCGAGATAAAGATTGCGATTTTAGGCGGATAATAGCCGAGAAACTCGCGAGAAACGGTTCTTGGAGAATCGATATCGCCGGGCCAAGATACGCGAGAGATAGGCCGATTGCGATTCTAATAATGCGCTCGAGGAAGCATGTCGTTCCGATGCAACAGGTGACGCGACTCGAAATTGTCAGCGTTTCATCTGATGATAAAATCAAGCTGTAGGTTGACAACGCGGGGGTTGAGAAGCTTGGCTCGTTCCTAAAATCGGTCCGCGCGATGCAATCAGACGTTTCAACGCCGATACGCATCGGGACCAGTTGCATCTCCACTCTGCACCAGAATCTGCATAACCATTGTTTTACGGCGCGCTTTAGCACTCGAATTGACCGATTTCATATTAATGTTTTGCGTAAAAATTTAAAACACATTGTTAACAAAAGTCTCTCTTGTTACACAGATTTTCAACAAGCTCTCGAACTGTAATTTAAATTTAATACGTACTTTTTCTCGTTGAAATTAAATAATACATATATTCGTTTATGTATGAATAGAAGGAATTAAATGTTGAGGCTATTCTCTCTGTTTCTCTGAGAAGAGAAAGTATGTAAAAATTATAATAATTAATTAACAGATTATTCATTATCTTTTAAAATATTCTATTTTTTAATAATTCGTGCCCTCTTGAACAGTTATTTTAATTTTCTCTTTATAATACATAAATTCCATATAAGAGAGAAAAGTGAAAGGATATAAAAAAAAGAATTATTAAAATTAAATAACAAATTATTATATTATCATTTATAATTTTCTATTTTTTTAAATTCGAGTCTTCTTGAATATTTTAATTTTCTCTTTATGATATGATGAATTGCAAGTAAAACATATAAAAGACAAAGAGAGAGAGAGAGAGGAAGAAAAGAATTAATTTATTGCAATGGAAGATTTCGGCATCATTCATCATGCGTTTTGCAAACAGAGAGCGAGATAAGGTTTTCGGAAATTTATCGGAGCATCACGATGCCGCCGCTACGAGCTTTAAGATTCTCATTTTCTCCGGTACGCTCCGAACCCTTATCGAGTCGCGAGGAAAGATCGAGGATCTATCGAGGGGTTGGTCAAAAAAAAAAAAAATGTCCGACCTGCAAAATGCAGAGACGCGTAGGCGGCTTCTCTTTCTCTCCTCCTGTTTTCGCTCTCCTCGGCATTCTCAGACAATTTATCAGGGATTTCGGTTCGACTCCTGCGGGCTATCGTTCCGCGTGCGCACGACCTATATTTTTTACAATCTCTTTTTTTCTCTCAGCCGTTTTTCACGCCGCGGGCCTGTGCGGGTTTTATCGAATTTATCCCGAAAATAACGCCGTATAATTTATCCAGTGAAATTGCGAGGTTGAGAATAAGCCGCGGCTTATTTTAATCGTCCTTTAAATCTTCGATTATTAGTACCTTCGCGTTTTAAAATTCTTCGAAATTGTGTTCAACAAACCGCGATCAGAATAGTTTTTAAATTTTAAGAGAGAGAGATTGTTTTTTTTTTTTTTCAAATTGTTTACATTTTAAACTACATATATTCAAATTTTCAAAGTCCAATCTTTTAAAATTTTTTAAATTCTGAAAGTTTTTTAAACTCCTCTTACTGTAGATTTTAGAAAAATTACTTTTATTTCAAAGATTATTTCTTTTTTTTATTTCTTTTTATTATTAAAAATCGAATGTTATCAGAGAATTGTTCTTCATTAAAATTGAAAGATAAATCGATGAAATAAAAAATTTAATCATTTTACGAAGTCGACGCATGTCGACAACACTCTCGATAGTATGGCAGGTTATTACTATGAACCTCACTAAGAGGGTTCAGGGTGGATCGTAAATTAGTCTCCGCGAGAGACATAAAGTCGGCCGCAAACCCGTCAATAATTCATCGCAAACCTGAAAATCCTATCGCGCATCCTAAAGGTGACGACTCGACTGTGTCCGACAAAGGGTAGATATAATCTAGCGCATACACACACACACACACACACACACGTGCACAAATTCAATAAACTCAAAGCGTCAATAAAAAAGATCCCAGAGTCTTTAAAATTAAACAGATGCGATCCGCGCGGATCCGAGATGATGCGCGATAAGAATGCGGGATCTCGGCAAGGTTTGATAAGCTCTATGGGATCCAAGAAATCTATGAAGCTCTAAAAATCTCGGGTTTCCGAAATAACCCTCGGAGAAACGTCGCGGTCCGCCATTCAGCTCGGGGAATAAGCTCGGGCGAGAGGGCGATTTCCAATCTTTGTGCTTGAAAATCGTCCTTTATCCTTCAGCCGGAATCACCCCGGCGGGAAGAAAAGAAGTATAAGAATATAACACCATACCCGGGAAAACTTCCTCGTTTCTCTCTTCCCTCGGCGAGTCCGGTGCCGCTCGTCGGGGCTGAGAAAACGAGTTCTCGTGCCGCAGGGTAGTTTGGATTACAGGCAAAATACGTCGAAACGGAATCCCTTCATCCCTTAAGGTTGGTTCTTTGCCTTTCCCTCTCTTCGAGTCCTTCACGGCAACGTCACGGTAAACGCAATGTCGTACAAAAAATAAAAAGAATCGAGGCTGATTAAAGATTATGTGTGATCAGGAGCAAAGTTAACTGGAAAAAATTTCTTTCTCGTAACTTTCTACACTTTATTTCATTTAAGAATGACAATTAAAATCGCACGACTATCGTGTAAGTCAAGAAAATTTTTTACGTTGCGGGTTGAGAATTTACGAATCCCGATTAGGTTAAATCTCTTGTATGATAAATTAGAGAAAAGGATAATAATGATTATCGGATATTATTTCGTTGCTTCTATCCTTTTCATCGCCTCTTGCGCTCTCCGTGTTCACTCTCTGAGGACGGGAATAAGTCTCCGTTGAAAAGATAAAGAGTTAGCGAGCGCTGATTGAAGAAGGAAGACGCGAAAATACTGCAGAATGACAAAGGACATTGCAGGGGAAATAGATTGGCAAATGCAACAGCGATTTACTAACGCAAACATGGCCGACTTTATAAGCCAGGAACGTTTAATTCCCTCGCTGCATTAATACAGATTATTTTTCAATTGTGGGAACCGCGCGAGAGTTGTTTTCGTCAATCTTGAAAATGTTATTTCGCGAAAGAGGGTACCCTGAAAATTAATATTTTCGTTGTCGCAGTAAGGAAAATAATTTCTCAATTTGAAGATTACTTAGTTACTAGTATTAGCATGCAAGTCAATCTCTAAGAATCTTTTATACTACAAATCCGAGATCAAATTATCAACAATACTTGGGCGCGCAAATTTATCTCTATAAAATTTTAAGCGTAAAATTTCGAAAATATTCACCCAGAAATTCCGTCAGGATAATGGCGTTCGACTCTCGTCTCTTTCGGTCGAAAATAATTCAGTGATCGAGACGTCGACGCGCCGCGACGGATAAATTTACCCCGGAGGGGGTAGGAGGGTTGGGAGGGGAAGATGCGGCGGAGAAACTCTCGGGGAAAGCCGTTCGTCATTCTTCCCGATGGCTATTCAGCTACATGTTAAATGGTATCCCTCCTCCCCGACACCCGGCGACTCATCATTTGTCTCATTTCTGCATCCCGCGACGTCCTCTTTTCGCACAACGTCCGCAGCAACGAGCCGTTCCTCCCCCTCTCTCCTTCTCGCCCTCCCCGCCTCTCCCCCTCCCCGCCCTCACCGACGCCGCGGTAGCCATCTTGCCACCCTTTTCTCCGTCCCCATTGTTGCCGGCCCTTCATTGTCTCCCGTCGACGTAACTCGCTCGACCAGCACACGCTCGTGCCGGAAACGGAGATGCCGTGCACGCGTCTGTTCGCATTCTGCTCGTCGGAAGGAAAAAAAAAATACGAGCGAAAAATTGCGAGCTAGGTCAGGCTAAACGTTGCACGCATTGTCGGCGCTGATTAAAATATCGTCACTAATTAATTCTCAGCGATTGCTGAGCGAGAGAGTTGTTCGTTCAAATTTCATGTGCGCATGCGAAAAGTATTATAAAAATTACATTAGAAAAAGAGAGAAGGTTTGTATCTTTTTTTTTTTTTTTTACAAAAATGTTTTAATTATTCTATAAAGGAGTAGTCGACTTTCCCTTAATTAAATTGCATCTCATCGTTAATTTCTGCTTTCAGTCGGCTAGTGCTTACATTAAGATAACAATAATATATCCCGCGAAGGAAAAGAGCGATACGTTGTTAAGCTTTCGGGCTGCCCGACCATATTCGTATCGTTTCCACTTCTCGTCGTACATGAAATATCGTCGAGCAATCCAGCGTGTAAAAGCGTCATGATCGACGTACGAAATAAGGGCAAAATTCACGGTTGAATTACAGGGCGAATCCCAGGCCGAACGGTTCGGAATTCTCGTTTATCAAATACGTGACGTCTTTAGCCGCTTAAATTAAACGAGCCCGTTGTAACTACTACTCCGAATACGAACATTTATCTTCGTAACGGTCCCCCCCTGTTTCCCGACGTGCCTTTAGATGACCTTCACGATATTCGTTTTTCGTCTCGTGTCGAGCGATACCCCTCCCTCCCTCCCCCGCCCACTCTTCTCTTTCTCTAACTCATTTGCGCAATCCTTAATGATCTCGATATTCATTTTATTTAAAGGGATAATCATACAAAAAAAAAGTTGAGATAAAAAATTTCAATTACTGCAGATTAATTCGTCGTATCGGAATCAAATTAAAAAGGGAAGATGCCCATACAGAATTTATTCAACTTTCTTATGGCGAGAGAGAAATTTTGCATTTTTTCCATCGATATTTTTCGAGACTCGAAATTTTTTTGGCAAAAATGTGGCGACGGGGTTTAAATACGCGGGTATCTTGAACGAACAGTCGAAATTTTATTCGAATTAATAACGGCGGAACTAACCGGCCTGACGCTTCGCTTCGGCTTCTTCGTGCTCTCAGGGGGATCAAAGACTTAGTTTAATTAGAAGCGTCTGCGGGAAAAGCGATGGTGGGAGGGGAGGGGGAGGGAGGGCGGCTTCAAAGCGCGGCCATAATCAGCGCGTTAACGAGCCTGGCGTACTAAAATCGTTACTTTGACGCATCGCAATTATTTATTGTGACGAGAGCCTGCTGCTAAATTGGCTTCTTGCGATCCTAGACGAAAGACAGCATGATCAAAGCGTAGTATTTACTTTAATTAGTCAGCGAAACTGCTCCACTGCGTCTAATCGACGGAATTAGTGCGATTCCGGATGTCGCGCGTGTATTTGCACTCGAGATGCAAACAGCGGAAAGCGATTGTTTCAATTGGGTGAGTGAAAAGCGTGTTTGCGGATTCTTGAGCGTTTAAGAATCATCTGCGAAATTAATTTCGTATAATGATGGATTGGACGATTTCAAAGTTGATCGGGACTATTGTTCTGATGAAGTAGATAATAAAATACTTTTTACATTTTTGATTCCTGTCGCACATTTGTATTGGAATTTATAATTTTATATTGCATTATATTTGAAATAATATATACAAAAAAAAAGGAAGAAAAAAAATATGTGTAACATCTTGAATTTATAATAGAGAAAAATTTCCGCGAGAAATAATTTACTTGTGAAAATAAAGAATAAGAAGTCTGTAAAAATTAATGATAGAAACATAACTACGAGAATTTAAGTTTAAAAAAACTATGTGTAATTAACGCGAGAAAAATTGCCTCGAGACTTCTTTTTAAGTCACATATGCCTTTGATCCAATTCTTCTGTTAAACCGAAAAGAATTTCTTCGAAGAAACCTTTTGAGAATTTTATCATACTTGGGCTGGAGAGGCAATTGCAAAAATAAAATATAATGTTCCTTCTGAAAGCGATTTTGGTGCAAAAAAAGCGGAGGTATTATGAGCTAAAGGTCAATAATTTGGGAAAGATGCGACGCGACGCCGGAGCGGAGTGGCACTTTCGCGAAATCCGAGCTGTGATGATGCTCGCGTGACAACGCCCCGTCGCGTCTTCTGAAATTTCATGCCAAAGTGTAAGATGCTGTAAGCTGTAAGACGTACAGCTGGACGGATATACATTAGAGTTAGAAACGCGAGGCAAAGGAATTGATCGAGTTTGCCGGTACGAGCATAATACGAACTTTGGAAGATGAACCTTCCTATCATATTCAACGCTCTTCTACATTATTTCGCAAAAAATTATTTTTAACGAACATTCTCTCTCTCTCTCTTAATTTAATTATAATTTATCTAAAGAATTGCAACTCGGCAGTCGTAAAAGTATAAGAAAAACAAAAATAGCGTGCTTTTGCATTACAGAAATTTCTGTATGTTTAGAAAATAACTGAGAAATAAATAATAACCGATGCACCCTGTGTTGTCGTTTCCTTCCTCCGTCAAATGTAAACAGATCGAATAAATATAAGAAGCAATGCAAAAGTAACTCACGCGCGTCTATCGATATTGCAAAAAATGAACGGATATGCAAGAAAGAAATGAAATTCACAACATGATAGCCCTCGCATAAAGCGCCAAGTGTTATCGCGCGACAGCGAATGCAACGAGAGAGAGTGGTCGTACATTTAAAGTGGCGCGATAATAAAATAAATCGAACGCGGCAATTAATTCGCGGCGGGTTATTATTATAGTGAGGAGGGGGTGGAGGAAAAAAGGGAGAGAGAAACACGTCGCCATAAATAACAATAAAACTCTATTAATGTGGTAGCGCGCGCTGATAGTTACCCCGGCCTGGCATCGAGCCAACATACCGCGCCGGCTATTCACCCCGCGAAATACACGCCGCCCGGATCGCCGCTGCTCTCTCTCTCTCTCTCTCTATCTCTCTCTCTGTCTCTCTCGGGGGTGGATGACGGCACGGGCGCGCGCGCGCGCCGGGAGAAGAGGGATGCGCTCGCATACCAATCCTACATCCGTATGTAATGCAGAACGGTTATGCGGCATTACGCACTCCGTGGTAGGCGCTCCGAGACCGGCCAATGGACATCGTATCGCCAGGCCGGCCGCCCGTCAAATTGTCCGAATTGGACCGAGGCAAACGTAGAGATGCTTGCGGCCGGCTTGATATAAAGCGCATTAAATTACCTTCCCTTACGAGAGGGAGACGAGTATCCCTTGGTAAAGTGTAAAAATAAATCAACGTTATTCGTGCGAAAAAGGAAATAAATGACAGTCTGCATTTGACACATAATCAGCTGATATATAATGTTAAAGAATAGAAATGAAAATATGTTTTATATTATTGAATAAAATAAATTAGAATAGGTTATTATTTTATGGATAAATGATTTATATATTGAAATTATATCTTAGATATTTGAAGAAGTTCCTATAGATAAAATATATTTGCTTAAAAAAAGAGCTCATTTAATATCAGAAAATTATTTATAGCGTTTATTATTATATTTATAGAGCACCTATGCACGAATATTTTTCTATCCATTTTTTTGTGCTTTTTGCGGTGATATCTAGAATATCGATGTACATTTTTCATGTAACCCGTGCCTGTGTGCGTTTAACAAAAGGATAAAGAAGTCTATATTAAAACAAACAAAAATTCTGTGAGATAAAAAATATAAATAATATTTTTTACATAACATTTTTTACTATATTATATATAAAGAGAACCACTTCAAAAAATTGAATCGGATATTAAGCACAAAAAAATTGAGAAATTTTTACAGGATTTATGTGTATGATATGTGTCTAATAGTTTAAATATTAATAAATGTTAATGTTTTATCGAGGATCGTCTATAAAAAAGTTAGCTCAAGGCATGAAGGACGAAAAGGGAGGAAAAAAAAACGAGAAAAAAAGGTTCGCGGAGCCTTCGATGAGATAATCCATCTTTGGTCCCTCGAGCGAGAGCGTTTGTTTTTCCACGATTGCTATCGAATTGAGGTAGAAACGATATTTGTCGCCCACTCGGAAAAGAAATTTTCCTTCACTTCGTTCTCGAGGCAAGCCCCTGGCGACAGTCTGCGATTCTGGAAAGATCTCAAACGATCTTTCGTATTGCCAAGACGAACTTTGTGTCTTAACCGTGGAGATTTTAACCCCTTCGGAGACCCGATAAAAAATCCCGACAGTATCCATGACCGGATTCATAGTCCAAGTGTCTAGATATCACTCAGAGCTTTTATGAGCGTTATTGATCCATACAGATATATGTTCACGAGAAAAGGAGTATATTAGTCGTGAATATTGTTGACAAATATGCGCTCACTTTCATAAAAATAAATTTCTGTTACAATTTTAGCCTTGAATGTTCGTATGAATAGGCCACTTTAAAATTGAAAAAAAAAAAAATTTGCCTCTTTGAAAACGTTTGCGAAAGCTCGTTCTTCCTGACACTCGAGCAAAGTGTTAACCCATCCTTCCAGAATGCATAGATTCGCGACCCAAGTTCAGCGATGCAACGTTATCGATTCACCGAAGCTTCACCGAAAGGCGAAGCCGCGCCTTGCGAGACTTCTCGATCCCGGAGAAATGCGCTTTATTACGGCTAAACAGGCTGACTGAGCAGTATATTACCACGAGACGTCGCTGATTTATTGCCAGGCAGGCCTGCCTGCCTGCCTGCCTGCCCAATATCCGTACCTTGGTCCCATCGGCGAACAACGGCCTCGGTTCCCTCGCCGCCGCGTTGACGCGTTTAGCAAGCTTTTCCTCTCTATCTCTACATCTATCTCTATCTCTCTCTCCCCCTTGCCGGCCCCGAAACTATTAATTCCCATCTCCCGCAGCGAGACCGACGCCGCATAATTCGATTCCACGAAATTACCGCACGGCGACGGGATCGTGAGACGACGCGCGATTGCATTGTTGCATGCAGACAGGAGAGAGTTTCGAGCTTTACGCCCCGGAAACCTTGAGTTTCAGACGCGTCCGCCTTCCAAAAGCGGGCTCAACTTCGGCTAACCATCCGAAAATGGCTATCTCTCGGCGCAAATTTATGTCGAATTACGAAAAGTTATCAAAACTTCAATCTTTATCAAAAATCATTCTGGAATTAATTTTAATAATTTAAACGCGCTAGAAAATATTAAAATGTTTTTTTTTTTTTAATTTTAATATCGAGTAAAGCTGAGAATTACTGTCAAATAACGTAAACTGTCAAATAATGCGAGTAATAATATATTTTTTTTTTTTTTATTTTACATATTTCCATTTTACAATCATATTAGAAGTCACCTTTTTCATTTTCTAGTTTCTTCAATGATTCTAATGATATTATACTAATATCGTCTATTAACTTTAAGAGAAAATATATGTTCGAGGTAATAATGGAGAATTATTTGGGAGAGGAATTTTCTTCTTGTAAAAAAAAAAAAAATGATAATTTGAAAATAAAGTTTTGATTCAAAAATATTATTTCTTCAATTTTGTGTGTGTTGTTTGAACGCGAAACTTTTTAAGCTTGCGCGAGATTGAGATTTTAAACCTGTCGGAGCGGATCGATAGATGATTTGGTGCGTCCCCTTACTCGCCACATGCCCCATTTACCCCGATAGCTGCAAATACGTGTATTATAGCGCAGCTTCGAAACTCTCGAGAGCCGCCACGTCGCGGGTAGCCACCCTCCGCCTGCAAACGACAATCCTTCGCGTTGTTAACGATTCGCGTTCTACCGAGAGGGCGCAGGCTGGTCGGGGGTTGCGATCACGTTGGAGAGATGAGATGGAAAAGGGGTGAGGGGAGGGGGGATTAAATGCCAAGAGTGACGAAAATTTCGCGGTGTCATAAAAGCTATCTTTTTCGTCGAATTTCCAAATGTGAAAAATATATTTCATATTTGATATCCTATTATTAAATAATACACAAACTGGAATTAGATATCACTGGTTTTCAATTGTTGTCCAAACTATGTATAAACGCTAATGGAATATATTAACCTGATTTCAGCGGGAATCTATTATAGTCATTGTAGAGAACGCACATGATGAATTATTTTCAACCCGATGAATTGTAGATCAAACTCGTACTCGCGAAAAGTCAGAGTTTGCCCATCTCTTTGATTGACTGACGTAAATCATATAAAATTCGTTATTATTTTTCTCGAGAGAAATTTTCCTCGATCGACTCTCTCCGAGGTTGCGATCTTCATCCATCTCGCTTAACGCTCGCGAGAGGAGTAAGACGTAGAGTCACACTTCAGCACCCTAATAAGGCTGCTATAAATTGCCATCGATTCCAGGAGCGGGGTTGCAATAACGAAAGATGCGGAGAGAGAGAGAGAGAGAGAGAGAGAGCCGCTTTTTCTCGCAAACCGTGAGATACGCATCTGTGGGAGAACATTTAAAAATAGTATGCGATGGTGCGGATGCACCGACAGTGTCCCCTCACCTCTCTCTCTCTCTCTCTCTCTCTCTCTCTCTCTTTTAACGTGACTATCTAAAAATCACTGTCATTTATTGTTGCAGGATCTCCGCGCCGTTCCAAGTCGCCGCCGCGATCCTGATTCTCGCCGCAACAGTGTCAGCTCTGATCGGCCATTGTTATTCCGATCACAGGACTCTCGTAGCTTGCGGACTCTTTCTCCTAAGCGGTAAATAAACTGTGAAATTCTCTCTCAACTACCTGTTTATCTTTTAATTTTTTTTTTATCGATTTCTAATTTCGCATAATCAAACATTCCGGCATCTGTGTTATGAGGTTATTATTTTAATAAGATCTTTAGATCGAGACATATATATAGTAAACGATCAAAGTTACCGATGCTAAAGAGTGAATGAAGCAATTCTAAAATTAATCCTTTTGACGCGAAAGGCAGGGATTTTATATGAAACCTTGAAAACTATAGTTTACAATTAATTAAAGTATCATAATTGTGAAAATGAGTTATTTTAAAACACGTTATGCATAAACTTTCCAACGTATTGCTTTTTTTATTCCGGCTGAGAATATGTAAAAGACATCGTGTATAATTCACCTTAAATTAATTTACCTTGAATAAATATTTTTCGATCTAAAAATTAAAAAAAAAAAAAATTGTCTATCGATTTACGATGGGAATTCTGTTCTCTGATGACAAACAGCTCGGCAATTCTTGGATCAAACATCTTAGAGCTCACCCAAACCTGAGAGCAATCTCTTCTTTCTTCGCGCTCTATCGCGTCGTATAAACGGTCAAGTAAAGACGAGACTGAACTTTCGATTCGCGTGTACATTGTTCGTGTGACAAGAAAGCGTACTTAAAGCTCATGTGACGTAATAGATGAGCATACCATTTATATCACACGAATTGCACGATTCTCGACAAAATCGAAGAGATATCGCATTGTTGGCTTCTCACTGGTAAAAGTGTACTCGATACACAGCTGAGGATCAATCGGTCCAACGTGATCGGTGAAACCCAACCACCTATATATTCGACGAACAAACGCGGCAAAGGAAAACAATCTTTTACCACCGCTCTCTCTTTGCTCTCGTTACTTTTAACTCTTTACCTCGCTCGTATCGAGTACACAATCGATAGAGCGGTCAAAAAGAAATGATCTAAAAAAATAAAAAAAAAAAAGAAGATGCGAGAATTCCAAGAATGTTACTCGAACGGATGTTAATTGTGTTTGGTAAAGCTCTAGTGAATTAAATTAGAACCCCAATTGCATTATATGCCTCTATTTATATTCCGCGATATTAAATCATTTAATAGACAGTGTGATGATCAAGTTTTATTATACAAGAAACATGTAATCTTTCTTTTCTTCTTTGAGAAGTTTTCCACGCATTGTCTCTATACTCTCTCGACAACCCGATTCTCGGAGACGATGTCTCAATTCGCGCCCGGAATGTGCGCGTTCGTGCTGTAAAGGGGTGAAAATGATCTATGCGCCCTTTCGCGGGATCCGGCGGATTACGAAATCAGAGGGGGTGCAGCGATCTAAAACGTGTCGACGACGAAAACGCGACGCCTTCCCATTTCCAACCCTTTCCGGAACGTCGATTCCCTCATATTCTCCTCCCTCCCTCCCTCCCCCAATCTTTTTTGCCTTTTTCTCGCGGATAATCCAGGCAAGGCAGGTAAGTCGATATGCGTGCGTGATTCAAACGAAATCGAAATTCGGGTAAGAGAGGCGTAGAAATTGAAAGGTATGAGAAAAGGCCGGTAATATCGCCCGAGAATCGAATTGATTTCTTCAACGGTGGTGGAGCGAGAGGGGAAACGGAAAGAGGGGTTCAACATTTTAATAAAAACCACCCGCGGTTTTGTCGACATGGATGAAGGGTAGCGTCGCATATATGAGAAAATAGTGGCGTCATGTGGGCGACGCTTTTCGTCCGTGCGCAAGCCGAGAAGAAAATACCTTTTCAAGATGTAGCAAATATTTCTTTATAACTTCTCTTTTTCAAGATATCAAAAATATAATATTATAGAAAATTTACGCATATATATATATATATAATATTAATATTTATACATATAACATTTTAATCTAATATAATATTTTATATTTCCTTTTCATTCACACACATTATTTATGCGAAAAAACAAAGAGAGAGGGCAGCTAATTTTTCTCGAAAACAACGCGATTAATGAAATTTATTCCACACTTTTTTCCTCGTTTTTTACGAGAAATTATTCACGCCGACAATTTATTGCACGTCCTGTAAAAAAGGTACCGTGATGTAACATTACTTTAAGATTGTGCTTCCCGTCGATAGGAATTAAAAAGACTGGGAAAAAAAATCCATGAAAAAAAAAACTCCAATTAAAATTCTGTTGGCATTACCCGTTTCAATTCAGGTTAATGAAACTCCAATTAGAAATCCTGTGCAAACTACAGTGAAAATCGTGCAAAGATATTAGGCCCTTTCATATTTTCCGCTTCGGCCCTGACGAATGGAAGAAAATTCCTCGTACATTTTTTATTAGCAATCGCCATTTTTCTCAAGAGGACTCTATAATACAAGGCACTTAAGGGAGATTTCAAACGAGCGAGGTTCGAGTCACGGCAATATTCTTAAAGGCTTTTTAATAAAACGTCGAGAAATATAAAAAGCGTGTCTTTTAATGAAAGAAGCTCGCTCGCGCGAGAATATCGCCGAGTATAAGACGATGTTACGAACGAAACTGGAGATTGATCTCCGGGAAACTTAGCTTTCCGGTTGATTTGACAGAAGTGGAACGTTTCCCATATGCCATGTGAAATCATGGTAGAATTTTTATACGTGATTCCATTATTTCCATCCGCGTATAACTTGGCTTATATTGTTGGTTATTTCATCGGAATACATAATTTATCTCGGTAATATATTATTCGCCTAAGTAACGTAAGAGAAACGCGTGTGGATTTAAAAAACCAACACACATATATACTATACGTACACATCTATATGACATTTCTTACTTAATTATAAATGCGCGCAATGTATAAAGTAGATATATCCGTTTTTCACGTATTGTCCGAATTAAGAGATTGTCAAAAACGTGCAAAGCGGACACGCAAAGTGTAGCGATAAAGTGCATTCGGAAGACAATTTTTTAACAACGCGCTGACTGTTGAGGTGCATTAACAACCCTTTCGCTCCCCCCCCCCTCCTCTTCCTTCTTTCCCTCGTCAATATTAATTCAGAAACATCCTTCGTTCAGAAACAAGCGCTCCCGCGGCGAAACTTTCACGCGCGCACTTTTGCATAATTGAACATTCTTTTCGCGTGAGAAAGAAGAGGGGGAGGGGGAAAGGGGTGAGACGACGGCCGAGGGTAGCACAATTCCCAAGCTGCAAAAGGGTATAATAAAGAAAGGAAAAAAAAAAAAAAATCGCGGAATGGAGATAGGTTCGCTCATTCGACCGCCCATGCCTACAGTCTCGCGATAAAATTCTCGACGGATTTTCAAGTAACCTCCCCGTCCCCTCCCCCGCAACCCTCTTGCGCTGTCGTATCGAGGACGAAGCAATTTCGGAGCGGACTTTGGAATCGTACTCGGGAGGGCACGATTCTCTCTCTCTCTCTTTCTCTAGCCGCAGTGCCATTTAGGTATGTGCAATTTAGGGGGGCAATTCGTGCCCCTCGCCTTTACAAGTGAAAAGTTTGCGAAAGAAAAATCGGGAAAAAAAATTATATTAATATTTATTATAAAATATCAAACATTTCAAAAGTTTATTAAATTTTAATTACTAATTATTCATCATTTTAATAATTAATTGTTAATCAATTTTAATTATTAATCATTAAATAGAAAATTTGTCTTGAATAGAGAGAGATTCTTATTAAATATAAAATTATACATAAAAAATGTATATATTATCTGGCATTATTTATCTTTTAATACTGCAGAATTGAATTTTTACATAATCTCCTCAAAGAGATTACAACTCGTTACCTATTAATTTTGGCGAATCCGCGAGCGTAAAGTACGACATGAAAATGCATTAATAATTATCTTCGATAGCTTTCATAGCGTCGACTTCATCCATGGAATATTTTCTATCGCTCGCGAAATAGGATTGTGAACCGAGCTGCGCGGCTCCATCATCAGGCAAGGTTAAAGGTTCGTCGACGTAGATCGATCCCGGCGAAGTGGCGTTGCGTCGATGCCCCCATTTTGGATTTTCGTCGAACTTTGC
Organism: Cataglyphis hispanica; assembly: GCF_021464435.1. Taxonomy (NCBI): domain Eukaryota; kingdom Metazoa; phylum Arthropoda; class Insecta; order Hymenoptera; family Formicidae; genus Cataglyphis; species Cataglyphis hispanica. The sequence goes on from NC_065972.1 coordinate 2,699,976, forward strand.
GCAGAAAACGCGACGGCCCTTCTGATCCATCTCCTCGCTTATTTCGAGACCCCTAATGAATGATGTAATTAATGAATGTTTTTGACGGGGAATCAATCGACGTCAAAATAACAAACAATTTCGACGTCGGCTCAATTTTCACTCGCGAGAGCTAATTGATGGATAACAATTAAGCAAACCTCAAGATGATACCTGTCGTTAATAGCGATATTGGCACGTGCAAAATCATCGACATTAGCGTCTGGCATTGAACTGATAATTGACTCGATAACATTTTAGTCTCACTTGATAAAAACTTTCTTTGGCGCAATTAAAAACAAAACAAAACATTCATACGTATATCACTTACTCTCTTATGCATTCCTCAGAATCGTAGTAAGTACGGAAGCACTGCTTGCATTTTCTGAAATATATATATCCCACGGTGGATGCGTAAAAGCCATGTACTCGCATCAAGCAATTGTAAAATTGCAAATCGCACTCGCATAATGAGCTGCGAAAAGTCAAAAGTGAGCTTGCGCGCTTAGGGATCGTAAAGGGACATATAAACGTGATGTATCGCGGTACCTTCTGCAAATGTATTTGTTATACAGTCCGTATTTTGTAACTTTAGGGTTTATGTAATCCTCGCAATGATCGTGCGTTCTGCAACACGTGTCCAGCTCGTTGTACACACCCAATTCGGAATGGTCGCGAGCAATATTTCCCCGGCCACACCAAAGCGTACCTATATACATATGTAATAAATAGATTGGATCGATAAATTTTAAATAATAAATTTAAATGTTACAGATATATAATTTTTTGTAACAAGATAAAATATGAAAATCAAGAGATAAATTATATACAAATTATTATTGATTATTTATATATTATTTGTTGGATGATAAAAAGATATAAAAATTATTTAAATAGCATAATGTAAAAGAATATAAAAATTATTTAAATAACATAAATGTCAGGATCGCAATCTCTTCACCTGTATGCAAAATAATTGATACGTTTATTCTAGAACAAAATAAGGATAATTACCTGGGAGAATTCCATATCGAAGGTTCTTGTGAACTTGTGACAGCCCACGTAAAACTTTGAAATAATCTTTCACACGGTAACCTTTCGTTACACCGTTATTATCAACAAACAGCACGAATGCGCAAAATGCGATCAAATTAATCGTACTGGTCAGCCTCATTTTAAAATAAGTAGTATAATGTATATCAACAACGACGAGCGAGAAGAAATCAAAACAAACAGTTTAAAACAGTTGTGTAGTGTATTTAGCGGGGCTGGAGAAATAATACTTTCGTAACTTGGATTGCACGTTTCTTTTTTATCTTATCACAGAAACTGAAAACAATCATACAACAAAGAGAATAAAGATATCCGTCTTTACGCGTTCATTTCTCCCAGAAAAGTGGGAGTGCTATCCGCGTTTGCAAAAGCCTCGTGCCTCTATTTAATATTACCGCGCTCTATCGAAGTCTGTCCGCATATACAAAGGTGATGGCTTTCGCATAACAACAGTTATAAACAGTGTAAAAAATATTTGCAAAATATACGTCGAAACTACGCGTGTTAATGTCGCGCGATATGAAATACAACTGTTTGAGAGAATCCGTCAAAATAAGAAGAATTATGATGCCGAGCGTTATGTGTATTTAATGTGCACACATGTGTGTTTTATTTATCGCGCGCTTCCTGACCGCCAACTTCCTCGCAATATAAAAAGATTGATAAAAAATTGTCCAAAGTTAAAGAAACTCCAGGAAGCACTAAACTTTCAATATGGATAAAGCTCGTTTTATAATTACAATCTATAATTCGTGATAAAATTCAAGATGGAATTCTATTTATAATTTTATGTGTATGTCATGTGTGCCCTAATATATTATATATCTTATAAATGCATGTATTTTATTTATTCAATTCTTTCTGTATTATAGTATATGTAAAATTGTAAATATAATTTTGTCTCGAATTTTATCACAGATTATAAATCATTTAAAAAATGGAGTTAAAATTCACACACGGTTTAACAAGAAAATAAAAAATATCTTGTATATATTACATGACCCAGATTAACATTATCAGATTAAAAATAAGAAAATATGTTTTTATCGACTTAAAATTTTAGATATGTTATATTTATATAAGTAGACGAAAAAGGAGCAATTATTTTAAGATACAAATTCAAGGTCTGATTCATATCTGCTGTTAGCGACATCTGTTTAATATCGTTATGTAAATTTAAATCTCTTGAAACATACATTCGTATCGCAAACATTTGCGATAAGAAAATTTTTTATTTAACATATACATGTCACAATTCGAATCCGAATCGGACAGAATGATTCTGAACGGTCTGTTATTTATTACTGAATGTTAACAATCATCTTTTCATAATTATAAAATATTCAGAAAAATTTTATTACAATAAAAATGAAATATCAAGTATATAAAATATTCGACATATTTAATATTGAATATATTGAAAAAAATTTGCTTGTAACCTGCCGTTAAATTTTCATTGAATATAATTCTATCTGAATTCGTTTAAAAAGAGACGATCAATGTAGCACTTGTAAAATTAATATTGTCAATGTAAAGTCGAAACCGAGGTGAAAGAGAAAATTTTTCTTCTCTTGGAGGAGAATAAGGAGAAGCGAGAGAACTGCGAAATGGAATAGGGTGGCGGGTGTCTTCCTGGATTTCTGGCGAAGCTTTTTAGAGCTTTCTCTACATTATTTCAACTGGCCGACCGACCCTCCCCACTGCCAATCTCTCTCGAGGCCTCTTTCGCTTGACTGCGCATTCCTTTTAACGATTTCGTCCCCCTCGACCGCGACATCCGCTTTTGTTTCACGTTCCTCTCTCGTTCTTCAAGGTTTCTACCTGCCGCCTGCCTTGCTTCTCGCACTTTCTCGAGAGAATCTTCTCTCGAAGTCGCGAAAGTTCGGAAGAATATGAGGGTGGAATAAAGATACGAAAAAAGTTACATAATTGTAAATGTAATCATCATCCTTCCCAGATAGTTGTGCGACATCTTTTGACAAACGCAGATTTTAATTCATATTATATTTTCTTTTTTAGTTAGTGATTTTTATAAAAATCTGTATTATTGATATATTTAATGAATTTTTCATGTGATACAAAAAATACAATTATGACATGTTCTGGTAACGCTTTAATTGACAAGCAATTTATTAATTCCGCGATATTTCATTCTCCCTTGATTCATAAATTTTTAACTTTTCTTACAAACTCTCTTTGTATCAGATCCTGTAAGTCTTTCTTCAATTTTATTAATTACTATTAATTACTTGTGATGGTAAAAAAATTCAAATATCCAAATATATCGTTAAATATTTAAGAAAATCATATAATGTGTTGTTTTAAAAGAAATGAAATCGGCGAAAAAATTTGCATCGCCAATTCGAGTGATCGTAATACAACTGGTGGCGAAAAAGCCACCGTCTCATGTAGAACGATGGACGATTGCGAAGGAGATTGCGGAAGATATAGTTAAGGGGAGGGAAAGAAAGCTCATTTCTTCTCCGCGGAAGGTGGTTTGCATTAAGCTCTACGCTCGCGTTTGTGCATCGGAGAGGGAAAGGAGGGATACAAAAGATTTGACGTACATACGTGTATATGCGTTCTGCCTGCTTCAGGTTAATGCACCAAGAAGCGCATTACCGGGAGTGCTTGCCGCGGAGAAAAGAGCGCTATTGCAGGACCAGCAGTCACCGATGCACGCAACCCCGCGCCGATGGGGATGAAGGGAAAGGAAACAAAAATGTCGGCGACTAAAAAGCGGAGAACCATCCTCCATCTTCTCTTTCTCTCTCCTGCACTCCGCATCGGTTACTGGAAAACGTACCATTGTGCGGTTTCTCTCGACTGAAAGTTTTATTATATCGTAAATTTAATTTTCCATTATATTAAATCAAGATATATTCGAAAGAGGTAATTAACATATAAATATAATAAAATATGTTAAATTTTTATCATAAGACAATAAAATATTTTAAATCCTTGATCTGTCAGATTTTTTTTTTTTTGATATTTCTATCAAGCAAGAACAAAAATGTATGAAAAATATTAGTTTTTATAGAAAATAGAGTCAAGATATATATGAAATTAATACACAATATACTATTTCACGTAGTAAAATGCAGGTGAGGGATAAAAATTTCTCGCTTTTTTATTTCATTATCTCGAGTTGATAAAAGTGAGGAAATAATTAACTTGACTCGCTTTGCCGACTTGGCTAAAGCCAAGGCGTTATTTCTACCAATGGCGTTATATATCCCGTACTTCTCGCGTGAATTCAAAATTGACGGCTTCGCCTCTCGCGAAGTCGGGCCTAGCAAAGGGAAACTGAATCCGCCCCGGCGAACAAACGAGGGAAATTATCTGCAACGGCTGAAGTAATAACATTTAACTGTGCACGGCGTGGAAGAAGGAGGAAAGGTGGGGGAGGGGAAGAGGCGATCCCTCACCGAGGGAACGCTGGAGGGACTGCAAGGCGGAATTATAAATTGTTGGGGCATAGTTGCGATTGTTTCGAACCGAGGGTGAGAAGCCGCCGCGTCTTTCCATCCCCTCTCGCCCCTCTGAGCGAACGCGAGGACGATTATTCTCGTCCTGTTTGTTCCTCTCGTTCCCCTCAACGGAAACGGTTGCACGACTGCGGAACAACTTCGCCTTGTTCGCGACTGCTGGAAAAATGATTTCGATTGCCAATCGTAGAATTGAAAGATCCTAAATTTCAGAAAAGACGCGAATACGAAAAATACAAGTATATACAAAAATTTTTTATTTATTAAGAATAATTGTACAAGTGAAAAATCGAAAAGTGAAAAAAAAAAAAAAAACGAGAGGAACAAGGGCATTTCTATCTTTTTATATAAAATTGCAACAATTTCGCGTTTGTCACAGAAAATTGTAGACAAATATCACATTTTTCGATAATTTGCAAATAAAATATTTCAAAATGCGGTAATGAAAGATATCCCTCTCGATATCCTCGTCTCTTTCTCCCACTGTTATCCTCGCGACTGGACCTTGAAAAGTGATAAATTCTTTCATCGTTCGCCATCCCTCGCCGTCGTGCTTTTACCCATCCGCGAGAGAATTCCTTTTTAAGCAGCGGAGGAAGCTTCTCCTTTAAACGTTTCTTTTTTATTGCGCATGTTCTTTTTGCCGGACGGCGAGATCGGCAGCCACGACGGTAAAAGAGCTCGTAAGTTCTGCAGCACCCTTAAGGCCCGTAATTACGTACCGGGAGAGAGACGGCAAATGGCGGGAAAGAGAGATCGACGCAAAAGATACCGATAGAAGACGAGAGCGCGGTATCCGGGCTGTGTGACACGCGGCTCTCTTCGTCGGACTCTGATTTATATTGTACCGGAGACCTTTTGGTCTCGACCTCAACCGGATTTTCGAAGGCTTATGTCGCGTCGATTCCCGAAATTCCGACACGGACTTTCCTCGGAATCCGTTGCCTTAGCCAAATTGATTCACCGCTTTTATTTCGAATAGAAAGTCGTGAGATCGTGTCGGGAGGTATTAATGCTTAAACTAATATATTTATTAAAGATTCCTGAAAAATTAATTTTCTTTTTACAGCATTGAGAAGATACAGCGCGTTTTAATAATTAACATTAGACATCTTTTATAATATCTGCATTATAAATTATAAATATTGAAAAAGTAACATATAATGAAAAAAGTTGTGTAATTAAGAAAAATGTCCCGATATTTTTTAATTTCAATTTATTTTTACTCTTGAAATTGAAAGTGAAAAGTGTCAAAAATTATGGAATATCCCATGTATGAGAGAGAGAAAGAGATAGGAAGGAAAAGAAAACAAAAATATACCGCGGAAACATACGAGAGTTCTTATTGGCTGTGATTTTATGCGAGAAATTAAATCCCAACTATATCATCGACTTGTCCTCTCAGATTATTTTGCAATTTCGTTATTTCTATCATGTCGCAACTTTTAAGAAAGATAAGTGGCACTCAAAGTTCCAAAGCAAATGACAACGCGTGATTCCATTAAAAGTCTTTGCAGGAATCCGTATTCGATAATAATAATAATAATAATAATTCTAATCGTCAATTATGTTGCGTTCGCAAATTTCCAAGACATTTCTTCGCGGGCGCATCATCGAAAAATGTTTAAAGGATTTTTCTTCTGAAAAAAAAAAGGAAAAACGAAGTGTCACGTTAAAAAGTTGCGAAAGCTTTTAGCGCGAGATAATAAAATTTCTTTTATTCGCGTCCTCTCTTAGATTAGCGCGGTTAAATGCGCGAAGAGGGTTGCGAAATGTTCTCCAAGCTCCGTTAATGTGCACATAATCTATGTTTTTAATAAATGTTAATCCGTATTTTTCTCTCGGCAGAAATCGCGACGCCGCATGCGCCACAACACGCGCGCAAACAGATCAAAAGAAAAAAAAAGAAGAAAAATCTTCCATATATCTCATAAACGCTTTGAGGCGCGCGTTCATTAAAACGCCGCAGCGTAGAACGGAGATTAAGCTTTATTATAAAGGCCGTGAGGGAAAACCGTCGGCCGCGTGACTAAATTTTCCACCCGCATTGTGTCGTGGAAAAGCCAGAGCCCGCATCTCTCAGACATGAAGACGCGAGAAGTTCGAGATTAAAAATTCAAACTATCAGGGTAATTAAGGATTTTACCTCCAAACTTTGTTTCTCGATAAAGAAAAATATATGGCATTTTTTTTTATTTTTATATACATGGTGTCTCACACATTGGAAAATATTTCATAATTTTACATAAAAATAAGAATTTTTTAAATAGACACTTTAACGAGTAATATTTCCTTAACAGTGTAATTCAACATAATTTTTGATTGCAAGAAAAAAGTTTATTAATAAAATCGAGAAAATTACAATTTACTAAAAAATTTGTTTATGCTTCAATACATCTCATATCAATATTAGATATCTTCAATTCCAATGATATGCTCAGTTTCTTCAATTCATCTCAAAGTCTGGAGGTGTTTATTAAATCGATGAATTTACAAGTAAAATTCGAAAAAAAAAAGAATAGAGATAGTTGACCATTAATAATATTTCTCCGTTATTCACTGATCTCTCTGTGCACTTCCGTCACTGTTATTTATATTTTCCAGGCGTGTCCGCGGGGGCACACAAACCCACCTGTAATATCTAGAATCAATGCGGCACGGCATAACGGAACAATATTTTACCTGTCGGAACGGATCGGTCTACCCCATCTCTCTCTCTCTCTCTCTCTCTCTTTCTCTCTCGGGGATGGTGGACTAGTTTCGGAAGTACTACGCGGTTGCAAACTTCGACTCAATACGTCAGCGAACTTAAAATGGAAAGTTGACAACCCGCGGGCACGTCAGACATTTTGCCTCTGTCGCGTTCAATTTGAATAAACCCAGCCGCCTCCTCTCCTCTCTTCCTTCCCTTCTGAGAAGCCCCGCGGGCAAACTGCGTCCTTTTCGAACTTATTCAAATTGCGCTACCCTCGCCTTCCCTCTCACGCCGCTCCGCTCCCTTAATAGAGTGGCGGCTCTATTCAAGGAATGCGACCACGGCGTTATCAAGCGCCGAATTATTTTAAGCCACCGTATTGGCGGTCCAGCGCTACGCTCGGAGTGTTAATAATTTACAATGCAAGTTGTAAGTTTATAATAACTCGCGCGAAGTTGCTCGCTCCGCTTGGTAATGACCATAATTGAATTAAGGGGCTCGCGCGCGGTGTGAGACATGGCCGCTTTCTATTTGCCTCAATAATAACGTAACTTCTCGCAGCCGCGACGAAACAAAATATGATATCTCGACAAAACCCCTGGCGTTGCTTTACCTGAATAAAGATTAAATATTATCATCGCAAACATATTCTTTAATTAGAGAGTACGTGTTTCATTATTAAAAACTTTTCAAGTTTTAATTACGATTGCGAGGAGAAGGATGACGGCTTCATCTAAATGAAAGATTAGATTATAAATCTTGCCGACTTTTTCTTCCTCTGTGTAAAATGAGAATAAAAATTTTAAATATTCCAAATAAATTTCGAAATTCCACTGCGAAAAATATATACAATAAATAATAATACAGTTAATATCTAAAGTCTCCAAATAATACAAAATAATTTGATAAAATAATACATTTAATAAAAAATGATATAAAATACATTATGATTAATCATTAAAAGCACATCTCGATTCCTATATTAATTTACAGATATTCAAAGATTTTCCCTGACGTACGACAGAATGTTTTCGTATTTTTGTAATATTTCTCAGTACGTGGAAAAAGTTCATCAAACCGACGACGTAATCCGGCACGAGAGCGAAACATGATAAATTATAGTACATTTGTATATAAAGCGCGGTTCCTCCCCTTTCCCCCCTCTGCGCTCGTGCAAATATTTGATGCGCATGTGATTAATTGCGGTTGCCTAATTACCAGTATACAGCTCAAAATTGCACCTGTATACATGCGGGATATCCCAGAATCGACGCAGCCTTCAAGTTCTTTGATCTCGTTCATTTGCTCTCGAAAATATGACTAGGTTGCCTTATTTTTTTAAATATATATATAAATTATAGACTTTGCAATTATTTTATTCTTTAATATTCCGATAAAAAAAAATAAGGTATATGCATTTTTTAGATTTTTTATAAAATATCTCAATATCTTCTACAAACATCCTATGAGAATATTCCCTTTAATCTTAAAAATAAAAACGCGTCTTGATCCTTAAAGAGAAAGATTATCATGTGTCAAATTCATTTGACACGTGTTGCGAAGAATTACACAATAAAATCGCGAGAAATTGAAGAATATTTAGAAAAAAAAAATCGGACAAGGAAGCGATAAAAGATACAATGCAATAACTGGCGATATCTGGCGAAATAGTCTGGGTATAGAAGATGGGGGGATGCGATATATGTAGAAGACATTATCGTACGCTCTTTGGAGATGGAAGGAGGACGATACCGGGGGAGATACTCTAATGCAGCTTGTTATTGCGTTCAACGTGCAACAATGCTCGCTCACGGTCGAACGAACACAAATATGCTGCTCCCACATCAGCTGCTCTAAGACGCTACTGGGTGAATCGATTGTTTGGTTTCTCGCGTCGCCTGTTCCGCGTCCCCGGTAAATTGTGCGCAAGCCATTACAGGATGGCATTGTGACGATATATACGCGTCGACTCTTACGGGTAAAGATTACAGCCAATTCGCTTTTGACAACCGTCGTAAATCGTCGTTGCGGAAATGAAGGATCACGCCGAGAGAAAGAGAGAGAGAGAGAGAGAAAGAGAATGACAATTCGCGCGCTGATCCTTTTTCTAAAATCTAAGAACATCTTATGCGGAGAGATTCGCGGATTCCAAAGGACCGTATATCGCAGACTCTGTTCTGCATTCTCTCTACGAGTCATTGTAAGATGAGGGAGGACCCGAGTCGCCTAACGACGTCGTTATTATCACGCGGGATGTACTTCTTAGTACGTGCTCGACGTTACGCCACTCGACCCGCAAGAAAAGCGACCAGCGTGAATCCCGGGGACTTTTCGGAGGAGCATCGAGAAACTTAAACCTATGTGTGTGTATGTGTGTATGTCTCTTCTAAGGGATCTCTCAGTTCCCTGAGAGAGAGAGAGAAAAAATTTTCTTTGCTCCAAAAATATTCTTGTTTACGAACATAATTAGACAAAAAAAGTGATGTCTTCTGATATCTCTTAAAACTGTTATAATAAAGAATTCCTTAAAAAAGTTTTTCCACAACGTACCAAAGATTTTGACATTATTTTTATATGTTTCACATTTTCTAAATATTTAAAAATTTTATATAGCTCAATATGTGTTCAGAAAATTATCTATTTTTTTAAATAAAAAGAATTTTAATATTATATAGCATTTTAAGTGCATTACTTCTTTTCTCTTAATTTCAAAATTAAAATATAAAATTTAGATAATTTATTCTAATAAATTTGATCTTTCAATTTGATTATAAATCTTGAAAAAAAAAAAGAGAAAATAAATTTCATTCATATAATCCTCTATAAACGCAATAAATTAATATTTTTCTTCAAATTAGGCGCGTGTGAAAATTTCTAATCCTTTTTTTTTTAGCAATTTTGTTGCTCGAAAGATAAAACGAGAAAGAGTAAAATCGCGCGCGATTGACTTTTGCGGCCTTTTGACACGCGATCGCGTATCAGAAAGAAAAAAAAGAATTTGATACCAGACTCGCCGGGACATGATGCATCGCGACCCTCCCTCTGTATCCCAATTTATTTAGAGCTCCCGCGCGAATTACTTATAGCCAGATAAAATCAGAGTATCGACGGGTAGATTTGCACGATGGTCCGATATAGCCGCTCGCAACCGGATGCGTCTAGTTACGCGATCGGATACGAATCATATGACGTGTACGCGAACTTGTTTGCGCGCCTGTCGCTCGTTTAACGTTTCTTGAATAATTCAGCGCCGCGGCTGATTGCGAGTCACCCTCCGACACTTTCAAATACGATCGTTGACATAAACTCTTCCAACACGCGGGAAAAATTTGGAACGAATGAAATGTGTGATGTTAATTTTTGAAAATGATTGAAAAATTTTTTTTATTTTTTTACTAAATCCAACGCAATTTTTTATGCCGCAACGATAGTTAAATGGAATTCTGACGTCACGGGTTTTGCTGGAATATTTAATAGGAATATTTCGCCGTTGTCCGCAATAACAGAGTTTTTTGTTTTATTAATTCAATCAATGATAGCTGCGATATACAAACTGTTAAATTTCTATATCGTTAGAGAGATTTAATACGCGTAAAGAAGGGGTTGAGAAGAGCATTCGTGCTCAGACGTTAAATTAAATTCTACCTATGGGATATTGCATATAAGCGTACGTATGTATGTTCCACTTTTAATACCCGGCATTAATAACGCATCGCGTTCGGGAAAGATATGCGTGATAACGTCGATACACAGGGCGTTATGAAAATTCCCCGTAAACACTGGAAGCGACATTATTTTCGCGCATTATTTCACATATTTCGCGAGCATCTCCCACCGTGGCATTAATCATTTTTACGAATTACGAGGCCACGGTTCGCTAATACGCTTTTATTTACGGACAAAGCACGGACAAACCAGTCTGCCCCCTCCCCCCTCCGTTCCTCTCTTTCCTCATCCCCCGGGCAGATTTTATATTCAGCGTGGAATTATAAAATTAATCGTTTTCCGACAATGTCAAAAGCAATACGCGATTGGATATCGCGTTAGATTTAATCGCCGTAATACGACCTCGATCGATGCATCACGCGATATTTCGATATATCGAGTGGGTCGCAAATTCCTGAAATACTCGGCGATCGTTAATCAGGGAAATACATTTATAAAATAGAGGCTGAAAGTTTTATATTTAACACTTTATCTTGTTGCGAGATAGAGACGGTTTTTTATAATATCGCAAACAGCGCGGTTATTAAAAATGCCATTTTTTTTCTCTCTTACATAATCTATCTATATATAAATGTCTTTATATACGCTCTATATTGTATGTTAAGTGATATCTTTAACATATCCTCTTTATATTCGATTCCTGCTCAAGTTTCATACACGAAGAGAAATCCGCGATAAAAGAATAAATACGTGAGGATTTAGGTCACGAGCAACCAAGTCTGAGAGGCCATTGTATTTCAAAAAGGAAAATAAGTAAAAGTGGAAAAAAAAAAATTGGGAGCAAAGCTGGAAAAACAAGAAGATAAGTAGCTCGATCGAATCGCGGTAGAAATTTTGTGAAGCGGATCTAAAGCTATCGTGCGTATAATTTGCGTTCGGCTATCGTTCGGCCAAGTTCGACGGAATTTAATATTAATACAGGACGTTCGAATTTCGAGAATACCGTCTGCGATATCGAATGACCGATCCAATTCCCCACCGACAGCGATGACAAGCGATCCCCGTATTCTGTAGGAATGCACGTTGCTGGATTTACAGCATGCGCGTTAAGGAACGAGACGAGGAATGCACCAACATGCAAACGAATGAGCCAATGAACGCGCGAGCGCTCGTTGTTGTTGTTGTTTTTATTTTTTTTTTTAATTAATTCCAGATCGCAGTATAAAACGCCCCCTCGCAGTTTTCTGTTGAGAAATTCTCTCGGATCCGATTTAATTAATTCATCGCGCGTTTTAAAGATAGACGGAGATAGAACGTGCACAGAGGAAGAGTTAAAGAGAGAGAAAGAAGAATAAATTAAATATACATAAAATACAATTATAGAAGCGCGGAGACGTAAAAATTAAATAGGAAAAAGAATTTCGAAGGAGAGAAAGACGTGTAATATCCAAAAATAAAAATTACTTGAAACAAATAAAAAAAATAAATAAATAAATAAATAAAACCTAAAAGTAATCATTTTCTTAAATATAACATTTTATTAAATAATTGCAATCAATGATAGAGCTTTATCATTATTTGCTATTCTATTCAAGCTACGCTTTTCTATTTTACTAAGGGATTAGCAAAAAATCTGTTTAATGTACAAACGATACCGGTGTCTCTTTACACGATGATTAATAGCTACCATCGGATAACAGGACGAATCGAATACTAAAAAAAAAAAGAAATGCTGATTGTAATTGTTCATACAAACTGTGCTAGATCGGTATAGCGGGTGAAGCGAAAATTTATTGGACGTTTGCCAAAAGAAGAAAAAAGTAAAAAAAAAAAAAGAAAAATGAGAAGAAGTACGGTCGGAATACATATCGAATTCCGTAAATTGCGGGGATTGCGATTCGGAGTCGCGACGACTCGGGGGATGGAATCGCACGTTGTCTTCGATATCAAGGACTCGCTACGACGAGTAACGAGTTTGCCGTAACCGGGCGAGGGAGAGAACGGTCTTCCGGGAGGACGCGCGCGCGAATATTTCGGATCCGTCCGCCCAGCGTGGTGCATTCTGGCGCGGCTCCGGTGCATAAATTTCGGACGTGCCGGCTATGGTTTATACCGGCGGGATTAAATAACTTGACCCACTGGCAACATATCATCGTGGACCGTGTACGGACGGCACGCGTGTCCGCCGCGCATATACATATGTATATAAACGTGCTCGCTCGGGCACCGACGAAATACGCGCGGCGCCTCTCTCGCCTGCGTCAATTTTTATGAATTTTTTTTTTTTTTTTTTTATTCATATATTCAGCGCATTTTTATGTCTTCGTTATCGCTATTGTCGTCGTTATCGTGAATTTTCGTCGTTATTATTAAAATTATTAACGTTTATAACGGTGTCGATTGACATATGGAGAATCGTATGATTTTTTAACGCTCTTCGATCCAGATTATTGGAATAGGAAGAAACAAAACTTGCTTTCGAATAAAATATCATCGAATCGCTCTTTTTGTACTCCAAAAGTGCCATTTGCATTCAAGCGTTTTTCCACGCAAACATACCTTTCGGCAGAAAAAGCTGTATCGATAGAAGACGACCATTGATGTCAAAGTAATGGTAGTGAAATGTCTCTTAAGCACAGCTGCCAATATCTTTGGTATGCGTCGCGTTCGAGACACCGCCCGTCAGGCTTCCCGACAAGAAACGAGTCGAGAAATCCCCGACCACTTCCGGCGGGATGTCCGGCCTTGGTAGCCGCGTCGTAGTTTGATTAGCTGAGATTACCGGAGCGTGCTACGAACGGCGAACTATCTCCTACTGATCCCCTACGTGAAAGCCGAGAGAGAGAGAGAGAGAGAGAGAACTCCAATAAGACGAATCAAGTTTGTCAACTCTGATCTAAGGGCACTTTCAAGGGACCGAGCACAGGGTACACGTGCGTCACCTTTCGGAAGAGCGGTAACAAAGGGGGATGAAAGAGAATGCAATGACCCGGCAACTTTCGGTCCCCGTTTGACGAGCGGATTGTAATTACTGTTGATGAACCCGGCTTTCTCAATGCTCGGCGAGGGACGAGCGTCCGCAAATCAGCGAAGGGATCGCGGGGGGAAATGCGGGAAATGTGGTGACCTGGACAGGATGTAAACTAAGTTCTCAAGCAGAGTACAGAGACGTATATATCTGTTAATTCAATAATAATACGTAATAAATGATTGGCCTCTCTCCTTATAATTTATCTGTATAAATGTCACAGTGAGATGTCGACGTATAATATTTTCTTGTGAGAGATTTTATTTTTTAATATTAACGTTGACGTGTGTATATCTCGAGGAATGATTCGTATTATGCGAGAAATTTAAATTCAATTTTTAAGAAAGTTTTTTATAAAAAGTAAAGCGAGAATTCCATCGAAACTAAAGGAATAAGATAATAAAATGACTAAACTGGAATTCTAGTTAATTTGCCTTCCTAAAATAACATGCATACAATAACACTTAACAATTACTTCTCTCTCTCTCTCTTTCTCTTTGCTGGATTGTCAGAGACCTCCGTTTTATTTATGCAGTTTCGCGAGATTATAATCGACGTGGTCTAGAATTTCTTCGTTGGTGTAGTCACGCCTTGCTTTGTCCGCGGACAGCTATGCAAACCTTTGCTCAATTAATTAACAGTAATTGCAATTTAGTCGACGAACGTGGAAACAGGAACGGAAACTGGGAAGTTACCCGCCGGTGTATATACGTGGCATTCGCTCGCGTAGTCAGATATTATTCGAGTACAGAAGCATACACCCGGAGGGGCGCGCATACCGGGGGAATTAGCGGCTGCTGTAACGAAATTAATCCTTTATATTCCCGCAAAAACGAACGCGTAACAACGACGTGGCGCAATGCACACGCATCCATCTGATTAACTTGTGGACGATTTTTACAATTCTTTTTCTCTATGCAACCTGCGATGAGAGGGATCATCGCGTTAAATTTGTCTCTCTTCGCAGCAGGAATACGCGTCTAAGGCGTGTTTCACATCTCGAGAAAGGTAAAAAAAAAAAAAGAAAAAGATATACTCTCGATAGTAAGGATAGAATAAATCTCTGTAAAGGTCCAAGTTACTTCAAATCGCTCGTAATGAGAGTGCTCATTTACCGTATAAAATGTGAATCAATCGCTCTGAAACACTTGCCGAGGTCCCTGAACGCGAGATTATTATTTTGTCATCGAGACAATTCCTCTTGTCGAAGGGAACGGATTTTAGTATCCACGGGAGCAGCAACATTGCAACGGCAAGAAAGCGGAGATCGAAAGGACAATTGCTTCCCTCTCATAAGCTGTCTCCTGCGTCTGCCAATCCCGTTTTTATTATAACTCGATCATCTCTATCTTCCGTAAACCGCGGGACGCTTCGCAATATGAGCGACGTCGTTTCTCTCGACAAATGTAGAAGATTCCCATGACGACGGCGACCGGAATGAAATCTTTATAGCTTATCGAACCGGAGCGATATCCGGTTGCCATGTTCCAAGGAAAGAGTTATCTCTGTAATCGGCACTCACGATCTCCGATCTTTCTCGCGGTTCCAAATATTTTTATGAAAATATAAATAAATATATTATAAATATATATAATGCCGATTAAAGCCAACGATTTCTGTCACAATTAATTTGTATCAATGTAATATGCATGTATTCATATAAGATTTTAATTAGATTTCGCGATTTGATTTAAAATAAAGTCACTTAAAGTGATTTAATCTTAAAATTATATCGATGCGAGATTAAATTGTGCATGTGTGTAACTAGCTTTTCAAAAAATGTTTTAAAAACAAAGGAGAAAAAGATTAAACTCTTTGCATCAACATTATTTCCTGAACGAATCGCAAAAAATGTGTAATGGATGAATAATCGTATTTCAGGTCTTTCTTTGGGCGGCGGACTGATAGTTCTGGCATCAGCCTTATCGGACGCGTCACTGGAACTGCCGGGAAAGTACAGCTTGCCGTCTACAGCCGGCATGCAAATGGACGATAACGGTTTACCTCAGTACCACTACGGCTGGTGCCTTCAGCTCTCGGGATTAGCGCTGATGCTCGCGGAAGTGGCGGCCGTTTTAACCATGTCCGGCTACATGGCACGCTTTTCCACGGTTGAGGAGATGGTGAAGTTGTCGATTGAAACTACCGTTAACCGCGCAAATTAACCCGCGTGATTAAAGCTACAAATCCACTTGTACGCCAACCACGCTGTGAAACACTGCTGAGTGTTGAACAAGTGGATTCCTAGCTTTATCGCCGTATCTCTCGCAATGGGGTTTGAGAATATTCATGCCTTTTATTTTCTCTCTGTTTTTCTTGTAGGTGAGAGTTATGGTCCCGGGAGCTGAGAGGAAGCTGAGGGAGCAGAGAGGCCTCAGCTCGGAATATCTCGTGCGAGCGCATCAGAAATCGCCGGGACCGCCGCAGACACGACCCTTCGGTCAGCCGGCTAAAAGTGGGTGAACTTATTCAAGTAAAGAAGGGTGTCCCGCGTAAAAGATCGAGGGATCACAAAAATATCGGAGATATCTTCTATCGAGCGTGCTGAGATCTTGAGATCCGACAAAATTCCCGATGATCGTGAAAAAAAAAAAAAGAACAAAATTCGAGATTCTGCGGGACACCCTGTTGTACCAATAATAATTATCCGGAGCAAAAATAAGTCCGCGCTTGTGTGTGTCCTAGCGCCTCAAAAAATAGCCGAAGAGGGAACGTCGTTGCTCTGCAAGTCGGCGCCCGATATCTGCGCGGGCTCGAATCCCCAGGCCATCAGTTACGTCGATAAGGCAGACCTGTCCCACGTCTTGCCGGCCTATCCGGATAACAAGGGCATCGATCCGCGGTACAACTTCGACAAGACCGAGGGGAGCGTGGTGGATTCCCGACTGAGCGGCTTCACGGACAAGGAAGGCTTTATCGATTCCCGGATCTTGTCCGACTCCAGGCAGAACATGATAGCCTTCACGGATAACAAGGAGTCGGGCCAGGAACAACGATACACCAACGACTTCTCCGCGAGAAGCGCCGAGGCTCAGGATATCGTGGATTCAAGACTGAGCGGTTTCGCTGACAAGGAGGGTCTCCTTGATTCCAGACTGAGCGGCTACGTCGACAAGAACGAGTCCTCCTTGCTGGACACCCCGTTCGGTTACGACACCAGATACCAAAGTCTGGCTGGCCAGACCGTCCCGATCACCCTGAAGAATCAAAACACGTCCGTGTCGGCCATTCAGTCGCAGTACATATATCAAAATTTCGGGACGATACACTCAGGCATCCTCAAGGTGTCGGAACCCGGTACAAGTTCCAGTTCCAATTCCAGTCAGCGCAGCATGACCCTGCAGAATCCAAAGCGCAAGTCGCAGATCGCTCAGAACACCTTCAGCACGATGGAATGCGAGAGGAAGAAGCGAGCGTCCGGGGGTCTGACCAGCAAGACAAGCTTTTACACCGGAAGTGCTGTATGACCACCACCCCCGCCTCCGACCCCGAAATAACTTCAGGAAGAGGAGACTCCACTATAACCGAAACTACTCGGCGCGACTACTTATTCGAGATGGGTTGGAGGATCGGACGCGCAAGAGAATTGAAAAAGGAGAGAAGGAAAATTTTCTATCAGCGAATTTACAACAATGTGTATGAAAAAAAAAAAATGCGTTCTCGCTTACAGGTTCCTGCGGTGAATTTCAAAAAAAGTCTAAGAGTATATTAAGCGTTTCGAGATACAATTGATTTCAAGGGCAAAATTAATTGTAATTCGCATACAGATTAAATGTAATTGTCCGTCAATAACATCACATGGACAACGCACACATTACGCGAATCGAATGAGAGAAGTAAAGATGAACAAAATCGAAATTGCTCTTATCATTTTATATAGTCAAGGAGTAAATTAATATCTCCGTCACTCGCTGTTAAGATTTAACTTTAACTCGACACGTAATCGCGTCTCAGCTGCATAACCAATCGAACAAAGCTACGTAAGGTGCTCTCTTAAATGGAATCAGTGTATTATCATTGATAAGCTATAGTTTTAGTTGTAAGAATAACACTGCCAATAGCATGAAATCTCACTAAAAGTATTAGTAATAGTATCTAGCTGTTTCAATCGGTGAGATTTTAAAATCATAAGATAAATAACAATATATTTTGTTAAAAAAATATTTGAATTTGACTAACAATAACATCTTCTTCATTTTTTTTTATAATTTTATCACATCTTAAAAGTGTAAAGGAACACAACGCAGATGTTTCTGAATTTGAATACTAGTTCAACTCTGACATAATCAATAAAGCATAAAATGAAATAACAAAATGTGATTGTTTTCACTAAAGATCAGAAAAAAAAACTCATTGATAAAAGAATATCGTCACCGTTTCAATCACTGACATTTCCACTGATTCAATTTAAGAGAGTGGGATATTAATATAGTCAATACGTTGTAATACATTTGGTGGTTGATATAATCAAGATACTCACGAGAGAGATACGGGCGGATACTCGATATTTTTTTTTCTTTTAATAATAATAAGAAAAAAATATACATATAATGATCAATGAGAAATGGAGTAGTTTTCGATTGAAAATTTTCTCTGATTTTTTTCGGCAATTTTTACGCGCCTTACAATTGTATAACTAATCGAGGACATATCAGAGATAAACATGTTGGTTTGATAACGCTTCTTACTGAAAGATTTCATTTTTAATTTTGATCTTTGCCCACGCTTTTTGCGTTTCTTCCTTACATATAAAACAGATAAAAGATGTTTTACGTGCGCCCGCATAATTACACGCATCAATATATTGTAACGTGTAGTTGAGTGTAATAAAATATTCCTTTTCTATAAAATAAAATTCTTCTCTTCTCTCCCATTTGTCATATTTCTATTCGCTGCAAGATTCAAAATAAATGTCGAGATTTAATACCTTGCAGTAAATTATTATTAATTTATTACGATGTGTATAAACGGAGCGAATTTTATATCTCGACGTAGCAATATTAATTAAAATTTATAATTTTAATTTTTTTTTTAAATAAATTATATATTCGATTCAATAAAATGTCGGTAAAAAGTAGAAACCTACCACTGTGAAAGTTTTCATTCGAGAATATTTTGTATCTCTATCGAAGAGAATACGGTCGCAGTCGGTACGCAAAGGAAAACTCGGCTGATGGTATAACAAGATGCAAATGTATGTTACACCCTCTATAGATGACACCGCTTTCATATAAATTTCCTCTCTAAACTCGACGAGAGATCTGTAGATCGCGCAAGTCGCAACGCAGCTCGAATTAGCGGCCGCCGCATCTAATGTTTAATTAACGCCGCATAATTGGCCGGCCAATTAGCGCACGCCGTTTAATATTAATCTGCAATTTGAATTCATTTCAATGCGTTTAAAATTTATTGAATACATAATTAATGCGGCGTGTTGCGAATGCAGATGCGACGCGCGGAGCGGAGCGGATCGCTCGTTTATCGCCATCTTCACGAGATTCTCAAAATCCGAAACGAGAAGGATATTTCAACGATCGAAATATCCCCAGTCGTAAATTTCAACCTTCCCTACAATACGCTTTTATCTTATGAAATAATTTATTTTTCGAAAACACTTGCGCAAGCGCATTTAAAAAATCAACGTTTAAATTCACAAAATAATGTTACTGGAAAACGAAATGGCGAGAAAGGGATGCCCACTTTGCATAGGCGACGTGAAATTTTCAATGGAAACAAATTAAGCCGCAATGGAAAAGTTGATTCCCTCATTTTCCCGGGGACGCTTCTCTCCCGGCGAATTCGGTGGAATCGGGTGGAAAAGGGAACGGAGCCGCTCATCTCTGTCATTTTACCTGAGTTACCTACCAAACCCACCGCCATCGCCCCACTTTGAAATATCCCGTCGACCCCTTCCCACAATCTCGCACCCTCGAAACGAGCCTCCACCTTCCCCTCGGCCGCTCTAGCCGTCTCGCTCTAATCCAATTAAAAACGTCGGACGATCGCGCGAAACAGCGGCGCATCGACCACGAGAATTTTAATTGATGTTACAGGTACGAGAGAGGGTAGCTACCCCCGGGAAAGGGATCGTTATTGCATGCCCGCGAGAGAGACGGGAAAAGGAGAGTGAGAGATGTGTGCCAAGATTTCGTTTCATTATGACATTACACATTCATCGCTATAATTTATTTCATTTTATTTACGTCTCATTTTATATAACAATGACGCGAAATATGACGATAAAATAAAATGAAATTTTCCGGGGAGGGGATGCCGATGCGACATTAAATATATATATATATAAAAAAATGTGTAAAGCAAAATATATTAATAGAAAAATTTCTCTTCGAAGAAACATCTCTTTCTTTCTCGGCTATCTCTTTTGACAGAAATTTAACTTTTCTTCGAAACTTTTCTCTTCTATTTTCTATGACGTGAGAAACTTTCAACTTTTTTATATATATCTTGTAAACAAAAACAGATCCCATATTTGTCCCAAAAATATGATAAAGTAAAATAACGATTCATAACGTGTGTGATTATATTAGCATTTTGCTTCACGTGTTGAAAATCTGCAGGAAATTCGTGATTCTCTTCGCATTTTTTCCCGAAATCGATTGACGAGACAAGCGAAGCTTTCCGCGTATTCGACAATCAGAGTAGTTCGAAGTTTTCCCGTGTGTGAAAGTCAGACGAGGGTGAGAGAGATCCGAGGGTGAATAACCCCCGAGGATAAAGCTCGAAAGATGGACTTCGAAAAAATCGAGCTCCGTGTCCCGCAAATGGAGACGTTTTCACGCCGTTCTCCCGACCGTCTCCTCGCGGACCTTATTTTTTTTTCCACACCTTCGTCCCTCCACTTGACCCGTAACATTGTCGCTGTCCCGCTCGGCTTTGGGAGTTTATCGCGATCGTGAAAGCTTGCTCGTAAGCTCTCTTCCGGGAAAAGTTTAACTCCTTTTCTCTGAGAAAAATCCTGAACTATTCTCGAAATCGAAGAATTGCTCAAATTGTGTCAAAATTTGCATTTCGTTTCATCAGCTCTATTCGGAGCAGGATAGAAGCGGAGAGAGAGAGAGAGAGAGAGAAAAATTGTGGCAAAAATAAATTTTGCAATAAATAAAGAGAAAAATTGTGCAGAGAGAGAGAGAGAGAGAGAGAGCGAGAGAGAAAATGGCGGCCAGACAGCCCGCAGGCGGTAGCTAGAATCCGGCGGCTCGCTGCCAAATGAAATTATCCTTCGGAAGCACCGGTGATCTCGAGGGTTAATTTCGCGACGGAGTCGTCCCATATCTCGCCATCCCTTGCCTGTTGTATCGGGATATCGCTAGGACGCCTCCGGCTGATCATAATTTAATACATAATACGCTCCTCCCTCCCTTTGATAAGAATTCGCATCTCGCGCAACGACTCAAAAGTGTACACAGATTACAAGAGTGCTGATAATTATAGAATGTTCTTAGCAATATAATTTTCAATATAATTTCTCGAAAATGACAAGGATTGTTTCGATAATGGTACTAATTATATCGGAAAGGATGAAGCGAGAAGTTTACAATCAAATGTCATGATCAGCTGATCTTCTAATCTCTTTTTTGTCGATCTTTTGTTATTTCGGTTAATAACTAGTGAATGTGTACCTCGTCTCTTCCACTTTGTTTCGTGTTCTCCGCGGAAAAGGATCCCCCGGGTACCCGTGATATCTTTATTCTTTCTTCCCGCTTCAATCCCGTCAGAAATTAAAACGATAAATCCAGGCACAGCCGCTGGCTGAAATATACGACGTTGGCGTCGCTGGATGAAATACGTCGGTGTCGCGAGACCGATGACAAAATTCAATGGTAGAATTTCTTATTTTTTTTTTTCCTTTTTTGACAGATAAAACTTTTTGATATTGCGATTTGAATTATAGACACTATTTTAAATATTCTTAGATAAAAAATGTGCTTAGAGTTCAGCTAGAGCTCAAAGAAAGTATAATAAATAAATAAAAGAGTACTAAAGTTTTTATATAAAAAAAACTATAATGAATGAAATAGCATACGAGAATCTAAAAATATTATAGAATTGCAAAGATGAGAAAGTAAAGCACCTGAATATAAAAAAAAAATCTAAAAATTTCTAGAAACAAAAATTCAAAAATCTAATCGAATCTAATCCCGAAGCTGCAAAGTAAGAAAAAATAGAAGCGATGATTCAAAGCTCGAAAGAATTAATAAAATTCATTATGAGAAACTTTATGGATTTCATAAAGCTAAAAAAAAAAATTGTACATTATTTAATCAGATTGATAAGCTGATTAAATCATCACAATTCCAATTCTCGACTGGCTACTAGAATCTAATTAATTTAATCGGCGACTCGAAAGAAAATTCTCACTCTCTTGATCCCTCGATTCGCTTTCGCGACTCCAATTCTCTGGACGCGAGACATCCATCTCTCATTCTACTCTCGGCGAGATAGCTGTCGCGTTGCGCAATTGGCACTTTAATCTGTATTCAATGACCGACGCGGAGTGCGGAGCAAACTTTTTTTACGGGGGAGGGAAGGGGGGGGGGATTTGGCGCGGCGCGGAAACGATCGCTCGTATCGGCCGTTTGCGGCCGCGGAAACGCGCGTTCCGGTTCGTGCGCGCCTCGAACAAGAGTTTGAGAGGCCGGCGTTCGCCATCCGACGTTGCCATGACGACGGAGCCGTCTAAATCCGCGAGGCACCCTTCGCACCCCCGCGAGGGGTGGGAAAGAGTGAGAGAGAGAGAGAGAGAGAGAGATGGCGCGGGAGGAAAACGGTAAAGGGCCGCCGGGGCGGAGAGGAAAGGAGAGGGAGTTGAGGGGTGACAATGGGGACGCTAAGTCTGGAGATTTGCAGGGAGCACGCCGGTTGGTCGGTTCATTGTTTCAACGCCAGGTTTCCGCCGGTAAACGTATCGCCTAACCGCCACCCTGTCGCGGGGAAAAAAAAAACTGGCGAAACTTAGGCGGAGACGAACGACCGGCGTCGACAGCGAATATAAATCGCGACACCATCGCCGATAACCGCTCGTTCTCCGGTAGAGAAGCACCCTTAAGTTATGCGAGCCCTACGCGAGAAGGAAGAAATGTGTCAAGGAATATAATAACATGGTGCGGGAAAATATTACGGAAGACACGCCGCTGGAAAAGAGGAGATGCTGAAAAAAAATTTTCCGTGGTAAATAATTTTTCATTTTATAAAAAGCCGCGACAATCGAATAGGTCTAGAAAATATTCGACATATTCGGATACCCAAGAGTAGTAGATAAAAAATATTAAAATTCTCGGATATCGATAACACTAGTACACGCGTAAAGATGTAAAATGTGTAAAGGGAGATGCGGCAACGTTAACATTTATCTGGCAATGCTCGCACTTCCGGCACACCTTTCCACGGGCTAATTGCTCGGCAATGAGTTTAATTATCGCCGGCGTGTAACCACCGCAACAAACTCGCCGCGATATTTTTTCATCGCTACGAGTGTCTCTTTCAAGAGCCGTCCCTTCAGGTTCCGTAAAGACGAGCTGGATAAAAGAATGAGCGGGCAAGAAGAGGTCGAAGAAGAAGAAGAAGAGGAGAAGCAAGGGAGGAAGGAGGTGGAGCGGGAACGAGATGAAGAAGGGGAAGAAGGAGCGCGGCAGCTGTTGGCCAAATTAAGTGATCATCTCGTCATCATCAGTGAAGCCGCCGCGAGGGGGGAACGAGCCGCGTTGCTGCCACGTTGCTGCTACGTTGCTGCCGAGGCAATAGGCTTCGCGAGCCCCGTGAAATTAGCATCGGCGAGGCCTAAGGGGTAAAGGGGGACCGCGAGCGTGTCCGCGCCGCTGATTGGAGAACCGCCGCGTCCAGTGGGTTATGGTAAGGGGGCAAGGAGGAAAGATGGGTACGAGAGGGCCTGGATGAGCACGAAGGGAGAAGAGGAGGGAGACCGGGCCCCGGATGGATTTAATAAACGCGAACGATAATCGTTGTATTTACGAGCAAAGCCAGAAGTCCGCACGGCTCCAAATTAAATTATTGTCACAATAAAGATCACGCCCAAGAGTCGCTTTATATGACGCGTTCGAGTCATGTCTAAGTCGATAGCGTTTTTTTTTTTCAATCAAAAAGTTAAAATATATGTTAACTTAGAAAGAGAGAGAGAGAGAGAGAGAGAGAGAGAGAGTTTCTGAATGTATAGAAATTTTCGAAATATTAAGTTTTGATAATTATTTTTATCTTACATCCTAGAATTAATCGGAATATTTGATGACTTTTTTAAAATTAAAAAAGAAAGAATACAGTTTATTGCTTATTCTGAAATTAAATTCCTAAACTAATGTTGACACAAAATAAACGAGTAATAATTGACTTTATCTTACTCGATCAATTCAATTATCTTTCCTGAATATAGGCATCCTCCAAAATTATATAACGCACATGGATAGAAAGAGCTCTCGAAGACGTTAAAAAGGTAGCTGGATATTCGAGCGGCTTCATTACGGAGAATCCATTCTCGAGTCTTCAAAGCGAGACCGAATTTCCGGAGCTAAAAAATTCCACGAGTGCCGCATCTTCTTAATCCGAAGACGATTATTTATGAACATAAGAGGCATCCTAACCGTCGCCTAAATAAGGTGTGGGTCGCCGCATACCTGTACGTGTCCGTTATTAAATTATTATACGAGCATAAGATTTACCGAGTCTTTCGTCATTGGGGACCACCAGGCCCCCGAATGATTTCTTCACACTTTGTCGGATCCCACT
This sequence comes from Cataglyphis hispanica, assembly GCF_021464435.1. Taxonomy (NCBI): domain Eukaryota; kingdom Metazoa; phylum Arthropoda; class Insecta; order Hymenoptera; family Formicidae; genus Cataglyphis; species Cataglyphis hispanica. The sequence goes on from NC_065972.1 coordinate 2,724,682, forward strand.
GACCGAAATTAGTCCGATGTTAAAAATTAAACAAAAGCATCTTTAAAATTTTATATCTCACAGATAGACGGACATTTATTCGCACAAAGAATTTATTTACACAAAACAATTCTTTTTTTTTTTTTTACATTATATGCTTTCAAAAAGCCGCTCTCCAAACTTCAATTTATTTTTTATTAATCAGAATATTTTCTTGCAAATTCAAGCGCAAATTTAATCCTGGTTCTCTTATCTTCTAATTACGTCAGCTATGTAAATGATCGCTATCAGCGGGATTATCCGAAATGTACCGAGTGGAAAGCGGATCCGCACCAAAGAGGATCCATACGACACAGATTAAGATCGGCGTACCGTAATCCCGTTCTCTCTCTCTCTCTCTCTCTCGACAGCTCTCCAAATCCCCATAAAGTTCATAAATTTATCGCGCGGCGTGTCTGTCCTCTCCGTCGACCCGCGTCCCCACGCTCCCTTCTCACCGAACACACGTCCCTCTCTCCTTCTCTCCCTTCCTCTCCCCCCACGCATATAACTCAAAAATTTAAATTATGTATTCTATTAGATGCCGCGCGCAAGCAGTTCTCGGCCGCGGAGAAAGGAAGATGCAGAGCGAGATGAGCAGCGCGGAGTGTGAACGGAGAGATGGGCCCTCTCTCTCTCTCTCTCTCTCTTTCTTTCTAGTCGGAGAGGGTACAAAAGGAAGGGTCCAGTAGGTGCGCCGCGGACGCGGGGCAAAAGGTCCGGAAAAGAAATGAGAAAGAGTGTAATAAATTGGCGGTGAGATTATTCTCGACGTGCATTAAGACGTCAAGCCGCGCGACGGACGACCTGAAAAGTATTGCCCGACACTTTTCGCTCCCTCTCCGCCGCGCACAGATGCATACACACACACACACACACACACACACACACACAGGTCGTTCCCCCCTTCTGGCTTCCCCCTCCCCCCTCCCCCAATCCCTGTTTCTAGCGGCGCAATGGACGGGTCGCTTGCAGGGCCCGTCCGGCTCCGTGGAGCCTGTACGGCCCTGCCGAGCACGAAGAGCCACTAATCAAGTCAAGGTGCGAACGTGCCCCGCTTGAATTCACTCTCAACAGGTCTCGTCGCGTGATTTTTCGACACTCGATTGATTCTTCTTCCATCCCCCCCTCCTCCTCCCATCCCGCCAGATTTTCATCCTTGTCCGTCGCTGAATAATATTGCGTATCCCGAGCTATTTCGAATTTAAGCGATTATTAAGAAAAATGTTTGTCTTTAATAATTACAGATTTACATTTAATAAAAAAGTTTTATTATTGCACAGCGTTATTTTTTTAATTAGAAAGAAACTAGTGCTATTTTTCGCGATGATAGAATGAAATATGCGGAATATTTTTCGATCGAAGGAACGGGATAATGAGTAGAGTTATAAAGTGGTTAAGAGATAATAAATGCTTATCTCATTTGGGAACAGTAATATAATGTCGGGAGAAATAAATTTTTCGATAAGAAGCCGCGGCATTTAATCCGAGCGAATCAGTTTCGCCGGACCTATTAAAAGAACGCAGGAACGACGGGTCCTTAATCTCGCCAGGCGATCTCCGCGGGGGTGAAGCTAACGTCGGTGGTTGCGTCGGAGGGTGTTAACGAGTCACGATCATCTCGGCCGAAAGGGAGGCGGCCTTTGTGCGGCTCCAGGTGTTGCTCACGTAATGTATTACTTAAGACTCCTCTGGAAGAGAGCTGACCACGGGAGGTCCGTGAGGAACCCAATTCGCCCAATCGCGTCATCCGATATCGAAGTGCATCATCGATTCGAGGTGCGAGAGAAAACAAAGAGGAAAAAAAAAAGAGGTCTGTCGGCCAGTCTCGTTTCTATAGAATTGATTGTGAGTCTAATCAACGTCGATCGATATTATTCGAATAATTACGTTGGCTTTAAAAAAAGAAAAAAAAAACAAAGAAACAAAAGTATTGTAAAATAATCATGGTTTTTCAAACTATCGGCACACTTAAAACTACAAGAAAAGTGACAATTATCTCAATGTCGATCGTTATAATTTGCTGGCAAAACATCTTGATGATCTACGCTCTTTTCAAGAGCACGAATAAACGCTAAAACTTTCACTCGAAAAGGAATGTATGCGTATTAATATATGCGAATGAAAAAGCAATTCTCCACTACTAATAGTAGGGAATTTACATGATCACCTGTTATTAAATGGCAGCTACTTATTAAATTGTTTCCGAATGGTTCAATCATTCACGATTGAGAATATGGCGGTGACATGTATGTTAATTCGCCAGGTCAAATTTTCGCGAAACCTCATTCTTGGATCGCGACGCTGTGTTTCCCATATGATCCTCCGGCCGCCCGAGGCTGTTATTTAAAAAGTCAGCGTAGCCGGCGTGGCTCGAAATCTCAGAAACGAGCCGAACTCGAAGAATTTTAGTGACCGGTCTCTGGTCTGACAACCAATCATCCCGACCGAGAACCGACCGCGGCGGCGGGGGCGGACGAGGAGGGGGACGACGACAGGGGCCGGGGAACGTAATCTTACGTATCAATTAGCCCCACGGTCCGACCGGCCTTACCCCCCGCGGGCCTTTGACCGCGCGCCGCGCCGAGGTGTGAGAACGACCGAGACACGGGGCGCGTATTCGTTTTACAACGTCTTCATTCGGGCCCGATATCCTCTCTTCCTCAGCGAGGATGAGAGGAACGAAGGGGGAGGGAAGAATCGCGCGCATCTGGAGGAGAGACGCGCCCACGCTGCAAAGCGGATGAGTCATTGACACGACTCGCTTTGCGCAACTATTGCGCGTCCTAAGCGTCCTGCTCGCGGAGTGCGTCTCTCGAGTGCTCGGGGTTTGATTAGCCTCGACGCAAAAAAGTAATTAATTTTTTGAAAACTGAGAAAAATGATGTCTCCCGGCTATCGGTTCCGATAGCGATAGGATTTGCAGATAACGATTCCGTGAGGTTCTCGAGAGGAAATTGCGCGTGATTAACGCTGATAAGTTGTCTTATTACAGCTATATAATATCTATCGATCACGAAGGGTATCGAGTAACGAAGGAAGTCCGTGACATCAAATAATCGACGCTGAGTTGCCCCGCGTGACAGGTATATAACTGTTTATCGTGTGCCCGACTCCCATTCGACTTATGCAAGAACCTGTTATTCCAGCCGTCAAAGCGAGGGTCTCTATCCAAACGATATTTGCTAGACTCTTAGCTAGGCGTATCTAGGAATTTCGAGTGTAAGCGTTAGTTCTGAGATGCCGGGAGGAGCGGACGCTGCGAGAATCGCTGGAAGATTCGCAAAATTCGAAGAGAGGGAAACTTGAGGGAATCTATATGTCTAAAAAAAAATCTAGAATTCCAACAATACGTCTGAGAAAGATGTCGAGAAATTTTTTTCTGTCTTAATATTATTCATCGTGTATGCAATCGGGAAGATAAATACTTGCCATTATCATAAATCTTGTCTTATGAAAAAAACTGAACTTGTCTTTATCAATTTAACGGATATTCATTTAGCGTCGTGAATTTATGCAGCTACTACATGTGCTCTAATTTCATCCTTTCTCCTTTATTATGTGCATTCGCAACCACCGCAGTCACAACAAGTTACTATTATCCGCTAATTATATAAATACGACGCGTAACCACCGTCGCCTACGTACATAATTATAATTGGCTTCGCTATTTGCAGGTGCACAAAGTTATTCTCGTCACATTAATTTAACGCGTGTTTCAATTCGCAATACAAACATCGAGGGTGGAAAAAAAAAAAAGAGAAGATCGATCACGCCGATCATGTTCCTCTTTGAAAATCTAAACGCTATGTTCTTTTTCGTATTCGGCGAATGATTATCGGTGCGGTAGCTCATCGATCGAGATGATAACGCGGCGGATAATCTTTGCATCGTGGAATCACCGGCCGGAAATTGCCGGCGCAAGTAGCCTCGCGGATTCTGCCGGAAGTCGTCTTGTAATTACCGTCTGCGAGAGAGAAGGTGGGGATTTAATCGGGATCCGGATTTAAAAAGAATGATCGAAGCGCACATTACGCCAACGGAATTTAAGATTCAATATCGGCTGAATTTATATATTTATCAAGCGACGATAGATTAGCTCGTGGAGATGATAAGCGCTCTTGCACGATACCGTTATCGCGATACATCCTGCTTTCTTCGCCACGAGTTAAAAGGCAATCGACTAATAGAGACGCGAAATTAAATGTGATTTCATTTATTAGAAAAGAAATTCTTCATTTAAATTAATCGGCTATGCAAAGATTTCGAAAATAATACTTGTAGACAAGAATAAAGCTCCGAAAGATTTGACGACAAATCGAAGAGGAGAATTTGGTGCGGGAAAAGGCGTCTGGAAGGATCCGCGAACGGAGAAGAGGTAAAAGGACAGGAAAGGGAGACAGGATAGGGCGTGGTTGCGGAGTGATTTAATGTCGGAGGTGCGTGTCTCTATCCGACCGGATTGCGAAGAAACACGTTGCTCAACAACAACAACAACAACAACGGCAGCAACCACAACGCGCCAAGCCAGACGCTCGTTTTGGGCCAGCGGCTTTACAGCCGTTTAGTGTTTTACGGCCGTTTTATGACGCCGCGCTGTCTTTCGTACGGGGGATCCGCACCGGAGTATCCTCGCAGGAGAAAATTGGACGTGGGACAAAGAGAGGAGGAGAGAAGAAAAGGAAAGCGAACAGACGCAGCATCGCGGATTTTCACGCCGGGCTTCGGTGATTTATCGGAAATCGTTATCGCACGTATAGAATCGTCTTCTTCGAACGCACGATTATTAATTAATCTTCCCCTTGTACTTAAATATGCGTATAGGTATGACAAATTAATTTGTCAGACAGTATGCAAAATGTTAAGAAAGAAAATTGAGCGTTAAATAATTTGCGGATAAAGTAGTCGGAATGATTTATTTTCCGGATATTTAGATAGATTAATTCAGAATCTCACACACGATAGATCCAACATTTTTCCAAACACATAAACTCTACAAATATTTTCCGCTTGAATTGAAATATTCTCGCAATTTTGCAGCCAGCTGCGCGAACAAAGATTGCTCAAACCTTGTTTCCGTTCTTAATAAGTATACGTAATGGACTTGTTGCATGCAACGAGAAGCCGTACATTCGTTAAAATTTTTTTTTTTTTTTTTAATTTAAGAGAAACATATGTATAGCTCCTTTATCTCACCCATTCACGATGATAAATCGATCATTATTCTACCGTCTGAAAAAAAAAAAGGATTATCGTAAATATCTGAGCAGATATGAAATATACGATGGCGAGATGGAATGATTAAATAGACTCTAGATCTACTATCACACGCATAATTTTTACACGTATATTATTCGTTGAAAATAACCGATTCAATTATCTAAACGGCGAATCGAATCGCGTGCAGCTCTCTCGCCTGCTCGTCCCTGGAATCCCTCTGGATCCCAATCTCCCCGTATCATAAATTCGCGCACGTCCAATCGCAGCGCCGCCAAAATCACCCAGACCGCTTCGTTTAAGGCTCTGGAAAGCGACCGGAGGAGAATATTATTCGATCGGCGAACCGGTGCGCCGTTTGACGCGAGCGTTTCGCGCCTGGCCGGGGTCCGGGCTCTCGGCTTTAATTAAAAATTAATCGGCGCAAATTAATTTAAATGCAAAAAGTGGGGCCCGGGGTCTTTCGAAGGTGGAGTCGCCGTTTGTTGGGGGCGGGCCCACTGAGTTAGGCGATCGTTACGGTGCCCGGTACCGTATACGATAATCGAAAACCCCAAGACGATCCGAGACAAAAGGCTCGCCGGAGAGTGAACGGGAGAGGAAGGAAAGAGGAGACAAAAGAGAGAAGGAGAGGGAGGGAGATCGGACGGGATGGCCTCGACCGATCGGCTAAACGTGAGCCTCGTCCGTGAACAACCACCTTCCCTTCCAACTTCGGTTCGGCTCCGATCGTTAATACCTCGTTATCGCTCGGGTCAGCCAGGATCGGCCCGTATTGATCACTTTTTGATCGCGAGGCGGATAAACGCGGCCGCGCCGCCGATCCGCTCTGCTGCTTCTTTCACAGTTGTGTGTAATCTGTCAACCGGTCGCTTTTAAGAAAATCGAGAAGAAGCGAATCGATCGTGTTTAGTCGATCGATTCCTCACTTAACAAATGACAAATCGACAAACGATTCACCATCCTTATCCAATGACATGCGCGAATTGAATTTTGAATAGACTTAATCGTGATTACGTCTCGAGCAACTTTCATCGATTCCCTCTTGCATTCTGTCCTTTCGTATTTGTTAAGGCAAGTCGATTCTTAAGAAATAATTTTCTAAAAAAAAACAAAAAAAAAAGAAAAAAACTATTATAAGCCGCATAAAATTATTATCAATAACTCACAGATTTTTTTAGATCTATTTTTCGCTCCTTTCAGAAGTAAATTATATTATTAAGAACAGAATAATCGATACTTGGATATTTACGGTAAACGAATAGCAATGATTAAGGACACGTGTCACGCTCCCTATCAGAGAAATTTCATTCAAAACACCATTAATCATCGCCCGAATTCGCTTACGTAATACTTACTGTATGCAATCTCGGCTGAAGAAATTGACGAGAAATGCACGAGCCGAAAAATGTTGATAAATTGAAGCCGGGACAAATAATTGCGCCGTGATCGAGGCGACGATGATCAACGGAAGCAACGCGCGCGCATATTTCCCTCAGACCGCATTCCCCTGGTCGGTCATCGTGAACGCTTTCGAAAAGAGAAGGAGACGAGATATTGAGTGAGGCGAGGTCGGCTTGGACAAGGTCTGAGACGAGACCGGGACGAGGCGAGGCGAGGCGAGGCGAGATGACGGCGGCAGGAATCCCCGCCTACCCATAACGATATTTTAATTAAACCGAGGCGCTGGCCGAGCCGAGGAGAAATTCAATCTCGAGATAATAAATGATCGCGGCCCAACACCTTCCTGACTGCTGACGAGCCGACACCTCGGCAGCTTAAGGAGTTCACACCTTTTCCCGCACGGCCATCGAAAAAATGGCGAACGCCAAGGATACTCTGTTTCTTTCAGCATCTCTCTCTCTCTCTCTCTCTCTCTCTCTCTCTTTCCACTCCCTTTATTGTTTGTTTGATAGATACGACTCGAGACTCGCCCTTATCATTAGTCTCGCGGCTGGTTACATGAAGTCGTTAACGCGAGATTAAAGCGCGCGGCGGTAGCTACCGTCCTTTGAAGAGCGTCATAATATTCCATCCGATGGATCCTTCAAGATTCTCTCCGTCAGGAGTACCTTGATGTTTCTCAAAACTTGTCGTAAGTGCGTATGCGCGGTATGCACACGCGTGCAGCGTGATGGTGCGAACCAATCGTACAAATCATCTGTTCTCGAAGAACGTTCCTCGTCCGTGTGTACGTCGAATATTTTAATTATCGCAATAACTTTATATTATACGATGAGAAATATGATTATGACACACGGCGAGTACTTGAACGCGTCAGCTCGATTTACGCGAAGAGATCTCGTTGAATATAAGCATTCGATTAAGTGAATGTCCTTAAATTAAACAGAACTAAGGGAGCGTCTCCGAAGACGATATTTCGTGCGAAAGGACGATAAACTTTTTCTCTGAAAGCGCCGCTCAAAACATAATCAGACTCGTGGATTTAATGCTCTCGCGCTTGCATCCGAAAGCGCGCTCTCGCCTCGCGAAACGAAGGGGGGGGGGGGGGGGGGAAGGGGATGCTATATATCGGGATATGTTTCCTGATCGTTCCCAGAAGGATTCGTAATTAAACGCGGAGATCGCATTTCGATACACCCGGCCGTATCTCTTTGCGAGCGCGGTCAATGCGAATTCGTACGAACGATATCGCTATGTTCGCTTCGCGAAAAATATTGTAGTAATCCAAATGAGAGAGAGAGAGAGAGAGAGAGAGAGACTCTCGTAAATATGGCGCCGCTTACCCGATACATCTCGATCTTTGATTTTTAATCTCGCCTTATACAAGAGAAACACAGAGATCCGACATTACCGGCTTAACCGGAAACGTAACTCATTCTTTATAACGAAAGATGAAAAGAAATTTTCAAAGAGATGAATATTAGCCTTCTTATTATCAAACTTGTCAAGAAATAATTTTTCGATTGATATCTTTTGTATTAAAATTATTCCGAAATATATTTGTGTTCGTTTATTAAAAAGAAAAAAAAAAAAAAAAGAATAATTGAAACCAAAAAGAAGCCGAAGTAAAAACCGGTATTATTCTAGCGTAGCCATACCTTTGACTTGGGAATGAATTTTCGCCGATAATAGATCAGGAATATTCGCTTTGTCAACTGTAATGGACCTCGGGGAGGGATCTTTTGTACGCCGCGCTTCATAGACGCGATTGGTCTTGGTCTCGTCATTAGTCTCGCCTGTCTACGCCGAGTCGTTAACGCTAGATTAAAACGTAAATCACCTACCGAAATGTTGCAAAAGCACGCGTTTTTTTTTTTCTTTGCACAAGGCAACGCCTCGTTCGAGAGGAATACAATCGCCGCTTCCTCCCGTCCCTCGCCCCCGAGATTCTTCGCCAGCGGAGAACGGATATCGTAAAAACACTCCTGCGGTGAAAATGTGATTTGATTAAAAGTTGTAATCATTGCTCTCGCGGAATAACAATGACGTTATTAATCCTATATTCGGACAATGAACGACGTAAATCATAGAATACAATTGAAGCCGCTTATCTTGCTTAGTGCTGAATAAATCGTATATACAGGGTAGGCCCCAAACGTTCCGGTCAGACTTTGAGATTTTATAGAAAATTTAATTCTGAAAAAAAAAGTTTCCATAAACATATGTCAAAAAATGCTTTCTTAAAAGCGCCCAAAAAGCTTTGAAATTATTTTATACATTTTTACAAATATCAGGGAAAGTATGCGATTTTTAACAAAAAGTACCGAAGCAAAAGTTATAAAAAAACTTTTTGCTCAGAATTAAATTTCTTATAAAATCTCAAAGTCTGGCCGAAACGTTTAGGGCCACCCCGTATAAGAATATTAATGTGTGAATTATATGTGATGCTCAAATTTTCATTTTATGATTGATTTTATTTTTGTCTGACAATTAAGTCTCGACAATAATCTTTAAAGTATAAAGATAAAAATAAATTACAACATACGGTTCATCACGGGATATTACACGAGACAGCCGAAATTAATTCTTCCGCATTGATTCCCCAATAAAAATTCTTTACGAAATTAATCGCATAGACGGACGATCAATATATTCGCCGCTGGATTCGCATGATCGATCGCATTAACCCGCGTGTGACAGATAAGATACGGGGAGCCCTCGCCAAGTGAATCGATGGCGGTCGATTTGAGTATGCATAAGTTTCGCGGGCGCCTGATTAATTTCGCAAAAAAACAAATGGACGCGATCGTGATCGTCCGCGCGTGATTAATGAAGTAATGAAATCTTGACTAACCCTTTAATGGGGAGGACAACGCGAACGCGTCGGAGTGGCCGATCGCGAAGAATCCTCGCCGGCAGGAAAATCAATTTGGTTAATTGCGATTAATCGCGCGTTTCGTTGGAGTCGCCTGAGTTATTTCGCTAATTAAAAATGTAGATTGTTCAGGTTCGGCGGTTCAGCGACCGCGTCGTTTTGCTTCATTTTCGGTTAAACGTGCTCGCTTAAGCTGCCGGACGCGCGCGGCTCCTCTCCGCTTGATGAGTCTATTATAAAATTAATAACTATAAATCTTGGCCGAGGGAAAGAGAAAGAGAGAGAGAGAGAGAGAGAGAGAGAGAGAAAGAGCACCGGAGCAATGTGGTAGCACGTGGCGGACCGTTTTTCATACTCCGGTTAATTATACGCGACTGCAAATTGAGCGCGACGAGTAACGAGTAGCTCCTCCCTGTCTTCTTTCTTTTTTTTTTCCTTCCCCTCTTCTTCATCATATCGTGAAGCTGGCATCTATGTGAACGACACGGATGGTGACTTTTTCCAGCGGCTTGTATCGTAATAAGACGTCTCTTCTCGCGGTCTGTTTTATCGAATATGTTATTTCCCTTTTACAAATTTACTTGTCGAGTCATTTATCTTTGAGATAGATCGAGGTTTAATTATATATAATTGCGTGCAATTTCTCGATTCCGTCTTCCTTTTCTTTCGATCCAAACTTTATTTCTCGACGCAATCCCTTTTTATCATCCTCTATTTCTGCCCTTCTTCCAACACACTCGACAGACAAGATTCTCCTCCAGAACCGCTCATTTCTATTCTCGCAAGGCTATTCGCGCGACAAATCATTGGATGATTAACGAGGCGGTTATTTCGACAGATGGAACGGAACTGCTCGCGTTTGATGCAAGGAGAGAAATGGAAGACCGTCCGTTGAATGCTTCGGTATCCGGGCATCGCACTTTGATGCACTCTCACGCGATCTCTCGCTCCCTCTCGCGTGCCTCGCGGCCATTACGAGGAACGCTCACGGCAGCCAGTTTGAATTTCGGAACGTCCGGGGGTAATTCCATCGGCGGGGTGTTCTAATTGGCCTCTCATTACCGATGCTCGGCTTGTTTCGGCTTGCCGGCGAGGCGAGGCCGAGAGGGTCCCAGCAGCGTCGAAACTAACCGGTGGCTCCGGCCGATTATTACCAGTTATTATCTACCGCGGGATCGTTCAATTTAATGGCCGATTGTTTCGAACGCCGCGCCGTTAATAGAAATTTACTGAGGACTCGGGGCTCGGTCCGAGTTCTCTTCCGTAAATGGTACGTGACGCAACCGAACGATTGTTACTAGAATCGAATAGAGCTCGAGACACAGACAATCCCGGTTTCCGGAGACCTCGAGGGATCGTTCCTACCCCCCATATGCTTAAATCATGTAGTTAGGTTGTGATCGAGTATCCTGTCATTTTCGAATTTCATCAAAATCCGGAAGCGACACTTTACGGATCTCTTCCCTCTCGTCGGACAATTTTATTTATATCCGCGCGATAAAGATTTCTCTCGCTTATTTATGTACATCGCAAAGATATTATAAAACGGCGGATGTGCGCGCTACAATTTCCATCTTTCGCATTTTAGTCGAAGACCGGGAGGAGTCCGAGAGTTTGTGGCTCAACAGACGGCAAACCCATAATAAAGTGGCGGAACAGCTTTTGACGATACACGCCGCGCGTAATTGGCCGCTCATTTCGGCGGGATGCTTATGATGTGCCTAATAGAAATAGGATATTTGCGTTTTACGCGGGATAATTACGCGAATTTTGTTGTTAGAGCCTGCCTGCCTGCCTGCGCAACACGCTATTTAGATTTTGTCTCCCTGATTAGAGCTGCAGTTATTATTTTAAAGTAATTTCTCGTCCTCATCACGCTCATAATTAATGCGTTCACCTATAATTACAGATAAGAAAAAAATAAAATTTTTTTACGTTATATATTATTATTTTAAATCTTTATCTTAAAACATTATTTTGATGAAGTATATATCTACGACTTTCATCGCAAGCATTATTAAGCAACCTTTTTAATCAAAATATTGAATGTAAATTAATTATTAGCCATTACACATCAACAACTTATAAGTTGTCTCGTTTAATTTTCACGAATATTCGTTCTGCTCGAAAAAAAAAACTGAGTTGGAAACGAGACGCGCGCGTCAAGTCCAATCGATTGATAAATCGAAGGCCCAAGATGATTACGTCGTAGACTCCGTTCGACAGCTGTCGGTTACATCGTGGGCCATTTTAATTGAAAAAAGTCATCGTAGTGGAAACGAGGCGAGGAGGGAGATGAGGAGGGAGCATCAATTTGCTCGATTATCCCCGACCGGGTTAGGAGAACTCGGACGCAAAGGGGCAAGACGGGGGGGCAGGGGGATGGACGGGGGGGCCCTGGCAGGTCGGTCCCCAAGGCTCGGGATAGAAAACCTACTATAGATTATCAGGCCTGTTATTACGACGGAGAGCGGAGGTTTTTTCGGGGCTAAAAATTGGTTTTTAATGCGGGGTTCGTCGCTTTCTTGTGGCCGCGGGGCCCCCCCTCCCCCCTGTTGGTAATAACTATATTATCGGGCGGACCTGTGTGTGACCACGCGCTCTCTCTCTCGGGGCCCGTGGTGCACGTCATGCGAGTCGGGTCGCGGGACAACACGAAGAGAGAAGCGGATACAATGTAACTAATGCCGGAGAATATTCGAACACGTGAGCGGGGTCGCACGACTCCGTCGACAGCATCGTTCCTCGCTGGAAGGCGCTCACAGGATTATATCTCCGTTCTTGAACGAGCGCGACGAGATTACGGCGAGAGGAGTAATAATCGCGACTTGATTTACGTTGAAAAAAAAATTTCATAAAGAATATATTCTTCGGAAAAATGAGAGCGCTCAAAGAGAGCCGAAAAGAGAGGCTCGCTCTCTCACAAGATCGTTAAAGTAGATGAATTCAAGGTCGATGAATTAAAGGTCCAAAAAAAAACAGAGAGAGAGAGAGATCTCTAAACATCTCTCGCGATGAATAATCCTCGCGAACGATTCGGCCGGCTCGTTTGTGAGATGCAACAGTAACGCCTTTCGCAACAACGGCGGTCTCGCGATCTGGGTCGACCCAGGTTGTTGCAAACCCTTTCCCGCCCCCTCTCCCTCCTCCTCCCCCTCCGCCCCCTCCCCCCCTTTCTCCTCTCTCTCTCTCTCTCCACCCTTTCTAACCCTTCGCTCTTCCTTTTGGTCGGTGATCCCTTTGTATGTGGAGCGGGCGTTAGTTGTTCGAGGCGATTTATTATGAGAATTATGAGGGGCTCGCGCTCTCGCGGTGCCCCGTGAAACTCCGGGGTGCAGTGCTCGAGGAGGTGCTAGTAAGAGGCGGTACTGCCTCGTAAACCTTAGATTTACTTCTGGCTGGCCGCCATCAAAGCACCACCACTACGCGGATATCGTTCCTCGTGTTTCGCGGAGTCGAGTCGACTCGCGAGATACTTATCGCGATATTGCCGCGAAGAGAGTCGATTGCTGCGTGAAAAGGGAGAGAGGGAAAGAGAGAAAAATGAGGAAAATATACTTGGGCCCAACAATATTCTCGTTGACATTGACAAGTATGGAAAAAGAATTTGAATGCAAGAATCGAACAAATTTTTGCAAAAAATTTTCTCGAACAATTATGTTGTAAAATGGAAGCGTTTTAAGATCTTATACGAAAGTTTACACAAATTTATTCAAAATCTTTTACGTAAACCAAGCACACGCACGTGGAATCGATTTTTCATACAACAAAAATTGCGTTGTAGAATAATTTGAGCAGATCCAATTTTGACCAGTCAATCAAACGTTCGTTTTGCCGCGTCAAACAAGCGACCATTAATTACATTACATCATCTTACATGCCAACGCGGTGATAAATAACTTATTGATTGAAAGAAGCAAATTTGCAGGCTTCCTTGGGGATTTACAGCATCACGTTTTTCCAAGAATACATTTTTTTTTTTTTGATAACCTCTTTTCTCGCGTAGACCTTAAAGCCTCTTCCAATAAAGAAATATAACAAACGTAAAGAGTGAACCACAAGTTTAAAGATTTGTTCAATATTGCCTAATTGGTGTTCTCTAATACATATCGGCCAACGTATAGAGAAACTGCGTGTCGACAGGTGCTTGATAAAATAGCGCCGGCGGATAATCCGGTCGCTCGTACGAGGACACATTCCCTGCAAACGGCGATATTTTCGCGGCATCCTTTCGCGCGGACCGGTTTTTTTTCTCGTAATAACGGAAAGAGATTTAGCGCTCCAGCGTGACGCGCGTCCCTATATCGCATGCAACATTGCGAAGAAGAGGAGCTTTGCACAGCCATTTCGCATTAGCATAATACTCAATTTCATTCTTTGACCGCTCGTCGCTGCTGCTGACACATTCGTGCATTAGCAGGTGTCGGGCGAAATTACCGATCCTACGGGATGATTGCGCCTTCCAGCGTGACGCTTCGTGGAAATTGTATGAATTAGCCGGCGAGAAAAACATTTTATAATGGAAGACAATCCGTAAGAAATACAGAAATTTAGAAAATTCTCGTTGGCCTTTTGGCCAGCTCTCTGTTTTTCGTTTATGAATTTTTATTCCTAATAATATCAAGAGAAAAGTGAATTTCATCCATCTTCATTTATATATATATATAATTATTTTATAGTATTATTATTGAAATGCTGTTTTGATAGATGAATAAATATAATGTAAATATTAAACAAATTTTCTGGAAAAGATTATAATACCAATTTTATTTTATAAATTATTCTTGAATTTCATCTATTCTTTTTTGTGAAAATAAGAGACCTAATAAAGCAAGACAGATTAATTGCGCAATGTTAATATCTAAAAAATAGTTTTAATATATAAATTATATGAATTAGCTAATATAAAAAAAATAGAAGAAAGAATATTATAAAAAAAAAATTTAATGTTCTTTAAAGCTCTTAAATACCAATCTTTTAAATTCCGGATAAACTCAGATAAATTTTGCCAAAATAATAAAAAAAAAATCAGATTCATTGGTCATCGAATCATCATCTCGCGTCCATCTGTAATTCAAATTCGTGGCGACTTTCGTGGAGGTTTAAAATTCGGGCCCGAGGGACCGAACGATCGGGGAATCGATTTTGGCAGAAAAGTGAATCCAACAAGCGTGGCGACCGCCCGTGAAGCAGCGGCGCGATATCACGATCCCACGAACGAGAGAGAGTATGTACATATACAAGGCTCGGGGTCCCCGCGAACAGCCTCAGCTTCACGGCTGGCAAACGATATCTACCATCTTGGCGCGTACAGGCGGAGGAAAATTTGGTAATAAAATTTGTTCCCGCCAGTTAGACCGGGCCCGTTGCCAAAAGCGGCTATTAATTCCTTATCTCACATCTTCGATCTCCTGCCAAGTCCCGATCCGCCTCCGGTTCCGCCGTAGATGGATGCTTTTCAATATCCGGCGGGATTGCGCTCGCCAAAGACGTAAAAAAAGAAACGAGAAAAAGAAAAGACAAAGTATATATATATATATATATATATATATATATACAGCCCGCGAGATCGCTCGATATTCGAGAATTAATCACGCTTGTCCGGCGTAATAAACGTTAAAGTCATCAGAGTCAAGGTGCGAGAAATTTTGCTTAATTAATATTCAAAAGTCGTCGAGAAATTGCAAAGTGTTTCGCGCGCGCGAATCCGTTGAAATTTCGTGGCCTTTCGTTCCTGCCAATGTCGGTTCGGCATGAAGAATGCTCGCAAAAAATCCCGCTTGTCGATTTTTCGCGAGCTTCATCGCGCATATACCGTCGCATATGTCGTTTCGTGGAAATGAGAGAGCAGAGAGCGCGTCCCTTCGTACACGGCGAAACTCGAGAAACGACTTAATACGTAGGTAGAGCCGTATATTCCCGTACACGAGAGAGACGAGCTATGTACTCTCGCTCCGCGCACCGATTTATGTACATGCATAATGGCGATCGCCGGGCCAAGTCCCCCGTATTTTATGGGACGAGCTGGCCGCGAGCTCGACAAGCCCGAGCTGTCTCAATTCGAAGGCTTCTACGCCGCCGATAAACAATTTCAGTATTACTTCTTTAAGTGCAGACAGTTCTGTAGTGGAACATATAAATTAAATTTCATTAATTCAAATGCACACATTTAATAGAAAATCTCCTTTTCTCTCAAGCTTGAATAATTAAAAATCGTTGCTAAATTCTCTGTAATTAGTTCAAATATTAAAAAAAAAAAAAAAAGTAATTAAAATAACATGCAAAGCTATTTTCTGTTAAATCACGAATAGAGATCCTATCTTGGATCTTAAATTTCCACTGAATATAAAATTTACGCTATATCTTGGCACTTCTTTTTGGTCCAAGCTTAAATATAGCGTGTAGGCGCGAAATATTAATTTACAGGAAATTATCGAGCTCGCTTATCGTAAAAGAGAGGAATGCTCGAATATGTAAGAAGACGAGATAGGAATTAGTGGAAGAAGCTAAAGAGAGAAAGAGAGAAGACTGAGATATTTAATCTGAGTGCGGAGTGGGTAAGAAGGCTCATCTAGACAAGGAGAGAGGGCCTTGTCGGACGAAGATCGAGCGGGCAGATAGCCGATACCTCTGGGAAATATCGGTATCGATAGGTGATCGGAGCTAAATGGTTTATGCGAGCGATCAACCTCCGACCCCTTGTAATAACCGGCAAGGAATCTGCCGCCTGATCTATTGGATCGAGAACTCGATCGAGTTACACCTCGGCGAAAGGGACTATAAACAGTATTCATATTCTCTCGCTCGTCCTTTCCGCGAATTCACAGCGAGATAAATGCATCTCTTTATTTTCGACTCGGCTGCAGCTTGATTGCGACACGCGGAATCTTTACAAAGTCGCCGCAAATTCAAATACAGATGGATCGTGATTCGTATCAAATCATACTCAAAATAAATCGTGATTTTTTTTTATTCTTTCGACAAGTTTCAACTTATTCGGAATTTTAAAACAAAAGATTGATACTAAAGCTTCGAGAAATCTTATATTCTCTCTTCTTCTTCTTCTCTTATCAATTATTTTATATACAATTTACATATATATTGGAATTATCTTTTTATAAATATTTATTTTACACATCGATCTGCCCGCTTTAATTAAATCTTTCTGTAAAAAAATTATAAAAATATTTTATAGTATTAATGGATTTATTAATCGTTAAAAAACTCTGATAAAGCTCGATAGTTCTCGACAAGGCATTGAATTACATTAAAGTCAGTAAATAAGATATCCAAGATATTCCGTTCATCTTAATTTTTGTCTTATGATTAGTCGGGCAGCGATACATCCGATTACATGCGATCGACAATAAAAGCGTTCTCTTAATGAAGGAGAATGGCCGATCAGAGGGATCTCGTAAATCCTCGGATTATTAATACCTGACATTCTACGTGCGTGAATCCGGGCAGGTGGCTGGTCGACCCTCTAATCGCGATCCCAGGATAATTTACACCCATGTCCTCTCTTCGGCAATCATTACGCGCGAGCGTTAACGAAATCATTTTCCTGTGATTTCCGAGGAGTCGAATGAGTCGTCTGTTCCTCGAATCAATCTCGAATTTCAATGTCTTAATATATATCGCGATTTCTCTTATATGTAAACGTCAAACATATAACTCTCATAAGAAATGAATTACTTGGAATTTAATTGTCGCTCATATATATGTACATGATTATACAATCGTTCATTATATATCAAGCCTTCATGTCATTTATTAAAAACATAAAAATTTCTTTTAATTAAATAAATTTATTCATTTATTCTCCATATTTATTTATTCAGTCTTATAATTTACTGGTGATGGGAATTATGTGTAGCGCAATTTTTTTTCCTCTCTTCCAGATATGCTCGGAAAAATTCGTTAAAATTTTCCTCAATGATCAGGAATCTGCTCTGAACTTCGTTGGACCAAAAAAAAAGGGAGGGAAATTTTTCGCGCGCGACGACAATGGCTCGCGACGACGATGGACGAGGAAGAAGGAGGCAGTCGCACGAGGATCGGGCCTCGTAATAGAGTCCTCAGGCGAGGGCAGAAAGCATCAGCCGTTTAAGCACGCGGACTCCTCGTCGACGGCTAATAATATTAACCAATGCCACGTCGCGATCGCACAATGGCCCTTTGTGGAGGCGCGTAAATGCTCGTAACATAAATCGCGAGCGGCGACGCGCGGTTTATTGTCTTCGCGCGACGCGTATTACCTACCTCCTCTCCCTCCTCCCCCTTCCTCCCACCAGCCTCCTGCATCTTGCGGACGTTCGCCGATTTCTATACGCTAAAATGGCAATGCCATTTCAGAGCTTTCTCCTCTAGCCAGAAAACCTGCGATATCGCATTTACATTTTTAAGCCCGCGTAACGATTTAACTGTAATATTCTACGTGACGATAAAGCAGCTGAATTTTTAATTCGCGGAAGAGAGAGGTTCTCTTTGTTTCGCTCTAAGAATTAAAAAAAAAAATAAACAAAAGCATGTTTTCGTAAAAAATATAGATTAGATTATCTTTTAAGTATGAATGCGTTTATCTTGCATAATTTTACGTGTAAAATATTAGAAAAATCGAACATACATATATAAAAAATTTATATGCAGATGCATGTGTTAAAACTGTAAATAGATTTTGTTTCGAATAAAACCTGTTTAATGGAAAATTTTCGTTCATCTTTCAGTTATGATATGAGGCTGCAAAATCCGAGTAAATTCAAAATTCTGAAAAAAAAAGAGAGAGATTCGTTCGAAATTGGCAGCCACGATATTTTTAACAGCCTCCGAATATAAATAGTGCGTCGCGCAACTGCAATATAATAGCGGAAGCGATGTTACATCGCGTCTATGATTTATGCGCGGCTCATTGTTCGCCACGCGACGCCGACAGCGGCCGCATTGTCGTATACATCGTTATTATTCTTCCCTTCCCCTCCGCGCATCGCGCGATGTTTAAACGAACAAAAGCTCTCGACTTTCAGCGAGAGCGTCCCGTACTCGAGCATAAATCGCGCTCTCTCACGCGGATTTACATAAACATTTGTCCGCGTTGCAAACGCGGGTCGTACTCTTTTAAGTAAATTCGGAATTGATCTACGTCCCCAATGAGAGAAATAAATTGGTAAAAAATTGCAGTATTTTTTCTGACGCTTTTAAGTTCAGTTTTAACAAAATTTAATTTCCTTGCACTTGTTAATTCACCGTATTAATCCAACTATTTAATTCCATTTAGATTAATTGAATCAAATTAATTGATTAATTAAGCCGTGCATGTTCAATAGACGTGAAAAAATGCATTATGAGTGAAAATCATCTTTATAGATCATTTTTCTCATTTCAATCTTACACTTACTTGGCAGCCTCCGTGCGGGTTGGTGGGTCAATCCTGTCGTGTCGCTTTCTTCCAGACGTACAGTAGAGGGGAAAAGAAGGATGGGACGACATGACGAAGGGACGCAATGACTGAGAACGCCGGCGCGTGGTCTGGAGAATAAATTAATATATTTTTAATGGATATATGATAGGTACTGGGTTTTTCGCATATCCCGGATCATCGTATGGCAACTCTTATCATCCCTAATTATAAACTGAGCTCGTGTGGGACGATCTTGTCTTACGGGGGTCGCGGGAGAAAAATCTTTGTACCGCGTTGTAATCACGCCCGCCTCTAGGATCTTTTTTTAATCTATATACAACGCCAGGCAAATTTCTATCGCAGAGATCCTCAAACTTTTACTCCTGCGTATGTCAAATTGCTTTATGTTTATGCAGATGCATATGCTTTATCATTATTAAAATAAATTGCTGGAAAGATTTATTCATTTTGCCTAGTCTCTATTTCCGCTATAGAGAAATAAAAATCACACCAATAATCACAAGTGTAAAGAGTTGAGAACCCCTGCCCTATTGCTTTAAATAATATCCGCGATCGACGAACACTGGGGTATCGACTACTCAAATTAAATAAAACAAACACCTCCCTCTCGCTATTTACATTAAATACACGCGTACGCACTTACATTCTTGCTCGCACTCTATTTCTCGCTCTCTCTCTCTCTCTCTCCCTTTCTCTCTCTTATATACCTCAAAGACAACCCGCCTAGCGGCGAGCTCGTCCGCGTTTATTGCACATTTTTTCATTCTTTTTTTTTTTCTTTAAAGGAAACACAATGAACGAAATCAAACGCACTCGATCTAAGACGGTCACCCATGCATTCGATATGTCAAAGTGATATAAGTCTTGCCGATCTACGCCGATGAGATGCAATCTTCAGATCTTCGAATTCCTCTCGAGTTGAAGAAATCGCGATTTTTAATTTTCGGATCTCTCTAAAATTCGCGTTCTATCCGTAGATTATTTTTTTTTTTTTTTTCATTTCCCTTAATTTCCTCCAAACTCGAAAGAAATTCGGGATACCGAGAATCCAGACGCGTTCGCGGCGGAAGAATGTGAGAAATGTTTATACGCGAGAATATGCACGATGAAAATCTATCACTTTCGATCAAAACGAAAACATCCTGATAAAAATGTGAATGGGAATATTACTTGCCCAGTTCAACCCTTATCACGATTGGTCCTCTCGCGCGAATTATCTCGACGAGAGAATAAGTGAGTCCCGCAGGTTTTCGCCACTTCGGTCCACGCGATTCATTCGATGAATGCACTTCACCGTCACCGATAACCCCCGCACAGAGGAGGAATCCCGGCTAATTACACTTCGCCACCCTCGAATCTCTCGCGCGTCAACTTTAATCCGGCTCACCTCTCGGCGTTCCATTCGCGCCTGTTCACTACGTCGTGGAGGGTGACGTGCAGGCCGACGAGACGGGTGACGTCGGCGTCAACGGCCTGCGCTCCGATGCCGCGCTCGAGGTCCGGTTGTTGTTCCCCAACAGGCTGTCGATGGAGAACGGATTCAGCCTCTTTCTCTCCTCCCTGCCCTTCACTGAGAGATCAATGCTGCCGCTCTGGACCTCCTCCTCGCTGGCGGCCTGCCTGATCAGATTATTCCTGACGCCGGTGCCGACCGACTGTTGACGGCCCGTTCCGACGACTCCCACCAGCTCGCGTCGTCGCTCCAGCAGGCTCAAGCCCCAATGGCGAATACCGGCTTGGTGGTTCAGATGCTCCATCGGTGACGGATTCTGCGGATTCTTCCGCGGCTCGCCGGTCTCGTTAGCACTATTGTTGAGCGTCGGATAACACTCGCCGTCCACGGAACCGTCGGCCGCGGAGTCCACCCGCTCGCTTCCGCTCTCGCTGCAGGAATCCAATCCGCCGACGACGTCAATCTCCTCGTTGGCATCGTTACCGGACGCGGAGATGCTGCTCTCGCTATTCAGGCCCAGCTGACCGAACGAACTGCTCAGGGGACCGCTCGCGGTGCCGCGACCTGACGCCGCCTCGCTACGAGATTCCCACTCGGCGCGCAGTGTCGACAGGTCTACTGTTATGCCCTGGAATTAAAAATCAAAAGGGTTGATTAATATTCAAATTTTATAACTATTTTATTTTAATAGTAAAATTCTCTCATTCTCTTCTCGTCATTCTCTCTATTCAGTTTATGCCGACATATAAACATGATATAACGCGATCGCCGTATATAAACTTACAATATTTTAAAATGTTAAATTTATAAAATTATGCAATGCCTCTTTTTATATATTAAATTGTTAATTAAATTATAAAAAAAATGATAGAGATTTTAATGAGCAAAATCAATTTTTTTTTTTTTTTAGAAAAAAATAGGAATGTAAAAAAATAGTTTATAAAAATACGCGTTATGTAATTTTGAAATTGCTGAAAAAAAAAAAAAAATAAAAATTTACAAACTCTCTTACTTTAGCAGCGAGCTTCCGCTGTTGTCTCTCGAGAGCCTTCAGCAACTTTTTCTGTCGCCTCTCGCGCTCCTTTCGTCTTAATTCTTCGGGTGGAATAGGCTCGCCGCTACAGCTCTGAGGATGAGCATTATGTGCCGGCCTTCCAGGGCCTTTCTTCGTGTGTTCCTTCTTTCGCCATTTTGCCCTTCGATTTTGGAACCAGACCTGGAACAGCGATCCAATCGTGCAGAGTTGAAGGACAGCAATGTTTATTTAGTACTGTGATTATTAACTTTCTATGCATTAGAAAATATAGAATCGAATAATTGATAATTATTTCATACCCAAGAAGATGAAATCGAAATTGTGTCTTTTCTATCTGAATCGATCGATTTTATATACATATAAGCGCAATTTAATTCACGTCCGATTGAAAAGAAGAATGATTAACTTAATCACCAGTTAAGCGCTAATTGACGTTGATGAAACGACAAGGATGTTTCCCCGCAGATCCTCAATTGTAACAGGTGCTCGCCCGTTACGTCCCGTAAATCTAAAGCTCCCGTCCGGATCTTCCTCTTGTACGACGCGAAATTTCCCCGCGAGCTACTTAAATCACGGCGCCGCCCTCGCACGGCGCTATCAGGAGCGACACGAAGGGCGGATGCATTAAGTTTCGAAATTACAGGAAGACTCCTGTCTCAGGAACGAAGGACCAACGACCCTCCCGGGTGTCCTGATTCATTGAGGACGACAACCCTTTGCTCGCGTGAACGCTCGTGGCATGAACGACGATTTAGGGCTAGCGTGAGCCGTACGGCGCGATCGGGGAGGGTAGCGAAGGCGCACTCGAGGGGATGTGGCAAGGGGTTGGGAGAGAGTTGAGGGGGTCGAAGAGGTGGCGAGAGGGAGAGATGAAGACATTAGTTGTATGGCATGGCCGGCGAGCGGCGCTGAGCTCACGCGAGCCAAAGATCAATAGATCCCCTCGGCTCCCCGAAATGCCTTCCTTGCGTCACGTAGACTTTATGACTTTCTTCGACTTTGAGACACTTTACGTATCCCTCGGCATAAGCTTAGAACGCTAACCCTTTCTCGAGAGAGAGAGAGAGAGAGAGAGCGAGAGAGAAACTCTCCGCTGTTCGCGATTAAACTTCGAAGGTGATCGTAATTAATTCGATTATTTCGACGACTCTATTAGAATCCGTCGCACGATTGTACTATTTAAATCTGTAGTTTTTTGATTTTTAATTTGAAAGATGTGATTAAGATTTAGAGACATAACTGTTGTAGCAAAAATTATTTTCAACCCGCAAATATGCTATACAAAAATCATTCTATCAAATTAATCTTACAATAAAAATCGAAATGAGTGCAAAAATGCCATAGATTTCGTAGAAAAAAAAATACATGTCAAAGATAGAAAAAATTTTGGGAAACGTGGAAAATTTCAAAGCCACGAATTTTTAATTCGAAAGCTGTGATTAAGATTCAGAGACATAATTGCAGCAAAAATTATTCTCAACCCGATAATATTTAGATGCTATACAAAAATCATTCTATCAAATTAATCTTACAATAAAAATCGAAATGAGTGCAAAAATGCCATAGATTTCGTAGAAAAAAAAATACATGTCAAAGATAGAAAAAATTTTGGGAAACGTGGAAAATTTCAAAGCCACGAATAAAAGCGGCATTTTCGATAAATTTTTCATCGAAAAAAAAAAAATCATTCCCGAACATATCGGAGAACACGCCACCGAGTAGTTCGAAACCTTACCCTGGGCACAGCTGTAAGACATTTACGTTAACGCGACGCGTGGGAAACACGACTTGAGCATTAGCGCGGCTATACGTCAGGAATTATCAGCGTCCGATAGCCACTTAACAAGCTGTTTTGACCGATTACGCATGAGAGGCGATCGTGTTCGAATGAGCTAATAGTTCTTTTTTGCTCGCATCGGGAAAGTGCAGCTTTACATTGTACGAGCAAACGACCAGAGGTTAACAACATGCATAAAGTGCGCAGTATCTCTAGCGGTAGCAGAAAAACTCGAAGAAGCGGCATCGTTACAGATAACCGTAATTACCGGGCGACGCCTATCGAGAGATGATAATTTCTATTCTAATGTAATTACGTTTCCGCCAATTAATAAAGCGTATTTTCTCGCCGCGCCGATAAGAGCGTCGCATCGGAAGAGAAGAGCCCTAAATCGATTAAATTATTATTAATAATTAATATTTTGCCTTATAATCTTCGTGTCGATGTGAATCGACATTCTCGTTGATATTTTGATCGTCGAATGCAAATCGCGGCTCCGAGAGCGGCTTTTCTTAATCGCGATAAATCAAACACGGTTCGCGATTTTATTCGCGATCGCACAAGAGTCGTAAGCGTACGATAACGTGCGCGTTAAAATTGGCGCATCGTACCTGGACAAGGCAAAAATTTGAGTCCCGGCATTTCTCTCCTTGTCGATCGGATGGACGAAGGGTCTCGGTATCGGAGATTTTGCCGAGCGTGGAGAGACGAACGAGATGGCGGAGACGATAACCCGGCCGAGTGGTGACACAATGTGACACGATGTCGCGCAGCCGGTGCGCAGTCCTTTCGAAGGGACTCTTCCCCACGACAGCTCTCAGATTAGATAACATCGATCACCGAAGTACGATAACCCCCTATGAACGTATGCGCTTCTCTGCGGGCGCCTCTTCGAAATGTCGCAGCAGCCGGACTGACTAACCACCGACACGATCGATCGAATTTAAATTAAAGGAAACCATTCCTGCTTTCTGTAACTGCGCGAATTTTGTCTCTTACTCTCCCTACATTAAGGCACTGGCCCTTTAAATTTATAGCAGGATTTCATGACACGTTACGCGGATTTATTCGATGACAGTGTCCGTGTCAGAGATCGACGAGGCGATGAACACGAATTTAAAATGACTTTGGGATCGAATTTTTCGAGGGTCGACATAAACTGGGGGAGGTTGCTTCCGATCTCGGACCTTTGCCCCCTCGCTTCGTCTCCGGGGGGTAGTTAGTCCATCTGGCCCGTTACCTTCGAGATCCACTCGAGGGTGCCAAATCGACACAGATTTATCCGCTCGATCGTCCATTTAAATAACGCCAGTACCGATAGGATACTATTGTTTCTCTATTATATTTCTACGAGGGTAAATTCGCACTCTTTTTTTATTGGTGTACAATTTCTACTAAAATTAACGCCTTTAAAAAATCTTTGAAAATCATCCAAATTGTACAGAAAAAAATTATAATAGATATCGAAAACAGAAGAGCGCTTTGTGGAATAACCCGTTACAAAGGGGAGCCTTTCTCTCAAGCGGATCCTCGTTCGTAAGAATCCGTCGCGACGATGTAGGCGCGTGTCATTTAAGGCTCCGCGAAACTGCCACTAAATCTGTTCCACGTGGCCAGCCCTCTTCCGGTATTCGGACAGCTCACGCCCGCGTTCGACGAACGCCAATCCAGCCGAATCCTTCGACAGGACCGCGAAGGGTGGACTCTCAATTTCACGGCCGGTCGGACACACGGTCACCCTCAGATCCTTCAAGCGGATATTTATATTTATCCGCTTAGACACGCGCGTTAGGCCCCGTAAATAGCGCATACATCCGTTCCCTTCCTCCCTCCCCATACCGGTGTACCTTCCCCCTTCTATATCTCATTCAACCCCTCCCGCTCACGATCTTCATTCTTATCTCCTTTTGCATCGTTGTATTATATTATATTCCGCGAACGACTCGAACTTTAATTTTGCAATTCTATTTCTATCTTTTTCTTTTGCGCTATTATTGGTCAGAAAAGAATCACGCGATGTTCACGTAACGAGTATCACACAAAGATTGCACGTCTCTCTTATAAATTTTTCGGTCAACTTGCAGCTTTACTTGGTAGGAGTTGCATAAAGAATATCATTTCTTGCAATATTATTTTTTTTCTTTTATAACTAAAAAAAATTTCGTTAAAATTTAATTTCTACGAATATTTTGTTTCAAATTAAAATAAATTAATTAATCGCTTAACGTCATCTCTCTAATTTTCATTTTTAATATTTCTAATATTTAGTGATAATATAAAATGTCGGAGGGGCGTTCTAAGTATATTTAATGATTGAAAAATGAATGATGATAAAGAAAGGAACTCACTGCCACGCGGCTCTCCTTTAATTCGAGTCTCACAGCCAGAGCTTCTCGCATAAAGACGTCGGGATAATGACTCGACAGAAAGGCCCGCTCCAATTCTTCCAACTGCCAACTGTTGAAATTAGTCCTACTTCTTCGCCTCTTGTTCCCGCCCTCGTCCGACTCCCCGTCGCAACCTGAAAACAGAAAACATAGGCTTTTTTGAAAAATATGAACTGGCCAAAAATTTATTTCTGTATAAATTTAAATATCTAACATTCTCTCCTCTCAAAATTAGCCTGAAATCTTCCTTGACAATTCAAGGATCAAAGCTAAAAAGATTTAACGTCGAATAAATAAAAGGCACAATCTCGACACTTCGAAGCTCAAACATTCTAAAATTAAAAAAATGATTTATAAACACTGGCAAAAATTGTTTTTTAAAAAAAAAAATTCAAGGTTTACGTAACAAGAAAAATTCTGGCCTTATAAATCAGTATCTAAGAGTGAAAATGCAAGAGTTAATTTCAGGGATGAGAGATCGCAGAGGATCCAGTGCGGTCCAACACGTTCAAGAACAGTAAAGTCAAGGTATTCCGGATATAACGACGGCGACATAAGCACCAACGAAACACACCCGCAATTACTTAATCGGCGGTGAGCCATTGTTGGTGGCGCGGCGGGATCGCGTAAGTGCACGTCTCGCAGCGAAAACAAACGCAGTAGTTACGGCTAACCGCCGTGCAATAACGCGACCCATTGCCGTTGCTGTTGTTGTTCTTGTTGCTGTTATTGTAACGCGCGCGTTCTCCGATAATGAAGTTAACCACGTAGTAAAGTGTGCGCGCCTCTTCAATCTTCTCCTCCGATCGAGCAGCTGCAACGGCAAGCGCGCGCGCTCGCTTTCGTGCTCGCCACTTTGCCGATGTAAATCGATGAATTCGCGCACACTCGCACGCACACTTTTGCAACACAAGCCCCGATCGTGCCATTTATTCGTAGTTGTGTAGTGTCAAGCCGAGCGTGACGCGCGAAGCAACGGAGAGAGATTATAGCGGCAATCATCATTGTTCACAGACATAATCTAACAACATAATTTCTAACGTGAGCTCGTAATCCCTACGTAATTCCAGAGAGCACGTTTGGAGAAGAAATTTCGCCAGGATTTCAACGACCAAATGTTCCTTCATTTTATAGATTAGTGCCTTAATTGTAAAATCTAATTTATTAATTACACACTGCTATTCTTTTTTTTTTTTTTTCAATATATGCCTCCATTAAATATAAATTTTTAAGTCTCCCAGAGTACTTTCGATTCTCTTTCAACGTTATTAATTGCGAATATTAATGTAGGCAAACTTAATTTTCGATACTTATACTGTATATGTTTCTCATAAAAAATAACCCGATTATTACTGTTCCTCTTATTATTATTAATTATCGAAAAAAAAATTACCATCACATGCGTGGTGTAATCTTCTTTTTTTCAAAGATTAAGTTTGACGATCAATCATTGAAGATCCATGGGCAACGAAACGTTATAATTTGCGGCAGCTTATCTCACGTGTGATCGATATCGATATCGAATTAAGTACTGTATACTTTCGACGGGAATTATTATGTTCGTGCGACACGAAAATGGAGGACGACGTCGAATAGCGAACGATCGCGAATTTATCTTAATTTCGCGCCGTTTTAACGTGCGGGACGCAAGGTAAACATTTCGTCGAGTGAGAATTGGATCTTTATACAAAGTGGCTTTAAACACGTAATCTATAATATTAAAAAAAAAAAAATTACACCGCAAAATTGAAATACAATCAGCTGATCAGCTGATCAGATGTCAAAGTTACGAAAATTTACATGAAGAGAAATGACAAAATCTATGAGGAAGAATGCAGCATACGTTATAGAAAATTGTGATGCAATAAAAAATATCATCGAAAAAAAATGATTCATCTTTATCTTATTATCCACCGAAAAGGATAATTTGACGATGTCGACCAATATTGCGCAAAATCCCCTCGGTATTGATTAAAATGGCGGTCGGTTCCGGGCCGATGTCCGAAGAGCAATAACCGCGCGTGATTCGCGACGGGCAAGAGAGAGAGAGAGAGAGAGAGAGAATTCGTACACCGAAAATCGCTTTCCATCTTATCTAGGCACGCGCGAGATAAGACGCGTGCCGGCAGCGCGTCCCGGCGTATTGAATAAACATGGAATTTCAGTGATTTTACGAGGACGATCCGCGATATCTCCGGCTGGGATCGGCGGTTCCACGCTGCGCGTATGCATGCTAATGGCCGGAATTGAATAAAAGATCGGGAATTATGATTGACCGCGCAATACCGGAGCCCTCCTCCGGTTTTATCTCGATCGCCGCGAAACGAGAAGAGAAACACTCGCATCGTGGTCGCGAGAGGATAGTCTCTCGACCGATGTCGGTTTATGGGGGAAAATCCCGACCTTACTCCGATGTCATATTCCGATGTCATTCGCATCACTGATGATGTAAAATATAGTTCATTTTTGCACGTCATTAAATGTAAAAATCGAAAAGAACGTCTAAATTTATGATTACTAATGAAAGATGAAAATTTAATATATACACGTGTCATTAAATTTATATATATTTAATATAATTCATAAAAATAAAATTTCGATACAAGATTTTCAGAGAATCATTTTCCTGTATAAAAATTGCATCATCGCGCAATATTATTGGCGAATTGAAAATACTATATCATATAATGCAGAATTTTTCTTTTAATTAATCGCGTCGCGGGTTATTTCGATCAACTGTCAAAAGAATAGGTCAATTAAGATTTTTCGATGGCAGGTAGAGACTGTGTTTGCGAATCGCCTCGCGGGATCGTCGTTGAGGTGGCCAAAGGCAGTGAAAAATCGCGAGGGTTGGGCATTAATCAGCGTAATTAGATGCTATTTATCTGGCCCTCGTCTCTCGCTCGCTCCGCGTCTCTCGCTCATTATTGATAATCTATAATCCGTAATAAGCGCGCTCTCCGGCGCAGTGGCAGCTTGAAGGATCGTCGCCAACGATAATACCTTTATCGTGTCAATGTCGGCCAATCACAGCGCGTTCACTTGCACCGAATCTCATAATGGAATATAAGCGGCAGCAATTAATAACTCCGAGCAAATGCGGCGGAGAGTATGACGAACAAAATTCTTTCTTTTTTCACAATTACATATAAAGTGTACGCGTGTGTCTGTAGTTTATTATAATTTGGCCATTGTTTACGAAAACAAAACAATAATACACTCGTAATTTTTTAATTACGTAATTATATGAATCACGCGCGCGCGCGCGCGCAGAGACGTTGCTGTGCTAAGGGGCGTCGAGGTCATATCATGAAATTAGTCGACTCATTATCATCATGTCAGGTTCATTATGCACCGAGGTGCGTTACGCCGGGAGACAGGCGCTTCCCTCGTTAAACGGAAATGCGATTCCGCTGCGAGGTGAGCGGCCGCAACGAAAATAGATTAAGACGACGGATCAAACCGGACGTGAAAATTGTTTAACTCGTTCCCTCATAAATTATTTAGCGCGCCGCCCGCTATCATCCATCAACTTTGATAGCCGTGCCCGATAACGACTCCCGCCCGCGCCTTCTCGCCGGCCGGGAGAGATCACGGCCGAAACGAAACCGCGTAAATACATTTCGACCGCGAGTCCGCATAAATAAGTATTTTCAAGCGAAAGGGAAAACGAGCGCGAGTTAAACCCACGTGATTTTACCCACGAGGCCAACATGTCGCTTGCCGGGCGACAAAAAATCAAATAGTGTGAATTGATTTCTATAACTCAACATCTACTTTATAATTATATTAAATAGAACATTTGTTTTGTAATAATTATAACAATAATACGTAACAGACACACATCTAGATCTTGAAAATTCCATCACTTTGATTTTTTACCTTTTCTTAAATAATCTCAAATTTTTTAAGACATTTAGTGATTAATATAAACTTAGCGAAACAAAAATTTGATAAAAATTATTTCTTGCTATATTTCAATTTTTAATATTTTTATTATAACAAGAGAATAAGTTTCAATTTGAATTTATTTTCAAGATCAATTGAAATAAGCTAAAAAGCAAGAGTTTGTTCTCATTTAAACTCCTGCAGTTTTTTATGCAAATTTTTTTATGTTATTTTATAAAAATGTTGTACTTGTGTATGAATTCTTAAATATCTCTTTACGGATCATTACACATATTGAATAACGATAAAAAGATTTCATGTATTGTATCACCGTGTTTTTCTCTATTTTCACAAAAATGACTATCATATTTGGAATTTAGATCAGGTATCTGACCTCGTATGAATTTTTTATCTTTCTCAAAAATGATTCTTTCACTTTTAACTTTTATCGTAATATACCTTGAAATCTCTTTAAATCCACTACCAATCAATTGCCATTACAAGTTGTATAATTGAAAAATTTAATTCAGCAATATGTAAACCTAATTTTCTATATATTTCGACTTGATGTTTTTTAAAACAGAAAATTAATTAATTAGGTTTAAAAAAATGGCCTTTAACTGTTATATTAAAATTCTCAATTATTGCATCTCCGCGGAAAACGTTTATAAATTAAGGCCAATATCAACTTGAAAATGTCAAATCAAGATCATGCGCGTTCGTTATTAACGCTTAATGGAAAGTTGATTCCGCTAAGTATCCATTTATCCTAACATACTCGATACTTTTCACATACGTCGCGATGATCTCTCATTATAAAATACAATAAATACGATAACCACGAGTTTGTTCACGGATCGTCATTTCGCAAATGACGTACGCTTCCTCAAACATGATTCTTGTCTGCGATTCCAATGATAATGATCCAATTAGCAACCGTTTTCTCGGGCGTTCCACTCTAATTGCGCCGTGATTTATCTGTTCTTTTATTTTCAGTGTCGCGCTCTTGCAGGTTTTTAAAATACCTGTCTTTAATATCCGTCAAAAAAACTATAATAAGGCATTTAATGACTTATAGCATCAGCGATTTATGTCGCTTGTAATTAAACCGATGATTCAAATTAAAATGTGCACTAGAAGATGATTCTTTAAGCATTTAACTACCGACACATCGTCAATCAAATTAATATATACTTGCATGTACGTAACCAGATATTTCCTAAGCTTATTCTTTTCTCTGATACACACATTTTATGATTACGCTATCAAATTATGACAGAATATTTCACATTAAAATGTCATCCTAAATTTAATAAGTTTTTCAGATACTATTTAGTTTATAGTGCAGTCACTGTATTAAATTTTGCAAATGTTTAAAATAGCGAAAAAGCATTCTGATATTTCAATATTACATAAATTATTTTTATCAAATTTATATTGTATATATTTATAAATCACTGATTAATTTTAATTGCACTTTTTTATACTAGTTTCTTATTATATAAAAATATATAATTTTAAATTTTAGATATTTAGAACCAAAAAATGTTATTTTATTCTCGAGAAATACGTTCCTATGTGTCCTATTAACGACGGTTAATAAACGTCTCGCGATTGAAAAATTTCCATCCTCCCGAAGGATGCGGCAAGTATATACGATCGAATGACGAAGAGTATCATCATCCGGCGTAGTCGGCTAAGATTTTGCGCAAAATTCTGGATCGGAGCTCCGCAATCAATTACCGACGAGAGTCGTTTTTATAGACAGATTTCACGTCGGTGTGCGCGATCGCTGACGGCTGTGTGCGTTTAATACGCGTTGACGTGGCACGTTTTTAGCGCGGTGTAATCGCATGATGATACGTTACTGGCCTCTAACGACGCACGCGACCCTTCGTGGCAACTCTCTTTTATGCGGACGTCTTATTCGCCGGGAAAACGAGCGATGGAAATGCGACGATGAGAAGGAGAAGAGGGAAAGGAAGAAAGACCGTATACAGATATTAGCGAAACTGGTTCTTCACCGGACGCAACGAGATAATCTTTTTTTGGAAGAATTCTCAATTGCAATAACGATCGAACGATTAAAAGCGGACCAATTGATAATTAATGCAGTCTATCTTATTTGTATAAGATATCTTCTTATTTTTTTCGTAAGATAAATTTAACAAATTATGGACTGAGCCTCGGCTCTCGCTTTAATTTCTCATCTCCATTAAAAAATTTATCGTAAATTCATATTTTATTATAATATTTATTACTGAAAACTTATCTGATAAATTTCAATCATTCTTCATTGATCATAAATGTACATGCGCGATGTTTCATAAAATTAAAAAAAAAATAAATAAATAAACTTCAGAAACGTGTTTCTCAATTTATTTGAAATCGAATAACGATGGGAGAAATTCAGATGTCAAAGAATTCAAAGAAAAGTGAAATTAATTATTTGATCGTCGCCTAGTTCTTTGATGTACCACCGTGAGAAAATTGAGGTCCGCAGGATAATTTCCCGAGGAAGGACACCCGAGTATCCTCCTCTGCGGTCTTCCACGATCCTCGGCGAGCGAGCTCGTCAGCGCGGAGGTAGGCCCGAAGGCGCTTTAATAAGGCTTCGCCTCGTCTCGCTTTACATATGTATGTGTACGCACGGCCGAAATAACGTGCAATTAAATTGAAATTACACCTGGGTTGTCCCGGGAAACACTTCTGCGTATTAACGTGCCATCGTGAGCCTGTCGCGGCGCGAATACACGACGACTCGCATGCGTTGCGTTGAAAACTTGCGGCAGAAAAATCAGTCTTTCGCACAACTATTGTAATTTCAAAATCGTATCAATCCGATATTTAAATATATAAAAATTAGAGAAAATATACGGGACCGGTAAGCATAATTATTTTTTTATCTGTCTAGCATCTCGCGCGGATAGGCAGAATAAATATTTTCGAATAATGATTATATATTTCCGTCCTTTTTGACAGTCAGATCGCTAGTTTGATAATACGTATTCGGTAAGAAAACAACACTTATCGTCTCATAGCGACAGACGAGCTGCGAAACTTGAGCACAAAGTGCATAGCATTTGCACGACGAATGCAATTCAGAAGTGAATCCGTGAGTTTCGTAATCACCGGCTTGGCGAAGCGCCGCCGGACCGCTTCCAGGACGCAAGCCCCCATTTAGAGGGTAGTCTCTTGTTAAGCGAGAGCCAACGACGTCATTAGCGTTAGGAACGACATCCTGGCACCCAGGAGACCGCCGTCGCCTCCTACCTGGCAAGCAACACCAGTTTCCAGGTAAGCCGGCAACACGCTAACCATTTCGGGTCTCAGTTCCGAACTATACGTCCACATCTCACCCCTTTAAGGGTTGATTAAACCCTACTAGGTACCGGAATGCCGCGGTGCCGATACTAAACGCTCGACCATTTGCGCCTGCGATTATATCGCTTCCGTTTTAAATCTCTAGTTTTTAAGAATCTAATGGAACCGGGTAAACTTTTTAATTAAATTAAAACTAAATCTCAAATATATTAAATTAACTTTGCAATTTATTTTTACGTCATATATTTATAAGGCTGCTTTTATCTTGCTTCGTCTCAGTCAGATATAATCTTTGATATTAATCTATCTCGCTCATTAATAGCTTTTTCATTTATAATTCTGTATCCTTTAAAAAATACGGAATGCGTTATCTGAGAGAGAGAGATAGAGAGAGTTAACCGAGTACACATTTAAATATTGAATTCACACATAATTTTCTATTCAATATTGAATCTATTGTCAGTACAAATTATTTGTTAAATGTACGTTTGCTACCTCGTCAAACGTTAATATAAATTTAACGACACCGGTGTTTAACGAACTGCAGGATCGTTTCTGCGTCAGGACCGACCGGTCGTTTTAGTCCTCCGAGAGATCGAGAAGGTTGGAAGAATGATCCCGGGAAAAAGGGGTTAATAAAGTAATTTAGTTTGACGCGCGCGAGCGCTGGAGAGAGAGAGAGAGAGAGAGAGAGAGAGAGAGAGACTGTGTGTGTGTGTGTGTGTGTGTGATAAAGGACACGGATGGGCGAAAAAAGAGAGACAGAGATAGAGAGAGATAGAGGGAAAGAAAGGGAAAGAGAACAAGATTATTAAGCTGTAAGGCGTTAACTGGCATAAGGCGTCGGTAGGTGGATACGTTGCTTGCGTGCCAGACTGACTGCATTTGCATCTAGACGCCATCAATCCTCCTGACGCCCGGTTACATTCCCCTCCGAGCACCCTCTTCCCCCACCCGCCTAACCAAGAGCAGGGAAAGGTCTCGACTCTTGTCCCGAGAACGATTCTTAACGTCATACCTGACTCGCGAGGTGCGAAACGAAGATCCACGCAGAGTTCCACGGAACAAGAGGCTCGAAAATGAGCGGTTATTGTGTTTAATGATTATTGTTTTGTGGAAATGACGAAGTGGAAAAGATAAAATAACGCGCAAATAGTGAATTTAAAGTGTCTCTGTTGCTAAAGAAAGAGGAACAGTTTTTTTACTTATTCGATAGTTGGATCACTCGGATTCTTAAAATACATGTTTTAGCATTTTTATGAGAAATACAATAGATCGTCGTATAACACAGTGTCATATGATACCGCGTTATACGATATATTCATGGGTTATGCAAAAAGTTTGTAAAAATTAACTTGTTTTATAATAATAACCTTTTTATTTTATTGTCAAATAAAACAAACAAAAATTTAACACAATTTTTTCATTACGTAATCCGACCAAGTAATCAAAATAAAATTTAGATACAGAAATCAAAAATTTGAAATTTACCGATCGCTTTATATAGGGATTATTTAAATGAGATTTATTGCAATTTTTTTTTTTTGCCGCGTTGTACAGGAGTTTATTGTATTTAATTCATTATTTTATCAATAAACAGTAAAAATTACACATAATGACAAAAGCATTTATGGCGGCTCATTTTATATTCTTGAAAAAATCTAATAAATTTTATTTTTACACGGTTAATTTTTATAAAGCGATGCCCTGTTTAAGTACCACTGCTCTAAGGAATTATAATGCCCAAACGCTTCACGTATCCTTAGTATAACGATGACGGAGCCCTGAAATCAGCTGGAAGACGATATTTAACGAACGCAGAGCGGTCTGTCCGGTTTGTTAACAGAGATGCTACAATTATATTTATATTAACTTGGAGAGATTATTAGCTCGAAATATTAAAGCTCATTTGTATCCACGAGAAGTTTGTCCCGACAATACAGCAATGT
Source organism: Cataglyphis hispanica (assembly GCF_021464435.1). Classification (NCBI taxonomy): domain Eukaryota; kingdom Metazoa; phylum Arthropoda; class Insecta; order Hymenoptera; family Formicidae; genus Cataglyphis; species Cataglyphis hispanica. The sequence continues at coordinate 2,759,428 of NC_065972.1, forward strand.
GCGACCTAACCGGTGCGGACTGAATTAATTAAGACGAAATTATAACTGGTTATAATTGCGCGTTTGTCAAATTAAGAAACCCGTTGCCGGACGTTAATAGACTTCACGATTCGACGGTTTCTCTTGGGACTTTAGTTTTGAGAAATGGCCTAAGATTTTATTTGAATTCTTTGAAAGCCCTGCGGGATTCGGCGTCCGTCGCGAGCGAAATGGATTAAGACAAGTTTCTTCATTTTAAATGATTCGTTCTCGATTTCTTAATTTTAATAATACAGAGATTCTATAAATTTTTCTTTCATTAATCGAGACACCTAATCAAATGTCGACTTATCACATTATCTATTTTGTAATCTTCATGTTTCGATTTTTTTAAATAAATATTTATGGAAAGCCGCTTATCTCTTTATCTTAAGCCGCGTGAAGTCTTCGGTTAATTACAACGCGACACGATTACACGCATAATAATGTTAGGGCACAAGTCTGAGATATTAAAACCTTGTTTATAAGTATATGATCCTGCTGATTACGCGATAGCGCTCAAGGGCGAGGATCTAATTAAGACGAGAACCGGAGCGAATGAATCCGAAAAGAATTGCTCGATGACTCGTTGAAGAATCCAGCGCCAGTCAAATAACACGTGATCACAAGTACAATATACGCAAAAATAAATCAATGTTAATGACGTTTGGTAAGTTTTTTTTTTTTTTTTTCATTTTTACGCGTGTCATCGATCAGATCTAACGTCCGAAATAATCATAATCGACGATCTCTTGGGTCTCTCAGATCTACATGTGTTATCAAACCCCCTTTTCGGATCCCTCTCAAGTATTGCAATTTACAATTCCTATCGGCTCCGCAAATAATTCCATCGACAAATCCACGACAATCGAGAAGATGCACGAATGAAGGAGAAAAAGGATGAGGAGGAGATGAAAGAGTGAAAGGAAAGGCCGTCGAACGAGCTAGAGGTAGAGGAGATCCTCGCATAATATGGGTAGCCGGCGCGTATCGGACGGCCGATAAGGAGGCTTTTCTGAGATAGGATCTACAACCAAGTCGGTTAATTATATATTAATACCTTCGCGTGTGCGATCCTCGGTCGCGTATAACCGGCATCAAGTGGCCGGCTGACTACCTCGACGGGAAAGGGACGATCTAGGGACGTAGCAGGCGTAGACCTCGGAGAACCTCCATCGATTTGACGCATCGATTCTCATAAACGCGATACGTTTTTGCAACGCTCAGGCCATTCAGCTTCGTCACGGACTTTTTTTACCAAACTGTTTCAACAACATTGCACACTCATGGCAAAAGTATTTTTTTTTTTATTATCCTGAATACACAAAGTTCATCAACGTTATTCATTAATCATTCGAGAATCGCATTTCCATGGAAAGTTCCAATTGATAACTCAATTTAAGAAACGTTTTGCTCAAGAGTAATTGCTAATAAATTTGTTAATAATATAATTTTATTTTATAGAAAATAATTTTGAAAAAAATGTTCTTATGATCTTATAAAATCCTAAAAATTTCATAATGACAAATTTTATTCGCGACGCGATTGTTCCGCTCAACGAAACTTTGCCAAGGTGTCGGGGAAAAACTCGGGATGGGCAAAGGGCTAATGAAGGGTACAACCGAAACACGCGCGGCGACAAGCCGGGAAATATATGGCCGTGGTGGTTCGCGCGCGCGCGTATCTCTTAATTCCCGGTAAATACTGGGAATTTAACCAGCCGGTAATAAATACCCGCATTTAAATCCCACGCGCGTCCACGAGTCCTGAACTTGTTTCTGGGACGCGAGAGGTAATTGCGAGTTTATGCGTTTATTTCGCGGCCGACATCTTTTTTTTATTGGGGCCAACTAATTACGCGTCGTGTTTATTTAACGTGTCAATTAGAAAAATTACACGCCGCGGCGTGGAAAAAAATACGGCTTTGCCCGACGATTCTTTTCAAAACTGAAATTGCCTTAGATCGTGCTCGGTGCTTCAGAGTTACGCGAAAAGTTGAATGTTTATACGGAAAATAGTTGTCGCATACGTTTTTCAGAATTCGAAGTCGATCTGTCTTAACAAACTTTTGATCAACCGCTTCAATTTTTATCCAGAATATCTACTCAAATCTTGTTAAAAAATTCCCTGAATATTTCGTGATATTTCAAATTTTGTTCATAATTCCAGTTAAAGAGAATACTTTTTAAAGATTTTTTTGCAATTTTCTAACATATATTTTTTTTTAATGCTTTTCACTCATATAAAGAGAAAGCTACGCAAAACTATTTAAGTTTCAAGTGATAACTTTACAAATATACTGAAAAAATTTAATAGCTTTCGTTAAAATAAAAATTTTTAATTTGCACATTTTCATTTTCTATTATTAAAAATTAAAATAAAGAATATATTTATTAAGATATTGAATCTATAAGCAGAGATAAATATTTATAATATATTTTAAACATGTAATTCACAACTTGTCTTATCGGCGGATTGCAAATTGTAATGCAATAATATAAGAATAAAATTGTTACAAAAAGAAAATTTTTTTAAACATTTCCGAGTCCCAATAAAAATCCATGAGAATTTCAAGTTTTCTATATTTTTCCAAGAAACAGGCATCCTCTTATCCCATCATTAATTACTTATAAAATTAGCAGTTTAACACTGCAACAAAAGAGAATCGAAGAAATTGTAAAAGGCGAGATACTTTATTTATTCATATTTAATTAAGATCCGATTATGAAAATTGATAAATTGTTGCGAGCAGTGCGACTTATTCCAATTATTAACGTAATAGGAACCGAAGTAGGAAAGGTCAATATTGAACGATAATTATTTGGCGTTCTCGTGGTGCAGCCGATTGCGTTCGGCTTAAAGAGAAGAAATTGCGTGCCGGGCCTGGCGTTGGCTTACACCACCCTAACTACTAACCACGGATTGTTACCCCCATGGCGTGTCATTTCGCTGGGCAATATTATATCCTCGTCGTCGCGTGAGATCTCGAGTCGGTGCGAGTCGATTGTTTTAAATGACCAATCGGCACCGTTTATTATCAGTCTCGCTGGTGATAAAACTCGTCTTACATATATTTTTTTAATGTCTTTAAAATTGTAAAGTCTTCTCATAATTAATTTTAATAATACGTCTCCTATAAGTAAAATTGAATAAAACGAATACATTTTTTTTTATCTAAATATTTTATATAAATAAAAATAAAAATATCTATGTAAATGTTTAGACAGTCATGCTTAAATGCTATTCCCAATTCACTTGGCGATTACAATAAGATTCCAATGGAAACAATACATTGAAAGCGTCGAGGTGCGATCTTTTCGATTCACGTTGAGGATCAGCAGCCTCGCTTGCAACGTAATGAGGTTGCCATTAATTTATGACAGCGGCCAGTAGCGAGTAATAGAATGTAGCGAGCTGCTGAAAATGTTAATTCTCGCGTGGAAGCAACCGCTCGTAAAAACGCGAATTTATCGGATAGGCCGTCGATTAATCGAATGCAAACGGCAGCTACGCGATTGTATAATATTCTCCGGTACAGACGTAGGCGTGTCTCGCGATAAATTTAAAAATAGCCAAAGGCTGTTTTCTTTTTTCTTACGTCGCTCCTCTCACCTCGCTCGTTTCCCTCCCTAATTGAGGACGGAAACTCTCCAAGATCGTCGACTACCAAATTCCGAAATTGCAATCAATGCTAGAAGCATACGACGTGGACATCGTTACACATGTATAAACGGCGTATTTATAATCTGCAAGAATGTAAAATGAATGCGAGAAAATGAAATGATGATACGAAAGCTTCCCGACAAATATCCGAGTATCGACAGCGAGTTAAGCGAATTATCCGAGAAACGCATTAAAGCACGGATGACGTAAACGAATTCGTATTAAGTGCGTATCGCGCTGTTTAGCTACCGTTTCTTCACCGTGGCATATCGCTTCACAAATCATCCGACCGTTTACGTTCCCCAGAAGACATTAAGGGCCGCGCGGGAAGAGTTAATTCCGAAGAAGGACGAGTTGGCGCTAAGAAGCGACGAGCATTGTATGGCCGATGTACACGCAAGAACACAAACACAGACACATACATAACGGGCGAGTTAATTTATTTGAAATAATTCCTGATGATATCGCATCGACACAACGCCGCGTCTGCCGACGTACCATTCATTTTTATCGCGGCGGGTCGCCGCGATGAAAAATCCACGCCGGCTGATAAACGCTCCTCTTCTCTCGTAATTACGCGCAATCTCTTACAAGTGTCTTAATTTATGACGAACTTAGCCGTAGCGAAAATTTTGAATTTAAAATAAAATTTGGGTTGTAAAATAAAATTCCTTCAATTTGCATTATATATATACGAAAACGCGTATCATATCTTAAAGTTTTACCGCAATTTTCTGTAGTATAATACATATTTTTTCCTATTTCGATTTTCGTAATATTAAGAATTTGTGAAAGTGCTCTTCTTATATATTTCCAAAAGAAAAATTGCACCCGTTTAAGTCCAAGTTTGCCGACAAGAGATCGCGATTTACAAGACATTGAGATGGCGCCGGTGAGAGGCGGAAAGCGAAATTGGCGAAGTAACTCCGAAAGTAATAAAAGGGAGATTCTTATCGTTAAAGACAATTAGCGGAGCATATAAATATGACGTATTTATAGTCTGTCAGCCGTATCTTTCAGCTATATGCATCTCCACTACCCCACTTTGCTCTCTCTCCATCGTAAACTCAAACTATTTAATTAATGTTTTTTCTTTCTCTGTTTCACTAGTCGCAAAGAAAATTGACGATAAGAGATATTGCAGGCACGGCATTTCCCTCGTAAGTGCCTGGCTTGTGGTCGCGTGATTCTTTGTAGACGAAACCAAGAATTCAAAAATCAAGATTATCTAATAAATGCCTGTGATGTTTGATTATAAATTTTTATATCAATTGCGTTAACGGATAATGTAACCATCTATTGTCTCTATTTGTCGAAGGAATTTTTTTTCAGGGAAAATTTCAGAACTTTTCTCTAAAAAAAAAAAAAAATACATACGAGTGACGCGTGTAATCTCTTTCTATTATTTTTGAACGAACAAAATAAAAAACAATAAATCATCATTTTTTTTCTGCGCAAATTTATTCTTTTCAGAAATAATCTCGTTTTTAATGAGGGATAACGGAATTTTGTGTAAAGGCAATTTTTAAATCGAAAACTCGTGTGTCTTATCGAATCACAAATACATGCACACACACACACACACACACACATATATACAATTTGTGAAATCTATCGACGGAGATCGATGGATCGCGCACCTCCGGTATCTGGGCGAGATGCCCGCGGCGGCCGAAAGACGAGGACGACGATTCAATTTGTCGGTCGTGCCTGCGTCTCGCCGCGCGAGTCTTTCTGGGGGAGGAGGGGGGAAAGGGGGTCAGTTGAGGGAAAGGGCAAGGGGGCCCGTGGCGATATTCACGACACGCAAGCCACGCTCGAAAATTAGCTCGTGACCGAGCGTTGGTAGCTCGGGTCCGCGCGGCGAGGGTTCGCGGAGCGGGAAATGCAGAGGGGAAGGAAGAAAGAGGGGAGAAAAGGGTGAACCGGGGGCGAAGGGGAAGGGGACTGGGAGAGACAGGCGGCGTGAGGGAGAAGTGCACAGGCGGAGGGATTGCAGAGAGGAAGAAAGAGAGGAGTTTTGAAAAGGGACTAACGACCGGCAGTTAACGGCGGCTCTGAAATTGCCGGTTGCCGGCACATCTTCCACGGCCGAGAGAGCCGGCCGGGGAGAATTATTAAACTGTAGTTTAGTTTAAATTAAGTTATTACCCCCGGAGCTGAGCGAGCGAGCGAGCGCGCGCGCTACGTGCATTTTGCCTGCCCGTTTTCTTTTCGCGATAATTTTTCCTCTTGGCGCGAGCTTTCCCGCATATGTATATGTGCGTAGGTGCGTATCTCCTGCGCCTTACCACGAACTTTTCAAGTCCAAGGACTCAAAGAATTTTCAGCCGTTTGTGTTTCCACGATTTCGTAAACATATTTTTTTAAGAAGTGATATCTTAATATATCTAATACATGAAGAGAGAAAAATGTTAACAAGTTTTAAGAAAAACTTTAAAAAAAAAAGAAAAAAAAAAATATTTTTTGTAACGCTGATTCTGTTCTCACATCGCAGGAAGAAACAAGTGTTAGGCCTAATATTTTCATCTCAATTAAAATTCTCACGTTTTACCTGCGTTTCGTGCTTGTAAGTCTGACCGGGTAATAAGTGATTCGCATGTGTTAGCGGGATGAAATTATATACAGAGTATTCTGGAATTATAAACGTACGCGTTATCGATACTTGAATAGTATTGTCGGCAGTTCTATAAGCGGGACGGATGATACGCGATGCCAGTTCACACGAAGCCGACTATTATCGCGATTAATGAATGGCTTCGTTAATGACATGTGCTTGTCACCCCGGCAAAATCTTTCAGATTACTCGCAATTTGCATTTATCCGAGAGCGGTGATAATTTCAAGCGTAAAAGAAGGGGAGAGGGATAATGATGGTGGCACGTAACCCGCGACTTCGAATTATCGCGTTAATAAACATGCGATGCGAGCCAATGCGATTTTACGCATCGATTAAATTTATTATTGCGATCAGGCGAATCCGCGTAACGGCGCGATTGCGTTGCGCGAGGCTGACAATAATGACAATGACAAATATTCATAGATGGCATGGTGGATGAATTGTAATCTGCGCTTGTGCGAGCAACGCGATATCTCGTAGTATCGTTCCCCGTGGTATAATCAACAATTAACATTGCTTGTGTAAGCGCGTTTAATTAAATTAATAAGATTGCATCATAACTGCAACATCTTCGTGTAATGTTGTTGTCGTTATGTATAAACGACGCATTTCGAGCGCGTGATTCTCGATAGGCAAAAATCTTTCTAATCATTTTTTTTTTTTTTTAATTTATATGCCGGTATATTTATGCCTCGCATAAAATGATCCGTCGTTATTACGTTACTGCAACATCGACATTGTTTTCGCGCCATATAATTTAAGTGATTTACATTCAATGTAAGCGTTGAAAGGCAATAATGTAATTTTTCAATAGACAAATATTCCTATAATTAGCAATCGCTGCGTTTGGTGTTCTTTAAAAACTTGCGTACGCATTTGTTTTAAATCCGAGTGTTCTTCCATTTACTATGATAAATATTAACGATATTGTGATCAACATGCCGGCATGATCAACATTGCAAAGGATTATAATATTAATATTATAATTCGTATTATTGTATATTCGAGTTTCTCAGCTTCTCATAATTGCAACCTCGTGCATCATTTCGCGCGAATTTTTCGGAAAGGAAGAGAGGAAGACACAGAGAGAATGATGATAATCGTAATAAATCCAGGTGGTTTTGCGCTAAAACGGCACTCTTAAACGTTTCCCCGTTTCTCGGCCAATTAAACTTTCTCTGCATCCGCGCAGGAATACTGCAACGAAAATTGTACACCATAAGGCGAATTACGGAGGAATGTTTCGACTTCATCTTAAGTAATTTTCGACCCATAAAATGTTCGACAGGACAACGCGCAGTGGCTAATTACGGAAAATTTATCTGCAAAAAAATAACGCGTACCGTTGCCTTTCAACACTTAAAGAAGTGGGAGAGATATGGTTCGATTTTCGCTTTGTTTCGAATTCCTGGTCTATCACTTTTTTCCAATCCTTATGAATGTTTTCCTTCCCTCTTCTCTCTCTCTCTCTCTCTCTCTCTTACTTTTCGCCCTTTTTTGTCAACTGCCCTAATGCCTCCTCCTTCGGTCTAATCGTAAAATAATGACAGGATGCCACGATAACGCGACCGCTTACTAAAGAAACCCGGCTCATTTGGTCTCACCTGCATCCCTCTTTGGCATCCCTGCGAGTACATTTTGCGTTTCTTTCCGAGATGAACACTGTTATTTTATTCGCTGTAATCAAGCGAGTAGCTAACAATTTTCGAGTAAACGAGAGAGTACAATGCGGGTCTCTTCTATTTTTAAATAATTCTTTTTTTCCGGAAAGGACAAAGTTTTCCGTCTGTCTAATGATTTAATGAAAAAAAAAAAAAAGAAAAAAATCACGATAATAATCGCGTATGTAAATATATATTATTGAGCGAAAATGATTAATACGAGATTTCTAACCGCAACACTTTAATCTTGCGAGGTGTTAATTCAATCTCATCTCTTATCCCAGGTTCTATCAGCCCGCGAAGAGCTATGTTTTAAGGACGCGCTATTTTGACGAGAGACGTGCGTAATGAACAATTCCAACACCTGTCATGACGTATCGGCGTGTATGGTGTACAACGCTTAAGTGGCAATTAAAATCCAATCATTTCAAAACTAATATCACTGGTGTAATGCGCGAGTTATGATTCATAAATACTTCATACTTTGAGAGATCATAATCAAGAAACTATCCATACGATTAATGTTTATGTTTATATCTCCCCTCCCCCACCCCGCTTTACACTCAACGCGATGCTGTAAAACGCGGCCATCTATTTTAGTTACACCTTATATACGATATGATCTATGCGCGAAATACGTGCTAGAACAAAACATCTTTCCCTAGATTCGTATCTCTCAAATATTATGTGCGATATGAAAGTTATTGTTCTCTCAGCTTAAATAAGACTCCCCGAAAGATCATCAAATATGATAGATATCGAAACTCTACAAAGAGTTAAAGATTCATATTCTATTATCATCCTAGGCTATTTTGATCCCAGAATTGCATCACAGATTATTAAATGGCACGCTTCTTCTCGTTTTCTCGTTTGAGCAAAAACGCGAATATTTTACACGTTTTCGAAAAGGACGCGTCAAAAATTTTCTCGAATAGCGATCGATGACGAATCGATCGGACATTAATTATAAACGAGAGAAAAAGGCGCGATCCATCAAGCGGAACCGGACATTTCGTATCCCGATACCGGCCTTCCGCGCGACGGTACATACCTATATCCCGATCGGGCAATCAATGCGAGAAGTCTCAATCCCGACGATCCAGCCGGTTCTTCGTCCGGATCTTAATTCGTGACGAGATTGCGCGGCTTTGTCGGTGTTTGAGAGCTCGCCACCGACGGGACGCAATTTCGCGGCGACGCTAAGCGCCTGGCTTAACGATCGCGCTAACGCTGAAAAAGTTTAACGATCGCGTAAAGGCATGCGCACGTGAGTCCGCGAGTAGTTCGTCGCCGAACTAATTATGTAAACGAGAGTTTCCCGAAGCGAAATGAGGGGAATGGTGAGAAAGGGGGGAAGAGAGGAGAGGAGGAAGATCGCGGTTCGCGACAAGCGACGTATCGCCTGGGCGACACATCGATCCGAGGGGATAAAATCTCAGTGCGTTTAATTAAGAATCGATGTAATTAAATGTTAACCTAGCGGACAGAAAAAGAGAGAGAGAGAGAGAGAGAGAGAGAGAGAGAGAGAGAGAAGACAATGTGCACGACTGCGGAAGAAAACGCGACGCGGTCTCGCTCGATTGCACTCACGTCGATATTTGTAATTCTTATTGAAGGATCTTTACCGAGTATTTTCAATAACCAAATATTTTAAAGAGAATGAAATCTAGTGTTTTTTAAGAGCTGCTTTGATGAGACTGTGAAAGATTTTGAAGATTTCATCGAAAAATTATCGCACTTAAAAGTGATGCTTTAGATTCAATAGATAATAATTGCTAAACATTAAATAGAATTTTTTTTTGTGATAATCAGATGTGACAAAATATCTATACTATCTCAAATAAGGTCAGTATATTATTACTAAAAAGCAGTCAGCTGATGAGTTCAGTTATAAGCAGATCACTGCAAATTAGTGAAATCATTGAAAAAAATCAATCCGAAACAATAAAATAGTCACTAATCTTCGATGAAATTTTGTGTCACTATTTTAATCAATGACATTTTCACTGATTTAGTTTAAGAGAATAGTTTCTGCCAAATAAGTTTAGCATATCTTACATATAAAAACTTTATCGTAGACTCTCAATTATTTGATTCGCGTTACCTGCAACTGAATATGATACCATTTTTCTCAAATTTCAGTACCAATAATATTGTCCACAATAAAAAAATTATATGACAGATCGCGATGGATTTCGTTCAGCTTATCATATCAAAGAAAGATATTAAAGATATTAAACTCGAAAATAAATCGGACTCTACTATATGATACTATAAAGAATGTTTGGCAAACAACGATCAGAATATAGATTTGCAATTACGCGCCTTGCTGGCATTTCTAATAAAACTATTTATCTTATATATATATATATATAATGGAGCATATATAATGGAGCAAGGAAGAAAAGAGGGAGAAGCTTCCATAAATTTCGAAATAACTGGTGGGTCGATTTGATGCACGCTCGCGTGTTAGGTCGACGTTCATGAAAGAAATGCTCTTCTCCATGATATAGAAATAATTATGCAATTATAACAAATCTAACCGCCGCTTCTACTTTTTCGGAAGCGGCGAAACAGCCAAGTGTTATTCAACGCGGGTTTGGAGAAGAATAGTGAAATTAACGAAGAAGTCCGGCAAGTCCATATGATAACAAATAAAACTTTCGTAATTCCATTGAATGAAGCTGTAACTTTTTCGTCAGAAACTAGTACAAGGATATATTAATCATCATTATGTAATTATCATCTATAATAGATATTAAATATCTCTTTTTTAAAATCCATAAATTCTTTCAGTAACTTTTTCAATAAAAATTTCAGTAAAAATTTGTGATATTGAAAAATCATTTATCACAATTTTTTATGTAATATGATTTTGTTTTTTACGATTAAATTTATGTAGAAATACATTCCAGCTAAAATCAATGATATTTTTTATACCAACTGACGTCTTAAAAAATATATACACTTCAAGATTTATTTCATTCCAGTCTATTTAAATTTTATCTTTCTATGATTTTAATATTAATTTTTCCTAGTTAGTGACATGTATTTTTATTTATTGTAATGTATTTATTGTATTGTTTTATTGTATATAATAATTTTTTTTTAAATATATCTCTCCCCTTCCTTTCTTCAATATATCTTTGTGTATCATAAAATTAATTGTGCAAGAATCGAAAAGTCCTGTAAAACGAAATGTTAATCAAAACTTTTATTTTTCCATAACTTGCGAAAGTTTTCGACTTGTGTGTTTGGCAAAAGACGCGATTTCCAAAGAAGTAATTCACGCAAATTCGCGGTAGCTCGCGATAAATTTGCAGCGGCGGAAACAATCGGAGGCCAAAGGCAGGCGAATTAAGTGGCGCTCCCTTCGTAGCATAAACAAGTGTTAGGGACGTGAATGGGATCACGTAAAAAACAGATTTCCACCCTCGGCAACGCGGACGTTCGCGCGCACGAAACACGGATTTCAGACGGATGGTCGCCAGGAGGAGCGGGAAAAGGGGGATAGGGACTAACGTCGTAAGCGATCCCAGGGGCTCGTCAGGAACGATCTTATGATTGACCATGTTACGCCACTCCCTGAAGACCGTTTTTCAAAAGCTATTTCGGAAACACTACCATTATCTACGCACTTCAGCGCGCGCGTCAGAGGAGAAAATGCTCTATAAACTATATTACTAATTCCTTGAAATAGAGAATTATGTTTTATATCTTGATAATTTATGTTTTTATCTTGATAATTTCTATTTCTATTTTCCAATAGCGTAGAATTCTTATTAAATATTTTATTTAATTATTTTGTGCAATTTGAGTAAGCAGAATATAAAAGTCTAAGAATCTGAAAATTCCTAGCAAAAGTTAGAACAACTTTTAGATATTTATTTTATCCAAAAGAAAGAGGGGAGGGGGAGGAATCCTTTAAGCAGAGTAATACATTTCTCTTTGATTGTATGCTCTAACAATAACATTTTTAGAAAAATATTAATTTATATTAAATTTGATGTTAATTTCAAACTCTTCTCAATCTTATGCAACTCACCTTTCTTCTCGTCCTCTTCCTCTCCGTGATCAGCAGCATGATGCAGATGATGTACAGCGGGATGATGCCCGGTGATCGCCGGTACCAGCGAATGATTGCTCAACGTCGGATGCGGATGATGCGGGTGATGATGGCTGAGGAATCTGATCGCGGCAGCGGCCTGATGTTGGGCCTGCATGCTCTGCTGTACCTGGCTTTGTACCTGTCCCAGAACCGGATGATGAGGCGGCCATCCTGCCAAATGGAACGGGAACACCGGCGTTCGTTGAAACAGTCTGGTCGGAGCCAGCAAGGATCCACCGGAAGCGCTGGAGCCGCTGCCGGGTGGCAACGGAAAGGACAGACCGCCTCCAGGCTCCAGGACCATCTTCGGTACCAACTCGCCGGTTATTGTCTCTCCTTCGAGAGAGAGAGATCAGTCCGCTCGCATCAATCGTCGATCAGGCCCGATCACCAGAGGAGAGGAAGAGATCACTAGCGCGTCGGAATCATATGTTTATCAGAAAGAGAGGCGAGCGATTGCAAGATACTTAGAATCGTTAAGTGTTTCTGATCTCAACGCGTGTTTACATCTTCCATTCTAGGCTTTCTGGAGCACGATCACTATTGATACAGTCCATGGATCATCACTGTCTATAAATCACTAGTTTATAATGATTATTGAGATGTTTATAAAAATTTAAATCTCGCTGTTTCGAACAGATTTTTACATCTGCCATTCTAGACCTTCTCGATTATGACACAAATTCATCTCAATCGTCGATCTTTGAAGAGGGTTTAGAAAATAGGTATAATCTTCATCATTCTTAGTTTTTGGATGTTTTCGTCGTGGAATCTGCAGATCAATCCATGATCCAAAATGTCAATAATAATGCTTCACATATTTCGTATTTACTGCGTTGAGAGTTGCCTGTCAGGTAGGCGATTCCAGCCAGCCGTCGGCCAACTTTATAATGTTTTTTTTTGAGCAAGTTGGAGCGATATCACAAATCAGAATACAACTTTTCAATCATATGTCCATAATCAACAACAACAAATGTCAATTTCATCACATAATCATCAATATAATCAATCCTTCACTTATCAAGCTAGTCGATTAAAGCTTGATGACTTTCGACAATAAGAAAATCTTTTCAAAAGTCCTTCGCGATCTTCCACCTGACGTCACTGAAAGCTCCACGATCCGCAGAGATGATTCCTCTCGATATAGTCTAAAATTAATGTTCGCGACCGCGATCGAAGCACTGTAACACGCACATTCGCGACAGTTTTTTGACCGTGACACGTTACCGGAGACTTCCGGGTCCTCGCGACCTTCGCGGATTCAGTGCGTGCGACAGGCGGATCTCCGGGATTTCCTTGGTAGCAAGGACCTGCTGTGGTATTAGAACCACTACGGCATGAGCCAACGGCACAATACTATCTGCCCAGAGACTCGAGTCAACGACTCCCCTCTGTTAGCGAGACCAAAACTGGTTTCAGGATCCGCCCAGAAGCCGGCGATTGGACGAGCGTACGGCGAACTCGTGGATGATGCGGGATGTTGGACCAATGGAAATACGGGACGGCCATGCCCACCGGACGCTTTTTTCGTCCTGGAATTGAATCGACGCCTGGTTGCGGCGTCTAGTGGGGGTGAATCAATTGGCGGCTGCCCTGAAACAGGCCGCAAGATGGCTCCTCCCTTCCCACAGCTGCTGCGAGATACCCTTGCCGATCTCGTCGACCGAGGCACTCGAATTCGATCCGAGTCGGATTCGTGATAATGGACAAGCAAAGGTATATATCAACGAGTTACATGGTTGTTTATTGCTCGGCATTGTTGTCCCGCGCCTGTTCTTCAATCCTTCCTTTAAATGAAGATTTTTTCAAAGCAGAAAATTAAGTCTTTTTCGTCTGCAAATCTAGAATTTCGAATTTATTTGTCTAATTTAAAAATTGCGTTCAATATCAACACGATACGTATTGCTACTTCAGTCGTACGACGCGTGCGACGAGGATACTTGCGCATTTAAAAATATCAAATTTTAATCAAAAGATTCTTGAAAGAGATTAGTTTAATCGTGTAAAAAATTACAAACATCTCATGGTGCAAACATTTCGAAATTAAAAGATCTTGAGATCCTCGATTTCTATCGTAGATAGTGTGTTATTCCATACGGAATGTCCTATTGATAAAATTAATGAAACGGTAATTCGAGTCTCGAGTGGACGAACGAGCTCGCAAAGGAAGAGACACCCCCATGATCACGCACCACCACTCCCGTGGCAATCCCCACCTCGGGTTCCTTCCGCCCCTCCAGCCCCCGAGGGCGCGATCCTCTTTTAATAAAAGGAGCTCGGAGGCGTTAAGTAATTACATCTATTCTCTGCTGGGGAGGAAATTACCTGCGCTGCGTCGACGTGGGAAAAATTGGGAAATTAAAATTAACCCCCACCAGGAGCGAGTGGTAACTCGCGCTTGTGCATTCTGCTCTCTCTCTCTCTCTCTCTCTCTCTCTCTCTCTCTCTCTTTCCCTCCCTCCCTCCCTCCCTCTCTTTCTCTCTCTCTTGGATTACTCGCTCGACCGGAACACTTCGTCCTCGAATTTAGGAGGAGCCGGCGGCCATTACCGCTTACGTAATCTTTTTTTGCACAGTGGCAGCGGCGGCGGCGGCGGCAGCTTGTTAGCGAAGTTATTTAGCACGCGATTCGCTCGCTCGTCGTCGAGAACCGAGAGAGAGGCTCATCTATCATCTCGGAATATTTTCGCCACAATGATACCGAACGATACATTTCTAACTCGTTATTTTAAATCTAAACAAAACTTGAGCATTCTTCTAATTTGAACAGCTGATCTCGCTTTAACTGCATATTCTTATTATTACACTAGCATATCTTTGAATTTTTCCTTCCTGATTTAAGATAATTAATATTTTAGAATTTATTTCTTTTTTATCGCGAATAATTGAATTATTTATCCGCTTCTCGATTAAGTATGCGAAATCTTGCGCGAGTCTGGTCATCTTAGCGAGGAAAAAAGAGGAGGCCAAAAGGGGTGAAGTGGGGCCATGAAAAATTGATCGGATACGATATCTCACGTTTAGGTGCATCTCGGTGAAGGAAGCAGAACACGCGCAGGTCATACATCAAATACCCCGAGAGCTTCGCGCGCGCGCGCCGACCGTGCTTTAATATAAAACTTAAATAACGATATAGAGAAGGAGAGAGAAAAGAAGAGTGCGCCATGACGAAAATGGCGAATAATCTTATGAATAAGTTCTTCGCGCGGTTCAACTACGAATACCAAAACCGCACGTGAATCCGCTCCATTAAGTCTCGCGATGTTTCCTGAATCGACGAATGAGCCATCGTATCGTTTTCAAACTTACATCTCTTTAACGGTTAATAGCAAAAAAAAAGAAGATTAAATGTTACAAGAGTCCATAATAAATTTTTTGGTTTTCCAGTTGTATGTTTATACATTTCAAATTCAAATAAAAATATTTTAAGTTTGTAAGAAATAAATATAACTAATAACTTTATATATTAAATATCTCTTGTTAGTTTCGTTCTTATCATTTTTGTTCACGACTTTATTTTCGTAGATTTTGGCGATTGTATCGCAAAGTAAATGCTTTCGAAATAGATTGGATTTTCTGGCAAATTTTTCTTTCGCTTGCAACAAACATATCGATATCATTTTATTATTGATAAAGAGAAATAAAAGAGAGAGAGAGAGAGAGAGAGAGAGAGAGAGAAAGAGAGGGAGAGAAAGTTCGCCTTTAATCAAGGTCAAATCCTCATTTGGCACGTTCTCGCTCGCGCCATCAAATATAATCACCAAAAAGCGCACCATCTTTTTTCCCTCCTCGTCTCCTCTTCCTCATCCTCCTACTCTACACACACAGAAATCAGCTTCCTCTCCCTTCTGTCCTTTAGATTCGTTCTCGCTCTCTCGAATTGAATCTCCGGGAGAGAGGAGAGGGTGAGAAAACGAAGGAGAAGGTTGCCTTGGCAACGACAGAGGGTTTCTCGATGTGGTTGCCGGGGCAACCTGTAACCAGCGACCCCTAAATATGCGCCAGGAACCGCAGAGAAGAGAGGAGGGGTTGGAGGAGAAGTGAGAAAGGGAGGCATTTAATATCAAGTTAAATAAAAGCCTCTTTCCCCCAAAAAAAAAAAAAATATAACGACATGAATTAAAATCAAGTAAAAGGAGTAAAAAAAGAATTATATATTTGATGTCGTGCAATTCTTGTGCGTTTTTTTTTGAAAATATCCTCTAATACTCTCCAGTCACTTGTTATAAATTAATTACTTAAATTTTTGCTGAAATACATCGTAATAATTGCTATAAATATTAAATAATATAATAGTTTAAAGATTATCGTTAAACAAAATTGCGTTTATTACTGAAGGCAATCAATTTTCAATATTTATAATGAAGGTGTCATATACAGAGCTGCCGATAGTAAGATAAGAAGAGGTCCCTCAACCAATTAGTAGATCGCGAATAATTTTCTGGAATAATGTAGAAAAGTTACGCGCGCTATTACGTAAAAGTCAAAGCTCTTGTCGGAAATTGGGATGACGCTCGGTCTCAAGAGACCGAGCGTACATAATGCGGACGCGGAAAAGACGAGCAAAGAGGAGAAACTGGCGAGTTCCTAATTTACACAGTCGCCGCATCGAGGAAGCCCTTTCCGGCCCGGACGGAACTTTGCCGGCGATTAAAACGCTTTAGTAATTAACTGGGTCTCTTCACCTTCCGCGAGTAGCAGTTACCAACGACCGCACCTCGAGACTTCGTCTCCTTCTTCCATTCCACCTTGCCTGCTTGCATTATTTAACCCTCCGTTATACAAGAGTACTTAGTGAATAATTGTCGAAAGAAAATTTAAATCAAAATGTACAAAACTATGTTTATAAAATATGCTAAACGATACACATGCGCAGAGAATGTCAATGAAGGCTATACGCGTATAAAGTATATATTTTGAATTAATGATAAAAAGAAGGATAAGCGAGATATCGTCGACCCAACGGAATAAACGAAAATATTATCGTCGAGGGTCGGCCAAGTTGAATTTTGTTGAAATTTATACAAGAGGAATAACGAGAGAGAAATGATAGAAAATAAAATTATACATAAAATTCTGCGCGCAAAACCCTCTCACATATTAATTCACAAGAAATGATTTCTTTAAATAATTACATTCAATTGTCACTTGCTTTTTCTCTTCTTAACATGTTACGTAGCTTATCGTCCATTATTTAAATATACTTGGCCGCATAAAATATCGATCCTATTAATCGGACGACGTTTAGCTTCATCTCCATCTAATCCTGTTTGGTTCTTCCATCGATAAACGTAGATTTTTCTCCCTCTCTCATTTCTTTTTTCCTCAATCCCGCGTACCCCCATTTTTCCCGCTTTTCGCACGCGCACACTTACATCCGTTCTCTCCGGCGGAGAGCACGGGCGCGATAAAGTCTCGAAGTAATTAGCTCGATGTTTACACAGTTTAACGTTTCCCCTCGTATCTTCGGCTTTACTCCTACGCGCAGCATCTCAATTAACTTACGGCGTACTTAATTAGCCGGGCCAGCACGCGCGCGGCTCGCAAAGCGCTTTCGAATCCCCCAGTCTTGTCGATCGACCCTTTCCCGGAGCAACACGAGATGTACCCGGGTACACGTTGGCTTCGTTGCCCTTTATCATTCGCACTCCCGGCGGATCGCGCCGCGAGATTATTCCGGATGGCCGTCTCTCTCAGAAGGACTCTTCGGCCTAATTAACCAATCTTGTATTTTCGAGACACGAGGAAAAGAATATTCGCTTAAATTTTGTATTCACTAATAAAATTTATTTGCGAGACATCAATTTTAATTTTTATCACTTGTCAAGTTATTCTGAGACACGAAGTTTTATACCCGTCTTTTTTTTTTTTAATCACCAAAAATGGAAGTGAGGTGAAAGGTCTAGCGAGAAAAAAATTATCACTCTATTATTTAGTTCTAAATAAACGTTTGGCATAAATATTTAGAGCTGATCCGCGATACGCCTTCGACATCGACAAATTGAAACGTTATCGACATCCGGTCGACTCTGCTCATTCAACGTTGCATAACCCCGATGATATTTCTGGGATCAATGGATCAAGCTGGCTCCGCATCGACCTTAAGAATTGAAATTTCTCAATGCAACTCCTCTCGACCCCGCGCTACATCGAATGACGTCCGCGACGCTTTATCGCTATTGCGATTGTCTATTTTCTTCCGCCGTTCGATTAAAATGGAGTAGATGATTAAGCAGGTTATGCTCTTCACTCGATTGTTCTTTCACTCGTGTGCAAAAGATTATAATTTTTAGAAAATTATATTTTAAACAATAATTGGATCTTTTCAACTGTGCTATTATAATAATCATATCCCTCTGTTATTTGTATTAACATGCGTTATCAAAGATGCTTACAATCACATGTTATGCCACTTGACGTAAATTTGTATATCCAAAGATATAATCTAAATTATTTTACATCATTTAAAATTTTCAAATGTAATAATAAATAAAGAAAATACTTGCAAATAACCTCTCCAAACTAATTTGAAAAAGTATAACAAAGAAATAAAAAAGAAATTCATATAGTGCGAGACATTTAATGCATGACGCGCAGAAAAATAATTTTATTCAATTTTATTTGGGGTATCGAAAAATGTAATAATTAAATCTACCGTCAAAATGTAAGGATCTTTGAATTGAACGGATCCTCCTCGGAATTTATTTAGTGAAGAAAGCACAGTCGCGTGCGTGTCTTACGATGCTAAATAAATTCCTATAAACTTGGTGCGGCGTCCTCCCTCCCCCCCTCTGCGTCCCCCCCACCCCCCTGTTTTTCCCTCCCACGCTACTTGGTGGAACGCATCGTATATATTCGCTACTTGAGTATTCGGGGCACGAGGACCTGGCAGCGGTACGTCATTCGCTCTGTCGCTAATCAGAACTAACCGCCGACGCGTGACCCGCATCTTCTATCGGCGAAACAAAGAGAAAGAAGAAGCTGTGCGAGACAAGAGAAGAGCCGTCGCGGCCATCTTCGCATCTCCGTGTGTTTCTCCGTTCTCTCTCTCGCGCATTACATTGCCTCATTTTACGAGAACTTCCTGCCATGCTTGCCATATCCGAGAAAAATATCGACGTTATGCATTGATATCAATATCGAAGGAAAGTACGATTGTCTTCAAATCAATAATACATATATTATGACGAAAGACTACACAGGATGGGCCCAAACAATTCGGCTAGACTTTGAGATTTTGAAGAAATTTAATTTTGAATAAAAATTTTCCATAAACATGAGTGGAAAAATGCATCCTTAAAAAGTTAGCATCCAAAAATCACAAAAAAAAAAGTGTTTTTTCCATTCTCGACGGTAGAACTTTTTAAATATGATCTTTATTTATTCTGTTATGGCTTAGGTAATTTTTAATATTTATCTTACTTGTTGGTTATTCTACTAAAAAATTTTATTTTTCTACATTGTTTGTAAACTAACTACCAATCATAGGAGGATAAAACACATTTTTATACATTTGAAACTGATTATCTAAAAACCTATGCATTGTAGTAGAACCATTTCGATCTCATTTAAGATAATTTTTATTATATATAATTTTTATCTCTACAATTTTTATTTCCGTACTTTTTGTTAAAAAACGTTTACTTTTTCTGATATTTGTAGAAATGTATAAAATAACCGTGATTTCAAAGCTCTTTGGACGCTAACTTTTTAAGGATGCATTTTTCGACCTATGTTTATAAAAAACTCTTTGTTCAGAATTAAATTTCCTATAAAATCTCAAAATCTGACCGAAACTTTTGAGTCCACTCTATTTATGTCTTTCTCTATGTGCATTTTCTTCGGATTGCAGATTTTATCAATTAAAAATTAAAGGATATATTTTTGAAGTTAAAATTATGCACGATTATATATAAATAATAAAATTATATTCCTCAGTTGTTAATCTTAAATAAATCTCATTTTAATATAACCGTTTTATTCAATTTTTATATATAACTATTAAAATATATTAAATTAAAAAAACATGATAAATAATATTACATGTAATTATTAAAATATATTAAAAATATATAAAAAAATGATAGATTATAACACTTCTCACAATTAAAAAAATATAAGTGAATACTTTCGACGAGGAAATTAATAAAGAGAGGAGTAAGGAATGTTTTTCTAAGCTTTTAATTATTTGAGTAACGGTGCCGCGGACCAAAATTATGTCTCGATAGTTAAGTCTTATCTAATAGTCTTCGTTCGCTATGCGTCTTAAAACTCGAGCAAAGTATAGGGAGGTCAGCGCGGAAGCGGCCCAGCGGATTCCCTTAAACCTTAAATCACCAGGAAGATGGTTGGCCTCCTCGCCGCGTCTCCGGGGATGTCTCTCTCTCTTTCTCTCTCTCTCTATCCTTCTCCGAGCCCTATCGTATCGTTTCTTATCGAGCGGTCAATCTACGACGGGCACCCAGCACCTCGGTGCCGTACCGTTTTCCTCAGCCGAGTCGAAGCCGGTTGGACGCGCACGAACAGCGCGGGGTGCTGGATAATACAGTCGCCAGTTGATTTATGAGTTAATAGTTAACCGGCCGTAAATAATGCTAATCACACTCTTATTATACGTTCCGTCGCCGCGCGGCCGAGAATGTTTTGTCCCGGACTCGTTTCGAAACGATCGTAAGGGGGCCGAGAGCCATGATCGGCCGAATCCTCGAGCATCCGCGGACTTCTTTGACAACGTACGACGATCATTCTTAATAATCCACGTTCCATAAATATACGTAAGATGACAAAGGCATAATAATAAGAGGCGCCCCAATTTCATATCGTCGTTTTACTTATTTTCTTCCGTTTCCTCTTATATGTGTATCAGAATTCCATATACTCAGCATTTATAAAACGATATTCGATGCCCTGTCATTTGTATGCGCAAAAGGGCAGGTATTGAATGCGCCCGGGGAAAATCGAATCCGCGCGCGAGTCACCTCCCTCCGTAAGCCAGAGAAAATCGGAAAACGACGACGGCCCGTCGTCTAAGCCCGCACGACACGACGGAGAATAAAATGTCCCCGATACATTTTATTTGGTCCGCGCGAATGGTACCATCGGCGCGCGCTGACGCTGCGCTTTCCGCCCCAAACGAGCGAGAACGGCCGTGGAGGGAAACAGGCGCCGCCGAAGGGGTGGCGGCGATTCGCATCGGTCGTGGATTTAGCTCGCTTCGCAAATCCGCTGCGGATTGTATTTCGAAGCCTTTACACCCACCTTTACTCGCGCCGATACTTTTCGCTCCAAGCATCGCGCGAGCGAGAACACGATTTAAGCTCGATTACGCCGCCAAACATTTTCACGTCACGCTCTCTCCACGTTTGTCTCCACTCGAATAATAGGAAAATTCCTCGAAATGCCAAACTTGTCCCGCGTGTTTTTCGAGCACAAATAAAAAAAACAGATCATGATTATTTAACCAAAATCTATCCGCTACCTTTCTTTTTAAATATGATATATTATAATCGATCATAGTTTTTGCAATCTTATCAATAGGCTATTGTATCTGTATTTTTTATTGATATATTATAATATCCTTACAAAATTTTATATAGTATTAAAAATTATAATAATTATAATAAATTATAATAAATAAAAAACAAAATTAAATAAGATTTGATCTATGCTCTTTAAAAATCTATCGATCTAATTAGAATTGAACGAAGAATTATCTGCCACTATTTTTTTCGAACAAGCCAATATATGATTTAGATATTTGATCTGCATTTTAATAAAAAAAATGCTCGTATACAAAGAGACAAGATACTCAGCGAAGATACACGCGAATATATATATGTATGAGTGCGCGCGCGAGCAACGCCGAGATATTGATATAAACAGGGGGGGGCAGGGCCGAGCTGGAGCGTGCTTTGTAATCAGGGCCCCCATTAACATCGAAGGTGGTCAATCTCTGCGAGAGAACGTTGCCCGGATCGACGATGGTCGGCTATTCGAGACCGGCTATCTCTGGAACTTTTCGCGCGGTCTCGCCACGCTTTTTATTCATCATCCTTTATAGCCGACGAGAGATATCACGCGTTGACGTCATCCTCCCCGTGGGCTGCGCACCTGTCGTGCCACTTACGAAACGTCGAATTATGCTAAAACGCGATCCGATAACCCAAACGACGGATACGCACACGCCCGTTGAGAATCGCGACGATAGCTCTATTTGCATTCGACCGACCCGTCATTTTTTTTTTCGTGTCGACCCAATCGCGACAAATGTCCGATCTCAGATAAATTCGCTCCGAGCGAAGGACTACTTGATGCTTATACCTCGCGAGATATCTCTCCGCGCCCTCCCTTTATTATCTCAGCTATTTTAAAAGTATATCGATAATCTCTCTTATCTCAATATTGTAATACGAATCTTTCTATAAAATTCTTATTACAACTCGGAGTAAAAAGATGCACCGCAAGATTCGCCGGCAGCGAAGATGCATCTCATCTTCCGAGGATGTTGGCAATCGAAACTCGCGACGACTATGAGACAGGCGAGAAACGAGGAAGTATCCAATCGAAACGAGGGGGAGGGGGAGGAAATGGGGAGGGGGAGGGAAATGGCGTAATCTCGATATTGCCGAGGCATCGGTGCCATCGGACCGTGAGGCTAAGTATACATTTTATCCGTAACGCGTTCGCCATTACCCTACGGTGCCCAGGCCACGGGCTAAGTAACGGGGCCCCGGCGCGAGGGTCCCGAGAACGGCCCCGTAATGCGATGTGTGTGCAGCATAAGTGGCCATCAGCCAACATAAACAATCGCCATGGTAAGTATACGGTGCGACGGAGAGATGCCCGTTTCTCCCGCGCTCCTCCTCCTCCTCCTCCTCCTCCACCTCTCTCTTTCCCTCCTCCATCCCGCACCACCTGCGCGAGGGCAGGAGGGGGAGCGAGGGATGTTCGATAGGGAATCGCGAGAGACGACGTGCCGCGGCACGCCGCGGTGTAATGGAGCCATTATCGCTGGATAACTTCATCATCGGAAATTGGCGTCGTCCGCGGGCAAGGGGGATGGAGAGGAGAAGAGGGCAATCTTCCGGTCAAGGGGTGGCAAAATCGGCGATGGGAACAGCCGACAGTAGCGTCTTGCGATATGAGAAACGAGGAGCAAAAAGAGATATTTTTATCTCTTTTAGATTTTAAAGATCGTATTATAAGGCGATATGGAGGTTTCACGTTATCTATTCTTATTTTATAATAATGATATGGCGATTGTAATCTTGGCAACGCAAATGCGCGTAAAACTGGCAATTTCTTCTAGAGACATTTATAGATTTTCGATTTAAAGCCACGAAATAAAAGTCTATGATAAATATATTATTCTGATATAAAAAAACCTGTAATTTTTAACTTGGTTATTCAAAAATTTCAGAAGTCTAATAATATTTTTAAAATAGCGCCAAATTGTAAAACTAAAGATTGATAATTTTTATATAAAGATGATATATCCAAGATATACAATTATTCTCAATTGAAATGTTTTCGTCGCGGAATCCTGAATTTATAAAGACAGCCCTGGGAATCATATCCTCCCGATGTAGTCGTGAGGATCGTGAGAGCGAACGTTATACCACTTATTGAAAGTTCGGCGTAATTTAATGCGCGAGAATGGTTTCTCGAACCATATTTGCGGCATGAAACCTTCACGAGCAATGGGGTTTATTAAAAGTTGCGAGAGTCGGGAGTTTTTTCTCACGAAGGGATATATTAATCACGCACACATATACATAGGTAAGTTCGTAATTAAGGGTATTTTCGATCGATTATCCGCGATCGATTTTAGGTACGATCGATTTTGAACCGATATGATTTTATCTTTAAATCTCTTTCATTAGCTCTCTCTCTCTCTCAGAAATATTTGTTTTTGTTTTGTTAGATTAATGTGAGGCCAATTTTGTTAGTTTTATAAATAAAAGACTGATAAGGAAAATAAAAGTGAAAGAAGACGCAATGTTTATAATCGCACAACTATTACTCTACTAATGATTACTCTTTTAATTCAATACAATTCAATGTAAGTATCGTACATCTAACATCTCAAAGAAATACTTCTTTTTCTTCCCTGACATTTCTTGCTCGCTCGCGGTCGTTGACATTCGCGGATAGCTCGCGTTCTGAAGAAAAAGGCCGCGGTGCCCCGCGTGTCCTAAAAGTATCGAAGCAGGAAGCGGTTTGACGATGGGAGACACGGTCGATATCCAATCGTTCACCAACGGACATATCACGGCCGGTCTTGCTCGACGCATAGCCAGAGCGAAAGAAAGCGAGAAAGACGCCGGAGTGAAAAACAGAGAGAGAGAAAGAGAGCGTGCGCGGCGGGAGATAAGGCCTTTGAAGATAGCCGCAAGGTCAACGTGGAACTGACCCCAGCATCCTGCCCGACTGAATTCGAGTTTAATGAATAACTATTGAATCCCGCCTCTATCGTCGCCAATAAGAGCAAAGAGGCGGCCCGACATTGCTGTTTCGAGGAGGAAGAGGAGGAAATCGCTCTGCCAGCGTAACTATTTATATATATGAAAAGGTATCGAACGCGTCAAGAATCGATTAGATCCGGCGTTTGTGCGCACGAGCCGAGAGAGAGAGAGAGAGAGACAGCCTCTGCAACGTGCGAATTCAAAGAAACAGTCCGCGATATTAGCAGACGAGAATTTATTTCGAGATGTCTGACATTACATCATCGCGGTTCGAGGGAAACGTGCGATTGCGCGCGTCGACTTAATTAGCTGTGGCCAATCGGCGTGTCGCGTATTGAAACCATTTTCACGGCGATTGGAATTAAGAGCGAGCTACTAAAATGCCTAAAATATATCGGGGAGAGAGAGAGAGAGAGAGAGAGAGAGAGAAAAGAGCCCCGTTCCCATGACGTGGAAACGAGGCGTACGTAATCGTGTGTACCGGCAATTCGATGTGGTCGGCTGGCAAGATGGCTAAATTATTTGGGAACGTCCAACACGGTTCGCACGTTTATAATATCCCCGTTGCTCCTTTATTAATCATTCGGCATATTTAAAAAAAAACCGCTGGCAAAAAAAAAAATGAACCTAGTTTTACTATAAAAAGAGTAGGTAAGAAGTATAATTTTTTTAACACATACACGGTCTTGTGATGGCAAGAATTATCATGATTGATGACCAACACTCGAATTTATCGCAGTCGTTTAATCCGTTAATAAAAAGTCAGAGATTTGATTTCTCTCTTTATTATTTTTTTTATATTTTTATGCATTTTTTTAATACTTAAATACTTTTAAAGTTTTAGCTCATTGAGAAAAAAATCTTTTTTATTACGAAACTACTTTGAATCCGCTTGAATCGGTGAGCAGTTTCGATTTTCTCGCTTCACTTAATCCACCGTGTATCTTAGTAAGCATTGTTTGTACTTTCGCCTAAAACAGGATCTACGCGAGAGAGGTCCGTTGTTAAAGGGAGCTTTGGGTAATTAAGTCGGCCGCGGGAAAAGCCGCCGTCCAGATGTGTCGCGCGCGCCGAAATCGGGCATATCGAATCCCCCCTTGCTTCCAAAAATCACCCCCTCACCCCGCATTCCCATATTAACATAGAGAGATACGGTCTCACCCTCCGGTTTCTCGTTTCGCGTTCTCTCGCATCAGCCCCGAACGGAGAGCGGAGAGTAGAAGACGCGCGCGCAGTTTGCATTAAAAGGTGCGCTCTAATGGAGGGCCCCGCACGCGGCGCCACGTGGCATCGGGTTAAGCAAACTATCGATTATGGGATTTCACGCTAAGCACCTATAGGATTACACCGGCGATGGCCGATAAAGCCACTGGATTTGTTGCTCTTTTCGCGATCCCGCTACAACACCGTACGCCACTCTATCTGATCTGTCTCTCCCCCTCCTCTCCTCCCCCTCACCGTCCCTCTTTCCCGATCGCCCACCACCCTCTTTATCATCCTCTCCCCTATATCGCGAATTCTCCTTTTCTCTCTCTACCTCTATCTCTCTGACGGAGTAATGTGCGACTGTACCAAAACCTTATTTTATTCCAACAAAAATAACGCATGTATCGTAAAGAGACTAAAGCGAGAATATAATTTAGAAAAAAATTTCAGAATAAAGCAATACAAATATTTGTAATTATGTCTGATGTATTCAATGTTAAAGATTAAAGAATAATCACTAATTTATTTTATCGATCCTTTCAACGAATGTTTGCACAACGATGTTTTTATGTATCGATCGCTATCAAATCAAATATGTTTTTCAATAATCATTGCTCTTTTTAGATTGAAAAAAAATTGATTTGATTTTTTAACTCTTCAAATCCAATGCGAGACAATTACATATTTCCCTCAATTTCCTTACAAGTATTTTTTTTTTAATATTCATATTAATAAATCGGAACGTCAATAGTACGTCCGGAGAAAATCCGGACGTACATTGAAAGATCAGCGGTGCTTTTTTTTCGGCGAGAAGAAGAGGAGAGCTCTTCTAGGAAAATTACAGAGACTACGATGATATCGATTAACGACGGCGAAGCAAACTAGGCCGCGCGGCTTTCTGGTCTAAGAGGAAACATAAATCACTGGCGTGTAGAGAAGTAGAGTCGTGAATTCGCCGTTCCGATTTAAAATTCCGCCGCGATCTATTTCCGTCCTATCAATCGGCACACTTGTCTCTCGCACTAGGAAGCGACGGCCGGCTATCTCGGCGGCCAATTAACGTTATTCGTTTGCTCGCGCGCGCGGTCATTATCGCCCGGCATAATTAATATTCCTCGGCGAGGGGGAGCGGCCGAGAAGAAAGAACGAAGAGGCAGGAGGAGGAGGAGGAGGATGCAAGGGAAGAGATATCGAAGCGAGCAACCGGCTCTCTCTTGACCGTGACAGACTTTAAGACGCCGCTATCAAAGGAAGTGAGGTCGACCTCGAGCAATCATTAATCGGTCGTCCAAGTGTGGGATAAGAGCTTTCTCTACGAACGTTATTCGGAAATAACTCGACGAGACGATCTCTTTCCGGAGATCCGTCGTCTCGGAGAATCGATAAATTCGCGAAGCCGCAGCGCCCGGAGCGGAAGCTTTTTAATCGCGTCGCATGAAACCGGAGCCCCGGCTATGTGAAATACCGTACTCTTGGGATAACCAATCCCGCGCCACGCCAGCGAGTGTCATTTTAAATCATTGCCGAACGAGAGAGAGAGCCCTGAGACGATGTAATCACTTCGCGATCAACGCTTACTTTATTTAGCATTCAGATTTTCGAGCGACTTCCTCCATCTAATCAACGATTTCAATTTTAGAAAATATCGATAATCCCGCTGATGTATCACGTGCGTTATCGTATCTCTCGGTCTATCTCCGTCGAGCGAAAATTTTTACAAGAACACGAAATGCACAGCCTCGAAGGATAATCACTAGGAAGGCGCGAAATTTCCGAAGGCGTGCTCGTCGATCAAACGGGCATTTCTTCGACCTCGCACGTGACTTCGTCAACGTTTTGACAACGTTTAGCGAACCGGCTTTCCTCTCCCTTTTAAAGGGATGATGGATGCCCGGCACGCGGCTCGCTTCAACACCCCGTCGAGAGGCTCGATGGATATTTAGGACAATTCGCGCGTGCGTCCTCGTACCAAACAATTCATATATCACCTGAGCGACGTCGCGAAATAATAGGGAAATGAATTCGCGCGAAGGATGAAAATCGGCACGCCTAATCGACGCTCGGTGTTAAGTGAACGCGGCGTTATCAGTGCAAGTATCGCAGAATCATTTTCACCAGCGAATCTTTTCGAGAAGATCGTATATAGATAATTAATATAATTAAATCTCTCACTCCTCACATCTTTTATCATATATATATATATATATATTTTTTTTTTTCCTTTCATTAATCATATAAAAAGCTCGTTTTTAAAAGAGTATACTATATAATAATGATATTATATATTCGAGAAAAACATTTAAATTTAATATCGTGCATTACGTAAGAATTATTGTTATAAGTGTAAAAATGTAACTTAAGAAAATAGTTTTTTATATAAGAGGAAAAACGTAAAAAGTAGAAACTCAAAAACAAAGTTAATAAAATTTTGACTTGTTTGTTATTAAAATTGTAATAGGTTGTCATAAAAGCAGCACATAAAATTATTAATGAATAAAAATTTTATAAAATAGGTTATAGAATACAATATTATTTATACGAAAATCAAAGTCATAACGATTATTGGCCTAATTTTCGATTGTATGAACGTCGAAGAGACCGGCGGAACCCCCCACATGATCCCGCTGCCATAAAAGTCACGTTTATTTCTGGGCGATAATGCTTGTAATCCAAATATAATTTTTGTCAGAGGGGCGCAATAGCGGTTGAAACCCACCCTGTTTCACAAACGCATCTCCGCTGGTCCCTATGTGTTAGCGGTCTCGTCCCGAAATCATAGGAAAGTCACCCCTTGTTACGACCGTGCTTTACATCCCCCGAAAACTTAATACGAACTCGAAGGCATCCGTACTTAGGGGTGGTCTATCGCGGTTACCCCAAACTTTGTCCTGCGTGGAACTTATTGCCCCATCGACTCTATATTTTCGAGAATTATATGGCCAAACTTGCGCTTTATATTTTTTTCTATAGTGCAGGATCTTAAAGAGTGCCCATGATATTTGTAATTCTAACACAGAACATGAGGACAATTGTCAAAAGTTTTTAAATATGAATACGTAAATATTCAAGTTTTTACACGAATATTTCGAAATATTCAGAGCATTTCTCGGCTCTCATTTTTGTTTTGCAAGAATTTTAATTACTTTTATGCTTAGTAAGTATTTTGTTATTATTATTCAAAGAACATATTTAATTATTTTGATAAAAATAATGGATAAAAATAAATTGAACTGTTTTTCTAACGTTTTTCCTCTTATCAGAAACAAATTTAATATAATATATATTAATTGCGATTTCTGACTCACCGGTACGGTTGCGCAGCAGCGGATTATAATATACATCGTGAATCTGTAACATAAAAATATATCTAAATTATAAAATCAATATTAAAAAAATTAATATTTCAGAAAATAACTAATATGCGTAAATTAAATTTTTTGTTTTCCAAAAAAATATTTAATTAAAGAATTACGTATAATTCCGGAAATTTCTTTTTTTTAAACTTGAATTTTTATAAAATATGACAAATAAAAATTTAATTCTGATATAAAAAGAGTTTTTACTTAATCATAAATTTTAAACAATACAATTTGATATATATTTATATAAAAATATCAATTATTTCATTAGATGTTTTTTAAATATTTTATACAAATTTAAAAAAAAAATTCCTCAAAATACTTTACGTATAATATATTACAATATTAAACCAATTAAGTTATTATTAAATTGATTAAATAATAAATAAAATATTTACCTCATATTTGCTCCGCCGATGCACGATGCCTCCCTGGGCCTCCTCCTCCTCTCGCATTCATCCATTGTTTTTTTTTTCATAGCTCTCGCAAAAATACGGCACTTGCGAAAATACTATTAATTACTCGCGCACTGATCGATCAATCGCGCGATACTTTACGGCACTCCCGGCGTATTAATTACACGCGAGACGCGCACCTTATATTTCGAATCTTATTATATTTTAAGCAATTATTCACTCGACATTCGAAGATTGTGCGATGCCATTTGCTACGAGTAATATCTTTGTTTTTGAATAATACGCTCGAATTTCAGAACAAGTTTATTATTGCGGTATAAGTGAATAAATATACGAGTGTCAAAATAGAAAATTTTTTAGTATTAATAAATTAAAAGTATTTATGAATTAAAGGTGTTACAAAGCTGTTCGACTCGAATTCGAATAATTTTATACGTATAATTAAATTTCGTTAATGATCGAAAAATTTCAAAATAATTTTACTTTGATATCGCGCAATATTATATGAATTAGATTAATAATTAGTTAAGATGTATCGTGTTTGAAAGTAAACAATCGATATTTATTATATGCAAGATTTCCAACATATAAATCGCGAAATAAATATATGTATTATTAATGTGAACAGAAAAATTCTAAAATAATAATTTTTATAATGTTTTTCCTTTAAATTAATTATCGACGATTTATATATATTTTTTATATGTTTATATTTAAATAAACATATTAATTGTGAGATGTCTGACTCACCGATACGAGGCGCAACAGCGGATTGTAATATACATTGTTGATCTGTAAAATATAAATGTATCCAGATTATATAGAAGCCATTGTCCAAGAAAATTAATATTTCAAAAAATAATTGCTGATGTGTAATTAAATTTTCTTGTCTTTTTTTAAAGAAATATTTAATAAAAAAATTACATACAATTTTCATAAAAGTAGAGAGAATCTCTAAATGTAAAAACTTTTATAAAATATAATAAATAAAATAAAAATTCCAATAATCTAAATAATTATAAAATTTAAACAAGACATATGTATAAATATGTATAAATTATTGTAATTATTTTATTAAATATTTAAAATATTTCGCACAATAAAATAATTTTTTTTTTCTTAAATACGTGCTATTAAAGTACGTGATGTTAAAAATATCATTATTGTAGAAATAAAGGGGCAATTAAAAATTTTTTAAGTAAGAAATAATTAATATATTATTGTATATTGTGCTTACCTTACAGTTGCTCCGCTGTTGCTTGACGCCACCCCGGGCCTGCTCCTCCTCTCGTGTTCATCTTGATCTTTCGATATACACTGTCTGTCAGTCAGAAAATCTATAATATACGTACAATATACGTATAAAGTACAGACTTTCACTAATGACTATGTATGTCGGAACATATATGTCCGCTCTTTCTCTCTCCCTCTCTTGGCCACTCGCACAACATTCTCGGAGATGCGCTTGATTACGATCGCGTGCGCATTAATCGATATAGCACGGCTATCACTCGACACTTTTCACGGTACTAGCTTCCGAAATCGCGCATTTGATCAGGTCGCGAGCGGGATTTACACGCGTAAACTACGTCGTACGATGACCTTCGTGCTTCTCGTCCGCCTCGATTCCTCCTCGCGACGTAGAAAGCGCGCGAAATGAACCGTTAATAATCTCAATTCACTTCACGCTAAACAACCGTTGCTAGGATACGGGCGCATATTGGCGGGAATTATTTCGTCGCGCGGGCCAACGATAATCCAACCTAACTCGACCTTAGGTCACCGCGTAATAAAGCAATAAACGATCGATAGCAGATTACTTGTAATGATTATGAAAAATATAACAGGTGACTCTCGTTTACTTTCACGTTTCGATATTAATACGATTACGCACAGAACGTTATTCATGCCACTGACAATGAGTCCTCTCGTACTTTTTCGTCTTTCAATAACACCGGACAAGCACAGCGTACACTCCGCCATATCCCGTCGCGCGAATGACAACAAAGCGACCTCACGTGAGCGACAAGCGCACTAGATGTCGTAAAAAGAATTAGCGCCAAATAACCCGAGATAGCGCCAAATAACTCGGGATAGTCGGAAGGTCAAGTACGTCGGCTCTCACGAGAGATATTTAACGCTTTACAAAGTAAAGGTATTTTCTGAATTTCATATCAAGTTTTAATAAACGGTTGATGTATTTCTTTCACTTTAGTTTAATCGCACGATCTCTTGCGAATCGTATAATATTATTGCGCTTTCTCAGACCGAAGTGATTGGCGAATTGTAGGTTATAACTGCGGTAATTGCGAGACAATTATACGTAAATTGGCGAAAGGTTTAGAGCGCGATACGAAATATATACGAAAGAAGCATTAAAGAAATAATATTCAGCATAAAAATGTCGGATTAAAATAATAATTTATAATTATCATTTACTATTCCTTCGCGATTCATATTTCGAATGAATAACTCGCGAGAAATTAGTCGTCGATCGCAAAAGAAACGCGTGAAGTGATCCATTATTCATATAGAAAGTATCATATAAAATCGCGCGGTATGTCTCTTGTTAATAATTCGATATTGTTTAATTCAGCACGAGTCCCGAAAACTGAGTGCCGAGTCTCGCTGTGGAATGTCAAGGACCGGACGACCGAGCCGTGGAATGTAAACAATAGCGTGCTCAGTATGTTTACGTATACATATTGAGACGCAGGTAGCGTGTTGCTCATTATTCTCCAAGGCATGAAAGCAAAAATAGTTTTGAAATTTTTCCGTTCTTTAATAATATACTTATTTCGCGATTTATATATGTTGGAAGTACATCGCGCGTATAATAAATATCGATTATATACTTTCGAACACGATCACATCTTAACTAATTGTTAATCTAATTTATGTAATGTCACGCGATATCATGAAATTATTATTTTGAAATTTTTCAATCATTAAAAAAATCTAATTATGTGTATTAAATCAATCGACTTCGAGTCCAACAACTTTGTAACATTTTTAATTCATAAATAGAGTGATAGTTATTTTAACAATTATCTCCGTAAAATTTTGATATTAAACATCATTGGTAATATGTTAAAATATTTTTATGTTCGATCGAAATGTCTCGTGCGAGGCAACATAGCATTATTGCATTCTGTGGATATTTCTTTAATTTTGACATTCGTATATTTATTTCCTTATGTTATAACCTCATAGTAAACTTGCTCTAAAATTCGGATGTATATTATTCAACAACAGGTATATAATATAATACAACGAGTGGCATCACACAATCTTCGAATGTCAAGTGAATCATTTCTCGTCGAAATATGATAAGATGCGTGTAATTAACGTCGGGAGTGCCACAAAATAATATATGTAATCGATCGATTAGTGCGCGCATAATTAATTGTAATTAAGGGTATTTTCGGGAGTGCCGTATTTTCGCGAAAATCAATGAATAGAGAAAGAACAATGGATGGACACGAGAAGGGGAAGAGACTGAAGGAGGCATTGGATATCAGCGAAGCAATCGGAGGGTAAATAATTTATTTATTATTTAATTAATTTAATTAATTTAGTATTGTAATGTATGTAACATATCTTAAAGTTTTTTATTTTGTATAAAATATTTAAAAAATATCTAATGAAATAATTGATATTTTTATATAAATATATATATATATATATAAAATTTAAATTTGTTTAAGATTTGTAATTAATTAAATTATTTTTATATCAAAATTAAAAATTTTTATTTATCATATTTCATGTTTGATAAAAAAATTTGTTGGGGCATTATATATAATTTTTAATTAATTCAGAAAACAATAGTTTAATAGTTCAGAAAACAAATATTATAAAGTTTTAAAAAATTTAGTTTATACATATTAATTACTTTTTGAAATATTAATTTTTTAAACATTGATTTTTTATAATTTGGATATATTTCTATTTTACAGATCAAAGGCATATACAACTCCGTTATTGCGCATCGTATCGGTGAGTCAGAAACTTTTTAATTAGATTTTATTGTTTTAAACCGCCGAAAGTTAATCAAGTCAAAGAAAAATACGCGCAGCAAATAATTAAATATTAATATTTTAACATTGAAACATAAATTAAATAATCTTTCTAAATAAAAATAATAAAAAAAATAAAACTAACATACTCATGTCGGATACAAAAGCAAAAGAAGAAACGTTGTAATTATCTTACACAAGTTATCAAGCCAAGTATTAAATTTCTAGAAACATTTCAATCAATAATTTCGACAGCTTTAAGTTATATCCTGCGCACAATTTGTCACTCTCACGTTGATAAATTCTTTTTCGAATAATTCGCAAAGTTCTGGTGTTAAGTTAAGGCGCCGATGGTCAACGTCTGGGCGGCGCGACTGACGGCCGAATAAAGGGCAAATAAATTAAGTTAATGTGCGCTCCGCACTCGGCCAAGTAAGCGCAATCTCCCTGTCGGCCGCTCGCATTAACGGATCGGAGATCCTCCCTCCTCCGTTATCGCGCCATTGTTCGATGGAATTTGTAATTTAGATTGATACCGGGTTGCCCCGATTCTCTCTCCTATCCTTCGTTCACGAGCGACGCTTTCGAGAAATCGTCTCGTCGCAGAGTCCGCCGTCAGTGCCGCGAATAATTCGTCGCAGTCCGCAAAATTTATGACACTATGCGACAGTACACGCGATGGCGAAACGTTTCGCAGAATGCGTTCCAATAAAGTCAACGAGCTCTTGCAATAGACAAACAACTGATATTCGCGTCGGATAAAATTGGATCCAGCACGCGATAAGACGCGTGAAAATGTATCGCGGAATAAATGAATTGAAAAAAAGACAGTTTTTACGCTCATCCAAAATATAATATCTTACTTTTAGCAAACTAAGTCTTTTTTCGCAATATTTGATCCGGGTAAAATATTTGTATATTTCTTTCCGTATATATATGCACATATAATGTGTATATGTGTTTCGGATTTAATTTCATAAAATTAATTTTGTATAATATTTATATAATATTTTCTTAACATCTTGATAAAATCAATTGCAATAGTTTGCTATTCTAGATTTGATTTCAAAATGAAGGAAAAATTATGAAATGGCTACTTTTAACACAATATTTTTTGCCTCGCGATAAAACGTTCAATTCACTCGATGCTGATATCTCAAAGCTACGTTATAGGAAAGAGGCTACGAGGAGAAGATTGATAGAAAAAATTAATTTTATGAAACTAAATCCAAAACACATAATGTATACGCGGAAAAAAATATTCATCCAAAATTTTTCGCTGTAGATCAATGATGGCGAGGAAAAAATACATGTAATGCATAATGTAAAAGAGCTCCGTTTGTTTGATTATAACATTTGAATCTCAGTATGTAAAGGTCGTCGCGAGAGTCTCGAGATCCTCGCAGGTTGCTCGCGTTCGTTCTCGCACTGCGGTGGAAAGCCGGTTTGCGGTTTCTCGCGAAATTTATGATGATTAAACGTTCGGTCCGGCTGGAGGTGCGACGACTTCATTGACCTACCCCGCATCCATCGCGGCCTCTCCTCGGACAAATTGGATTATGATTTTACGCCGCGTCGTTCACGACCGCGCTGATTGCCGATCGCGCCGAGAGAGACGCAGATACATGTTACCGCGCGTCAAACGCAATTCTCTACGATACTTTCGCGCATGTCACACGTTAACTATTAACAAATAGACTTTTCAAACGGATGATTATAATGAATAAACATGCGCGTAAACGGGCATTAAATGTAATTTAGAGAGATTGGAACGGAAAGAGATTTATAACAAGATTGGAAGCTCTCCTCTAATGATTCTTTCACATATGCATTTTGAAAACGCTAAAATTCGGAAAAATTAAAACATTGATAATTTTTAAATATATAAAAGTAAGCAAAGGATTACTCATTTACGTCAATTTATTTTATTTTATTATATTTCTAAATCATGTGAACTACATTTCATATTAAAAATTTTTATATATTAAATCTATTAAATCTGTTAAATCTTGTTTTCAAATCTCCTTTTCCATTTATCTCTACTCTGTCATCTTGCATTCATAGCAAGAAGAGAATACATTTGTACGGATAATAGTGTAACTGATAACAAGCGGCTAGCTACTATGCCCGTTATTTCTCTTACCATTTTCGCTCCTCCGTCCCTTTTACTCGCCTAATTTTCGGTTTGCCAGAACCATCGTCGTCGACCAAGGAAATAGTTCTTCTACTCTCCAATAATCCTTTCACGAACTATTTTATTTTTTGAGTTTGTTCTCTTCTTTTTCCATGATTTCTATAATTTTATTAGAAAGTTTATTAGAAAATATTATGTTGGTCAAATTGCAAAATTATATCTAATATTATCGGATTATATTTTCTTCCTTATAAATGATAGATTTTAAAAAGTTATATTAAAAGAGATGAAATATATATTTAAACTCTTGTCATACACTTTTATAAATAGTATATAACAATTGTAAAATAACAATATACATAAAAATTCAAATACAAAATTTTAAATTGTACATTTAGAGATATAAAACGAAATATAAAAAGAATAGGATAAAACCATATATTCCGTGAAAATGGGATTCATGTTGGTGATAAATTTAGATACGCGTGAAAAACATTGCCACGCGAAAGAAGATAATTTCCATCAAACGATAATCTCGATGTAATTACCGTATTTATGGCGCGTTTCTCAACGTAAATCGATTCCCGGTAACTTTCGATTGGCACACCCGTTATAATCACACCTACAGACTAGGGGATGAAGGTAATTAATTGCCATGGCAACACCGAGAGCGTTCGGATTGCGCCGCGAGAGCATCTTTCGGATGCTGCGATGGGGGGCGGCCTCGGAAATCCTCGAATTTGCTCCACCTCCAATTCAGCCTTGATTTTATTTGGACTTTTGATTATTAAAATTCAATTGACATTTTTTATCGAATCAATAATTGAAAGTATTTATGAAATCGTACTATAAATAGAAACATTTCTGTAAAATAATTTACGGGCCACGACATTATATTAAAAGAGTAAAAAACTTTTTCGAGATATAATCCACACACAATGAAACTTATAATAAGAGAG
The DNA here is from genome assembly GCF_021464435.1 of Cataglyphis hispanica. Lineage (NCBI taxonomy): Eukaryota > Metazoa > Arthropoda > Insecta > Hymenoptera > Formicidae > Cataglyphis > Cataglyphis hispanica. The sequence continues at coordinate 2,796,054 of NC_065972.1, forward strand.
AAAATATTTTCGTATTTATATCGAAATAAGTCAATTCATATGATGCTTTTCATGAAATAGACGACAGAAAAACACCCGAAATTTTGTTTGCAATTTATAAAATAAATTTATATAAAATAAAATAGAAATCAATAAGGCTGGCTCTATATGTATATTATAAATAAATTAAGTAAATAATGAGCAAATAAGATTAAATAAAATAAAATTTTAATATTTATAAAATAAATATTTACGTAAAATAATAAGAGCAATTTTATACAAATCTAATATATTTATAAGCATCGTAATATGCTCCGGGCTGATCAATCTACGACCGATTCGATCAATTGGATATTTCCCCGTTGGTGTTAAGGAAGATCCGCGATGACGGTATCACCATAGGAAGGAGACTCGTGATGGAGGAACGTTCCTAACAAATAGTCCTTTTCTCCGAGGGGCGCCGTGCCCCGAGCGACTCGTTTAACAAGGTGTCGGACGCCCTGGAACGCGACGCTTTCATCTCGACCGACCGGCAATCGACTTTATCTTCATCTCGACGAGACACACGCACCCGCGAATCCCGCATGAGTCACGCGCGTGCTCGAATTGATATTACCGTCGAAATACCGCGCTTTCGCGAACTAATCGACCGTGCTTTGCATCGCGAATCTATGAATATTTTGTTAGCTTTCGCCTGGATGCGTCGTCGTTATTTATTTATGATACGTTTCTTGATAATAAAGAATAGAGCGGCTTGTGTGAAAAATTTAAAATAATTAATTTTTAATTAAAAGAAATTTTTATTATTAACTAAACAGCGATGATTGATATAAGAATGATGTTTGAAACATAAAAAAATTTATAGATGTTTTAAATTGCTCTTATATAAAATATTGATGGAAAACACTTTAACGTTTCGTCATCAAGAAACAAATGCAAATATTATTAGAACTTCCATTTCCATAATATAATAAATTGTTGCGCAATTCGAGCACAATGATTGGCGGATAAAAAGACGAAGAGGAATGAGAGCGGCACATTCAGACAGAACAAAGGGAACAGCCGAGACGGATACAAAATTAAAATAAACGGCAGCAAGAAATCGCATTGCAGCTCTCATTCTAGTGTTTCTCTCTCTCTCTCTCTCTCTCTCTCTCTCTCTCTCTCTCTCTCCGTGTTTTTCTCCTCGCTCTTCTCTTCTCTCTTTCCCGGCGCTTTATACAGTGCATTGTAGATTTTATTGTGCTATTTAAGCGTTTTCGCGCGATGCGAGATGTCTTCGCGGCAATTTATTTTCAAATAATTCGCTCGTAAAATCTCTCAGATACTTGTTGCCGCTTGATAATTTTCTCCACGTGAAATAGATAAAGAAACAATGCAAAAAAAAAAAGAAGAAATACGCAGCGTAATCTTAAATTTAATTTTTCAAATGTCGCAAAAATTGAAAAATATTAAACAGAAGGAAGAAGGAAGAGGAACAAAAGTAAAATCATTTCGCGGTCGATCGAATATGCTCAAAGGGTCTCTCGTCTCACTGTCTCGTATTTAACTCTTGTTCCGGTGCAAAATCCTCGATTACGCGGACGCTAACGCAGGTATTCCCTTCCCTCACAACCGGCCATCTTTTTACGATGTCCGAGCCCGAACCCTTTTTTCCGCTCGTCCTCTTTCGCCGCAAACGAACGTGCACGCTCTTGCGTATATACGCTATGCGTGTATACGCTTCGGTACAGAAAAATAACAAGGATACTCGCTATATAATGAAGACCTCAAGGCGCCGCACCTCGGCGATAATTACAGGGAGCCACAACCTTCTAAGGGCCTAAATGTTAAACGTTATACGCACGTCTCGACACTACACTACGGTAGCTTTTACGGCTCTTTCTCTCTCGTTGTTCCTTCCACTCGCTCCATTTTCCACCTCGAGGCTCTCGTCGTATACCCAGTTTTAAGGATGATTTCCATCGTTTAGGTTGAGATTCAAATGCTTTCCGACTTATACAAAGATTGATGAAATTTAAGCTTTAGACGCAGATCCCGTGAGAAAAGCAATTTTCAATAGAAATATATTTTTTATTTATTTACAGTTACATAGAATCGAAAGAAACGCGTCTCTCGTTTAACGTTTCGTGTCTCCATTTAAAAAGTATTCATTTAATATCCATTTCGCAACATCGCGAGAGAGAGAATAAAATCCTATATAGGTGGAAATTGTCCTTTAAAGTCTCCGCCGCGCATCTCTCGCTCTAATCACGCTCCAGGTTTTCACGGACGCGAAGAGAGCCGCGGGATGGACGCGGTTTCTTCGGCGTTGTCTCTTTAATAACGCTTAGCTCGCGGTCGAGGAAGAATCAGTGAAGCGGGGATCAGAGAGAGAGAGAGAGGCAGGACAGGACGTCCGACGTTGTCGGGATGATGTTGCATACACGCCGCTCGTTATCCGTCAGCCTAACGATCGTGGAATGAAGACGTTACGTGCGTTAGGAAGATGGCCCAGCGGCCGTGGGCGAAGAAGTTTTAATTGAACGGGCTGATTTGCGCCGCGCAAATAACGTCTTCAGCAGGCATGCTATGTTTTGCGTGCGATTCGTATTGCGGAGTCGGCATCCGCCAACATAAGTCAGCCGCTATTCCTCCGTCTCTCTCTCTCTCTCTCTCTCTCTCTCTCTCTCTCTTACTCGCTCTCTTTAAATCAGTGTTTGTTTGAAATCAACATTCGGTTAATTTTTTTCTTATAACGAAATTTTTAAAGGAAACAATTGACATTATGAAAATATTATTTGAATGGTTTCTTCTCTCTCACGCATCTTGAGAGGTCTTTGAACATTTCGAAGAGAATGCTCTATTCGCCCTACTTTGTGTAAAATTAAGCTAAAAGTTTTTTCTCTCGCATGATTTATATAATATGATTTATATATTTATTACCATATAAAGAGAATGACTTTTGGCTCTTATTAAAATCACACAATCAACATATATATGTCTTTGTACAAGTATGATAATTTATCTGAATACATACGTGCGATTATTTTAGGCGAAAGAAGAAAAGTATGCGATATGAACGTGTAATTAATGATTTGTGCTTTTTGTGGTATTCGATGCTTTGAAAATTCCGCGGTGCTCCAACGACGATCGTCTTAATGGCGATCGGAGGAAACTTCTATCATTTTTTTTTTTTGTCTGTGTAACGGGTGCCGTAAAGCGAGGACAATAAAAGAAGAGACTGCGAAATTTCACGGTGCGCGAGCCGCATTAAAGGGCGACTGAGGCTGATCGCGGGCGTGCGAGCCCGTCAATTTAAAGTTACAAATTCGGCCGTAAAAGGAGCGCCGTGAAAGCGGTCCGCTGGTTTTAAAAAACGAGGTAGAACGAACGGGAGGAAGTAACATGCGAGAGCGAAAAAACGAAAGTCAGACGAAGAGGAGAAAACGAGAGAGATATAAGATTTTTGAAAAGATTCCAAAAATAAGAATCTTATTACTTAATTATTACTTAATTATTATTGCTATATCAATATCAATTATAAAACTTGTATGATTTATTAATTATTATCGTTGAATACTAGTCTCTGTTCTTACTTGATAGAAATTGATACTAGATATAGACAGAGATTAGATACAATAAAACGCTTCATCGATAACCATATCGCGGCGTCTAGCCGCGAATAATCCGCCACGCTTCCGGTCGCATTCGCAAAATTTCGAGCGCGTCGAGCGATACAATCTCGGTTGCTCATAAAGTAATAATCACGAGCTCGGAATTCAGCGCCGCGGAGAGTAGGCCATTACAACTCGCGAGACCGCCCTCGAAACGAACGAACATGTGGCGTCGCCCGGGGTTGTTCGCGCGCACCCGGGGTGGCGCCGGGTCCATTCGGACAGGAGCAACCTCTCCTGGCGGCGGTGGCGGCGGCGGTGGCGACCGGTGAATCAGTACCCAAGGTGGCCGTAAATCTGTCCCCCAGAGGCAGAGGAGCCGGGCGGAGAGGAAAAGCCCGGGCTACCGCCGGCGACCGTCCTGTCATCTCACCCCCGCGGCGTCCACCCCATCCCCTCCCCTCCCCCCCCCCTCTCTCCTCGTCCCCCTTTCTCCCTTTGCAGTAACCCTGCGAGGGATCGTAACGCGCCGCGGACAAGTGTTATGATATGGCTTATAAGTGAATGCCACCCTCTAATCGGAATATACGAGCTCGATTGTCGCGAGGGTGGAAATTCGGTTGTTCTCCTACCTCATCCTCCCCCTCCCCCTTTTCTCCTACAACATCGCGCGGGCCTACGTTCGTCGGTTGTTCTTGATTTTTCATGTAACACGCGTTGCTACATTTTTCCTTTTTTTTTTCTTTTTTTCTTTTTTTTTTCGAGCCACCTCAATTGTCTGCCTTCTGCTCCCCCTCTTTTTTCCTTTTCCTCTCTTTCTTTCTCTCTTCATTAGTATTCTGTTTCTTACTTGTTCTGTATATGCATTTTATAATACTTTCTTTATTCTATCTCGGTGTTTCTATCTACATTGCATCTATTTTTATAATATAATGTCTGTCCGTATATCGTCGCAATTTTTTTTGTTTTACATCTCATTTCTTTACATATATAAGAAAGAATTTTGTAATTTTTCTCTGCGTGCTCTAAGGGATTCTACCCCAGAGTAAAATAAATTTCTCTCTTTTCTTCCATTTATCTCTCGCACATATGCGCGCTTTCTCTCTTTCTCTCTCTTTTTGTTCTTTCTGTCGATTTTTTTATATCTTCTCTGACTGATATCGTATGCCATCTTTGTTTTATAAATCAGACTTTTTTCTCTCTTGTTCGAATATTTGTTTTAATATTAAAGATCTCGAAAAATTTTTAGATACATGTATTTTGAATTACTTAATTATCTCAAAAATAATAGCAAATATTTCAATTAATCGAAACTCACAATTCATAAGATTTAAATTTATGGCTTTAGATTCGAAAAATATATTTTTTATCTAAAGTAAACTCTTATTTCTGTATCATTCGAAAAAAAAAAAACCTTTAAGAGAAAACGGAGTTAGTTCTGAAATTATTTTTGGGACTCGACTTATCAAATACGGCACGACCACGGTTTATTTATCTCGGTAATGGCACAGTGAAGTGCGTCAAATCGGAGCTCAAGGAGCTGTGATCCGCGTGTAATTCGGCCGAGCGAGTCAGGGATCGCGGTGACGGGGGTGACTTGGGGTTGGAACGGTGCCATCTATCGTTCTATTTGTTAGCGGGCTTAGCAAATCACCCCAACGAGCTTAGCGGGTACTTGGAACGGGGGTGCTAAGCCCTGCCTTTTGCGCGTCGGTCCACGCGAAACGCCACCTTCGTGATATCGACGCTAATTCGGGCTCAAGGGCTATGAAATGAGAACTGAATCCCGTTACGTCCAATACAGATACAATAATCTCGGATGTGTGAGTCCGTATATACGTATTGTACGTAGGAGAACTCTTTTAAGTCTTAACGTTCATACAATCTTCAAGTTTTTCAAATCATCTTTTCATCTCTCCGGCATCTGCGTCTGCGCATCTGCTCCTTATACCCCTCAGCGTCTCTCTTTTCAGTTCTTGTTTATTCTTGCCATTTAGAGATTTCTTTTTTCATGTCAAGTCTTCAGACATCCGCGAGAACTTGATGACGAGAGTTCTCGCGCACGATCGTCCGAAGGCTCGCGTGCTAGTAATTGACGGCTCGGCGGAAACTCTCCTTGGGGTTGGAAACCGGTAACGAGGCGAGACTTTTACGAGAGAGAGAGAACGATCCTCGGATCGGCCGGATGATTCGCTCTATTTGCGTTTCAATACCCGCCATTATATGCGCCGCCGATTATATACGCGTGTGTGCGCGAGAATAATTTAATGCCGATCATTACTATTGCCGCGCGTGTTGCGGATCCTGTAACATTAAGATTCTGACGTACCGCTCGTGGGATTTCACGTGTAACGTTCGAGTAACAAAGAAATATCGCGTCGAAACCATCGTTATACCGAGCGGATTTAATTCATATTTTCGCAGATTGCGAACAACTTGTATTTATCGAGTCGTTTTACATGGTGAGATTTAGAAAATTGATTCAGAATTTTATTGGACAAAGTTTTATGTGATATAATACATTTTTATATTAATTTCCGCGCATTTCAAAATCAAATTAATAGTTATATTTATAATATATTATTTTATATAATTTAATTATTTTGTAATACACATATAAGAACACACAGACAGATTGAAGTAAGAGATTACCTTTACAACTGTATAAATAATAATTTATAATATCAAAGAGAGGGATATAAAGTATATCGATGTCGAAAATATATCTGTGCATATCGGAAGTAAATCTATCGAGGCATATCTAGAAAAAAAAGAAGAGAATAGCGGGCCGATTCTTACTGATTTCCTGCTAGTGCCAGAGACACGAAAGCGATATCGCGTATACGTATCCCTCGGGGGTTGCGATGGTTATTTTTATTTATGAGAAAACCACCATGAAAAGGGACTCGCCGCCGCCACCGCCGCCACCGCCACATCTCCACAAACCCCCGTGGCAATCTGTTGGGATTTCCACAAGTTGAATTCTCTCGGTCGGCATGCTCGGGGCGTGTCGAGACTTAACGATAATCGCGTCTCTTTTTTCATCGATGATTTTTCCTGCTCTATCAAATCTCATCCGAGCAAAAGTTTTTTTAATAGCGCGTTGTAACATTGCACGATTTTTAAAGTCTCGATACATCGCGCATTCTCCGTTCCTTAAAAAGAAAAATCTTTTATATTAATAAAGTTCTATTATACTTATTTCAGAATATTTTATTTTATTTATTTTTTTTTTTTTTTTTCATAAAATACTTCTCCCTCTCCCTCTGACTTTCCAATTCGTGCAAACCTTTTCATTCAATATTGCCGCGAGAAACAAATCATGCATCATCTCGTTATATTTATCCTATTTTGTTGGGTTTACTTCGGCCTTGTCTTGTATTCGTGAAGGATAATTGTCGCGAAGAGCAAAAGTGGCGAGCTCGACCTCGAAGCGAGCCTGTAACGCGTGTTTGTCTACGCAATATACGCGTGGCCACGATCGTAGAGGGTCGTGGAGAGCTCTGGTTGCGTAGCCCGCGGCCGAAATCCCACGGGTCCCATAACGCAGTTGGGGGAGATCCTTGGCTGTTATCGCGTACCGATGCCCCCCCCCTGATGCCATATGCACGAGCGGTTACGCGTTAAAGATGTCGTTGCGCGACCGACGCACGTTCGAAACGCATTTTCCGAGGTTAAACCGATTCACGGCGAGACGGAATTCGTCGATTTTAGACGGGCAAAATATTGAGAAACGAACTTTATATCGATAATCAACAATGATATTCAATCACGCGAAATGCACGAAGATTTTTATTAAAATGCATATCATTAATAATAATATTTTTTTTCTTGTGTAATCAATTGCTTAATGAATAATAGGAAAAAAATCTAACAAACTGCTAATTCTTTTATTAAACTGCGATTGCATGAAACCGAGAAATATTCATATATTGCATATAATTTTTATTTTAATATCGTAATCTCTAGTATATGACGTATATGAAAAATTGTGATAATATACAAATAATTTAAAAAATATTGACGATCAAGGGAAAGAATTACAAATTGCAAACTTGCGATAATCCAATCATTTCGCAAAGTAAAATGATTCGAAGAAATTTTGGGCCCTTTTTCGAAAAGTGTGCTGAAAGAGAACAGCGGTAGAAAACGATCCATTTCGCTGCTGTTCTACGATAATCGTAAAACGGATTCTCCGAGGAAGGGGACTACGAATCCCAAACATATTTTCGCCAGGTTAGCAAATTGTCCGACTCCTCGCGGTATCGCAATTGGGGCCGCCCGCTGTGGTCAAAGACGTCCACGGGGATGTTATCCCTGTGATCTCGCATGGACTTTGGGATTGCGGGAAAAAAAAGAATGGCGAAAAGTAAATCCGAGGAAATCTCGCCGACATCCTATTCACCCTCAGCTGTATTGTAACCGTCACGAGGATGCGCATTTTATTCAGCGAGATCTTTCAAGTGTCTATCTTCACATGTCACATATTATAGTATTGCTTAGTTTATTATAAATTTTGAGAAAAAAAAATATTATTAATGTGATATATATATATATATATATATTTTTTATCAAATTTGTCCTCGTGTACTTTACGATTTTTTAAATATATTGCAGATATAAAAAGCATCATTAGATTTGAAATACAGAAAATAATCACGCATAATTAATTTTTTTTTTTGCATTAGCGTATAGTTGCCATAAAATTATTACAACTGCATAATACTTTTCGACAATTCACTCGAAGACTTTACGTTAACTTTTTTCCGTTAAAGGGTTAACGACACTTTCTAGTGATTTCTGTGTCCGCTAATTACTTCCTTTGATTAAAATGGCTTTGCTGCGCAGAAAAAGAGATTCTTCCATCCGTTTCGGGAAAGCTGCGACCGCTCAACGTTGGCGGGACTATTGAGGTGAGCCAATTTAAAAGGCTAATTCCCGGACGAAAGTCAACGGGACTGGATGGAAGAAAGACCGGGGGTGCGACGGGGGCGAAGGAGGAGATAAGGTTTCGAGGGAGGTGTAGGAAATTAGGCTGGCTGCTTTTTTAGCCGCCTCGCGAGGGTGGCGTGATTCTGGGGCGACATCCAAGGGGCGGCGAGGGGTCGCGCCGAAAAGTAAACCAATTTCGTGGCTTGTTTAAAGCCGTAGGCAGAAACGCCGCGCGGTCCCCCGAGTTATTTCGCGTAGGTAACGCGCCGTGAAATTACGATGATACGCGAATCAATGGACTCCCAGGGTGGTAGCGTGACTACGCGTGAGAGAATTTTCAAAATCGATCGCGTCAATTTGACTTGAATTTCGTCAATTTTTGACAACGGCATTTGTAGATCTAGGTTCCTCGACGCTTCGCAAGCGCGTGACCAATGTATAGTGGTTTCTAATTGCACGGCGAAAATATTTCATACTTAACATTGTCTGAGAAATCTCGTGCATGAAATTGTCTTCGACATCAGGTTGACAGATTTAATTAAGATTTGTTAAATATAAAAAGTTAAATATAAAAAATTCTTTATTTTTTCTTACTTTTATTTATACAGGCAAAATAAAATTGCTGGCTTTTAACATAATAAATTGGATATGCAACTTTCAAAAGTGAAAAATAAATTATGATAAGAGACGTAAGTATAGCGTAGCAGATGAGCTCGTCGATGTCGTGTCATCGATAGATGATTCTTCTCGCAGGAAATATTCGTGGATGATTGTGCCTATTTTGCGGCAACCCACAGTCGACACAATGGAGGGTCGAGAGAGCCACTCGACTTTCCCATTTCCTCGACAAACGAGCGACGTCGTGAAACGCGCTAGGCGACAATGGGTCGTCATCAAGTTCATCGACAATGGACGCCACTCCATTGGCAGCCGCGTTCCACCGGAAGTCGGGGCTAATGTGTTTGATCAGGACGATTCGGCGGAACCGGCGAGAGCGCGCCTCGTTAGCGTATAATCGATATCCGCTTAGCTCCGCTTCGTTCGTCGATGCGAGACGCGAATCGTCGACATCTTCCGCGAGAATTGATGTATCAATGAGATAAGAAGTCTGGTCTTATTTAGTTTTTAAGAAAAAATATTTAGTATTTCAATTATTTAAAATTATCAGAATCTCAGATTTTTACGGAGAATATATTTGCCGCAAATTTTTTTGACACATTGAAAATTAATTTCTCAGAGAAGAATCTCGAGCTCGGAGAGCCTCGTCGCTCTTTAAATTTAGGCGTCAAATTTTTATTTCCTGCCCGCGTATCGCAAACGATCTTCGGCAAACAGGACTGAAGAGGATAGGAGCACACTTAGCATTATATGAGAACACGGGCTTCAAGAACTGTTAGGGAAATCGTATCTATTTGCCCGGCGAACATATAAGTATATCACACGTAAAAAACGCCAAGATCCCCGATTTTGCGATCACAAACATCAAGGAAAGGACAACTCCCGGACCACGTCGTCCACGTGTCATTTATCTTCCATCGAATCGCTCGATCCCCCGAAAACCGCCCCGATATTGCCGGTATAAGACTCACACCAGAACAAAGGGAGAAAGGGGTGGGGAGGAGGAGGGGGGGGGGGATGAAGAGAAAGAAAGAGCGGGAGACTCCATTAAAGCTTAAGTCCCGTGCGAAGCGATGCGTCATTGAGATACATGAGTATCTTCGTAATAATAATTCGTCGCTCTCTCTCGATACGGCGAGCCACCCTCGGATAGGGTTGGCCAGGAGGGTGAAGGAGGAGGAGGAGACGGGGGAGAGGGGTCGCGGAGCGGAGCGGCGGTATATCTCTGCGGATTACGAAATATGTTCTCCGGCATATAATCCGCGGGCGCACGCTCGCGTTGTCCCGAGGGCCGTCGAGGATTATAGTTATTCGCGATAAGCTAATTTTTCGGCTATACGCCGGGGGAAAATTGGAAATTGGACATCGCATCGCGCTAACACCGACACCCCCCCAATAACGATGGTAATGAGGAGAGGAATGCGTCTTGTCCATCCTGAATACGTTCCCGCGTTCATTCCTCGGAGATGTCGCCTTGATTTATCTCTGAAGATGTCATCGAGGTATATACCGCGACTTTGATATTTTCGATTAAGCCACGCGTTATAATTAATTAAAATCGGCGAGCCTTAGTTGCTTTGATCTCTAATCTCTCCGCATCTCGGCATCTCCTTCATCTGCCGAGTCGATGAAGCAAGCTCGACGTATTTCTCTCCGCTGCCGCATAACTTCCGCGTTGGCGGCATCTTTATCGCACTCGTGGGAGCATCGCGGCCGGGATGTACATCACCGCCGCAATATTCCGCAAAACGCGCGCATACGTTTCGCTTAACGCTCGTTCTCCTGTGCACTCTCCTTTCCACCCGCGAAAGCGCGCTTTATAAGCGCGGCGGACCCCTCCTTCCGTCTCTCTCTCTCTCTCGCTCTCTCTCTCTCTCTCTCTCTCTCTCTCTCTCTCTCTCTCTCTCTCTCTCTCTCTCTCTCTCTCTCTCTCTCTCTCTCTCTCTCGCTTCTGGGAGCAGCTACATTCAATGTGCCGGCCATATCTCAGCTACGGGAGACACTTTAATGAAAAATCATACCGCGAATGCACGTACCACCGGGTATAGAGCAGATATTTCAGTCGAAATGAGATTTTAGACAGGAATAAATATGTATAAGGAGCGTTGGAGAATGTTACGTTTTGAAAATTCCTTATCCACGTTTTCGAAAATTTATAACGCTTTTTCCAAAAGTAATATCTCTAAGCTCTTGTTCCGACAATGGCTATCAATACACAATAATTATCGATCAAAGAGAAAAAGATTATTAGTCAAATATGAAAGCTATGTGAAAGTTTAATCGAGAAATTAATCGTGCTTAATTAAAATATTAACATAGACACATTAAGGATGATAAAAATTATTGCGAACAGAAATAATACATACTTTTGCACAATCGAGGCATTACAAACGACTTAATTAACAAGATTTGATAAAAATGTGACGGCGATTTCAATCCGGCTAACTTCAGCTCCGAGGGTAATTCTATTAGGTAGCGGCGTAAAGGGTTGAGCGAGATAGAAGGAACGTGGTTGTCGGGGGCGGCAAGAAGGTAGGAGGGGAGGAGGGGAGGGAGAGGTAGAAAGAGCTCCACGGAAACGGTGGCGGGGGTTTGTACTGCCCTCTGGGGCACCCTCACGCTAACTGGCTGCGACTGTGGTACAGGCCCCTTTACGATTCCGACTTAATTTATGTATCATCCGAGAGTTAAGTAATTTCTCCTCACGAATTACCTCGGTCCTGCTGACTGTACGAGTTTCTCTTTCCTAAGATCGACGCGGGATGAAATTTTCGAAAGACGAGGATCTTCGGACGCCGCCGCAAAATTGAGTTCTTCCGTCAATCGCTTAATTATTTAACCGCCGAGAGCTTTGTACTCGTTGAATCTCTCTCTTTATCCGGAAGATTATTTGATAATAAGATGATATATTCCTCAGTAGGAAATTTTTATTTTTATTTTTATATTTAATTTTTATTTTTTAAGAGAAGAATTTCTTTGAAAGAGAGAACATTATAGTTAGCAGTTAAAATCCTAAAGAGAATTTTGATAAACGAAATATATTATTTTTTAACTAGATTATAGGAAATTGAATTTTTAGAATAATTTAGGAAGTTCTTTGGAAATCTCAAAAGAGGAAAAAGTTTACATTTACATATAATTTTATAAAAAAATCTATTCCAAATCTAATAATATGAAGGTGCTTTTTATTAAATTTTCATGGGGATGCTATCGAAATTGTTGCATATATGCCTCGTGTTCTTCTACACACTTCGCATTTCTTGTTCTATTTTCATTTCATCGTTGCAATCATTAACAATGATTGATTAATTGAAGGCGTTTATCAAAATTTTAAAATGAATCCTTTAAAGATACATCACATACTCAAGTACCCTCAGTACTTGAGTGATTAATTTGGTGATAATTATAAGAAACAGAATAATATATCGAGGCACATCGGAATAATCGAACAGTCCTCGGAGTGAATCCGGGACAGCGTCCCGGCTTGTTTACAGACCGAGATCTCGGCGTAGTATGGCGGTATACGCGGGCGGCACGGACGGCTAATTAAAACGCGAGAAAGTTCCGCGGCGCATGCGGCGAGAGGAGAAACGAGTTTAAATCTGTTTCGGAGCTGGCTCCAACGAGAGAGCGCGGCGCCTTAGTGACTCCCTCGTGCACCGTTTCCGCCGTGACTACACCCCCAGCACTTTATTACGAGTCTAATCTGTCTCGGCGCGAGGCGACGGCGTCGTGGGGCGGAGGGGGGCAGGGGGAGAGGAGGGGAGGGGCAGGTATTTAACCCCGGAGCTAATTGCCTGCTCTCGAGTTGCCCGGGAAAGCGCGGACGGACCGTCTTAAGGATGCTGACAGCAAACGGAGCGCTCAAAGAAACTCCACGGATTCAGCTTTGTGTTGTTTAATCGCATTTTATATGAATCACAAATATCGATTTTTCTTGCTTTCTCTATTAAAGTTAAATGCGACGTAAATATTATAATTTAAAAATAATACTTTATTTATTTTCTTATAGCTCACGTTTAGCCCTAAATAAAGAGGAGGAAATATACAAAGAGAAAAGAAAATGCGAAATTATAACGTAATAATAAATTTGATATGTGTATTAACGTATACGAAGAAAAATACTTAAAATGTTGACAGAAATTTATGTATAATAAAAAAAATATTAATTAAATTATATAACTCATTCATGAAAGAGATAGATGCGGACATATATTAAAAGTATAAGTCGTGCCTTATTCGAGAACCTACCCTTACACGGCGGTTCCTTCGAATAATGAAGTATCGTCTCGGATCCGAAATCGAGCACACTTTCGTCGGAAGGATATCGCTCACCTGCCGGATTAAGTTATTTAGGGCGTGACGCAACGTCCTTAAATGATTTAGGCATCGCGAGATCGGGATCAGAAATTGCCAATCCTCGGGATCCGCGGGACATATGGCGAACGTATAGCGCGGCCCGCTGCCCGTTTACGCTCGTAATTGCATCTTGCGCCAATGAGCAACGAATTACCAGGTAATATATTACCCCAAATTATAGGTGATAACCGGCGGGACATTACGATCGCCACTTTGGCCAGATGGGTCGATCGGTCGGACGATACGTTTTCGGTGACCGCCGCGGTCGCAGCATATGGGTTTTACTCCATAAATATTCCGCAGATTCCTTCCTCCCGATTTCGTTCCGGAATCGAGAGAATCGCGCGGGGCTCCTTATTAGTATTTATTACGTTTCAATGCAAGCTCTACGAATTTGAAGAGCATTTCCGCGTAGCGTTCACTTGGAAACAAAATTGGCGAGAAAATTTTTCATGAGAAAAATATCCTAATGTTTAATCCTGTGATATATAATTCTATAAACTGCACGCGATATGAGCGATAATACTGATTTCCCTGTCTCGTACGAGACACACGCGTCGGGCGAATAATTGATGAGTGAAAAAATATCGCGCAGGTGAAATTTGAAGTAAAATTCGCGAGAGGGTGAAAAAAAAAAATTCTGAGATTAAACGCGGATTTATCACACCGTCGGCCTGCGCCCATAAATATATTTCTCGATAGTCATTTTTGCTCGCTCCTTTTTTTTTTCAATTTATTCACGCGAAGCGTGAAATAGCGCGTTTATTTCGCGACGATTATAGCGCGCGGCTAATTTCCACCGAGCCCGAAACCACCTCCCCCTTCCTACCCCTCTCCCGCCGGTCCACCTCTTTCCATCCCCCATCTGTGCATGGCTAACTTCGTTAATGTATAATCCCGGGGCGACTCCCAGGGGCTGCGTCGGCGTGATATAAAATCAGTAAGCTTTAGTAAATTTCGTTTAAACAATCCGGTAAACAATTTTCCGGCGCTGTGCGCGGCTAAGTAACGGCACCCTGGTGGCACCTGCGTGCCTCTGTAATGCTTTTTGTCCTGTCGTCCCTCCCTCTCGTTACCCCTTATCGTCGACACTTGCTGGCAGCTTCGTGACTTTGCCTCACATCTCGAAGATGTCTCAGAAAAATCGAGATTCTAAGATAAGAATATTATAAAGCGTTCTCTAGACTGATATGCAAATATTTTTATTTGTGTTTATTATCGCGTTTTTGCGCACGAAATAATAATATTTGGAATAAGAGAGAGTTTTTCTAATGTGATGAAAAATGACGCGTTTTAAACTGTTAAGAGTTGGCAAAATATGAGAAGAGTTGCAATGTCATCTAAGTCTCGATAAGACACTTTCCCATAACGTACATTTAACTAAAAATATATTTCGACCGTTCTGTTAATTACAAGTAATAAATCTGGTAATCCGGCGACGCGCGACATCGAAAGGAAATACCTCAATCTAGTAGTGACAAAATCGAGCGTCCGTAAAAGATGCGGGCCGCTCTCATCCCTTCTAATTTTCTCAGTGACAGATTTGAAGGGAGTGGATTTGTGGGGGTGGCGGGCGCGCGCGCGCGCGAGTTTCGGGACTTTTCGATGAAATATCGACGCGTCATCGATACACGTAATATACATCGGACACAGAGTGTCCGCTGATGCATTTTCATCATAAATAACGGGCGCAACGGCGAATAAATAAACGGCCGGGGCATGATCATCGTAACTCACAATTATGGCGGCTCGGTTTTCGCGCGGCGCGTCCGCTACGCGAGGCCGCTACGCCCGTCACTTTTAATTTCGCGACCGGACCGTTTGACACGTTTTGATCTGCAATTTATGGCCGCGTTCGATATTTCCCGGGAGAGCCGCGCCGATGATTTGTGCCCCTTTCTACGGAATTTTAAGCCGTCGCGAATGGAACAACGAGCCGCGCTTACGCTATAACGATACCGTTTAGTGATATATGTATTTAACCCGTGAGTGCTGCGAGCATCCAGATAAAAATATTTATATTGCGCCGCAAGCTTTCGCGAAACATCTTGCAGCTGGGTTTCTTTTATAATGTATAAAAGATCCGAGAGAAACAAAATTGTTATATATATTTATTACAATTTGTAAGATCTATTTTAAAAATACAGAGATACATGCCTTATAATTTTGATGAGATTCTTGTAAATGCAAAAAACAAGCAAACTTTTTTAAAAATCACCAGTGTGTTTAATATTAATATATATTAATATTAAATCCACTAGTGATTTTTATTGTATTTATTTCTTTAAAATATCCTGTAAAAAAAATATTAGTTTAAAGAGTTTAAATATTTATACTTATATAAGTAACTCGTAAATAATGCAACAACTAAGATATATAATTCTCGTTAAAAATTGTCATGTTTTTCTGAAGCATGTGTTGGAGCAATATATGCGAACATGTGAAAAAAAAATTATATGTACATATAAAATGCATTTTAAATCATCACTGAATTTGAAATAGCCTCTTTTAAATGAATTCTTCTTAATAAAATTTCTTTTTAATCATTTGCTATTCTATCTAAGAATTGAGGCCAATTATAACTAATGATATTTATCACTTTTCAGTGATACAATTTATTGCAGTGATAATACAATAATCTCTCTTTAAAAGAGTACGATATCGATATTTTCCAGTCGAGACTACCAGCAGTATCTTTCGTCATATTTCGTCGAATATTACAATTATATATTACTCATACACTCGTTTCCTCGACCTTTTAAAACATGCATGGACTTAATCGAAAAACTGAGCACGATTGACGTCGTACGATCTCGTGCTTGAAATCTGTATTATCTCTCGTATCTCTCGCGCAGGATCACCGCGATCGCGAATGGACAGATGGCCGCCGGTCCCGGCAAGGACCAATGACAGGTTGGTCCTGGACACTGGCAGCATTTCGTGGTTCATTTGCGGTACCCAGGGGTATCATCTATTATCGAGGGTCGGAGCCGGCGCGGCCAAAGTCGATTTCCCCCGTCTCCCGAAAGAGGATGGAAAACGGGGGTTAGGGTAGGATACAACGTTAGGGGGCCGCTCGAAAATCTATACACGGAACGTGAGGGGGTTGTTTACACGACGGAAGGGCGACTCGATTTAATTCGGTGATGATTTTTTAACGAGACGAGCTGCGCGCGACACCTCGGAGACTAGGCCGTGATTTACGGCAGCGATTCCGCAATGGACGGAGGAAAGGACGAAGGAACGCGACGCGAGCGCAGCAGCGAAATAAATAAAAAGTGCGCATTCGAGGGGGTTGATGGCAAAACGGTAAGCGACACGTGCGCAATATACCGTGATCGTTGCGCCTCTTGCACGCTTTTATCTCGCAGCTCTTTCCCATTGTTATTCGCGGAGTATCTCTTTTCCGCAATGATATGGATAAAATGCAGCAAGAAAAGGAATAAAATCTTTCATTCGTCGAGAGATAGTTGTTGAACATATATATATATATATATATATATATATATATATATACTATTTTTTTATTTCTCTTAAGTGTAAATATATATTTTCTCTTATTAATAAAAAGATACGCGCGCAAAAATGAATGGCCCTACTTGTCGCAAAAATATGGCTTTATGTTAATTAAGAGATTTGAAAATGATTCGAAAAGTTTGGTAAACGAGCAGCTGGAGATTAAATGGGATGTTGGACAGATCGCGCGGAGATATTACGATCCTAAACGCGCCAAATGGCAGCGTCGGATAATCGAGCGTGAAATTTGAAAATTTTCATTATTGCCGGACACACGTTAACTTGCGCCTGACTGAGCGCGAAATGGAATTTCGAATACTGGTCGTCGCGCGCGCAGCTCGTGCCCTGCTTAATGAGATAATGCTGATGATGATAAGTGGCGCGCGTTCTACGTTGAACGAAATTTCGATACTTGCCCCTGAGAGAATTGATCTTTATGCAACATCCAAGCAATTGTTATTTACACACATTCGCAATAACAATAGAGTTACATACATGTCAGCGAAATTAAAATTAAAATTCTAATCAAGCGGACGGAGAATCGATGCGTTTGCTCGTTGAATCTCGAAACAATTCATCGATAATCTAAATGCACGTGTTGCGAAGGGTGAGCTCGACGATTCTCGCTCGTGTTACCTAGCGTTAAATTAGAACGGCCGTAGCGACGAAGAGTACAAAGAGAAAATGCGGGAGGAAAGGAGAACACAGTTTGAAATATTTAAAGCTACCCTCGAAAATTTCCAAGTGGCTCGTTTCGGCAAAAGTTTCCTCGTTAAGGGGTTTCGAGATGCTGCCCTTCTCCCTTCTCACCTTGGATCTGTTAAAACCTTAAGGTTCACGAGCTTCGGCAAAAGAGGTCGAAGATGCGAGCGACCATGTTTCGGATGAAAAATTTATTTCTAGGACGGTTTGACGCTTCTTAATGCTCGCTCATAAGTTCATTAGTCGCGTCCCCGTTGTCTCGGAAAGCTATAAAAATTGCAAAAAGTTTTAAAAAATTTTGTGTGTAACTCCTGATGCATCGTGATCTCTGCAAAATTATATTTCTGTCGTAAGTCGAAGCCGATAGTTTCACGATTTCTTTTCTACGTTACGAAAAATTTTTAATTGAATAATAATATAATAATTTATTTATTTATTTATTTAATTTTGAATGGGAAAAAACCTTATACAGAAAAATTAATAAAAATAGATATCACATTGATATAAAGGGCGGAAAAAATAATAATTGCATATTATAATAATATAATAATAATATAGAGATGGAAAATAAATGTATAAATTATATACTATTCTTATTACACGAAATATAAATGTGAATGCATTCTACGAGGCATGCATCCTCAGATGCACGGATTGGCTAAGAATTAATGGGCTTGTATCTACAGAAATGATTCTTTATTTCTGTAGAGAGCTGCCCGATTAAATTGATTAACATTAAATAAATTAGATCGAACACACAACTTGTGTATGCGCGTTGTTACAAAGCGACGAGGCCTCGCATTAGTAGACTCGCTTAGTCGGTCTCTCTCTTTGTCCGTCTATCGGCCCCCCCTCCCCCTCCCCCTGCCCCTTCCGATCTTGTTCCTCTCTCTTCTTTATCCGCTTCTTCCACGGGCCCGTTTTTTACTCTCCGCCCTTTCGCGCTTGCCGCCGCCGGCGGGCGTTTCATTAATCTCGCGTCTCTCAATTTATTTTTGCGTCTCGTTAGGTGCCGGGCTTCGTTCTCAGGTGTTTACGTCTCACTCGAGAATGGAACGCGCGATCCTCGCCGGAGTGATAATGAAAAGGAGAGGGCGAGAGGCTTTAAAGAGTGGAGGATCTTCACAAAGGGGGGATCGCGCGAATGAGAAATCTATGATATAAATTAAATGAATTTTTTTCCTTAAAAATAAGATTTTTCGAATTTTTGCCGATTTTCTCGTGGATATTCGTCGTGTTTCGCAATAATCATAAACACGAGCCATCGCGATGATCAAATCCACGCATAGTGTAATTAACGTCCGATCACATCGCGGTCGTCTCGTAACGCGATGTGGCGACTGATCAAAAATAGTCTCCTTATCGTTTCCATCGATCTTTCGACTTGGCTGGCCGGGACAAGTCCCGTAGGACCGCGAAAGGGGATTCTGTGCGTTAGCTGACGTGTTCCGATCCGACAGGACCCCTACGCCTGCTGCGGGTGCGAACTTATTGTTCAACAGACCCCACTTAGGATCTATTTAGTACTTTTTTTTTGTGCGAGTACAGTGTTTTGTGTAGTGAAGGAAACGCGCCGCTAACGAGTCTCTCTAAACGGAAAAACGTTTCTATAACTCCTTCCTTTATCAAATACAATACTTATAATAAAATTTTAATCTCTTTAATGATAATAATAACGAGTCTTTATTTTACGTATTCTGATGATTGCAAATTTCGCGATGCAACCAGATTCCGACGCGAAAATTCTTTTGATGCGTGTAAATTATCATCGATAAAACGAACATGCCTCTATCGATGTAGCTATCAAAGCGGAACTAGCTTCCCTCTTTTGTTCACTACCAACTACCCTTCGGAAGACTGGACGGGGGGCGCCTGGTGACACCAATCGGTCCCCGAATACTCCCGGGATCTCGCGCTGACAAAGCGATGTGTTCTCGCGTCAGCCCTTTGTGGTAGATGCGATGGAATCGCGTCCTTCGTATGATGATTCGCGCGTCGCGTAACAATTCTACGTCTTCCCTGGAGACACTCGAGCCAAGAGTCCAGCCGAGTAGCTATTTTCAATCAGGCTAAATCGACATTAAATTCCACTTCTCGAAACGAGAAATCAAACGGCAGGGAGTAATGTGTTGACACAATTAATGACGAACGATTAGATATCTTGAAAATATGAGCGTATAATTATTTCTCTTTTTCTCTTTCTTTAATTTGTACTTTTTGGTCACGACGTCAGTCATAATAATGAGAAACGTCACATTGGACTCGAATATATTCCATTCCGCCAAAGATTGGAAGAAATAAAAAATTGAAATTTAGCTAGTCAGAGTTTATATTTAAGTAGACATCGCCAATCGAATGATATAGCAACGATAGTAAAAGCGACGCGCACTGTCAAAGTCTGAAATCGCGAAAAGCGGGATGCGTTTCGCTGTGTTTTCCACAAATCAGCTGTCTCTGGCCGTGGCGGCCGGATCTCTTGGCAGGAGGAAAATTAGGTGCGGTATCCTCCAACGTCGATCGGAGGATGCTCGTCACGAATTAGCATTTATATCACCGCGGCACGGCGACCATGTGAAAATGGAATATCCAGAATACCATGATAGAGATTCATCCTGCCTTTCCGCGGTGAATTAATACGTCCGCTTTCGTGCGCACGCGAGTCTTCGTATGGTTTGCGCGCGCGCCTTGTTTTCTATTAATTTTGTTTTTTTATTCCCTTGCTTAAATTTCTCTACAGTATGCTACGCATATATAGCGAGGCCGTATCGATTTTGTCAAATTATATTCCGCTTTAGATTTAATTATATACTTTTAACACACAACTTTCTTTTCATTTTTATAAATAAGAGCGTATATTTTATTTTTATCAATGTCGTGTAATTTATTTTTTTCTTTAAAAATCCAGATGATTTAATTCACTTTCTTGCGTCTATTTTTCGGACTCTTTGTTTTTACTACATCCGCGTGCTCAGCTGCATCGATTTATATTCGAGACGCGAGGGAGATTGTTCGTATATCAATATTATACCTGGAACGATCTTAATATCGGGTGTATCAATGACACCTTACGGGGACGACCTCACGTATACCGTGCACGTATCTGCCAGGCCTATTACCAAAGGTACGGCATGATCCGGTTGTATTGCGTGGTATTAATTACAACCATTAGTCACGGTGTCCGTGAATTACAGCGAGGCCTGCAATTTCGATCGGTCGATAATCATCATCCGATACTTCTCCGATTCACGAAGGAGCAAAAGTTTCTCTCTGGCGAATTAATCTGTTGCGGATACTGTTTACACTGTCAAATTGCCTCCTGTCACAACCAGACAAGAAATTTTAGCACGCCAGGAAACAGCTTGATTTGAACTGCTGGCTCGATCTCAAGATTTGAAGATGTTAGCGTTCGAGATTTAAAGATTTTTAAATTTTTTTAATTAAGATTTTAATGATTTAATGACGTTAAGATTAAATTGTAATAAATTGATTTGAAAAACCGATAGGTTTTTGATTAGCTTAAAAACTCGAGACTTTTAAAGCTTTTTGTAATGGGAGGGAAAATTTAGAAAAATTCAAAAAAGGCTATAATGCCGTATTATTTAAGATGCATCCCGTTTCACGCACGATGCACATGAAACGACAAAGAATCGTTCCACACCAATGCGCGTATTGATAGGACCGAGACCCGCCCATATTTTCTAGATCTCCCCACCATTCACGCACATCAGTTGCCACGAATTGCGAGATGAAGTAACGGACGCGATACTTGGAAATATGGCGGAAATGTTATTTTCACATAAAATTGTGTATACGGAAAAAGTATTGTTTTGCTATCTCTAAAAAAAAAAAAAATAATTATTATCTTGGTAAAGGCAGTTTGAAAATGATTTTCATTATTTTTATCCTCTCTAATTAATTAATGACGCAGAGATACTTTTTGTACAAACGTACTTTGGTCATCGCTATGAGTTACTCGATATAATTATACAGGGTTGTTTTAAAATATACCTGAGAAAAAGGGAACAATACTATTGCGAGAGCAAAATGCGAAGATGCATTCTATTCTGGATCGCATCCTTAGCCCTTTTTTTTAAAGCATCTTTCGCCTGCGTTTATATTGTTGCCACCGTTTTTATCGCAAATTATATCGCGCGGCCGAACGCGAACGCCACTAATTACACCGCTACCTGCTCTCATAAATCACGCAACCGTTCGTACCGCATTTGTAGAAACGCTTTCGGTGTTGGTGCATCCGCGAAACGCGGAGAGAAACCGGCAGGCAGGATCTGCCTCTAGGATCAGAATCGAGGCTGATCCATCGATCATCCTGAATCGCGCTATCCAATTAGAACCGTTAATGAAGCTTGTTGCGCAAACGACGAACGGTTGGAATTCCCGGGTTAACCATAAATGGATTTGTTACATTGCGTTATGCAGCGTGCGGTGATTTTTTTCATCGTACATTATAATCCGGGCACTTTGATTCAACCCAATTTCAAATATCTAATTTACCCCGTTTTATCATTTAGTCTCTCCGAATTTACTATCTTTAATTTTTATTTCACTTTAACGACATATATGTATAGTATCTGGATATTTCGGAGATACTGTAATAAAATAAATGTTGATGAAATAAAGACGTAAAGTGGTAGTTCAAAATTAAAAGAAATATTTCGTTTATATTTTGATACTGGATATTTTCCAGTCGTTATTAAAAAATGTCGTTCTATTATCATGAATCATGTCCGTAATATACATATTCATGTCGTTAAATTAATTTTTTTAAACTTTGTCTACGATATAAATATATAGGAGAAACTTTTAAAAAACTTTTAGAATACTTAATTTTGTTGTTTCACTCTTTATTGTTACATTATAGATTAATTAATCATTTGAAAGAGCCTGCCTGAATGTAGTGCCAGCTTATATAAGTATGCACACTGTCGCCTTTGCATAAGAACTTGAGATATCGCGTGAGAGAACCGCGACGACTCGGTTGCATGCGTCAGACTCGTTACCGGTTTTGTCCTAGCAAATTAATTACTTTCCATTATTTAGTTTATTTTTCAATGCCAAAGGTAAAGTAAGGACTATTAATCGAGTTTTATTGCAGCTTACACTCGCCATAATTCAATAGATAAAATACAAATCCGAGAAATTTGAAGGATATATATTCTCTTTTAATTTTCTCTTGGTTCTTGGAAAAATGTTATTATAATCACTGTTAATTACAATTGTTTCTTAATCATTCTTTCATATTGATAATATAATTTGTAAATAATTTTCTGCACGCGATCAAAGGACTTAGGAACGTATAGAGTTGTTAGAGTTGCAGGGAGATGTCAAAGAATGACGAGGAGAAACTATTCGGGAAGATAAGATAAACAGCTGATTTCTGACATTAGTCTATGCTCGAATCTGGGCTCGGAAGTGGATCAAAGGATTCGAAAACTGAAAAATCAAGCCGGTCGCGCGACAGGGGGTGAGTGAAATGGTGAAATTAGCGGCTAATACGGATCGATGCGACGTCGCGGCCGTCTTTTAAGAGTCGGATAATAAAAAACGGAACTCTCGAGGCGTCACGACGTTACGAAAGGAACGTCCGCACGGAGTGAACGGAAGAGGCGGATCCTGCGAGAACTTCTTGGAACGACTTTTGCTCCGCCTACGTCTCTTTCCCTACCACAATTCCATCCATGGTAGAATCCAGTGGGGGTAGCAGCCCCTCTTTTCGTTCCATGGTGGAGGACAGTTTCGATTGCCGACCGACCGAGCGAGCGAGCGGTGGCTCGCGTTGCCATAGGAACCGACGAAAAGCGTCACCCAGGATTGTTCGAAACAATTATCTGGCGCTCAATTTCGCTCGTAGTCGCACGTTCCATATCTCTCTCTCTCTCTCTCTCTCTCTCTCTCTCGGCGACGCAGCAGCTCGCAAATCGTTTACGTGGATAAAAATTCCCCAACGAGAGACCACGGCGCAGTAGCTTCGTTGTCGAGAGCAAATTGTTTCTAAGACGCCATCCTCGCATGATTTTTGGTCATTTCGTAATTAATGTTTACTCTATGGTTCGAATATAATTATTTTATTCGCAGTTTATATTATTCTCGAGATTATATAGCATTAGATATACGCGAATTTACTTGATGGATTACTTCAAAGTTCACGAGACATTTTACTTAAATAAAATACAGAAAGTATATTGAACTATTAATCTAGAATGAAAATTATTGTCGATTGTAAGAACATATCCAGGATATTTTAATTCACTCTTTTATTGCACAAACTCAGCTGGAAAATAATACACAAATAAGAGAAAATTGAAAGCTCCAAAACTATCTTCTGAAAAT
Source organism: Cataglyphis hispanica (assembly GCF_021464435.1). NCBI lineage: Eukaryota > Metazoa > Arthropoda > Insecta > Hymenoptera > Formicidae > Cataglyphis > Cataglyphis hispanica. Next base: position 2,820,104 of record NC_065972.1, read on the forward strand.
GCCTTTTTTTTGCAACAATGACAGGTCTAGATTTGCTTTTACACATTTAGAAATTATCGAATAAAATCTTCAAAGTAAAATCTTCTCAAAGAACGAGATAGAATCTCGGATCTGAGAGACGCCGGTATGTCATATTCGCACTTTGTTTCATGATCTTTTCGTAGATCATACGCCCCGATACGATATAAGTATATATTCCGTTCGGACGAAAAGTAGATTTAGATCGAATGTAAGAGCTCGCGTGGTTAAGGCACCGCGATTCGGGCAAATGTGTTTCACGCTCCGCTAAGCGACGGCTCGATCGGAGATCAAGAAAGATGTACGGCGGCACGACTGCCTCTTCGGAATATAAAACCACGCATACAGCCGAAATGAAAAATTCTGTACACTCGCCATTCAGGACATTCTTCGTTTCTTATTCTTCGGGAAAATTATTATGAAAAACCGTTAAATTGGATCACACGTCAGTTTATATAAGATTAAATTAGATTGCATTATTGATTATATTTTTGACCTCGGTATTCAATATAATTTATTTATTTCGATACTTTAAATACACAATCGAAAATCTTACCCTTTTTTTAAAATTATTTGATCTATAGTGTTATTGAAAATTCTCCTCTTTCTAAATGGAAAGCCTTATTTATTATTTATTTGAGGTAGAAAAAATAAGAGAATTTAATTCCATAAATTTATCAAAATTTTCTAGAATTTATAAACATGATAAAATTGAAGATGAAAATTGAAACAGAATTTTGACTCGGGTATAGCTGCACGAAAAAGAAAACTGTTTTACGTGGAGTGAGAAAATTTATTAGAATCTTAAAATCAAGATTAATAAAATGACTGTGTATTAATTGAGTCAAGCCACGTGTTACGATGCTACACCGCATTACAAATTTCTTACATTTTATTTTCTCGCCCGCTTTGAAATGTATATTTTTTTAAAAAAGGGATGAAAATTTCGTGCTTGCAACATGGGTTTTCTACCGGAACTGTACGAGGAAATGCCTCGCTTATTTTCGCGTACATCCAGACATCGTTTCCGCATCACGTCTTCGCTATTCGCTTCGGTTCACCTGGAAATAAATATGTACTCCTTATCGTTTCTGGCCAACCGATCAAAGAGCAATGATCCTGGAAGTATCGCGTCGTGCACGACGAAGGGGTGGATGGCAAAAATGTTTGCGGGAACTACGCCCTCGATTAACGATGCGTGAGGAACGAGAATAAGGGCGAGGCACTTTGGGGGCGCTCGAATAATTTTGAATCTATGAAATAATTCGACCATAATCGAAATTATTGGGGGAAAGAGCAATACACGTAAAAAAAATTGTATTATTACATTTTGAAACAGCCTGTATACAATATAAAACTTAAATATCATTTTCCAAGGGAAATAATAATTATAAATATAATAAAAACTGAAAACAAATTTAAAGAACACAAGAATTTCTTATAATTTCTCGTATATATTTTATTTTTCACATTTTAAATAATTAAAAATTAATAGAAAATAATCTCGAAATAATAATTCGAAAGTTTTGGGACAATGTTAAATGTATTGTGTCTCTGGGAAATTTTAATATCATCCCGAATATGTCAATAGTGCGCGTAAAATTCCGTTCGCTTCTATTGAGTTGTCGAACGATCGATCGACCGGTCATTTGCCAATGTTATTAAACACTTACTCGCGGCTCGTTCGTGCACGATAGCGGCGATTAATTATCGGTCAACCATAATCCGGCCGAGTTTAAATGTCGAGTCGCAACTTCCCGCGTGCAACGGCGGCGGCGGCGGCATCGCGTCGTGATTTGTGGCGAACGTTTAGAGAACGAAATTGCGCTGCGCGACCGAACGGGATCGACTCCGCACCGAGGTGATTAGACGTTATTGATGCTGCGAGATCTCGAACGTACAATCCGCCAATGAGCGAACTAAATCATTCCGAATACCGGAAATGTTCTGTAGGATTTCTCGAGAATTGGTAAATCAATGGACACTGCGCGTTCGACGAATGCTTTCTCGCGACAATTTAATGTGTAGAATATAAGAGAATGATAAAGCAATTATTTTACACGACATAAAACAATTATTGCGAGACATGCTATTTTTTGCACGCAATCTCTTTTTTATTTTCGAGAGATTAATTACGCGAGAATGATTATAATGTTGAAGAGATACATAAAGCTCTTCTTAAGTTCATTTTAGAGAATTCGTCGAATATATTCTTGAATTATTAGATTCTTAGATTTGTTGCTCGTTAAGTGAGCATTTGTCCCGCTCTGATGTCATTCTCTAGATTTCCATCGTTATTTCAACGTTGTTCCAATCGCTATTTCCGGCCATACACTTAAGAGAGAATTGCGAGTGTCACGTTACATTAGCGGGCCTCATCCCTCTTTGCCACTACAAACCATCCAAATGAATAGGAATTATAAGTACTCGTTGAGTAATGTGTGTAAAGAGCATGAAATATAAAGTAACACGAATGCACGCACTGCTTTAAATAAATTTCGTCTTTGATAATTTACAATCCCGAAGAATATCAGGCAAGAAATAAAAATGTTCGACGATAGAGCATCCGGTTTCGCAGAAAAATAAATAACGATTCTCGAGTGCAAACTCAATGCCTTGAGTGTTAATGCGTTTTTTTGCACAACGTCGAACAGATTGAACGCGTTTGCATTCGTGAGCCGTCATTTATTTCTCTACGAAAAATTTCAGCAATAATACTGTAACGATTCACAATGAAAATGAAGAGAGAAAAGAGAACGAAGAAATATATATAAAAATGTTTTCTTTATTTTTTAGAAAGAAATATTTTAATGTTTATATAATTTAAAATAAAGTCATAACGTTTATAGAAAAGGGATTCAAACATGTGGAATACATCCATGGTTTTTTTTTCCAATAACACTGTAACAACTAAAATGCAATAAAAAAATATAAAAAAATATATATATATATATATATAAATAGCAATGTTTCATTTAAAATTTAAAATTTTAATAAAACAAAATCATAAGCATATAAAATACATCCATCTTAATCCGTCTCAAAATATCAAACTGAAAAATTAGGAAAAATTTCGAGATTCTATGGGAATTTTAAAGAAGCCTAAAAAAAGAGAAAACACTAAAGTAAAGACATTACGCTACAAATACGAGTGTACTACGTGGAGGCGTGAGAGACGATTCCAATCGGAATAGATCGTCGATCGTGAAGATCGGGCGGCGTGAAAACGACCGGGGGGGAGGGGGGGGCACGGAAGAAGATCGAGAAGCAGCCGCCCGGCTCCTCGTATCGATCGGAATTAATCGAGCTCTGGAGCGCGGGAAGGGGAGAGGGGGGGCCGCGAGGGACGAGATTTCTGACGATTTAATTCCGAGCCTCAGAGTTTCCATCGTCGCGCACGACAGCCGTGGTGGAATCTCCCATTCGATTCCGCCCGGGATCGCTGCCGGGCATATTCGATACCCCGGTAAGTCGGGGACGCCGCGGCGGCCATTAGTAACCGAATTAATTAGGCGAATCGGTGGCGGCGCGATGCAGTTACAATTAATCCGCGACGCCGTTCCGCACGTCGTAATTATCGCGGAGACGATACTTGAACGCTATCATAGAGAGATTGTATATCGATAGAGATAGTTTTTGATAGTGAATGATTTATCTTAGATATTAATTTCCGATGTTACTTAGCCTGATAACATATCGAACGAAATATATTTTTAACTTCCTAGGAAAGATTTGTGTATATTACATATACAAAATTTTATAATAAATTTAATTACAATTTTATTATAGTAAATTATTATTTTATGTAATTACGAGAGATTTATATAAAAAGAATTTCTTGAGAGATTCTATTACTGTGTTATGTTTAAAAAATCTATTATATTTTCCAACATTATTTTTGTTTCTCCCAAATTTAATAATTATTAAGCTTACTTTCTTTGGAGACAAGCTGCTGTTGATGCTATTGATCCGGTCCGTGATTGCCCGTGCCGTGCAACTTTGGTATTGCGTGCGGACCGGCACGTCCCTACGATTTTTAGCATCTTTGACTTCTTTCGGGACGCGGACTTTCGGCTTCGCCCTGTTTCCTCGGACGCGTCACGGTATATTCGCACAGACACGATGCTAATCGATTCTTCACAGCATCTGCGAGACGCCGAAACGAGCCGGTTTTGAAATAAGAGCGGCTGTGAATCGTTGAAGAACGAACAAAATCGTCGAGATAGAGATTGCCTCAATCACGAAGATAAGAAGTAGCACGTACATCAAAAGAAAATTCGTGAAGGGAATGGGGGATATCGAGATAAATCGATAAAGTTATCGTAAGATGAGATTGGACTGCACTAAGAGAGATAATTTCGTGTCTGCCGATGAGTCTAAGAAGAGATTTTCGATCCGATACGTATCAAAAATAATCATCTAACAACGTAAAAAAATCTCATCAATCTTGGAAACTATATTTTCCATCAAAATATTTATCGAGATATATTCTAAACACTAATTAAACTATACTCGACTTATTAACGTGTTCGTTTAATTTAATTTGATGAATTTTTTATTTTATTTTTGTACGACACAAATTTTACAGCAAATTACTCCCCGAGAGAATTTAAATTCTTCTTGATAAATCTAGATCTCATTGATAAAACACTGAAAGAATGCCAATAGCATTACATTGAGCGAAGGAGGTAAAATATTGGCGATATTTAGGATTTTATCTTTATTATTCCCATCATCCCCTTACTCCAATAAAATTGTTGAGCCATTTCCGGGGCCGGGCTCCTACCCCATCCCTTCGCTATCGCGCGCACACCCTTCTTTACGAGATTATTGTCGAAGATCGACACGCAGATCGTCGAAATGAAAACGAATGGCGGAAACGGGAAGGCTAATACGAGGCTGGCGAAATTAAAATAACGACTTGATTTACGGGCGAACTTTCCCACGGTCTTCGAACGCAAACTTGGAACTTTTTCCTCATCCTCGTCGTCGTCGTGAGGACGACAAGGAGGCGGCAGCGGCGGCGGCGATCCCTCCTCCTCCTCCCACGCTTCTCTCGTGGCCGCCGTTCTTTATTCAAAGTTGTAATAACGTTTGGCAGATGTTTCTGATATAGTGGCGCTTTATTCCGCGAACTTTTATCGAGTCAATTTAAGTTGCGGCGAGAGGGGCCACACTGTGTTTGTGCAAGAGGGCCAAAAGTCTCCCTCTTCCTCCTCCACCCTTCCTCCCCTCTCCCCGCCCACCTTTTCTCTTTTTGTCGAGATCTCGTCTTTTTTTCTTCTCTCCTCCCAAACTCACCGCGCATATTCATTCCAAGGGAATCTTGCGAGACGGAATTGAGATAAAGTGAGTGCGGGGCCGCGCGTGAGGACGCGAACGAAAAATAGATAAGTTACTTAAATAGATAAACTTACTTTCGTTTAAAGTACACACACACACACACACACACACACATACATACCACAAATTGTAAGTTATTGTCATAAGGGAGACATCTCGCTCTCGCTCTGATACGCGTCTCTTTCGGTCAAGCTTGAGACTTTACGCGAGGAAAGTCGAGACTGTAGTGCGTCATCGGGCGATGTAACTTTATTTCTGATCACGCGCGCGAATCCAATCCAGGCATGATTTTCCATTTGAAATTGAGCGTATATCAAAAGTCAAGATGCTTCATCCATATCCAATAGATGCGTCGCCTTTGAATTACAAGGGAACGCGTTGCCGTCAAAAAATTGTTACCGTCGAGTTAGTATTATCGAGGTATATACGGTATCCTAAGCACATACTCAACAATCCTATCTTTAGAATTTTTATTCCTTTGACGAACATACATTTCTCGAAGCTTGATATTAAAGTAATCGTTATCATCTATGCAAGATATCTTATTCTTCTGCAATTCCACTCTTTAGAGCTTTGCGTTCTAGAAAAATATTCACAAATATTCCATCACGAATTCAAAGTCCATTGTTTTTTTAACAAAAAGGCAAAATAAAAATCTTTCTTTCTCGGAAATTTTAATTTTTGACATTAGATATATTGGCAATAAAGATAGATTAATATTCCCGTTGAAACAAAACTAATTGAAAAAATAATTGTAAAAACGAGATGTATTCACTTCTCCTTATTTTCGTCGACTTTAATTTTTAACATTTTCCTATGCGCACAATGCCGTTGCATTAGCACATGCTTGACATTTTTAAACGCGAATATTTTTGTTTGCCGACTTTATTCGTATCATTTAGCGGCTGAGTGTAATTTGGTGTTGATTTTATCACGCACTCGAGTGACATATGCTCGTCTCTGTCGCAGCCGTTTACGCAAGACTTGAAAAGCCACCGATAAAAAAAATCATATCTCACCCTTTATCGTGGATGATGAGTTCTGTCAAGAGTTCCGTAACGTTTTATCTCTATTACGTTATCGCAATTCATTAAAAAGATTGTAACAAAAAGAGAAATTACATCAATTATTAAATAAACAAGATTTTTTTATAATTCGTAAAAAAAAAGAGTTATTGCGATCAACAACACAACTTAAAAAAAAAAAAAATAAAAAGAGAATTAAAATATAATAGAAAATATATAATAATACACTATACAGTAAGAGATTAAAAACAATGAAATCAATTTTAAAACGCGTTTATTTAATAATAATATACGAAATATTGGATTAATGGAATTTTCAATAATAATTCAATTCAAAAAGCGTTTTATTGCACATGAGTGCACTCTGTAGACTGTTTGTTGGCTCTCGATGATATTAGCAGAACTTACCTTCGAACGTTATATCATATCTCAACTATAATCAATATTTCAAATTCAGTCGATAATACGTAGCGTGAGCTCCAATTTATGCATCTTCTACTGATAAGAAGATTGTATGTTATTCATGTTCACTATAAGCATGAGTTTTGTTCTACTTCACTGAAAATTTCTTATCTATAGTCTTCTATTCTATAGTTATCCTCGTTATCTACAAGCGATAACACTCTTCGTAATATTAATTATCTATACATGTGTTACTTTAATGTTATTCGGTGCAATTAATATTTTTAATTGCTAGCAAATTAAGTGAGATTCACTAAAATCTCTAATTATCTTATTTATTATTAGAGACGTGCATGCACATATAAATCTTGTTTTGTCCTAAGGTGTGGCAGAGTACGTCATGTACATATGAATGAATGTATACATAAATGAATGATTTGTCACCAGTCTTTATATTGGAACGCAGTCATTCGTGACGGATACGTTGATTTATTTATTGCTCAATCAAATCTATGAAAATTAAAAAAGGTTATAGTTTTGTAAATATTGACAATTGCATTCGTATCAATCATACATTTCTCTGGTTTGATGTTGTTCGAGATAGCCGGTATCTTAAACCGTTGCATATAAATAAGCAAAGAAAGCGGATGCAGTTTTTTTTTTGTTTTTTTTCTTTTTTTTTTTTTGCCAAAGATGAAACGCATCGCTGATTACGGTCGATTAAAGAATTTCTTCGGATCGCCGAAGGCTACCGCGTATCCTTGCGCTCGTGAAATCGAAGGAACGGTGAATGGATACCTATAACGCATTACTCGCATACCATCGACATTACGGTGCATGCGGTCGCATTACTGAGTGTCGAACATAGAAGTCCACGAGGGATTGGTCAGCGGTTGCTAATTAGATTCCGGCTAATTGGCGACCGCTAATCGAGCTTTAACTTTTGCTTCCTAGAAAAAATCAAAGAATTAATGGAATAAATTAATTTAATTAGACTAGGTATAATTTTGTCTTAACAACAGTTATATAAACATCTTCTATCGAAGAAACTTAAAAAACTCACAAATTGTTTTCAAATTGTTTCGTGCAATCATCATCCGCGTCGATTCGCAAGTGCTCTCATTTTTTAATCCGGCATCATGATTAGAAAAACTCTTTACACTTTTGGTTGGGAAGTTTTAACGGTAATTAAAGCGTGACACAGTAGATCAATATATAAATAATGTCATATTTTGTGACGTGGTAAAATTAGTAAAACGCATGACCCATTACACATTTCTCTCATTCTTATCACGTCCACGAAGCGAAGTGGACTTGATTCTAATTTAATCGCCTCATGATGAGGATTGTCTATCTATAAAAATAACGGCGATATTATTCGCTCATTACATTTGCCAAATAAGTTAAGTAAATCGAGGATAAGTGTCTCGCATGCATCGAAAAATAAAAAATGATTTAAAATAAATAAAATAATATGCGAAAATTGTAAAAATATAAAAAGATGCAAACCAATCAGTTAATGAAAGACGTAGCATAACTTTCAATAATTTATTTTTATTTATTTTTTAATTAATATAGATGTATAATATTTATTTTTAAAAATAATGTAAAAATATCTCAAAGTATTCTTTATATTAATAATATAATATATTAATAGCGATTTAATCATTAGAAAATAGAATTGATATTACATTATTTTATTTATAATTATAATTGTGTACATTTATAGAAATTTAAATGATTAAAAATGGCTGATAAGATTTCCTTTGAAGGCAATAGTAATACCTTTCAAATTTTTTGCCATATTTTATAAAAGAATCTAGTAGATCTAGTTTTAAGAATAATTTAATTGATAATCGGCGTAGTATAATTGTTTAGAATTTCCGACATCTTCTCGAGCTCCATCATTCCATCGAATCCCTGTTTTCCGGTTTGCTTCGATCGTCAGGAATTTCGTCAATTTCGTTGACGCGTGATCGAGACCCGGTTTGCCACGAAAGTGACGCTGTAGGTTTTTAGAAAGAGGTCCCCCCATATCAGGCTTCGGGGACAACGGCCGCTGATTAGATGACCTCTTTGAGGGATTCCGGCGGCCGGCTAGAGCGCGAATCCTGATGTCTGCGTGTCGTATTTGGAAAAATGAAAGGAAGGGGAGGGAAAAGAAACGCACACCTGCATGCACCTGCAACGTGGCGCACGCAAGGTAACGTGACGTCGTGACCCAAACGAAGCGTATTTTTTTTTTCTTTTTCTTTAAAGAATCCTCACCGGGTCGCGAGATCTCTCTCCAGTCCGCTTGTCTGTCCCGCTCCTTTCCCCTCTTGTGTTTGTCCGCGAATAAATTAACATGTATTTATTACACGAGTTCCCATATTATTCGTATTTGCATGCAACGTAGAAGAGATTTGTGCGAGAAATATTTGCGCATAAAAGTATAAGAAAGCTATAAAATTTTTAAGATAAACGTGCATTCCCGCCCTTCTCTCTCTCTCTCTCGTTACTATTTATTTATAATTCTCGATTAATCTCAGATGAAAAAAAATATGCGCTGCGCAGGATTCCAAGATACTAGATACGCCGCTGTTGCGCCGGCGATTTACAGGTCGTTTCAAATCGTCCCTCGCTGGTTTCGCTTTAAAGTAACACTGGTCCCTCAGATCTCCGGAGCTCGAGACCACCTGTACACCTGTAGACCGCGTGCGTAACGGTACAGACCACGGTGTATGGTGGCTCCTCATGGTGGCAGTAGGAGTTAGTTTTCTCTTAGGCGAGGTCGAGCGACCGCATACCACGATCTGGAATCGCGTCGTGGAAGCAGTTGTTGTTCGATCGTCCGCGACGCTCGAGTAATTTAATATAATCGCGGAAATTGCGACGAGACGAGCAATTCCTGTCACGGTTCGCGTACAGTTTTAATTTCGGAGCAATTTGAAGAAATAGTGTGCTCCAAAGTGTGGATCCATCATCTCGTGGATCGTCGCGTTCTCTTATTTTCTGTCCGAAGATCTCGAGGATCCGCGTGGTTCTCACGTCGCTCGACTGAAGATTCGTCTCTCCTTCGGTGACTCGCGCTAGGATTTTACCTGTCTCTCTTTCTCCTTCACGGAAAATCGGCGATTGACGTTTACCACGCCACGAGGTGAGTTTCGATCATGACAGGAAAAGTTCTGAGAAAGTCATCTTGCGGGCGTCGTTGCGATCCATGTCTCCCGCATAATCGGAGATTTTACGGAGACATCGATGCCCGTTGAGACGATATTGTCTTGGACGCATTCCTCGTATATTGCAATATATTATTATGGCAAAAAGAACTCGTAATATTTATTAATCATCTTAATAATAAACTAATATAAGTAAGAAATAATGTGTATATTAAAAGATTATTACACATATATTTGGGGGAAAATTTTAGTATTTATTTTTATAATTTATAAATATGTGTGTATATATATATATATGCAAACGATTACACACATTTACGATTATTATTAAAATATAGAAGATTTATGTGTGAGATTAAAAAGAATTGTTTTTCCAACTGATATGCATTAATTTTAAACTGAAACGGCGATGAATTCATTAATTAAAATAATATGAATCAGTTCTTAATCTTCGTCTTTGTGTAATTTAAAGGGGAACAGGAACATATTTAATTGCTATCAAAAAAATTGTCGTTTGGATATGATGAGTCTGAAATCATATGTTAATAATTTTGATTTTAAAAAATATAGAATTTGGATGCATTTAATTCAAAATGCATACGTAGATGAATATGTAAAAAAATTTTAGTTCGCGATCTGTATACCTGTTCTCCGAGAAACGGATGAAGGTTAAATTAACACTCAACTAGGCATTTATTACATCTCGGAACCTCACCAAACCAGTTGAAAATCAAGAAATTCACCTCTTAGGTTAACTTTGCAGCTTGTATCTCGCTGTATATATTCGTTTTCGATCGTAAAATACAAACTTTGCGTCGAAAGATAGGAGAAGTAACGAAAAAACACAAGATGAAAATAAACGTAAATCGATTTTGTGAATATCTTACACGTAGCTGCGTATAATGTATTAGCGAAGGGGGACTCGAGTATTTAATTAAGGATCCGAAGAAATATCGCGAAGAATTGTCTACCCTTTGCAAATGTCGGAACAAAGTTCATGCGCGTTCCTGACTTTAAAATGGCGTGCGCGACACTCCGATCGATTGTGCGCGATTAGGCGAAAGTATTCAAGGACACTGCAACCATCTGCGACTGTGCAGATAACGTAACCCGTTAATAGCACCCATTCAATTTGCGGAATTTTGAAAAGTGTCTGAACGCTTGCCTAATTATCTCGATCTCTTCTAGTTTATATGGTGGAAATGGAGATAAACGTACCGTGGAGCTCAAGCAAGTTACGTGGAAAGACTTGTACGAGCGACTTTGTAATACTTTTGCTTTAGATAGTAATTCCCACGCGCAGTAGTACTGTGCTAATAAATGCTTAGCAGTCGTGAAAATATACACTTTGAAGAGTATTTTGTAATGTATTTGTGCACATGTTGATTTAAATAATCATCTGTTTCTTTGAATTGAAGAGAGTCTCGTATAATTTATATTTGCCAGACGACGACCCAGAAACATCACGCAAACGTGCGAAATTAATAAAATTAAGAAGAGGCTAAAAGAAAATTTTAACATAATCATTTCTAAATTTAGGGGAGTGTAGGATCTATCGTTTATTAAAGTATCGATTAAAATTTTTAACAGTTTGTTCCGTTTGACATACGATAATAGTACTGAGACAATAATAAGAAATTTTATGCGTTTAATTTTGAATTATTAGAAATTCCAATGTAAGTTCCACATTTTTAGTATTTTTTTGCACGCAAGAACGCGACGAAAAAGGCGGAAACGAGTGACGCCATTCGTCGTAGACGAAAGTCCGATCGTGTGAATGATACCGAAAGAATAATGAAAACTTGAAAAGAGAAAGTGCTTCCTAAAAACTGCTTTCTTATCGGCGAGGCTGCTCGCGCTTGAATTTCGCGCAACAGACAATCCCCGAACGGTAGTTTGAATCGAACTTATGGTGACTTTGAAACAAGCCGGTCATACGAGCGACAGCATGACGCACTATTAATCTCTCTTGACTTCTCGTTTTGATAGCCCATGCGAGAAAAAGAGAGAAAGAGGGACGCGATTATGAATTACATAAGATTCTTGTATCACCGCAGTCGCGAGCTGCTGCTGCTGCTTTCTCTGTCTGACCTGGATAACTTGCATCGCGGAGAATTCCTATTTTCTCATCTCGCTACGATATCATCGGAAGAGAAAGAGAAAAGATGTGCTTATTGTTCTCGTACAGTCTTTTATTAAAGCTTAAAAATGGTCGCGGAATAAAACGTCATTTAAAGTGTCTTCTACAGACACTTTCCATCGCAAAACCTAAGTTTATCTTATAAGCTTATAATTCTCGTTACAAATGTTTATTAAAAGAATCTTCGTGCAAGACTCGATGACTTGAGCGCTAAATACATTCATCCTGACAAAAGGCGAGGATGACGCACGGAGCGAATATCGTGGCGCAAAACCGGTCAACCGTTTTTCCGTGGAGTGTCGAGTCGCCGAAAGAGAGGCGATGATGGAAGATCGTGGCGGACAATGTACAGTCGGCGATGTCGGCCATGCCTTGCCATTGTCTTCTCGTCCACTTCCAGCTCCATCGAGTTTAATCCTACGCGTCCTTCTCGCTCGCGAGAGTGTGTCGCGGTTCGAGGGTGACTAAATGAATTAGCATAAAATTGCGAAATGCATTCCGCGGTGAGCGCGCGGAGAAGGACGCACCGGTTGTGTCGCTACTTTTACCGGAGGCTTTACCCGCGAGATTTATCCGCGCCGAGTGCGCACGTGAGCGTATGTATATTCACTCACACGCTGCAACATGCAGGGCCGGCTGGGATGGTAGATTTACGAGGCTCTTAATAAATTTCTTGAATTTTCAACAAAGAAAATGATATGTCATTTATAATTGATTGTAGTGGCAATAATTTTATGTGTGATTATTTTTTCTATTGAAAACTTAGATTATTAAAAGTAGAATGCCAAGTTGACATTTGCTGTTTCCAAAGCTTGTAGGAAATAATAATCCCACACTTTGATTCTTAAAATAAATTTAATTTTAAATATAAATATTAAAAAATAAAAATCAAAGTGAAAAAAAGTAGTAATAACATAGATCAAATAATTATATAAAGATATAATAATAATATAGGATTATATATAAAGGTATATAATAATATATAATTACACAAAGATATATAAATTAGCCAAATAAAAAATGCGAAACATGCGTTACATCAATCGTTAAGAGGTAATGAATAATGAAATGGAATCTCAAAAAAGGAAATATGTATAATAAGATTTTATTATTTTTTTTTTTTTACTTATGGTTGTTAAACCTACAATTATTAAGACTATTTTTTCTTATGTGTAAGAAAAAACACGTTCGTTTTTGCGCAGTTTATAACACAGAATGACGGCATATATACAACGGAAAGTAATAAATGATGTCTATGGATATCTAATACGCGTCACAGAAATATAGATATGCGCATGGTTGTGTGTATCTCAATCTCCTAGAGCTGAATACTTATTGCGACATTTCCCACATTTCCGAACGTGTAATTACGATCGGTATCAAAACCGCTCGCGTCGACCTAATGCTCCTTCGAAACCTAAGATAGACTGGTAACATTAATAATTACCTGAATTTTAATGATAAACATATTTAAATTTTGTAATAATAAAAAACAACAATAGAATGAAAGATTTCGAGATTTTGAAATTGTTCATATTTTTGTTATAAACTAGAATATATAAGAAGGAAATATATACATGTACGTGTAGCTCTTTATAAATAAAGAGCTCAGACTTAAACATCGATATTCTTGGTACTATACCGGAAGTTGCGGGACAAATTGGACGCGGAGCGATGCTTCCGTTACACGCAATCGACGTAATAACATTTCTTGGCACGCGCACAACATTGAACCTTGATAGACATTGATTGATAGATCGAGTAATAATTATGTGCGAGCCGCACTAAAAGCTAAGAAAAAAAATCAATATTTTTTTCAATCAAAATAAAATGACTCATAGATTGTTTTGTTTCAGAGCGGACCGGTTGTACAAAATGACCGGTATTCTCGCACGCAGGTCGATTTAACGCCGTTGCAAGATGTACGCCGAGTGGCAAAAGGTGAGTCGATCTTCATCATCAATCTCGATCTCTATAATCTCGATCGATTGAAAAATCTAAACACATCCTGAATTTTCTTTACGTGATTACAATGTCTTTACGAGTGTCGCAAACTAGTGGTTGTTGAATGGATGTTTTTCAAACCTGTCTCGAGATTGTTTATTACGAAGCGACAATTTCCACTCGTAGACTCCGCAAGATGATCATTTTTGAATTATCATGGCATTGCACAATATTTACGTGGTGGCGACTGCGGTGGGATCGTTGCGTGGTCGGAGTCAATGATCGGCGCGCACGCAATTGCATCGCAGCAGCCACTTTCAAACGCCTCGTCCGACGCGACGTTCCTTTCGACGCTTTCCTTCGGCGATCGATCAGATGATCAATTTTTCGAAGCGCGATTTAAAAAGGAAATAAAGCAAAGTTATTAAGTTTTTTTTTTACAGAGTAGTTAAAGAGAATATGTGAAAATATCTGTTTAGAAGTGACATATTGTAATAAAAATATGTGTATTAATTATATATCCAAGAGCGCACGTTTTTAAAATTTCTCCAGTAATAAAGCTAAAGAATTAGTATATATTTGGCAAAGAAAACTTTTTCAATATGATGTATAAATACTGTGTGACTTCAATAATTTGTAATTATGAATCATGAAAATTTTCACAAATTATAAGAAAATATAAAATAATATTTTTTATTTAATTGTACAAGTGCAAATTTTATTACGGAATAATTTAATTGTATATATCTAATAATTTATCTAATAATACCTCTTAATTTTTTATTTTATTGAAAAGTCAATTTAATAATATTTTAATAACTTATCAAAACTCGCTCAAAAATTTTCTTGTGCGAACGCTTTTCGAATATAGACTGCAAGTGCTAGTAGCGGTTTTTCACTTTTACTTCGCTCCCCGTGCATCCAGTCGCGAATAATGAACGGTAGAATAATTAAGGAAGCATTCCGAAGGAACAGGCGTAAGGATATCAATGAAATTGAAATGAATATTAAATAACTGACATTATATCGAAAATGAAAATGTGAAATCGCCACGGATTTAACGAACGGTTTTTTTTACGCGTCTCGGATATTTTATTCGCTAGTCATTTTTAAGCGAAACAGTTATTATGTAAGTGATTCGTTCCTTTTCCTCATTTCTTTTTTATTTTATAAAATAAAATAATTCGAAATGGCTTTTATATAATTAATAAACAAAGATATCTGCTCAATGCCGGTAAATCAATTAAGGATATTGCCGGAGAAGGGGGGGGGGGGAACAAAAATAATCGTCTCCCATCTTAAAGTTGCGCTCGCAATCGACAATTTCTATCGCTCTTCTGCAACTCGCCACGGCCGTTAGGCAGAATCCACATGCAACGCGCGTGCATGTGTGCGCGTTTATTTAGCGCGTAATTTATATAAGAAGAGAGGCACGCTTGGTTCCACCCCAAAGCGCTTCGATCCACTGGCGTCGGTAGCGTACGTTGATTTCGACGTGTTAGATCCTGAGGAAAGCAGTCTAAACGTTCGATCGGAGACTTTCGTTGAGAGTAGAGCTATCGAGATAGGAAGTACATTGGAGGAATGAGAGGTGTTTGGAATCGACAAAACGCGATGCGGTGGTGCGATTAAAGCGACCTGTTTGATCGGGAATATGGATGGGGCACGGCCTAATTAGCAGCGCGTCTTAATTAAAATCGCATACGCCACTGCGTACCCGAGGCAATTGTTGCGGAGAGGAAGGCCTGCAACTTCCAGTGCCGCGTCGAACATCCTAGCGTTCGCATCGCCGTTCGATCATCTATCTCTTGAGACGCGAGAGAATAGGCTCTTCTTCTGAAGAAGAAAGAGAGAGAGAGAGAGAGAGAGAAGGATCAGTTTTCGGAGAATGACGGGACCGAGGTTGACATTTCGCCGAGGGGCACCGTTAACGAATTCCGCGTGTGTAGCACAGACTTTTGCCGATTGACCCAATGTGCCCGATAGAAAGAAGCCATCCTCGCGCTCGTGGCCTCCTAACTTCTTTTAAGCCGAATTTAACATGCGCGGCGACGCGGGCTCTCGACTCTCCAACGTACTTGGGGGTCGCGATCGCGATCGTGACGTGATTCATCGATAAGAGTTTCTCGGAGTTTGCCGGGATAAATAAATCGGAAATAAATCTCGACCGGAGAAAAGCGGCGATACATCGTCGGAAAGGAGGCTAATGTGGAAGAAACTGAAGCTTCGACGGAACTCGAGATTCCCTGTCCATTCCGAGATATTCGACGACTACTCCGTTGCTTGGTTTCCAACGGGAAAAAAAACTTTACTTTACGCGGACGCGTAGTTTTACTGGTCGTCGACGCGATTTTACACGCAGTCGAACGACGAAGCGGTTCTCGACGCGTGGCTAGACAACTAGCTATCTAACTAGAAAACTTGTTCGGGTGACCGTGACGGTGATGTTCTTGTTGCATTTTCCGCTATATTTTTTTATTATTTTCTTTTTTAATAAAAAATTTAATGAATAATAACTAACGCCAATCAATATAATAAATAATACATAATGAAAAGGACAATAAAAATAAATATAGAAATATAATCCATCTATTTATATATTCTAATCAGTATTATCTATATTAGGGACTCTAATGAAATAAATAACAATTATAATAATCAACATAAAACTGTGACAGAGAATCATGATAAAAGTTTAATATTTTATTTGGTTGAAGGGGAAGGGGAGAGGTTCGTGAATTCGCATTTTAATATATTTTTCTGAACACGATCGATATCTTATCAATATCTCGGCGTCATCGAATTTTTTGAATATCGCGAGTGAAAGATGTGTGTGTCGCGTGTGCTCGATATCTCGGGGCACGTTCGAGAGAGTTGTGCAGCGGGCATTGACTTGAAACGCTACGTGCGCTACGTACATCATGTACGAGAGAAGGCTATTATTTAGATTGAGCGAACTTGAAAGAATTCGCAATTCGAATTCACAACATTGCTGCAATCATACCGCACGCGATATTTGAGAAAATGAAGGAAGATAAGGGGAGGAAGAATTTCGTGTATCCCTGTCCCGTGGAAATAGTCGGGATATTTAGATAGGCGCGAGAATCTTTGAGAATTAATAATTGATAGAAATCGAAATTACGAATATCCGCACTCACGCGATTGCGTGCCACGTTATTTATATTGCAAGTGTGATAATATATGCATAACGATAAGTGAAGAAGAATTAATTATGTAAGTTTTGACAAGACAGACCAGAATCCTGGCTCAGAGAAAGCTCAGAGAAAAAATATATTTTATTGTAATCGATAAAATTGTACGAACGAGTGCCAATGAAAAGCTAGAAATTATTAAATATTTATCGTCAATCGAGGCGATACATCTCGCAAAGGGAGAGACCTCTCTTCTGGGAGAAGGCAAGTGGCGAACTGTCATCTGGCACATGAAGCGCGCGGCGCCGTCCGGCGATACTCTCGCCAGCGATGGCCAACGTGGGCTCGTCGAAGCAACGGCAACAGCAGCAACAGCAACAACAACGCCGTTGGTCCGTGGGTCGATCGTCTACCCCGCGGAGTCATTTTTCGCGGCACTCTTCGGAAGCTTTCTACGCGAGCGTGGAACCGTTATCTGGCAGCGGCGGACGCGCGTTGCATAATGGGAATGGCGGCGGCCCAGACCCAGATTCGCCGTATTCTGCTCCGGATTCCTGCGGCGTGCCGGCGGAAGCGAGGAGCATCAGGCAGCAGTACCGCACTTCCGCCCGGCCGTCGCAGGACGCGAGCGAACGCGAGCTCTTCTACACGCTGCCGCGCAACCTGACCGTCTCCAGGAAGGAGATTCTGCGGCGTAGGAGTGTCAAGGACGAAGCCGAAAGGCATCTCGGTCCCGCGGAAAGGGAGCAGGCGAGGAGACCGACGACCTTGCCGTCGATCGGTAGACGAACTCGTCTACAGGAAGCGGACACCGAGCGCGCCTCTTCACTCCTGAAGAAAGTCTCCAGACAGGATATCCTACGGCGTCGCGCGAGCATAGAAACGAGTCCACAGTTGAGGAATGTCGCGAGAACATCCTTCACGGATGATCTCCAGAATCGTTCGAGTCGCTCGACTAAAGAGGATCGCGATCTCTCGCGACCGTCGACTCTGCCCAAGACTCTGCACACTTCGAGGACGCCTCGATTAGAGGAGTACGTCTCTTTGAGGACAAGAGAGACCGGCGGAAGGGAAGCGCCGATCTACGGAAGGATTCGGCGACGGAAAATGTCATTGCCGACCGGCGCGGCGACGTTACGGGATCCCGCGTCTTCTTCGAATACCTTGACGAGATTTTCCAAAACGAGGACGAGCGGTGAACACGCGGAGAAGACCAAAGTCATCAGACATCTGCGGGATCCCGTTTCCGATTCACTCGATCGATCCAGATACTCGGGTAACGCCGGTGGTGAAGATATTTATGCCAAGGTCGCGCGCAAGGTCACTCGTCAAGTGACCTCTCAATCTCGCGAGGAGAAGCAGCCGGAGTTATCGATCGACAGAACGATGTCTAGACGAAGGATAATCAGCAACGCGAATCAGATGGACTCCTTGGAGCGAAGGATACATCAAGATCGAGATCAAGACGTGGTTAAAATCAGGCACGATGCCATACTGGTTTCCAAGGCAGACATGGAACGGCTGCATAATTTCAAAGCGGGAAAGACCGATGTCGAGAAGGCATCTGGTCGGATCGACTCCACTGACTATTCCACGAGAAGGGATACTAGAACGGACTCTTCTTGGTTGTCGCGCGACAAGTGTCTTCGAAAGGACTCCACGTGGATCAACGAGAGACAAGCGAGATGCAGACCAAAGTCTCAAAGCTTCCTGCTGACACAAACGGAGAGCGTAAAAACAACGATGAGACAACCGACGACGTTGCCGAGCTACGTCAAGCTCAATCGGAAGACGTCGACGGGGTCTGCAGCGAGAGACGAGCAGAAGCGATCATCGAACAGCGGATTGTTGACGAAGCAGAGTAAAGAGATCGAATTATGTGAAAAAGACGGCGACCCGCATCCCGATACACGTTAGAGCGTTGAGCGACGCTAATAGCGCTCGATCCAACTCTCCGGAAACGTCGTCGTCGATATTCGGCTTTTGCACCGGGAAGAGGAAGGTGCAGGCGTCTCCTATGACCCGTAGCTTCCCGTCGTGGAACTTGAAAACGGTTTGATATTGTCATTTAGGGAATGATTAAAAAAAGTTGCGCCAAAATATCAAGTGTTGACTAAAATATCTTTTGAATGAATCTATTTATTTCTTATATATCTATTTTTATCCTTTCGATTTATTTTATATCTAACACGATATTTACTCGACTTATATAAAAATAAAAAAAAATTATTATATTAAATAATTAGAAAGAAATGTCAATTTTTTAAGAATTATGCATTTTCGAAAAAGCTGTGTAATACATTAAATAATATATTGAAATTTAAAAGTAATAGGAAAATAAAGATTGAATATTAGAAAAATTGAGTATCAACTTAATAAGTGTATTAAAATCACAATTTTTAATACATTCTTTTAAAGTAAAATTAAATTTGACAGTTTTTAATATATTTTTTTTTTAAAGAAAAATAAAATTAAACTTGGCAAAAGTATAAATTTGATTAAAATATTCGAAAATATATTAAGAATCTATTTATTTATCTTTATTTAAATATAATAATATTACTTGCAGGGTGAATTAGTATGGTTCGACCCTGGCGTCGGCCATGTGCTACCTGGCGAGGTCCTGGAATATCACAGAGCCGCCAACGTGCTTTCAGTTCAAGCGGTGATCGCCGGCAAGGTAAGATAGTCTGAAAATAGAAAGCGCTTGATAACCGTTCATTGATTAACCGTGCATAATTACGAACGGTAGATTTGAATGAAAGCTGAATCAATAGATTTAGATAAAGAGAAAGAAAAGTTTGACGTTCGGCTTTTTCGCTGAATAAATAAGCCCCTTCATTCATAATATTTTTTTTATTTTAAATTAAATTACGCACTTCTTTGGTTCTCTAAATATATATTTAGATACACCATTAATTAAATTAATTAAATTAATATTGTAATATCATATGTAATCAGCTAGAATAGAATGTTGAAGAAACCGTTCAAGTCTTATCATCGAGCGATCCAGATCTAAAAATAAGCGGGAAGGGAGCAAAGCATCCGAATAATTCGTTCGTCGGTTCTTGACTTTCTAGCACAGCCTTATTTGAATGTTTCATTAGACGAGAACGACTCTCACATCGCGCCCGCTTTCCATCTTTTTCACTTTTTTATTCTGCCAATCTCAAGTTCGCGTTCCCGGGCCTTGAAATCGTGGACGCATCGTCGGTCATCGATCTCTCCCCGTAATCGTGTATACGTGTGGGTGTCGCAGTGAGAATTCAAAATTTACACGTTGTTGACGTACAATTTCCATTAATACGAGGCAGCGCCGCGTCATTATGCAACCGACACTCACAATAGCAGGCCATTTAACTCCCTTGCCTGCCCGCCCGCTTTGTGTTCCTCTGCTTTGTCGTGCACTAGTTGCAGCGATGCACTCTTCGCCGGTGTCCTATTATAAGAGACACACTGGCGTAAGGCACGTTAACTGTCTTCGACAAAAAGAAAAGGTTGAACTAATTTAAAACGTATAATTTAGCAAATGGCTCGGAACACATCGAATTACTTCGAAAAAGAAAATTCTTAAAAGTGTATTAAATGTTTAAAAAAATCTTTTCTTATATACATATATATATATATATATATATATATATATATATATATATATAATATTTAAAGATGAACTTAAATATAAATTTTTATATTACATTTTTGTTATATTATAATTATATAATATTGACTAAAATTTTCAAGATTTTTACGAATTTTTTTTATTTTGAACTTTATCGTATATTTAAATAATAATTGGAATTAAAATCTCTTTATGATTGAAAATTGCTTGCAAATTTTTTCAAAAGGGGATTCAAATATCTATCGCTATATAAATTTGCAAGTTTTAACAAGATAATTTTATCTCTAAAAAATAGTAAGGAAAGAACAATTTTTCATTACAAATTTTTTTAAAAAGAAATTTTTTTATTAAGATAATTTTCTTGAATAGCAGAAAAAGATAATAAACATGTTAAATTCGTAATATATTGGATTATTATTATTTTATAAATAATAATAATAATCCAATATATTTTGCAACAATAAAAAACATTTAGTAAGAATTTTTGATTCGAGGAAAATCTGTCTGTTTGGGAAAATACATGTCATTTTATTGTTTCAACTGATGATTATCTATTATAATTAAAATACTTTAAAGTTTTCAGATTCTTAAAATGTATTGTATATATATATACACACACGCGCGATAAGTTGTTTCATCATTATTTTTATAAGTAATTTATCATTGTATATATTTTCGATTATCAGAGGATTCCAGAAAAATTACATGGTTAAAATAAAATACTGATTCCAAGTTTACTAAGTTCGACGAAATTTTGTTCTTAAACTATCACGCACTGGCGCCAATGGAATTACAAACGTAGACGGGCCGGTATCCGGTTAAGTCTCACGTGAGTGGCTCTCTCGCGTCTTATGTGAATTCGCACGAATCCTCCTTTTTTGTCAGACATTCTCCTTACAAGCCACAACGAGAAAATGCGAGAAAAGAACCTACGCAAAATTCATTTCAACTGGAAAGTTTCGTGCGTTTTCCCGTGTTTTTACGCGCTGTTCAAAATTGCGTATGAAAAGTGTCATCGAGTAATCGTCGGCTCGCTAGACTCATCATCAAATTTACACAAATGCATATTATCAGCCTGGATTCTCGTGCGGAGAAGCGGCGAGTAATCGCGTACAATTGTATGTTTAAGCCGCAAGTCTTCACTCTCACCAATCTGAGCGGAGTGAAGCCCAGGCAGGACTTGGGTCAAAATGGCGTGGAAGATATGATTCAACTGACGTGAGTCAATAAAATATATTATTATGCATTAATCAGTGTAACCGTGACATCGCTAAACTTAAATGAATTTCAGGGACTTGAACGAGGCGTCGTTACTATGGAATTTGAAGATCCGTTACGACAAGGAATTAATTTACGTACGTTGTATTCTTGGATTTATTTATTACCATCTCATTAGTAACTGACACCGATAATCATTTACGGGATTAATTTTTTCAGACGTACACGGGAAGTATCCTCGTGGCGGTGAATCCGTACAAAATGTTTGACATTTATGGATTGGATCAGGTGAAGCTTTACGAAGGACGGATACTCGGAACACTTCCGCCGTTAGTACATTAATCCTCTCACTTATAACAAGACGCAATCTCGGAGCATATTTAAATAAAAATGCATGATTATTTTATCGATAACCACAAATAATTTATTAAAAATATATCGATAAAACTTACTGTTTTATTTTATATTTATATTACTTTTCATATAAATAATCATAAGAATTGAATTGCGTCTTGTTATGATGAATCTTTATCAAAAGCGGATCACTTTACTCAAGCATTTTTTGTAGGCATTTATTCGCCGTGGGTTCCTCCGCGTACAGTCAAGTAACTGCAGCCAATAACTCGAGTGCCAATCAAGTGGTCGTCATTTCCGGCGAGTCTGGCTCGGGAAAGACGGAATCTACAAAGTTAGTGATGCAATATCTCGCGGCTGTCAATCGCGCGCCTAACAATCTTGTCACCGAGCAGATCTTGGAGGCGACGCCGCTCCTGGAGAGCTTCGGGAATGCCAAGACGCCGCGAAACGACAATAGCAGTCGATTTGGAAAGTACTTGGAGGTTCATTTCAGAGAGTGAGTGTGATGTTGAAAGATAAAAATTTTTTCATTGTCATGTTGGTGCGTCAGTATGCAAATATCAAACTCTGTTTTTAGTGGCGCGATCATAGGCGGCAGGATAACGCAATATCTCCTAGAAAAGAGTAGGATAGTAACTCAGGCTTCGGAGGAGAGAAACTACCACGTGTTCTATGAACTTCTAGCTGGACTCGATCAGCAACTCAGGGATAAATACGGTCTGCTTACACCGGACAAATATTTCTATTTAAATCAGGTGGGTAAAAGAAGATCCTCGTATCTTTTATCTAGAAAAATGATAACATTTGCTTCTTTAGGGTGGAAACTGCGAGATCGACGGCAAGAGCGATGTTCAAGATTTTAAGGCACTTCTATCAGCGATGCAGGTTCTAGGCTTCACATCTGAGGAGCAGGATACGATTTTCAAGATTCTAGCCAGCGTATTGCATCTGGGGAACGTTTACTTTCACCGGAAACAGATGAGGCATGGCCAGGAAGGAGTGGAGGTTGGTTCTGACGCTGAAATACGTTGGGCGGCTCACCTCCTTCAAGTAAATTCCGATGGCATCATCCGAGCACTCACTACAAAGACAACAGTAAGTTTTCATTTATCTTTGAATCTATTGAATATATTGTTTTGACTGTTAAGAGGGCTGATGCATGTAAAAATATATTAAAATAAAATATATCATAACTTTTTATCTTTTACAAGAAAAATGTAGATATAATGTTAATATTTTTTGAGTTATACATAAATTGGTTTTTAAATATGCCTAATGTAAATTTATGAAGAACTCATAACAACAAAAAATATCGTAACAATTAAAATGTAGTCAAATATATAAGAAAGAAAATGAAAAGAAAATTATTCGGAAATGTTAGACTAGTTGAGCAATAGGAATATAGAAATAAATAGTTTTGTCATATTTTTTGCAATCCGTTTAAATTGATTCTATATGAATGCATAAATGCACGCATTTATTTTTATAGGAAGCGAGGAACGAAAGAGTTTTCACGGCCTTGAATATCGACCAAGCTCTCGACGCTAGGGATGCATTCGCAAAAGCTCTATACAGTTCGCTTTTTTCATGGTTAGTTGCACGTGTCAACCATATCGTTTACAAGGGCACAAAACAGACAGCTGCCATTTCGATCCTTGATATCTTCGGTTTCGAGAATTTCACAGAGAACAGCTTCGAACAGCTGTGCATCAATTACGCAAACGAGAACCTACAGTTTTATTTTAACAAACACATCTTTAAGCTTGAGCAACAGGAATATGCGAAGGAGAAGATTGATTGGACCACCATAAATTATACGGTGAGATTAATTTTAGCAGTGCAATTAATAAATGTTGTGCAATTTATTAATATTTTGTTAAAGTCCCGCGATAAATAACTCGCGATTGTTTTTCGCGTTATTTCAGGACAATTTGCCAGTCATTCATTTGATTGCGAAAAAACCGGTGGGCATTCTTCACCTATTGGACGACGAGAGCAATTTCCCCAAAGCGACGGATCTTTCTTTCTTGGAGAAGTGTCACTACAATCATGCGTTAAGCGAGCTGTATTCGAGGCCGAGAATGAACTCGGCCGAGTTCGCGATCAGACATTACGCCGGACAGGTTTGGTACAACGTGGAAGGTTTTCTAGATAAAAATAGAGACACCTTAAGACCGGACGTGGTCGAGTTGCTGATTAGCAGCAAGATCTCGGTAAGTTTTTCTCTTTCGTTAGTAAGTATTGAAAGTTTTTGACAACGATACATTGCGTATGTGTATGTCACGTTTTGCAGATGGTCAGCAAGATGTTCCAGCATGTCAGAACCACCCACGAAGCTAACAAGACGGTGAATAAGCCGAATGGCAGATTTGTTACTATGAAGCCGAGAACTCCGACAGTTTCGGCTCGATTTCACGATAGTCTGCAGCAGCTGTTGGAATCTATGTCTCAGTAAGTATTCCAAAGCAATTTCAATTGATATTACATTTCAATAAATATCGATATTAAATACTAACGATGAAAATTTTTATTTTACTTGCAGATGCAATCCGTGGTTTGTCCGTTGCATTAAGCCCAACACCGAGAAAGCACCGATGAAATTCGATATGCCTTGCGTACTCGAGCAGCTGAGGTACACTGGGATGTTGGAAACGATCCGCATCAGGAAGACTGGCTATCCAGTTCGCCTCTTATTCGGGCACTTTGTAGATCGGTATCGATATCTCGTCTCAATGCATTTACCTAGAGGGGCGCCCAACAAGGAGCTCTGCAGGATAATTTTGGATAGAGCTGCGCCGAAAGAAGCGGAGTCGCAATATCAGCTCGGACTTACAAGAGTATTCCTGCGCGAGTCATTGGAAAGAGCGTTGGAATACAATAGAGCGTTGATTCTGGAAAGAGCGGCCATTACAGTGCAGAGGTATATCTGTAAAAGGATATTTGTGATTTTTTCAATATTATTTACGATTTTTCTTTCGTAAAGATGTGTGTGTTTTATTCAAAAATCAATTATTTTTAATTCATTTTATTTTATTTTATTTATCTTTTTACTAGCGGTGAGATATTAATGTAAATCAAATGTGTGAATTACTTCCTCGGGTAGAAAAATGTTATAACGGTTTCTCTTGCAGATATACGAGAGGTTTTTTGGCACGCAGAAGATTCCTCAATATTTCGCGCAGCACGGTGCTGATACAAGCGGTGTATCGCGGTTACCGCGAACGTAAGCAATTCAACGCGATGAAGAAGGGCGCGCTGATGGCGCAGAAACTCTACAGAGGTAAAAAACAACGTGAAAGGTTCACGGTATTGAAGGAGGAAATGGCGAAAAGAGCGGAGATCGAGAGAGCCAGTAAGGAGCGAGCGAAGGCGAAGCAGCAGCGGGAGGAACAGGAGAGAACTTCTCGAGCTGTTGCCGGCGTAAATCACTTGGAGATTCCCGCAGAACTGGCCTTCATTTATAGTAAACTTGATGGTACGTTTCTGTCAAATTTAGAGACATTTTTCAATAATGTAAATTTGTTTGAATATATCTTTTTTCTCTTTGGCATCTCTCAAATTTTCGTATTTTTTATAGATTGGCAACCCACACATACCGAGCGAAATCTTCTCAAAGTCGTTGGTCAAGTTATCCCGATGAATTACACTTACAATCTGCCGCCTGATATCGATCAGTACCAGTTCTCGAAATTTACTAATATCTATTTCAAGAGTCACATCTTCGGAATGAAGCGCGAGCCGATCAAAACGCCGTTCTTAGCGAAAGCGCGCGATCAAGATTACACAGATTCTCTGATGATGTTCAAAATGATCCTGCGCTTTATGAACGAGAATAATCTTAACGGTAAACGGGAGCAAGCGTTGGGCGATTACATCGTTAACAAGGGCATCGTGAACGAGAAGCTGAGAGACGAGATACTGTGCCAGTTAGCGAATCAAACGTGGAAGAATGAGAATGATGCCAATAAGGAGAGAGGGTGGCTACTATTGTCCAACTGTCTATCGGCATTCCAACCCAGCGGCACTCTCTTCAAGTATCTGCTGAAGTAAGTATTGTTCATTTGCTGTTGCGCGTCCGATGAGTCATCACGCACAATTGCTTCTAATTAAAATTCTTCAATCAGATACGTTTCCGATTACGCCTACGACGGTTACAAGGCTTACTGCCAACGCAAACTGTTGCAAGGGGAAAGAACGGTATACCGTGTAATGAATAACAATCAGCAAACGGTGCATCAAGTACCCAGGAATTATCCGCCGTGCGTCCTAGAATGGCGGGCCAACAGGAACCGCGTAAATATGGCGCTCGGTGTCGGCTTTTACGACGGTAAATCATTTTAAAATGCGTTGAAATTAAATGCGCGATATGATAAGCTAATCGATAACTTGTTGTTTTACAGGCGAGACAGTTACATGCGCAATAGATTCCTGGACGACGTGTGAAGAATTGGCCAATCTCGCAGTCCGAAATCACGGAGTAGAGAACACTGGCTGGACCATCACACTCTGGAATCAATTGGATGGCCCGGACGCTATCGTAACGGAGACGAATGGCTTCGATTATGTTCTCGATTTAATTTCTGAGATGGAATTGGCGCCAGCTTTTCCGGCCGCGAAACATATGTTCCTGGAACAACGGAAAAACAGCTTACCGCCTATAAAAAAGCGAGAAGTGTGTAAATTTTCATATTTGTGTTTTTTAAATATATAATAGTATAAAGATATTTCTTATAAAATATAATAATTTAAGTGCAGCGGAGTGGAAATAATTAAAGGATATAATTTTTGTCATTTAAATTAATGAGATATTTTTTTCTTTAGCATGCTCAAGTCATTCGTGAATTGGAACAAGAGATGGAAATTCCTATTCTAAAAACCTTCCAACCTCTGGAAAGGAAATCAGTACCGAAAGTAGTTGACAAACCTGTTGAGCCAGAAATCCAGGTACCCAGACGGCCGGTTGTTCCTCCACCGCAACCGCCTGTTGTGAAGTCGCCCGTATGTATTAGTTTAATTTCTTTTTTTCATTTTTTAAATTGATTAAAATATCTCGGAAAAATAAATTATATATAATCAAATTTAAATATATAAATGATTATAATGTATAAAATATGTCCATATTTGTTCTCTTTTTCTTATATACTGTGTTTATTTATACATAAAAAATTATTTAAAAAATAATAGAAAAATCATTTTAAAAATATCTTTTTGGATTATTTTTTTCTTTAGAAAAAAAATAAAAGTAATAAAATCAGTCAGTATCAAATGTATTAAAAAATGTAATATATGTAGATGCGAAAGCAGTCGCACGAGGCCATTTTGGAAACTACGACGGAAACGGGATTGTCGAGGAAGTCCGCCTTGAACGATCGATACTTCGATAAGGAGAAGCAACGCAGCCGAAGTTTAGACAATTTGCTACAACCGGAGGTTGTACCTTCGCCCGTGAAACTCGTCAATCTCGGGCTCTCCTCGTCCAAATTGAACGAGCGATATCACAGTCTAGAGAGGATCGGTGAAACCCCGGCGGTCAGCAACGTTGAATACATGACCCGCGGCGAAGTCACGCAAGAGAGGAAGTACAGCAGGGCGACGAGGACAACAGAGCCAAACATCGAGGAAGAGGATCTCACGATCGATTTTGAATACCCGGACATCCAATCGGTCAGTCAAACCGGAAGATCGGAGGACGAAAAGAGCTACATAAGATCGCAGACGAGATTCATCAAATCGCAATATCCTGGTAAGTAGACGAGAAAAAATTATCACGATCTTCCGAAATTTTTAAATATTTTCTAATAAATCTGCACGCATTATATTAACGGTCTCACTTTCATTATTTAATCCGCTCTTGCGTAAGATGCAAAATTTCTATCGCGGAGAAAGTCGCGGCAATTACGCAATCTGATTTTTCCGTATCGACCTCACACGGATCGATCATTTCTCTTGCTTTCAGGCAAACGCGCGTTACCGGGGAGTCAGTCTAGTCGCGCTTATATTGAAAAGAGCGAATACGGGGTAAAATCGTCCGCCATGTCCGATACCAGCGAGGCGCCTTCCTTAGCATCGCACGTGCGACGTGTACGTGTGCCTAGCCAAGCGTCCGACGTAGACCAGTTTCTGGATGAGCTCTTTATGCCCGTGCTGGACGGTAACCTTGACGAATTATCGGACGCCCGCAGTTTAGCCGCATCGATAAAGGGCTCGCGCAAAGCCAGGTCGCCAAGCGATCAAAAAGTTGTCGAGAATCGACGAGAAATCGACTATCAAACCAAGTTTGTCACCGTCGACGATTTTATTGGAGGAATGTTAGTGAAAAGCGAGGATGCTGAGATCAGCGCGAGTGAACTGTCGATGAGGATCAAAGGAGGTGGCAATATGGATATCCCTAATCAAAATACGGCTTTCAATTACAGCCCTATCGCGCAAAGTATGATGTCGCCACCGATGATGATGCCTATGTTTAGTCCTACTCAACAGGTTCCATCTTCCCAAAACACCAACATGAACATGGGCGCGGGTTTCATGCCCATCCCGATTTACAGTATGCAGGGACTCAGTTTACCTCAGTACCCGAGTTCGCCGCCTGGCCAGAGCGGTGACATGATGGCGTACCAGCAAAACCTTCAACGAGCCTTTCTTCAGAGCGCGATGGCGCAGAATATTCAGATACAGCAGCAGCTATTGGCGCAGAATCAAGCCCTGCAGCAGCTGTTGGTTCAGAGCCCGCAAAACTCGACGCAGCAACCGGTGAGAGATTAACAAAAGAAGCAAGAAATTCGTGTACAAAGTCTAATATCCGAAATTTATATATTTATACCGGTATCGGATCGATCTTCTTATCGTGATTTGAATATATTAAATCAATTTACGCAGTCGGAATAAATCTTAATTTTTTAAATATGTAAATCTTTAAATATATTTCTAGGCATGTCTTTGAATTTATATATTTTATTTGAGTAAAAAAAGAATTATAAATATAAATTATTAATAAAATTAAAAAAAAAATTATATATATAAATATTATTAAAATAATGTATCGAATATTCTCGATGTTGAATCACGATGATTAGATCACAGGCGATTGCATGTTCAGCACGATCACGAATGGTTCACCGCTATCATCGCGGCTCACGATCGCAAGTGTAATCATCATTAACTCGATGATCCGTCATTGGTAACCGAAACCGGCAATACTCGCGTCTAATGAAAGCTAACTCTTAACGAAGGTATATCGTCGTTCTGGACGATCCTATGGGTTTCTGAGCCGCGTCACGGCACGGGTGTGTGTTTCCAGAGCACGGTGTTACCCGCTGGCCCCTCAAGCATGAATCTTGTCCCCCCAGCTCCCCCAATCGGTGCCCATACGCGGCCCAATGATTCTATCGGACGCTACTCCAAGGTATCTACTGATTTTAACTAACCTACCTACGCTGTATCGTGTATGGCTTCCCGACGACTATCGCAGAATCGTGTAAATATCTTATCTAGCAGAATCCAAGGGAGATATTCGGAATTTCGTGGATCTATCCACAGATCATACAATGTCTTATTCAGCAGATCTTATTCACAGCTCTTCCCAGTAAATTTTAATCTCGAGTCAATCCTCGTTCGAATCTCTCATCATTGTAAATAAATTTTCAAAATGCCAGTTGAGAGAATTCTATCTAATCTTCTTTTCGATCAGGTCTCGTTTAGAGAACCCGACGATGTTGAATTATGGTCCACCGAGAAAAAGGGAACGTTCGCACAATCTACACCGACGAATCAGCGACAGGAAACGATGACGGTAAAGGCGCAAATTCACAGATCCCAGAGTCCGCCGAGAAAAAATTCCGAGGCTATCAGAAAAACAAGCATCGATTATGCGCGAAAGATTAGCGTGGATCGAAAAGCGATAGACCGGAAGGTGACTTCGGCACAGACAGAAATGAAGAGAACCAACTTGAACAAGAATAACGTGCAAAGCAATTTCACTAATGTGCTTAGCGAGCTAAAGAATAGGAAGAGCAGCGTGGACAGCAATTGTAGTAATAACAAAGGCGTCCCGCCGCCTCCGCCAATGCCGCCGCCGTTGGAGTCTCACGATCCTTCCGAGTCCAGACCGTTTCTCGATCCATATGGAAGAGCGAAGACGGTGCGCATTGGAAAATGGAGGTAAATTTGAATCGAGTTTTATCAAAAAACTCCTGGATTAATTCAACTCTTTTCGTATCTTGTTAAACCTTAACTCTTCTATCTTTGTTTCAATATTGCTTAGATGGCCGCCGCCCAGTGACTCGAATGAGAATCAAGGACAAGACAGTTTTATAGAATTCAAGATGCGTCAGCAGCAACAACAGCGCAAGATAACGCCGCAATATCAGGAGTACGATCAGGGTGAGGGCGAGCACGCGACGGAAGGCGGCGTTGAATGGGAAGAGTTCGAGATCGAGAATATCGTCAGCAACGAGGATCGATCCATGACCGCGCATCCACAGACCACAGCCAAACATGAGAACGGATACAAGGAGGATGGGGAAAAGAAGAAGAAAAAATCAAAGTAATTGAGATTTCTGACATTTTTTTCCCGCGTTTGTATTACGATCGAGAGAACGACGTAAATTGCCAAATTCCTTTGCAGATCGGCCTTGGAAGTGGGCGCGCAGAGACCATCGCCGGGGAGTATAGGAAAACTGAAACTTAGCTCGGAGATGAGGCAGAGATTGGAAAAGGTAACGGCGAATCATAGCGTGAGATCTACGAAGACGGCCGAGAAACCCGCTTTACCACGAGAAGACGGAAAAGTGAAACGATTGGAGGATAATAGAAAGCTCTTGTTAGAACAACAATTGGGTAATTACATTTTCTTTCATACATTAAAAAATATATTAGGCGATATATACCAAAATTATATATGTGTCAAAATATATCTAGATATCGAAAAAACCGAAAGTATTATTTTTTTAAGGTGGTAGATGGGACGATTATGCTTCCACTGTTGATGACACTCAAAGCGTCACGTCCAAGGGCACAACTGACATGATGACGCAAGCTCAGGTGGTAAGGACGCAGATTGAGAGGATGGAACGGCCCGTACCGCCTCCGCCACCCGTCACGCCACCGCAAGCTCCGAGTCCAAGAGGCGGCAGTGTATACAGCAACAGGTACTGATATCGTTAAATCTTATCGGAAGTTCAACGAATTTTTATAAAATAAATTTTTTCTCTAAATTTAAAATAGCATTTAAAAGAGCCTGTTCAAAATTTTGAAAAAAAAAATAAAAAATTAAGAGAAAAAGATCTTATTTTATAGCGTAATATTTGTTTTTACTTGAGATGATATACTTGTTTCTAGTCAATCCGGTGTACCTCAACCGCGATCACCACCAGCGCCAATTGAGCCAAAAGGACGCGATTCCTTCCGCACGTCTCCGGACTCCGAGACCTTCGATCACTTTTCCAAGAGTCAGATGTTTAGTCAAAGCCGAGATATTTTCGCTTCGCAACAGCATCTACGCGATAATCATTCCGATTATCGAAACGATTACGAGAAATCTCGCTCTCAGGATTCCAAGTCGAAGGATTTTTATGGGAAGGACAGCACCGATCTCGCGAGCTTGGCACGCGATCGTAACTCTGACTTTGATTCACGCCGCGATCTTACAATTAACTCGGAACTCTTCGACTCGAAATACGCGTTCGATGGATCGAACGCTAAGCGCGATCATTTTGGCATGACTCGGGATGTGTCTCCGAAATCCCGTGACAGCTTTGGAATGCCGTCGCCGCGAGATTTCGGCGTCATTCCGAACACGAGGGAATCGTTTAGTGCCGCGCGACAGAGCTTCAACAAGCTCGATCGGGAAATGGACAGGCGATCGAGCATAGCGTCGACCCATCGCACCGACAAGATGGAGAGAATCGAGATCGAGGAGTGGCCGGAATTTCTCAAACCGGTATTGCCGCCTGCGGACAAGCCGGAAATCGAAAAGGTCCAGGAAGTGGTGAATACCAAACTTTATCCGCAAACATCTACCGCGCATTTCACGTACAACAGAGTCACATGGACCTTGAGAGTTAAAAAGGAAGTCTTCGCGCCGAACGAAACGCTGAACAGCCCTCTGGCGTTGCACTTGGTGTTCTGTCAGGTCGCCTACGACGTACTGGCGACCTCAAACATTAGAATCGCCAAGGAAGATCGGCAGAACATGCTGAAGATGCTGGATAATTACGGCGTCACATTGGACAATCTCCAGAGCACACAGCATAAGATCACGATCAAGAAGAACATTGTAGATATGGCAAAGCAATGGCCGTTATATTTTGCCAGAATATTTCCCGTATCGGTAAATTTACTTGCTCTTTTTTAAGCTAATAATGTAGTTTTTTTTTTTAATAGAGAAAATATAAATATGAAATGTTGCAGATCGGGCCGCAGCATCCGGAAACGCAACACGTGGCAATATCGCATCACGGACTTCGACTGATCAAACGTACATCTAACGGCGATTTGATAATTTTGGAGACACTGCCGCTGGAGGACATCGTCTCTGTCAACTCTTCTAGAGCGGGCGTGTGCATATTACAAATTGCCTCGGGAGTTCGGCTACCCCTCCACACGAATCGCGCCCCCCAGCTGGCGGAGATGATCGGCAGATACATTAGACTGGTGAGTGGAGGAGAGACCTTCTTGCCTTTTTCTCTAAACACGTCCGTCCGCAACTAATTAGCGATGGATCACCGTAGAAATGATAACGGTGCACCTCGTAGTCTATAACGAACGTAATAACGAGACGACCTGTGAGCGGGCAACGCCTAGTGTAAATTGCGTTTCCGGTGAGCGGTCATATATGCTGGCCAATGCCTCCTTCTTCGTCCCTCTTTTTATTTCCTCCCGCTTTTCCGCTGTCGAGAATCAGCGATCCATTACCGAGCGCACCTCGATACTTCTATTCTTCTCTGTGCCGGTTCGTTTTTGGCACAATATCGACTTCCCGTGAGAATGTCGCCATCGAGAAGATTCTTTTCAAGCGTTTATTTCCTTTTTGCCATCGCAATATTTCGCGAAGAATTGATCCTCCAAACATCTTAATTCTTTTTTCTCTTATTTTTACGCAGTTAAAATATATTTCACTTTAAAAATCTTGATTACGCTTATTTCTAGTGGATAATGAAGATCGTGAGGCAGCATTTTCTTGCATGAGAAAGGGAGAGAGAGAGAGAAAGAAAAGGGACACGTCTCTTTTCGTCTTTTGTGCAAAGAGAGAGATCGGATTTCTCATAACACGCGGTATACCTGTTCATCATCTACACCTGCATGCATCGTCGCCGCACGCGATTCGAGATTCGTTTGGCGTGACGAACAGACATTCTCTCGAACAGACATACCGATGGCTAGATACAAATGAATTCTTAATCAGAGAAAATACTAAATTCTTTTCCAATATATGTATATTTAACTTATCAAAGATTTCACTTGTAAATTGCGGGCTCTCATTATATCGTCTCTCAATATTTTTTCGGGAAAAGAGAAAATTACGCACAGAATAAATAACTGTGAGATGCGTCGAAACAAATTTTCAATTCAATGCCTATTAAAATGATTGCTACGATGTAGCACACATTCGACTTATACGCATTTCGATGTAAGAGATGTAATATATCATTGAAATGTGGGAGGTTGTAATTTAAAAACTATGATTCCGACGTCGCACGGCTCCTTTTACATTGAACTTTCGCTGCTATCTCACTTTCACATCATGTCATTGACAATCGAGTGTGTATTTGTTTCGCTTTACGTTGAATTTGATTGGAATTTTCCTCTTTTTTTCTCGAGAGGCAATTCGCGCATAAACGGCAGCGCGTTAAATGAGGTATGCGCACAATTTGGAATTCCATTACGGATTATGTAACGGTAAAAGAAGCGAGAATCGCGGTGAAGCGCGTGCAACCGTTGCCTCTCTCGCGAGGCTCAAACAGATGAGCAAATGTTCCTTCGACGTCTATAATCGACGGAATGATGTCAAAGGATCGGGACGGAGGAATGCGGCGCGTCGTACCTCGCGTCGTTTATTAAAAATACGCGATTCAGTATTCATGAAAATATCATGTCGAATCGCGTCGGCGACGCAAAAGGAGATCAAATGACAGTTGTAGAAAGTCAAGTTGTATAGCTCCATTGTACACATCACGTGCATTTTTCCCGAGGGATATAATAATTTTATTTTATTTTAATACTTCTTTATTATTAACAATAAGTAGTACATCTTTCACGAGCAAAATAAAGAATGAAGCATGAAGAATGAATTTGATGAAAGCTTGAAAATTAAGAGAGTATGTATGACAAAAATAATTTTTATGTTTAGAAAAAAATTATGTCCAACATTTTTTTTAATAAATTATCGAATAGCGCAGTATCATCATAGCTTGATTCATATTATTGCTCGCGCAAAGAGACGATGGTTCGATAAAAAAAGAACCAGGTACTTGGACTTCTTTCGAGCGAGTCCGAGTTCAACTAACTCGTATTTACTGATGCTAGCTTGCTCCTCGCGCTTATACGGACACCGGAAGCACTTTGAATTGCTAATGCGAAACGGTGCTCGTTATTTCTTTTTCTCTCTTTCGTTCTTTTATATATTGGCCCAAATTCCCTTAAGCTTTTTGTTTTTATATCGCGTCAACCCTCGAGAAAAAATATTTTGGAATGATCTGTATGTTTGTGTGAAATTTTTTTTTTCTTTTTTTTTGAGATTTTTGCAGCTAAAAGGTTTTGCAAGTTAAACGGACTTATTGCGTGTTAATTGTTTAATTAACACGAAATAGAAAAGGAGTATAAATCTCATTAAAACTAATACCTTTCTCTCTTCTTAAGAATACGCCAATTTATTACACATTATCTTTTCAAATAAGAAAATTTTTTTTGCTCAATTAAGCGTTTATGATGGTATTTCGAGATAAAGGAATATATCTTATCTATGTATTTATAACATATTTATTGTTCGAGAAAATAATGGCATTAAATTATAGTCATTTGAATTTCAGAAATTATAATTTTTATTTAAAAGAGACATACGTATATTGAAAACACCTACGTACAAAAAGATTATGCATTTAAAAGCGTTCATACATGAGCTGGGAAAATGCCATGAATGAAAGTTCAATGTAGTCATCCCACATATCTCTGCTGAGTCGACCGTCCAATCAAGTATCTCGAGGCCAAAGAACACCTTTCATTAAAATAATAGCATCGTGTCGTAAGCGCACGAAATAAACAACAATTTCAATTTCACTCGGCTCGCGCATACCGTACATTCCCACGTGACATCTCGTCGAGTGGTAGTATTGCGGAACGAAGGAGCACGCACAATTAATAGAAAATGTCATATTGTGAAAAGTTTTCCCGCTTTCGCTATCGTTTGACCGGTCTCTCTGGACATTGGACAAAAAAAAATTTCACGATCCGGATCACGTAAAATACATTTCGTTCTCCGAACCAGTGCGAGGAAAAAATTTCCGACGCTTCGGGATATAGGAACGAGTCACGTAATAAGAAAGTACCACTGACATTTTTCCGACGACGGAAATTATTTCTCGACACGATGCACGTGGAAAACTGTCAATGGAAAACTGAAGCTTCTTTGGATAATCGTATGAGATAAAAGCGCAGATATTTATAATTATTTTGATATTTATTAATTAATTATTTATAAAAATACGAAGTAAAAAATATTAGATTCAAAAGATTATATATATGCGTGTTATGCTACGTACTTGAGTACTTAAGGGCACAGAAGGGCTCACAGATAATCGGTCGTTTCCGGAGCAGGTGCGTCGTTTGGGAACAATCGTGTGAGCTCGGAAAGTCGTTGTTTTCACAGATCTTTGAAAATTCCGGTTCCTTTTTTTTTTTTTTACTTTTCAATAGACTGGAGAACGCACGCGGAAAAACCGTATCGCGGATGGTATTCAAGCGTGGGACTGAAGATTTTGCCGGAGACGGCTCCCATCGAGTCGCAAATCACAATAATCCCGCGTAATGAGCTATCGCTTCCGACTTTTTCCTCCCTCTTCCGGTTCCGATTTCTATTTCATTGCTGTGCTCGTGTGACGCGCAAAATTGCTACACTAGATACAATGTAAGGGATTTTCTTTCATCCATAAAGATCTCTTACCAACTCATTGTTAAAGTGAATTATTCTTAAAAAAAACCTTTCTTTTTAGAGGCCAGTTGTTCTTATTTTACTAACAAATTTCTCACGAATTAAGCTTGTTAGAGGTTTAAATAGATATATCGAAGTTTCATTCTTTTAATATCATTTTTGACAGTTAATTACAAAAGAAAACTTAATATCGATTCTTAAAAATTAGATCATGGCAGCAATAAAAGAAGGTGTGATGAAACCCGAACTGCATAATATTTACAACAGTTTTTGCTTTATCAGCATTTTTTTAATTTCGCTTTGTTGATAGAAAATAAAAGGAGAACATAAATTTAGAATCATTCTTATCATTTGACTTATTTCACACGCGATCACGATTATCCTCAATTATTTAAGTACAGAGACATTTCGTGTAAAACGATGCGTCTCTTTCTCTCTCTCTCTCCCTCTCTATGTATATATACATATAGGTACATATATAATCGAGAACGTACGTTCCGATCGAACAAGATCGAGCGGTATAAGGAGCTCCTCTTCGACAGTAGCACCGATTTTCCATGCTAGCGTGCGCCACGCACACCGCAAGGACCCGCAATGATGGTGGGGCACCCGACCCAGATATCCGTCTTTCCGAAGGGGCACCGGAGAACGGTGGTATCCTATCGGAAGCCTTGCGGCGGCGAGAATTACCTCAGTTCATCGACTGCCGTCGTACCGTGTGGTGTAGCGTGCATTCACGCTTCGCGGATCCAAGACTCTCAAGTGCTACAAAGCCCACGAGACAGACTTTTGTCAAGTATTTTGCCAAAAATTCGTTGGTGGAGAAACGAGCAACTGGTCTTGTCATGCAAAGCTGGAAGACAAGAAGACAGCAGTGACATTTCCCGGATTAATTTTTGTGGGAAAGAAGAGGGTGATTTGTTAAAGGTCTTGCTCTACGCGAGTTTAAACAGTTGCAAATTAGAAATTACATCATGATATTTTGATATTGAAGCTAATAATCATTAAAAAGCACAGCTTTTCTTTGAGCGAAAAAATATTAAAAAGTACGTGTCTTTTTTTTAAGTAAATAAATATCTTAAATAAACTACAAGAAAAAAGATAAACGTGAAACTTCATTAACTTTCACGAAGACTTGTTTTCTGGAAAGAAAAACGTCACACACACACACACACACACACACACATTAAAAAATTGTTATGCTCAAGCAACATCTTTTTATGCCAGTTAAAAATGACAATGAAGTGTCAAATAAACACGTCGAAAAACATGACGTCGTCGAGAGACTTTGATCTTGCACAGCCGTAGAGCCGCAACGTTCAACAAGTTCAATAATAAATAATGATAATACGCTCGATCATTAATGTACGATTCTCCATTTGGACTGTATAGTTAATCAACGACTATTATTCTCTCGCAGACGAGATATGCGCCATTCGCGATTCGCGTGATAAAAAACGGCGGCGCAAAAACGACGATGAACGGGACGTAACGGCGATTATGCGACGATCGCTGATGATCTTGCGCGAGTATAAATGTAAAGTCGAAAGGGTCCTTCGTATTTACGTAAGCGAGATCATATGATCGATCCATCCATTGTTTTCCGATTTCCCAGCACTTTGTTCCAGCAGAATCATCGAGAGACGACGATCGTTTGTACATAAAAGCCCGTTACTTCGTCATCATCTGACGAGTATCTTCTCCGCAAGCAGATCCACGGGAATTCTCCTTCTCGTTTAAAAGCAAAAATTCACTCGCGCCTGTATTTAATCGTGCGACGTGCGGCGCGACAATTGGCGAGGAAGCATGAAAGCTTTCTCGCTCGTCGCGACAGGGGAGAGTTTGTTGGTGCGAGGTAATTATAATTAAAAGCATACATTGTTCGGTCGCGATCCCACGAGAGGCTTCTTCCGGCCATGTTCTCACCGTGTTCCTTGCGGACGGTCCTTCCTCCGTGATCTACATCTCCTCTTCGGAAGATCCGAGTGAAATTACGATTGTTTGGAATTAGAAGAGTTACTAAGAAACTTTGCTGGCTCAAGAATAATTTCGAAGAACAAGATACGAATAATTGTATCTTGTCAATTATATCGCACATGCATTCCATTGAGATCCGCTTTCCCTCAAGACGCTACCGCGATGGAGAGAGAAGTATCTGACACGGAAGGTGTGTTCTCCAGGAAACTCATCAGCAACTGGGCTGAATTGCCGACGACGTTGAGACGTCGACAGAAGCACCGTCCTGACATTCTCAATCAATTCACCGACTACTCCGAGTCCTCGGAAAATGAGCTTTATAAACTTGAACCCAAAGCGTTCAGCAATGTTCAGCGAATCGTACGCCGTTCCGAGTTTCTACGCAAACTGGAATCCGGCGATCTCGTTCGCAAGGACATCTCGGATTATCGAAAGGACATGAGGGAACGCAGACTGACACCGGAAAATCCCCTGAACCGACTAGACGAGGGCTATTGGAGGCACTATGACAATCAGGACTCGAGGCTGGCTTATCGAAAGAGGAATAATTTCATAGGCAGGGAGATGAAGAACTTGTCGGACGAGGATCGCAAGACGAATTCTCCCGATAGCCTTCTGATGAAATCTTCCGAATCCGAGTTGAGTAGCGACGAGTACGGGCACACCGATGATTCGGGAGCGTTTCTGGAACAGGCTTCTCATCCGGATAAAACGTCCAAGACGAAGAGAAGCAGCTTCATCAAATTCTTCGCAAAAGATGGCGGTAGAGAGAAGAAGAAGCTGGACTCTGAGCACTTGGACGTGAACAAAAATATTAAGCAAGGCGCGGAGCTCCTCAAAAAGGAGACCTTCGGCCAGAAATTCGATTACGAGAACATTCCTAGAATAGACATGTCCAGGCTGGATCAAAAGCCGTTTTTGCACTCGATCGTGCGAGCGAACGATCGCCAGCCGACCATCGAGCAGCTCAGGCTCGAGGAAGGTTGCGAGCTGAGAAATTGCAGGAATGTCGTAGCAGCCTCGAAAAATACGAGAGAGAGGAAGCAACCGGTCCAGCAGAAGTTGAAGGACGACAAATTGAAAAATAATATGATTAAGGAGGATGACGGCGAACAGATCGTTGCGCGAGCTAACGGTGAACGCAAAGCGACGAAAATGGAGACCATTGCCGAAGAGAACGCGGATGGAAACAAGCTGAGCGTCCGCGAGATTCTGAAGAGATTCGAGGAGCTGAGGACGCAGAACGATGCGACGACGTGCAACGACGGCGAGATGCAGATCGAAGAAAAGGCGAACGATAAAACACTCACTACTATTCAGGAGACCTTGAAGAAGCTAGACGAGAAAGTCAAGAGTTATCAGGTTGCAATTCTATTTGTCACGTTTATTATTATCTGGGAATCCGAGTGTTAAAGTCTCCGTCTCGAGATAAATTGAATCAAGTAAACTGCGAATATTATTCATTTATTAAGTATAAACGAGGAAAAATTTATAATTTATTATTTTTTATTTTAAATTTATTTAAAAAATTATGATTGGTAAATTTGAATGAGATACAAGTAAAAAAATCTTGAGTTAATTAGATAATATAATTTAAATTTTTTATTTATATTAAATTTCCAAGAGACACTCTTCAAAAATCTATTTAGGATTTTTATATTATTTAGAGATACAAGAAAGAATTTATTAATCAACTTAATTAATATACCGATTCGGGTGAGAAAAAAATATAAATTTTTTGTTTGTTGAAAGGCTGCGAGATTCAGGCTTTTTTTTTAAGTTTGACATACATAATCTATTTCTATTATTTTTGTGATCGTTAAATCGTCGCCGGTTATCTGCCGCGAACTATCCGAACGCGTGGCAACCGCATTTACATCTTACGTCGCGTCTCGGTGCATTAACGTTTATGTGGGTCAGGGTCGACATCTGATTATCCTGCTCGCGCGTTCCTCTCTCGATTATCGATATATTCAATTATATTGCTTCGCGATACCAGACAAAATCGTGCGATCGGTGATTCATTTTTTCGGAAATTCTACCAATGACGGGACCTTGATTTTGCTTACGTACAACAGAATAAAATTGAAGGATCAATTATTTTCGTGTACAAAATATGCGATACATTTTTATTAAAAATCAATACACTGAAAGCGCGCAGCATCCTTATCATGAAATTTTTATCAGACTGTTAATTTTATCTTCGATCGATTTCTCTTACCTCTCATGAAAGGCACACTAGTTTTTTCTCACACTTGAATCAAATGATACTTTATCTTTAATGATAACTACGATGAACTATTTCTCGTATCTGTCAGCGGATCTAATCGATGAATGTTCTCTATTTTTCGAGAGAGAAGGAAACCGCGTGTGTAGAACACGCGAGTCAGTTTTCTAACAGATATCGAAGACAGGCCGTACGTACGCGATGAGGATATTAAGAAACGTACAGGATGTAATCACCTACTTTCGTAAATCTCGGTAATTGACGAAAGCAGAAAGACGAGCGAAGGAGTGTCTTCCTCGGTGCCTTATCGCTTTTTTTACTCGAACATGTTGATATTAGGCCGTCGCGCACGAGAAATCGCCGCGCGTATCTCGGAAGCTGTGTATCTCGCTAATTTACTCTCTTGTACTTCCTTTTCTTCCTCCTCTTTTCCTTCTTGCAGTGAAGGTCGAAAGAAAGAAACACGCCAACATCTGCGATGGTCATGTCATGCCGCATTCCTGTACGCATCCAAATTGCGGTACACTTGACAGGCGGGAGTAAACCCGTTTTACTCGCGTGTTAAGATCGATGCTACGGGCGATGCGGATCGCGCGATAGCGCCAGGAGGAAATGCAAACGGCACGAAAATTGAGGGAAATAGAGAGCGCGGAAAACGGATCTGTTTACCGGCTCGTAAATGAGATTGCTTTTCGCGATACACGCGATACAACTTGAACGATTAAGGAAAATAAATTGATGAATTTATTACAATATTGTTTCACAAAATGAATAATAAATTTGAAAATTTTTCTTAGAAAATTCAGATTTTGATAAAAATTGTATTTAAATTATATTTAAAAATTATATTTAAATTTATATTATAAATAAAAATATATTATTAATTTTATATTGTTAACGATATAAAAATCGATATATTATATTATAATTATATATTTTATTTGCAGATCGATCAGAAGCCGCTTCAGAAGATTAATCATCACGAGAATCACGTATCCCAAATGACGAAGACGATCCAGGCGCAAGCGAATCACGTGAATCACATTCAACCTCACAATCATGCCAATCACGTAATCTCCGAGCACGAGAATCATGTATCGATCGGTCGCGTGCCCAACCACGTGTCAGCCGTCAACCAAGCGAATCACCAGAAAAACCTGCAGAATCAGCGACTGAGTCCGAGCCAGGAATGGCGACAGCCGGACGACAACGTCAGACTCCAGGAGGATGGCATCTACGAAAGCGGGCCGGTCTCGATCAACGACGGCAAACATTCCTTGTTGCAATACGCTATGCTAAACTTCCGTCAAAGCACAGAAAAGTAAGACGATAATTTCCAAAATAGAATTAATTTATGATTCGCGCACTCGTAAAATAATGTTTTACAGTGATTAAGTATGAACGAAATTTAAATCGAATTACGAGAGAGTCTACATATCAAAATTTTATTAAATATTAATATTTAATATTAATTAATGAATACGAAGTAATTCTCTGGAAATTGAACTTTTTAAGATGTTTATTTACAACCAAAAATTATTGCTTTCTCCGATGATAAATGTCAAAAAATTGCGATGAGCGAGCTAATTAAAATGAGTTTCTTTCTCTCCGCTGATATC
Organism: Cataglyphis hispanica; assembly: GCF_021464435.1. Classification (NCBI taxonomy): domain Eukaryota; kingdom Metazoa; phylum Arthropoda; class Insecta; order Hymenoptera; family Formicidae; genus Cataglyphis; species Cataglyphis hispanica. The sequence continues at coordinate 2,862,449 of NC_065972.1, forward strand.
AAGAGCATGCGCGATATGCACGGAAATTAATGCGAAACATTATTATTAACGCGGTGTTACGCAAGCGAATCGTGTTGAGAAAGCATAACGCGGACGGTGTGAGATATCAATCCGACATCATATTGTGCACTACGTAATGTCCTTTCCCTACTATCGCTTCTCATTCCATCGTACTCGCGTTAGAGAACGACATGGTCGCGTTACTTAACGCGCTCGCGTGCAAGCAAACGGGAGGATTAAACATTTCGAATTTGACAGATTCGAGATGTTGAAAACCGCGGATGGATCGATCAGCGGGTCCCTTAAGGTAATCGAGTCGCTGAAGAACAAGAAGAAGAGCAAGAAGAGCAAAGGCCAGCCGGATGGTACCGAGTGGACTTGGAAGGAACAGGTGGATCTCGTCAAGTACTCCACCGTGCCCATCGAGCAGAGCCTGCTTAAGCTGGAAGCTGACTTAAGTCTCCTGGCCGTCGAATGCTTTCTGTGTCTGATGAGGTACATGGGCGATCAACCGTTGCCGCCCGAGACCAGCGAAGTCAAATGCGTTTACACTATTCTCATGGTAAGTTTGTATAAGAATATTTTTTCTGATTTTATTGCCTTCTAGAATATTTTGTATAATATTTTGCATAATATTTTGTATATATTTCTCTATCATATATATATACAATAATTTAAAGTCCTTCAAAAAAGATGATAAAAATAATTAAGTGCAAGTGTTTATGACATTTTATTGTCATCAGTGTGTTTTTACTAACTTTAATTTTTGCAAAATTGTTTAATTAATAGTACACTAAATTAATAGAAGAAAGATTTGATTGAATGATGCATCTCGTGATGTATTCGCAGCACTGTCACAAACACGAGCAGCTCCGCGACGAGGTTTACTGTCAGCTGATGAAGCAGACCACCAATAACAAGAGCCCGAATCCGGAGAGCTGTCAGCGCGGCTGGCGAATTTTCAGCATCATCGCCGCCTATTTCACATGCAGCGAAAATCTCAGGCCATACCTGACGAAGTACCTCGAGACAGCGGCGTACGACAAACGTCGCGCCTATCACGGCACCGCGATGGTCTGTCTACAGAATCTTCGGAAGACGGTCAAGTACGGTGGCCGTAAGAACGTACCGAGCGTGGAGGAGATCATGGCGATCAGCGCGGGCAGGAACGCGAAGAGGCAAATCTACCGGTTGCCCGGCGGCACTGAACGGGTCATTAACACGAAATGCACGACCGTTGTCCAAGATGTTATTGAGGAGATGTGCAATGTCATCTCGGTGAGAAATCCGCACGAGATGGACGAGTTCTCATTATACTGCATTGTTGATGGTGACGCGTTTACTATGCCACTCGCCAGAGACGAGTATGTCCTGGACGTGACTACGGAACTTCAAAAGAACCACCAAGTGTTCTACTTAATATTCTGCAGGTATATTCGCAGTCATGTATTTATTTTATCGCTGTATTATAATATAATTATATATAGTTTATATATTTTATACATATTATTTTATATATAATTATTTATAATTAACACTTTTAAATATTCTCTTTACGATAGAAAGATAAAGATCGATTTGATAAAAATTACAAATTTATTATATTAAGCAAAATTCACAAAAATGACATTTTTTTAAAATCTTTTTAGATCTGTCTGGTATTATCCTCTACGACTCGATGCACCGTTGTATATAGAAGTCGTCTTTAATCAAATCGCTCCCGATTATCTGGAAGGACTTCTATTAGTTCTATCCGGAGAACATTTACTTCAGGAAATTATTGTAAGTATACCGCGCGACATCTGCTTAAGAGAGAGAGAGAGTTTCACTAAAGTGAAGAGATATAATTAACTGATGACGAGCGTTTTTCGTAGTACGACATGGCGCAAATAGCGGCACTGCTGCACAGAGCAGCTGACATGGCACACGAGCCCGCGACGAAGGAAATTAAGTACCTGCTACCGAAACCGGCGCTCAGCTTGAGAGAACCGAGGCCGCAACAATGGTCCAATATGGTCCAGCAGGCTTGGAACAACGTTCAGCACTCCTCGGCGGCTGTTTGCAAAGCGCAAGTGCTCGGTGAGTCGAATCGAGATTATGTATTCAAAACGAGAAATTTTTTATTCCACCGATCATTTCAATTGTCATTTTTGCGATAAAAATAATAGCGTTTCATACATAACACTATTTTGTATTTTACACAAATCGTTTCTTACACATGCATGAACAATGGTGAAAAAAAAATTTCTCCTTGAGAAACAGCTATAGAGTGGTAGAAGTTTAGAAAATTGTCATGAGATTAAATACTATACAGAAATATATATTTTTCTTATCTTTAGAAATATTGTCTAAGTGGCCGCTTTTCGGTTCGAGCTTCTTCGCGGTAAAGCGGGTACCCGAGGGCAAGGAAAAGGGCGCCGATCACATCCTCGCTCTGAATCGACATGGAGTGCATTTCATCGATCTACTCACGCACGTGAGTTACTTTCGAGAGACGCTTTCTTTTCCCGACATCGTTTTCCTCTCTTTTTTCTTCACGTGTAATTATTTCAGGAAACACTGTACCATTATCCCTACTCCGAGGTAATCTCCACCAGGAAGGTCAAGTCCGAGGAGGGCGCGCTTTACCTCGACATGAAATGCGGCAATCTGATGCAGCAGCGTATCACTAGGTTGCAGACGGAGCAGGCGCACGAAATCTCCCGTCTTATCAGGCAATATATCACCATGGAACAGAGGACATCCAACGGTCAGAATGTCGGTGTCGGACTCGGCATGAGATAAGCGATGCACCTTAGCGACGATGATCCTTCCTTTGCGACCGATACTCGATATCCGGATTAATCAATTCTACGAGGTCATAATTGCAATCGGATTAAACCCTCGATCAATGTATCATGAGGAGCTGAAGCTCGCCAAGTAATTTACATCGTTCTTAAAAATATGATTGTATAAAGAGTACCAACCTTTTTAGAATACGAATTACATAGGATACCAAGTAGGGTAGATCCGGAGCCCCACAAATGACGTCTCGGGATGGATATCAGAATGGATATTTGTAGCACTTGCTGGAAGGAAGGATCGTGAAAGAAAGGAAATGCTCAAGTATCTAAACCGTTTATATTGAATGGAGATATAAGTCAAAAAATATGGACTCGTGTGTGTATGTGTGTACAGCATTTATTTATATTGTTTAAAAAAGAAAAAACATATAAGAGCAAATGAAGATATGCGAACAAAGATTTTCATTCCGCGGCGTAATATTAACGCTAATATTAACACACGTCTGACGACTATATGAAGACTAACCACGCAACGATCATATGTTTAGAAGTCAGAAGATTATTAATTATAATTGTGTACGTATGGATATATAAGAGTACAATGTGAACGGACGTATCAACTTTATATTGAAATTTGTATGTATAAAAAAATGCATTGTCGTTTCCTTTTTACCTTCATTATTCTATTATATCACACGTTTACAATATCTTTTTCTAAAGGGATAGATACAAAAGTCATCGCAGTTCATGTAATAGATATCCCTCCTATTTATTTCGCTATTGTAAATGCTATTCAAGTATAAACTATTTTTAGTGGCATCTCGTGTACACGATAATTAAGTCTAAATCTTACAAGATATCAAGTATATATGAGAGATGATTATATTATATATTAATTACTTTTTAATCCTTTTATGACTAAATTATCCGTGTAACAGTTTGATGAGAAGTTTGAAGAGCGAAATGTATAAATAGCTTACGAGAGTGAACTTTTTGAAGAGAGTTGATTAAAATCGATTAATTTATATGAAAAAAGAAACTTACGTTTCTATGTATATATACTATATGAACTAGTCGGTCATATAATTAAAAAAATGTATCATGAGCGGTCATAAAAGGATTAAACTCTGCGATCGGGGCTAGGTCTTGGAGTGCTCGACTTAAAGTCCTGCGGCCAATTACTTGCAGTGTGTCGGACGTATCCTGGATCGGTCGGCGACGACGGCGTTCTCGGAGTTTGCGTCCCGGTGGTTCTCAGCACGCCGAGATATTCCTCCAACATCTCGATCTCATCCTTAGATCTTTCCCGTCCCCCGGATCGATATTCCTTGGGTGGAGGTGGTATGTTGAAGGACACGTCGCGATGATGAGCCTTCAAGATCCCGGATGACGGACCGCGCATTCTGACAGGCACGTTGTCGTACTGGCTGTTGTCCGAATACCTGAATTCGCGTTCAAATGAAATTATATTCAAGTATCGGCGCGACACGAGAAATGCGTCAGGCTTCGTGAATCATAAATGTCAGAAACGAGGAAATGTTTGTGCCAGCAATTCTTGCAACTCACATCCGCGACAAAAATGATTTTTCATCTTGATATTATCTTAATTCTGACTAAGGTAATCACTCTTTTTTAGTCTATAATTATAGGTATTAAAAAAAACTAAGCGAAAGAAAAGAGATGTGTGACAATGATTCGATTAAAATTTCAAGAATGAAATCGCTTTTCGAGAATTAAATTTTTTGTATTAATAAATAAAAAATTTGTTTTAATGAAAATAGAAAAAAGATTTAAAAACCGATTTATAGCTTAGCAATTGAATTATTAGTGCGTCGAATCATTCAGTATGACGCAAGAATTGTTTGCGTGCGGTTTCCTGCTTCTGACGACATAATCCAAGACGGTTGTTGATGTAGGCATCGCCGATGCTTAAATAAAAATTTCCGAGCCAGGATGACGCGACGGATTTCGAGTCGACACGGACGCAAGAAATCACCTGTAACTGTCAAGCGCTTCCTCGACATCTCGCTCAACCCTCATGATTTTCACGCTGGGATTGACAATTTTTGCGAACATCGGATCTCCCCTCTCGTACTCCATGGGAAAGCGAGGGGTGTCGATCTCGTCGATCGGTCGCTGGTAGATGTCCCGACTCTTGTACATTATCCTGGAATCGTCGATCCTGCGATCGGGTTCGGACGCGATGTCGGTCTCGCGATATCGCTTCGAGTCGCGTAGAACTCGGCCGTTTTCGAAATTCTGCGCTCGTTCTCTCGGTTCCTGATCGCCGCGAAACTCCCGATCGTCTCGAGAGTCATCCTGCGAACGAGCCACCGACGATTCCCGCTGGGATCTCGCGGGTTCGACGTGACGATCCTCGTTCTTCTGGAAAGCATCATTCGCGCGACCGTTTTCGTCCTCGGGAATTTTCACGACGGTCGGTTTAGGCTTCGATTTCGTATCCTCACTGGTCACTATTGGCGTTACCTTCCGCTTGCCTGCAGCATTTTTCGATAGATTTATTGGAAAAAAAAACTTGAACTACGAATAAATAATAGAGATAGATAAAATTTAATTAATTATTCGCGGCGAATCGAGCGAATCTTTTCCAAAAACCTGTTTCCATTTAACTAATATATTTAGCTCACCTAAATCTTTTTCCAGGATTCGCGCCTCGTCCTGCTTGTCCTTCTTGCGAGGCGGGCTCATCAGTAAATCCCCAATGAATACCAACGCTGTGAGCAGGCATAACGCTCCCAGGACTGCAGCATTGTCGACCAGATCTTCAGGGACGCTGTCGATAGACGCCAACGACAAGGCGCCGACTATCCCGAAGAGAATCACGCCCAGTCCGAGTAGGAATAATTCCTGAATTTTAATCGGACTTGATAATATTTTCATTTGAATGCAATCTATTATCGCTTTGCATATATTATCGATTAATTATACGTGGAAGCTTATTATTACGCAAGAATTTTTAAACGGAAAGCGAGTGTTTACGATAATAAAAGCGGTATTATAGATGATATAATCAAGGAAAAACGCGCCTATTTTCGATGCACATGGGATTTTCTTAGAAAACATTGGAAAGATTGACAGCTAACGCGATGCAATTCGTTCGAGATTGGCCCAGCCTCAGTTATGAATCATTAAATGAGTTAACATTACGTGTCTCGATTGACCAAGGCTGCGATCACGTGCGCAAAAGTCCACATTAAAGGAGAACATTCTTATCCTTGGCCCCTCAATGACATCGCGTCGTTCCACCGATTTTCTCACGCCCCCGTTTCTTTCTTTCTCTCTCTCTCTCTCTCTCTCTCTCTCCCGCTATCGTCGAAATCGAGATTTATGCGCGACGTATTTTCACTCGCGACCAACCTCGGAATAAATTAAAAGCGCCTGGGAATAATCTCGACGCGTCAAAATAAATCCTCCCGCCATATCGTCTCCGATATGTAAAGCTTCTCCCTGGATGGACTCCTCGCAACAAGAAGGAAAGAAGGAAGATTGTTCTCGGTGAGATGAGATTTAGCGTAATATGTATTTTATAAAAATCGATACGATTTTTCTTCTATCTTTTATATATCTCGTTTCCAGGAGAGTTCAAGTCAACTGTCATTTTTTTAGAGATATATCGACGCGACGCATATTTAACAATCGAAAGCAAAGATTTTGTTGACTCGAATTTTTAATAATTTTATATTTTTATATTTTATAATTATTTTATAATATTTTTATAATTTTATATTTTTAATAATTCGCCTCCATCATCTACCTTCTATTCTTCTAATCTCACTATAAGATCGAGAGTCTTCGGCACGCATGTACTACTCCTATCACAGGTTTCATATTATTGTCGACGTACGTTGACGGCTGGCGTTACGAAACGCAGCTATGACGCGTACGCCCTAGTATGAGAAAAAGAAAGCAATTATTACCGTCTTTCGACCGCGGAGCTCCCCGGTAGCCGCGGCGATCAAGAGACCAGTCGTTATGATGATGTATCCGCCGCAGGTCGCCGTTGCAAGAGCAGCGCCTAAATTCGCGGAAACCAGGAAATGAGTATATTAAGAGAGTCTTCATTCTTGGATGCTAATCACACAGAATCTCTGTACTTATAGGTGAATCACGAATATGATACCTATGCTGCCCCATGTCACGTTGTTCAACAGTGACCACTCCCGGCTACGATTCCTCAAATAGTGAAATACCCTTCGACTCTCATCATCCGTCACCCTGAGTGCCACGACACAAGCGACGCATAAGAGCTGCAATTGCGGACAATTTTTTTCATGTTTTATTAATCATCATTCAGCCTCATTTCTCAGCCAATATCATTAGGATCTCTAAGCTAACGTGATAATTTGATATCGTAAATATCTTGTGTTAATTAATAATTATCGTTAGTATACTATATGTATTAATATACCTAGAGATAATTTTCATTTCATGGAATTACAAATATGTTAGATTATAAATTGCTCTCCTGTAATTAATTCTTTTTAAAAACGGAAGTTAAAAAAGAACACAATATAAAAAAAATTATTTGAAAAAATTATATTGCTTCCGATTTTTAGCGAGCGTATGATAAACACATCTCGGCTTCGTCGTAATATCGCATGAATTAATTTTGAAACTGATTTTCTTTTTTTTTTTTTTTTTAATGAAGAAAATTGAAAAATATTTGTTTACATACCACTTCGATTATTCTGATGAAGACCTTGCGGTTCCACATGATGCTATCGCTGAAGATATGCGATTCCAAAAACGAACGATTAAAGGAACGAGGAATAAATGGTCGTTTGCGAAAGTCTCGTCCCTTTTCGGCGAAGCATTACGTGAATTCTTAAGCTATTAACAAACCGTCCTCGTTTACTTTTGAAAAGTCGCTATTCGCATTAATAATTAGCTTTTGTTCCGTTCACGAAGACATCCTTGGCTCCTAGCCAAAGAATTGTAGTCATTTCCAAGTCAAATAGAAAAAGTGATAAACTTTCTTAAATTATACAGCAGTATAAATTTTAAAATTTTGCCATAAAAATTTACAATTTAATATTAATTTAATAATAATACTAAAAAGAAAAAAATCATTGAGTCTAATCTAATCTAATATGTTTAGTATTATATGCATATACATATATTATAATTTATGAATATTTACGAAAACTAACAAATTTTTTACAAACGAAAACAATCTGCTTAAACTGTTTTTTTCCTACATAAAATAAATCTTTTAATTACAAACTTTGATTCATACAATATTTAAAAAAAATATCTTATATATGGAATAAATAAAATTTGAATAAAAGAGAAATAAAATCTCTTAACGTTAATTTTTTAGAAATAATTTGCGAAATAGTCATCAGTATTTTCGAAAAAATGCAGCGAAAAAATAGCACATAAATTTTTTATTTTCTCGAAACTACGAATGTGGTGAGTGCTTTTTTTTAAATAAAAATAAGTTTTATATTTATGTTGCTTCGAATGATATCGCTATACTACCACTACGTTAAACGTTCTACTGACAGCTACTCGATAATGGAAAGTAGTTGCGTTATCACCTGCGGCAGAATGTTACGACGGAATCGCAAAACGAAGCTTCACGTCGCGACGCGCCCGAGCGACGACTGACATGAGAAGATATAGCGAAGGTGGAGTTGTGCTCGTACACAGGTTGGCGGAACCGCGTGTGTCATGTAATAAGGACTGCCTGCATGCGAACGACAAATAACAATGCTATTATCACACACGGTGCAATGGCGCAGGACGATGCGAACCCGCGGATATGTGTCACGGAGAAGCTCGTCGTCGCGTTCTCCTCGTACCTTGAACCCGTTCGCAACACACGTTAAATCTCGTTACTTACATCGTTATGTATATCTCCGATTTCTCGATGTCTCTTGAGAGGACAAGATGATAATCCCATAGGATTTTCTTATTCATAGCGATTAAATTATTTATTTATTAATTTATCTATTAAGCATAAGATTTTTTGTCCTGATTAATCAATTAAAGAGTATTTCATTGATTAATTTAATAATCAAGGTACTTTTTAATAATCCAAAACGGAATTTATGACGTCATTAATAGCTCTTAGAGAAAATATTGTGTCAAATTTGTTTCATTTAAAAACGCTATTAATTTCGATAATTCTCAATTTTTCTCGAAATTAAAAAATCAAACAACATGCAACAAGTGTAAGATTGATTTCTCATAAAAATTTTATTTATAGCATCGCAAGAGAAAGACGATATAAGATACTCTTTCGAATAAAAATGAATGCTTTATATAAATTAAAATATAAAATAAAATATTATTAAAATTAAAGAAAATAAAGAAAATCATTTTTTATTTTTAAAAACATTAAAAAAAAACAATAGAATCAAATGAATAATGTCATAAACTTTCTGATCTTATAGATGCGTATTACGAGAAATGTAAAAACACGCGTAACGCGCATGCAATGGATATCAAGTCACCGAGCGTGGTACGCGATAAGATCAATTGTTTGACAGATGCCGGCTATAAATCCTCCCGTCTCGGCGGATGATCAACAGACGAAAATCGAGCCGAGTAAAATTGTTCATTTCACGTCTCGTTCGTGTGGTCTGAAGGAAAAGAAATGCAGCATATGTGTGGACGAGAGAGACGAAGGTAAACCTATCATCCCTTCCACTGTCAAACTGTCCGCCAATCCTGACGGTCATCCAAAATCCTTGTCCTTTCTCGCGATGAGCGATAGCGTAGCACCACAACCCGGCTGTTCTTCTCGCCGGTAGCATCAGAATTCATCTCGTGTCGGGACGCGTCATTAGATCGATTCTCGAGTGCTGGACCCGCAACAGACTTGATACATAAGAAAATATATATTATGCATATATATATGTTTATACACACATAAATTACATCACATGCATAATACATATATAAATGTGTATATATATTATTCTTATGACCGCTCGCGAAAAGTCATTTTGAATCAGCTGATATCGATTTATTGATCGGGAGATCGCGCGCGATGGAGAGCAATAAATCAAAGGGCTGCCGACGAGGGAATAATCGCAGGAGAAACGGCGGCAACAAAGAGAACAAGCGCGAGATCGAGAGGATGAAGAAATCGAGGAGCGAGGAATCCATCCAGTGGTCGCATTATCCCGTATCCGACGACGAGAGCAGGGTGGATATCGCGGAAGAGGAGACGTCCCTGGACCTGGAAAATTTCGACAACGGTGAGTATCGAGAGATGCTTTGTTGCGCCTTTTCTTTCTTATTGCGTAGAACGCGCATTTTATTGTTTATGTTTCGCTCGAACATACACACGTACACACACGCACACACACACACGCGCGCGCGCGTGACGTCGCGCGAACTAAAAATATTCTGCGTCTATTCTTTCATGTGTTTTCTCTTCCGGAATGGTACGTGCGCGGCGAGAGATGAAAGAGGGAGAGAGAATGTGTATGTGTGTGTGTGTGTGTATTAGTTCGACAATATTTCGCCATGGATACGGTTACGCAGTGTTTATTATTTGTATAATGTATACAAACGTAACGAGAATGTAACTGTATACGTTTTCTCGAATAGGTCAACTGATATTCGATTAAGATTATATACAGAATTACTAAAGAAATTTTTTTCATCTTAAATCGCATTTATCTCTTTCGAAACGTGTCCTAATTTTATATTCGCATACATATATCGTATTATCGCATACATATATAATAAAGATTTACTAGAAATAATCTAAAATCGATAATAATTGCGTCTTATTAAAAAAAGCTTTTGTTCTTTTCTCGATCGAAACAACGAATATTATCATTTTTATTCTCTCTCTCTCTCTCTCTCTCTCTCTCTAAATTAATCTACTGATATTAAAATATTTTCGAAAATAATTATGTTAAATATTTATATCTAGATCGCGTTCTTCACGAGATTTCTTTTGAAACGGAAATCACGATATATCTTGTCCCCACTAAATTTATCTCACTTCGTAATCTCTTTTAATCTAACACCTCTATTATCTTAATAATACGCAGGAGGCGAGAATAATCCAAAGAGCTCGCTCATGTGTCCCGCGTTACGCCGGCAATTGCAGACGCACAGAAACGTTCTTCGGCTTCTGCACGAGCACAAGCTGGCCTCCACGCAGATCAACGGCCAGAGGATCCTCAGCATCCAGCCGGTCCGATGGACCGGCCCGACTCCCGGTATCGATTGCGAGATCTTCGTCGGCCGTATCCCGAAGACGATCTACGAGGACACCCTATATCCCCTGTTCAAGACGATCGGCGAGATATTCCAGATACGGCTGATGGTGGACATGGCCGAGTTGACGAGGGGCTATTGTTTCATCATGTACACGAATCCGGAGGACGCGGGACGCGCGATCGCGCAGTTAGATCAGTACGAGATCTCGCCGGGCAAGAAGATACGAGTCCTGGCGAGCGTAAACAAGTGCAAGCTCTACATCGGCCCGTTGCCGTGGTTCATCGCGTCGGAGGAGGTTGTCAGAGTAAGTGTCTTTTGTTCGTTATATATTTTTTTGCATTTACGTTATATATTTTATTTAAGTTGTAATTTATTAAAATTTGTGTCTTTTTGATTTTTTTTTTTTTTTTGCGTTAAATACATTATTACACTGATAGCTCTTAACAACTTAAAAAAAAATTTTTTTTTTTTTGGTTTTTTTGTTTTTTTATATTTCTGATTTTAAAAATATTGATGAATTTCTTTTCGTATGCCAGGTGATCTACGCATCGGCATGGGATATCGAGTATGTGTCCATCTATCGATTTCCGAATCACGATGCGGCCTACGCTATAGTTTCCTTTAAATCGCATCGCAATGCAGCCTTGGCGAGACGAAAATTGAGACCCGAAAAACTTTTCAAATGTAACGAGGTACATGTGGAATGGGCTCGTGTCGATTGGAATCCTTCTAATGTGGTGAGTAGAAAGTTTTTATTTTTTTTTTTTCTGTTTTTCCCCGTTAACAGATCAGATTTCGATTGAAATTGAAGTAATGAAATCTAATTAAATATGAATTAAATATATCTATTAAATATATCTATTTTTGGTCATTTTGTTTTATTCAGAAAAATTAATAATTATTCTCAAAAATTCATGCACATAATATATTTTTTTAAATGATTTTTTAAATTTTCTTAAAACTTTATTTAAAAAAAAACAAATCTTTTTATACAGCATTGCTTCAATTGAAATCGAAAATAGACGAAGAGAGTCAATAGGAATTATAATTTTTCAATATATTCGTGAAAATGAAATATTCCACAAAAATCATACATATTTATTTATTCATATAATGTTTGTGAGATTTACAAGAGTTTTATTTCTCAAAATTTAATTATTTCATCATATTGGGATGCGTATAATTGATGTACGGAATTAGAAAGCCAACGTAAATATTTAAGATACTATTATTTTTAATACAACTTTAGACTAAACTTTTATATATCCTTTTCTAAAAAAGACTTTAGCTAAAAGTTAGTCTGGAATTAATCAATGAACTTGACTGCATCGAATAATATTTCAAGACAAATTGTGCTGGATTATCGACGGAATTTAGCGGCTCGTTTGAAGTGGTTTCGCGTATCTTTCGTCACGAGGCGCTCATTTTGACATTCGGCTCGGCCAGATTCGGGCAGACTCGGCGATATCGATCGCATCAGCTGATCGGCGTACATGTAGCGTAGTTTCATTTATGCGGTCGCGTTGGGCAGTTCTTTTCCGTGGAATATTCTCTCGATTACACAATGAGCGTTTCGAAAGTACAGAACAGCGATTATTGCGATTATCGCAGTCCTTTATCGACCCGGTACGCCTCCAAGGAAATGCGATACAATTTCAGTGATCAAAATAAATTCAGCACGTGGCGCAAGCTATGGATCTACCTCGCTAAAGCTGAAATGGTATGTGCGATAAAATCCACCGGTACATCCGTTTATTGTATTATTATTATTGACATTATATCCTCTGCGAATATAATGTTGATATTATATTTTAATCTTGCGTTTTTTGGGTCTTGTAAAGAGTGATTATGCAAGTGATTCTTTACGCAAAATGATTAAAATTATATTTATCCGATCGAAATTAGATACCGTGATTTGTAAAATTCTAAGACGCGTTTTGTCTTTGAAATCGTTCTTAGAATTCTTTTTAAATAAGAGATTTATAAAAAATAATATATAATATAAATATTTTTGGAAAGAAACATATTTTTTTCTCCACTTATCTATGACAAACAAATATATGGCAATAAGAGCTTTGCGAGAGGATTATGAAATTATTTTCAACGGTTTTATTGCCACATCTCTTATCGATTTACATACCACATTTCGAAAACATGTTATCTCGTTCACGAAGATTATTCAAAACATCATCTTAAGACGTAAGATCTTAGCATAAAGACCTCAAGTTATATAAAAAAAGTTATAATTAATTATTAGCTAATAAAAAATATATTAAAATGCATTTTCACACAAATTTCAACTTGCTTATTTAACTCCTTTATTAGAACTCTAAAAAATTTAATAAGGTTGCTTAAGGAATTTATAGCAATTAATTATCGTGTCAAGAAATAATAAAATACGCATTCCAATATGATTTTATAATCTACAGTCCACGTTTTACAACAAAAGAAATATATGTATAATATTTATGACAAACTATTCTCTCGTGTTATTTGAAAACTCTCTTCGTATTCTGAAAACTATCAGACGGTCGGTTTGCATCGACAGCGAATATTAGTTAATTTAAAATTAGTTCTCTTTTCCGTATTATATTTATCTTGTTTTATAAACATGCAAAAGTGATGAGTTTGATATCTGTGTTGTCTGGCTAAAATATTAAGCAAAGCAATAAATACAAAAATTTATAATATATTTAACAAGAAAATTCAAAAAAATATTTTGATGTCTTTCAGACACTTTTTATTCAAGATACTTTTTTAAAATTTTTGTCATCTCGAGATTAATATTGATAAATGTTGGTGCAACCAGACCTACATCATCATACGGACAAAATCTAATTATTTTCTTCCCGAACTTTGCATATTCATTATTATCAGTACGAAGATCGTGGCACGGTAGATGATAAGGGCGACGTGCACATTAATCGAAAGTATCTGCAATCTAACAATAAGAAGACGCCTATGCTACCATCGTTTCCAACGCAGAGCGAGTCTAATTCTCGCTGCCAGAAGCAACTTCCGCCAATCTGCCCGCCGTCATCACTCGGTACGAGTGGCAACGATCGTGACAACTCCGTCAAATCTATTCGTAACTGCAACAGCACTCGTTACGCTACCATGCTAAGCATGTCAGCAACCCTGGACGATTTCTCGTCGCCGGACAAAATGACGGATATCAACGACAACATACAATTGCTGGACATCAAAGATAAGCAGATACGCCAGAAGAGCGATATCGACGCGGTAGACAGTTTCCGCAATTTTGACATGTGGAATTCCAATCTGGTCTCTCAATTGCCTGGCTCGCCCGCCAACTCCAGCAGCTCCAAGGAATCGCCGAATACGACGTACGAATCTGCACGTTGCGATTGGGAGAACAACGCGAAATATTCCAAGGCGGCATCGTCTCTCAATAGAAGCGTTTCCAATTCTCCTCGCTATTCCCAGCTCCCCAACTCTCGCTCTTTCGGCAAGACGATCGACCAGAATCAGCTGATCGTCGCTGATGCCGTTCAGTATCAGGGAGTGCCATATCATCAGAATCGCCCATCATGCTACGTCCTGGTACAGCCTCAGAATTACCTGTATCCAAAGGATGCGATCGTAACTTATCCGCAATCCTCGTTTGCCAATAATATTCCCGACGAGCAGGCGCGCGTGTCTTTGCTCGCAGGTTGCGATCGTCGATCGTTCTGGTATAACGGCAACCAGATGGGATCGAGCGTAGATAAAGATCTCATCATTGGCGATGCCGAATTCCGGCGCGAGAAGGTTCCAGGAAAGCCGGAAACTGCGGATACCACGGCCGATTTTGCTACGTCCGGCTACGTTCAGAATTACTCGCCAAACATCATGTTGAATTTTTCGCCGATCTACGCGTCGGAGAACGGTGGGACGACACCGTGCTTCGTCTCGTTTGACGCGATGAACGGCAATGATAACAAACGTCCGAGACCGATCTTGAAACAGACGACAACCGGTCGCGCTTGGTTGTGATAAGGATTTTATCTTTCTCTTCTCTTTTTTCTTTTTTCTTTTGAAGATTGCTTTACGCAGATTTTAGAAAAATGATGCCGATCAGATACCAAAGATGGCGTTTTTACGTTTTATTTCACGCATTCTAATGAGGAATAATTATATTAGGATATTTTTCTCTTTTTTTTTTTTTTTATTATCGATATTGTCATCGATGCTACCAAAGACTCGCGTATAGATAATGTTAAGGATCTTTTTTATGCGTAAGCGTTGCTAAAAGCTCAATCTAGTTCCTTTAGTTTATATAACTCACTCGTTTTATAGCATTTTAACGATGCAATCTAGTAGTAATATTTTTGAAACCACGTATAATCGTTGGCATAGATTTATTTTTTTACGATCGATGCGTAATCGCATCGTTGATATCGTTTGCAAAACGACATCGCAGATTTATACCAGATTAAGTTTCACATTCGCCTCACCGCGAACTTACTATACTTATTTACAGATAAAGTAGGAGCCAATCCGAATATTCCAATAATCGCATGATTTTTAAAAGGCCTCAGATTTTTTTATTGTTATATTTTTATTCTTTATCGTCGCGCGCTTGGGACGAGAAGAAAGTTCTGGAGAACGCGTTATATCAGAGAAAAAACAATTATGCAATATTATTCGAAATATCGCGCTATATATTTTAACAATACAAGACTGCGCAATTATAAAAGATGAAGATAAAAATGACGGTACACTATACGTATTACAGCGAATTACAAGTACACGCGCCAGGGCAGAAATTGGTATCATGTTACAAAAAAAGGTACGAATCATGTGTTCTCCTGATAATATTATCTAACATTAAGTTACAGTTAATAATCAACAACGCGATCTCTTTCACGTGCTTCTATTTTTCGCGCGAAAAAGAAACTTATATACGTTCTATTATTTATCGCGGTTCCTAATGACTATTATATTAAGGAATGTGTTTTTAAGACAATCACGATATCGACACTTCCGGTTACACAGTATCGACGTGAGATATCTGTAGTTTGGTTACAATGTATGTAATTGCGACGCGTTACATGGAAGAAGGAGAAGCCGCCGTCTGTCTTTGCGACTGATTGCATTTTGGACAAGTGTTTGATTTCAGTTCAATATTCTGCGACTAGAAAAATATTTTCGATCATCTTCAATTTTTGCCGACGATCTTTGACAGATCGGCATTTCAACTTACAGTTTTAACGCCTCGCGCACGAAAAAATAATCGACAGTTGGCACACCGTAGCTTCTTCGAATCGGTGATTTCGAGCCTGCTCGTTATCTATAAAAAGCGACAAAATAGAACACAAATCTTTTTTAAAAGCAAATCAAGTAATTTAAAGAAAAAAAAAAAACAATTGCTTTTATCGCGATCGATTTGATTACCGAAAACATATCTTTATTATTTTATTTGCACGATTTTTCACACAAGTAAAGTCAGTTTTAGCCAAACGTTTGTAACATACAGAGGAATTTTTTCCGCAAAAAAAAAAATTGGAATAATAATCTTTATAGCACACAAATATAAAGACTGATAACAAGAAAAAAATATTTACCCTTTTACTGTCTGACGGGGCGCAAAACTCGCACAAATACCTCCCTCTTTTGTCTTTGAAGATGTTGTAATAGTTTGCCAAAATTGGTGTTAAATTCTGAAAATATGTGCAACTGAATTTTCAGACACGATCGAAATAAGGGAAATCGTCGCGCTTTAATGTCACCTGTCGCTTGCTGCGCGAGCAATCATCGTTCACTCGACGCCCGATCGAATTCGGTGATTCAGCACATTTGTGCTGGAATATGAATGAGAAACGAGATACATTCTGTTGTAATCTATTTTTTTTTTTTTTCAGAATTTATTTTTTCATACTTTTTGAACAGTCGCAAACGTCCTCGGTGTTTCCCTGATGGAATTTTCGTCGAATACACCTCTAAATGATATTACAAGTAATATAATTGAAATGATATTCAAACTATATTATAGCGTATTTTTGAATTGTGTATTATTGTGTATTATTTACGAGAGTTTTCGCTTGCTTACACGTCTCTGATTGGATCCACCTTGTTCGGTTTCAAATGTAAGAATGTTCTAGATTTCGTTCCGCCACTGCTGGCGAGCGGCGAGATCATGGTTTCGCTTCTGAAAAATGATTTTTTCCAAATTATAGTATATCCATATCTTTACAAACATAATATCAAGACAAATATAATATCAGGGTATTTACTCTCAAGAATTTCTTTTGTTTCTTAAGAAATCGGGGAATTCTCGTGGAATTTTATTGTGACTCGGAAAATTTTATTAAAAATTTTGTTTGATAATTTTGTCCTATTTTGTACACAATTCAAAGTGAATTACGTATTTTAACTATATCAATATATCTCTATTTATAAATATTCAATGTTTTAACAAAATATTAAATATTAAATATGCAGTACATCGTAAATTTTAGTGATTAGAATTTAATAAATAAAAAAATTAAAAAATTAATTTTAGAAAATGCATTCAAAAATTTTTTTTACCTGGATTTTTGAACAAAAATACCTAAAAAATCGAGGAATTAATTTTTTAAATTTGAGTAGATACCCCGTGAAACGGTAATCGATTCAGTTGTGCAGGAGTTGAATCGATCGCTTTGAGAGACGATACTTCGCCTACATTTGCGTGCCTACGGTGCGTGTCGTTGATTCCTTCAAATTCGACACGTTTCCTTTTTCAGACGCTCGCATAAGCTGATGATAAATTGTCATTTGACATTCCTCTCCTCCTCCCCCTTTAATTCTTTCAATTTTATCATCGAATTCGACTCCTTTAATCAGCTTCTCTTTCCTCTCCGTGCTCTCCTCCTTATCTGTCGTCCTGACGAAGGACTGGGCGATCATGTCTCGAATCACCGCGGGTTCCTCGTTCTTGGCGAGCATTGCGATTATTTCTTCCGTCAATACTTGTCTGGGTTGGCTTATTGAATTCCCATCTCTCTTTATCTCCGTTAAGTCGGCCTTTCGCTTAGATCTATGAGATTAATTGGACCGTAGTTTAAAACGTAATTTCCCACATTTATGACAATTTATATATATATATATTTGTTTTATTTTAAGTATCGTCAGTGAAACACTCGTGTAATTATTTTTGAGAATTTTTAAATAAATTTGCAATGCACGTACGCAGAATTAACTAGATTTCTCGATGTCTTGTCTGGTTTCACGTAGAAAGAGCCGAGAGTGAATTTCGTGATAGTTTCAGAGTTTTCCTTTCTTATTTTTGTCTACATTATCGGTGATTTTGTTTTTTGAAGCTTTGATGATAATTATAAATTATAAACATTTATACACAATACAACGATACCGAACGATAATGAAATTCAGGATCTATATATATATATAATGTGTGTGTAATGTAATGTATGTGTATGTAAGTAATGAAAAATTTAGTAGAGTCGTTTTCATTATTCGAAGCGATATTCTAGGATGGCAAGCAAAGCAATTAAGAAACGAGACGAGAAAATTATTCTCGATAAAATCATGCCGAAGATTTCTGACCCTGAATGATAAGGATAATTGACACAATATCAGATTTACTCGTAACCTGCTGTGTCGCCTCACTCGTTTTGTTAGCCTTCGGTCCCGGAGTCGGTGATTCCCCACGTTTTGATGGTGATAACGATCGAAATTGCTTTTGCAGCGGCTGCGGGTTTCTTTCCGTTGCGCATTTGCATCTACTAAAAGAGAAGGGATTAGATCGCGTTTGTTTAGCACATAGAATACAAGAAATCGCTCATATAAATTACCCGGGACAGCACGGCATGCCGTCGGCGGTCCCTCCGCGGACGAATTGCACGATGGCGGGATAAGACAGATGCTGTCCGGCAGCATCGCTGGTGGCAGGTTGCATTATTTGTTGGCAAAATTCGCATTTGGCGTACATCTGGATCGGCGTTTCTTTCACGACCGTCCTTGGAGTCTGATTTTGTTCGAGAAATAGAAAAGCATATGAATTTCAAATGGTACAAAAACTGATAATAATTACGCAAATTAATCTTATCAATGTAATATGACGTATGTATATAATTAAAAATATTAAATTTAATATTTTTAATGACACATTTATTAATATTTTTATATTAAAATATTTTTTTATTAATATTATTTAATTAAAAATATCGATTTGATTGTTCTTTGATTTTTTTCTCTTTCAATCAAAATGTCAAAGTTTTCAAAAACTGATAATAATTACGCAAATTAATCTTATCAATATAATAATGTATGTAATTAAAAATATTAAATTTATTAATATTTTTAATGGCATACATTTATTAATATTTTTATATTTATTAAAATATTTTTTTATTAATATTATTTAATTTAAAAAATATCGATTTGATTCTTTGATTTTTTTCTCTTTCAATCAAAATGTCAAAGTTTTCAAAGAAAAATTTGTTTTCGTTATAAAGTAAAGAATTTGCGCGAAGATATGTTTATCAATGAATCGCGAATCTCGCTCACCTGAATCTCTACGACGGATGTGTCGCGCGGTTCCGTCTGGATTTGGGCGATATTGAAACGGCACGAGGGGGCACAGTTAGATGAATCGACGTACTCTCTTCGTCGAGCGTATTCGGTTCTACGATAAGAGTGATCGGGCGCCGCGATGTTCTTTAATTCATCGGGTACTCTAACGTCGCTCAGACTGGTCGTCACGTCGTGCTTCATTATCTATACGTTTGTTCTCAACAGACATTAATTAAGAGACAAAATAGCTGATTAATTCACACCGTCACAAGATTGAAATAATTCAGTTTTTTCTTATGTTCTATCGTGGATTAAATATTGTTAGAAATATAGAATTTTTTTTTTTTTTTGCGAGCGCTTACCGCAACACCGGGTGGGATCGATTCTTTACGTAACAAATTGTCCGCTCCGTAATAGCAACATCGTTTACAGAGGTAGCATTTCCTCTTCCAAAATCTACAAGCGTATAGCAAACGTAAGGAATCTTTCGCGTCTCTCGAAAATTTAAAGATTAACGGATAATCGCGAGACTCACACGAATACCATTGTGATGTCGAGCAAGAAGAATAACGCTGCCAATAGACACAGTATTATTGCCGCCATATGCACGATGAGTGCCACATAATTATAAAGAATTAATAAAATCCCGGCAGTTGCGAAAAACGCGAGGCCGATTATGGAAAACAGACACATCTGCATATAAATAATTTTTATGAAGGAAATATATATGAAATATATACATCGCATTAATCATTTTCATTTTTTTCTAGTTTATATAATTCAATAAATGGCTTTTTTTTGCCGGCATCTTGAGAAAGATAAATTACATAAAAAAAGAAAAATTTATAAAATTAATAAAATTTCCAAGCGATTTTAATTTTCATCGAAACAGTTGAGAGAAAATTAGAAATTCTTTGGTATGTATAAATTACCGGAATAACATGCAAGGTGCTGCCGGCAAATTGGCTGATCAAGTCGATAGCCAAGATGAAGACGAAAACACCCGATAAGACGACCAAGAGAAGGCAGGCCAGTCTACTTATTGGCGTAGGATCCATAGAAATCATATAGATCGTGAGAGCGAAGAGCAGTAATACCGTGAACTGTCACCGAGAGAAAGGTTTTAGAAGGTCGAAATTAATCGATCCGTTCCGATCTTAATCTCAACGTGTTCACTCTGATGTCTAGATTAATGATTCAAAAATTTAATAGGATATCAGATATATACGCACAAATTGAAATATCCTCAGCGGCTTAATCAGAATCGATACACATCTGTTTGTTTTGTGCTGTTTCTGCATAGGTTTTGTCGTTTTGCTTTCGCTGTCTTTCTCTGCCATTATTATTCTTTTACAGATATCAACGTAATATACAACGCTACGCAAAGGAAACTTTATTTAAAACAATTTTTGACAGTTACGAAGAAATGTCGTAGATTTTTGTTTCTACGATCGAGATAGTTATGTCACGCAATCACCAACTTCGTGTATATTTGTTTTTTCATTTTTATTTATAAATTTTATCTAAGGAAAATAACTAGAGATAAGAGAGAATGAAAAATATAAGATGGGTGAGAAGAAATATCTTTTTTATTTCGCTTAAGAGAGACAATAGTTCTTATATAAGATTTGTTTATTAAATACTTTCTAGAAATAAATGCTCTTTGAATACAAAAATTACTGGACGGATTCACACGCGAATAAATACTTTGCCCGAATGGTAATAAATTTTTTTTCAAATTGCGATTTTACATGCAACTGTTGCTATTTCGCGTTTGCTTTTGTCTTACATAATTATATCTCTACGAATCTATTATATTCTAATTTTTCTAATGATAACGATATACACGATGCTGCTTATATACTATACTATGGTGACGATATATAATACTATTACGTTTTTAAAATACAATCTTGTTCGTCGAGTGATTTACAAAATCAATATTTAAAAAAAATTATCATTTTTCTTCAAAGCACATAATATCCGTTAAAGTTGTGATAATACGCAATATTTTTTTGGTTTTAAATTTGTTAATTAAATTTGTTTGAAGAACTTTTCCTATTCAATAGAATAACATTGATTTAGCATTTCTTGTGATGTAAATTTCGGAAAATTGATAAAGTTAATCGTAATGAACTTTAAAAAAGGAAATTTAAGATCTATCGTTCTTTTTTTTTTTTTTAAGCGAATTATTCGTAACTTTGGCGAGTCCTCCAACTCCTTTGGATTGTCAGATCTTTTACATATGGTATTTACAAACATCTTATTATGGCGACAATTTCCGCGACAAATACGGCTGCATTTACGAACGTAAATACAGCTGCGGATATAAGCATGTCCATGTATTGCTTGCTAGGATGGATCTCATTGTTGTACACGTAATAATAAGGACCGTTCATCTGACGCCAATTGTGGACCATGAGGCTTCCGGCGACCAAGTGCATAATCGTGCCCACGAACGCGAACATTATCAACTGTAACAATCAATTAATTATTGATTAAATTTGCGATTGATGAAGAGAATCACGCAACAGTCGTCTATTTTTAATTTTTAATCACTGGCGGAAACGAATGAATATACGCGATGTGTCATATATGTCATAGCTTCACGCTTTTCGATTTATTTCACGTATGTATAACGACTAGCTTTTTTGATAGCTCTTATCGTTAGTATTTAAGAAAGAAATATATTTTTGTTGTTGGAGAAATCAATATATTTTTTATTTCCAGTTTCAAATTAACGAATGCGTGTGATAAACTTGACATTATTGCGACTCGATTGGATTAATTCGAGATGAAATTACACTGCGTGTAAAAAAAAAAGTGACTTATTATTTATCGTCGCATTTATTACTACATAGTCAAGATATATTTTCTCAAGGTTGTTTGTCGGGATCTTGTTTGGTATTGTATCGTCAATCATGCGTCGCAAAAAGATTTACGTATAGTAAAATTTGCACAGTTGAAAAGTTCTTATTTGCATGATTCGCAGGTTGATATCACGAATGATTCGCTTCAATAAGTTAGAACATGCTCGCGATAAACATCGCGCGATTTTCACTCGGAGAGAGAAAGAGAGAGACATTCTTAAGATTATCAGGTATAAGACGACATCAGAAATGTAGCGAGCCTCGTATAACGAGGCCTTGATGCGTTCGCTAATTAACGCATACATCGTTATTGCGTCCATAATGACTCAGCTGTATAAATGAACTAGGCGTATCTAGCGTCGTTCTTTATCATGAGGATAACATAACAAGGATAGCACATTGACTATTAATCTCTCTTGAATATTTACAAAAAAAGAATGAAGTTAAACAAAAACAATCTACGTGCTGCATATTTATACATAATTTTCTAAATTATTTTTTTTTTTAATATTTATAGAAATAAACTATTCTTTCTGTAATAATTTATTCCTGTAAGAATTTCTCTTTATTAAAAAGAAAAAAATTAATGAATTATGTATTAAATAATTTTTTAATTTTATTTATAGATTATATGATTAATTTGAATTAATTTATCTTTTTTCTTAAAAATGTTAAAAATAATCATTGTAAAGATTATGTCCTTGAAGTCTTCGTATAATCTTCAATCTTATACCCTATACAAGCAAGGGTATATAAAGTACAAACGCATATATTTCTCTTCTTGGTAAAGAAATTAAAGACAGAAAATGTGTCGCAAAAAGAAAGAGAGAGATCTTTAAACTAATTTTTATTTAAATTTAAGCGCTATAATGCGGAGACATTACCGTTCTTTTTGGCACGCGATCGCCGAGCATGTGGCTGATGATGAAGAGCCCATTGATGAGGATATAGCCGGCGACTGTAACGTAAATAGTGGCGGCATCGTCGAGCTTGAATCGCGATCTGTTGAAGGTACGCTGGAACGAGTTCATCGGATCGACCGCCAGACCGATCGCAAAAATGGCCACAATCTGCATTGTGAAGAGCGTTACGTAAATTGTTTACCTGCGATGTTTATCGCGCTATTGTATTATTCGTAAGGCGAAGTTTGCATTGCAAACCTCGAGAAGATGAGATGCATATCGTCGAGTGTCACGCGAAACGAGTTGTTAAATCGCGGAAATAGAGTTACGGGATTTCGATAACAAAAAAAAAACGTGAAACGCAAAATTCTACTAATATCTTTTTCCCTCTCGTTATCAATTCAATTAATTAACGATACTCGCCAGTTCAATTATTTTGATGGCGATCGGCAGGTGATTGAGGATTTTGTTTTTGGGGGCCGGTCGTTGATTTTGCTGATCTTCGTCCGCCATTCTCACTCTTCGATGCTTTCCCTTTCTGTCGCCCAGTTTGAAGGATTTTCAATGCGATCCAATGGCAATCGATCGATTCTTTTTTTTTTATCGCGCGCGCAACCCTCTCTGCAGTCTTAGCGACCCTAAAACAAGAAACGCGATAGACATCGCGCTTAGGGGAGACACGTAAATTCGGAGGGTCGGAACTCGAAGAAAGGTTGATTCACGTGGCGTGAATGAAAGACGACTGTAAAACGAAATTATTTGATCGATAAAATATATTTTTTTCTTCAGTTCTTGTTATTTGACTCTACCTAGTCACAAGCATCGCGATTGTCGAAAATTTATTACACAAGAATGCCATATATTTCTCTTTCCAAGTGAGATATAAATTCAAAACATGAAGTATATGTATTCAGAGAACAATTTCCCGTTCTGTCTTTTAAGTCGTAATTCTTTTCCCCCAAGAATGAATACACGCAGTTATGTCACGAGTCCCGTACACGTGAGTCGCTGCGACTGAAACTCGTTATACCTTAAAAAATAGGCCTCAAGTAATACGCCGACTAACAAATACTCCGTCCATTGAGACACCTGACACGCGTCCACGTGTGTACACTCGCGTCGCGAGCGAATAACGGAGTTCTCACTTCGACACAAAAGGCTGCGAAGACTGGATGACTCTCGGAGATTATATTTAACACTCTGCTTCCTATTTTATTTCCACTTTTGACAAAATAAAACAGAGTGTTCCGAGGTACACTTTTCCTCCCTTATTCGCGACGTTATTAACGTTGATCGATGCCTCGTTATCAAGAGGAAAACCGTGCCGCACGATGCAGCGGCGCAGCTCGAACTGAAACGCAGAAACGTACGGTATACGCGACATTTACGAGCTTTACGATTCTCGCGCAAGCGAAGTACGGGGCTTGGAGGTCTCTCACACACGCGAGACCAAGTCTACCTAGATATCGAAGACGAGGGGAATCGATGCTTCGATACCTAAACACCGCTGGCGCGCGAGATGTCTTAGATTTCGTAATCCTAAGGGGCTTTCACTAATTTATATTTCACTATGAAACTTTCACCGAAAATATCGTTAATGATGTCGATAATTATGGAAGGGGGCATTAGAGACTCTTCTTTTTTTTGTTGGCTAGATATCGAGCTAAGCTAAGTCAAGAAAAGGGATCAAATGAAGTCGCAACACCTCCGATAAGCGTTGTCCGGCAAGAAACGTATCGGGGTCGGGCTCTTTCACGCACGATAGCGTTTGACATGGCCAGATTTCCGGACGCATTTTTGCCTGTTCTATATCGCCAACATGTCACGGACGCTATGTGTTGCGTGCACGCCCTACTGCGTCATCGATTAAATGACACGTAATAATGTTGCATTGCGAGACCAAGGACTCTTGCAACTCTTCCTGCAACAGGTTGACTTAATCGACGTACATTATTCATTTTATAGATAAAAGAACATGAAAAAAAAAAAAAAAAAAATGCGTGATGTATATCTTTTTTTCTTTCTAATTCATAGACGCACATTCGCACCTTCCGCGTATCAATAATTCAGTTTAGCTTCACGGGATTTTATTTATCCCTTAATTAAAAATATACTTGCGTTATTTAAAAAAAACTTACACGCGCGAAGAATATAAACTTTGTAACGAAAATTTTCGCGGGTGCGACTTCCTCGAAACGACGCGCTCGATCCTATTTCACGACATTATTTTGACGTCGCGTTATGGTGCAAGGACACGTCGTAATTCCGCGGATTGCCTGCCATGTGTATTGAAAAGGCTCGCTATCGTATTACATGCAAAGGTGCGCGCGCGCGCACCTATTACGTTTCACATAATTATGGCAACGCGATTATTTTTAACTCGCAACTAGTAAACATACGATATGCTGGATTCTAATTGGTGGACTTTTAATGCTCTAGCTCGGAATATGATTATTGCAATCTGTTGATTGGCAGTGCTCTGATTATTGTAGTGTCTTAATTTATTTATGACAAGAAAAAAGAAGTGTTATTTAATATTATTTTAATTATTTAATATTATCTTTTTAATACTAAAATAATTATTGAATATATAATTAATTAATATTATAATATTAATATTATAATATTAATTGTTATATTATAAATGTAATGTTAATTAATATTATATATATTTTATTATAAGAATTGTCTTTGAATAATTCAAAAATATAGATAATAAGATTTATAATTGCTGTTGTGTTTTATTAAATTAATTTAATTTATTTAACAAAATTAATTTATTTAGAAGATCGTACTTATGTATCGGGGATATTATCAAGGATGTAATATTAAAGTAATTAATGTGAAATTAAATTAGATTATGCGCTTGTTCACAAGTTGGATTCTTTATGAATTTAATGTTTCGTCTGATGCGCAAAAAATATTATTATACAAAGCACGCGACTTTACATCAGCTACGCAGTTCCTATGTAGACTATACTTGTACTTTTAATCAACATTGTAGAAAATGAATCGCCATATCGATCCGCACGTTGTACGAGGGTGAGTTGGCTGCAATCTTTTACTTTTCATATATGCGATTACAATCTATGTCAACTCCCGTCCTCGATGAAACATTTACGTAGCTTACACAAGAATTATTTTTCTCGGCTATACAAACGCTTACATAGTAATTTCTCCGCTGACAGTAAGAAGTATATTATATTTTTATTGTTTTGATTCTTATTTTTTAAACATCTCGAGTTCTGTTTATTCTTCCAGTAATTGATATTTTCTTTTCTTTTCTCAAACACGATTTTTCCGAGAGTAAAGTACGAGAGGGATGGAAAAGATGCTCGTCATCTAGAGTCACAAATATTTTAAATTGAATTTCTCCTCTTTTCATACAAGTCATTTATATTCAACAAGCATAAATAATATACTTGAGCCTGTTATATTCCAGTTTAATTTATTATTAGCGAAATTAAGCGTGACTCCCGCGATTAACGTGATTATGTACCCGGCTCGTGGGTGGGTGTACAATCGTGTCGGTCGTCCGCGACGATCGCCGGGTCAAATAAATTAATTAATGAGGTAGGACGGGATCTTGGTAGGGCTTGTATGATGAAATCATCCGGTGGAACGTCGTAGAGCAATCGACGGTTATTTCGAGAAGGGCGCCAGTCACATATTTCTCGGCTGCGCTTTCTACATTTTCTTCTTCGCGGGCCGAGTGTCGGTTAAACAAAGAGGTCACACGCATAATTATCGCCTGATATCGTACTATCGGTCGTACGGTGCACGGCGAGAATGTGACAGACTTGAAGAAGCAAATTTTCACAGTGGCGTTGCGAATAGAAATTTAAATTTAATTTTTGGTTTATTTTAAAACCTGTTCTTTTAATTTTCTTTTTTTTTTTTGATTATTTTTTTTTAACTTAATTTTGATTTTTTTTTATACCAGTGGAACAATATATGTATAACGTGAATAATACAAATGAATTAAAAGTATTGATTCTCTTATAAGAAATATATTTTATAAATCAGTTTGTTATATATATATAAATTCTTTGCGTATAAAATTACGACGCATTACATGTTTTTTAACGGAGAGATTATTGATACAAACAAAAATATGTATAAAAATATGTAATGAGGAGAGACTCCCTTTTTCTCAATTTTCAAAGAAAGATAAAATTATTTGTATTTCTCACAAAGAGAAACTTCCCATATTGAAATATGTATAACAAAAAAGATGTACTCGGAAATATACAAATAATTAATGGCGATAATTTACTGTAAGTTTCTGCGATACTCGTTAGTATATTTTTAATTTTAACGTGAGTTGGTTTTGATGAAATGAAACGGAAAGAAATGATATTAAATATCGTCGATGTGTCGACGACGTTGTCTTGTAATACTTCTTTTCTTACGCTAATTGAATTCATCTTTAGCGTAATGGAGAAAGCTCAATATAAGATCCATTAGATACGCCGCACCTTCTAAAACGCATAACGAGCCCACGGCCAGGCCGATCTGGAATCATTCAATTTTTTTGACTTAACATTTTGGGAGATTATTTCTAGAGATAATTAAAATTAAAATATATATATATATATATATTTTTACGAACTAATTTTTGTAAAATTGTATCATTTTTACTGTGTGTTAAAAAATAATTCTCTTATCATATCGAGTTGAAAATTGGAACTTATACCTGTGTTTTTAGGAGGCTTTCTTATAATTTTATTTTATGTGTTGAATATATTCGACTTACCTGCCTCTCTGGCGCATCATATATGAATTTTTGTTCAGACTGATAACCATGCCAATAATGCAGAGCTGTTCCACCTACAGCTATAAACATGAAGGTTCCGACGAAATTCATGATGATTTCCTATACAAAAGATCGATTATTTTATTTCAAGATTGTCAGATTGTTAAATCCCCACTAATATGGATAGTTTGGTGATCTAATCTCTTATCTCTTTGAACGGATGAAAGAAAAATATGTTTCGTGTTTATCAAAAAAAAAAAATAAAGAGAGAAATCGTTTGATACATTTTATGTACCGAAAGTTCTATCGATATATTTTAATTCCCAAAATATAATTCTCTTGTGAAAAATGAGAACGTAAGAAGGATACTACAGTTTTTTAATTTATTTTATTTTTTCTTTATTATTTAATATAACTCTTTTTTTAATTGAAATTTTTACATACAAATACTTACGACAAGAGTCTTCTTGTGATCGGTATTTCCGAAACAGTAGCTGATGAGCACGACACTCGTATAAACAAAGAAGCCGACGAAGACGCCGGAAGCGACGATCTCGGCATCGGGGTTCTTGTCCTCGTTCAAGTTCCAAGTTCCACCTACACCTAAAAATTCGCCGCCATATCCTGTGCGATACAGGATCAGAATAATGAGGTTGAGAACCTGCAAATTGATAAATCACGAGAATATATTTGTAGGCAAAGTGCCACTAGAAACTTATGCAATATTTTTATCGAAGCTTAAAATAAATTTTCTAAGATCGTAATTTATTTTTAAATCTCGAATAAGTTTAAGAAAATTAAGCTTGGAAAATAATATAAATCGATATAAGAGAGATGATTCTGAGTTTATAATTTTAATTTAAATTTATGTTAATAAAACTTTTGTATTATGTTCCGAAAAATAATTAATTTCGAAAATTTGAAATTTTGATGATCGAAGAAAAACAAAATATGATAATCTTATTATCATTATAGAGGTTTTCTAGAGCACTCTATGATTTCATGCATTAAAAGCAACGACAACGTAGCGTATCGCTTACTAAACAGCGTTATCGCGAGCCGATAAGGGCAGTCGAAATGAATCATATACATCTTGCAAGAATGTTCCTTGAATGACTGTATTTATGATGACTTTCCAGCTCACGCCTTTTCACGATTCTTCATGATTGAAATCATTGACCGCAAAGTCGCGTTCATTGAACAATTTGCAATACGCGACATGAGTCAGATTAAATAAGAAAAAAACTAATAATAAATTTTTTTCACCGTAGTTTCGTTACATCATTAAAATAACCATTCTTTAATATACATTTTATTTATATAATTTAACTATACAATTATATTTCCTAAAAGAAGTTACAGAGAGAAAAAGAGAGAGAATTGATCGATCAACTTGGAGTTGATTTTTTTTCTTTTTGCGAAAGATTTAATTGGATGTCTTTTTTTGTAATTTTTTAACATTAAATATTAAATGTAATTTTGTAATTAAGTTAATATTCTAATAAAATAATATTTAATTAAAATTAAATAAGAAATGGATGTTGAGGTGATTCTCGCTGAGAAAATTTCTGGATTCTCTTTTAACTCCAAATTGATCCAAGAAAATATCATATTTTTCAGACACTCTATGAAACTCTCTCCACAGATGTACACTTTTCACGACGATTACACGACATGAAAGTCAAAAATACAATTTTCTCACCAACTTTAGCACTTTGATCACTATACTCGCGATAGTCTGTAGGGAGACCATGTTTACGGGCTCCTCAACACCTCTCACCGTGAAAACGAATTAAAATGATATCCGCGTCGTGCTTTCGGGCTTCCCGAAGCGGAGAACCAAGCCCTCTTTATCTAATCAGATGATACAGGGAGTATACGTTGTAACGAGGATAAGAGAATCGTAGAGGATCGACGCACATGCGCGATCTCTTATCGAGTGATAATTTTAAACCAGCTACATCGAGCTCTTTCATTTTTATAACTAGAACAGAGCGACGTGAGATTTCTATAGACATGGTATCGGAAATATTTATCAGCAACGACGATTTTTCAGGAGCTCGGCCTGGCCATCAAGCCGCAGCAGATCGTCGAGATGGAGGCACACGTGAACGACATTGATTTTGAAGCTGTCGCCAAAGAAGAAAGGGCAACGAGACATGATGTAATGGCCCATGTTCACGTTTTCGGTGAACAATGCCCGCTAGCTGCACCCATCATCCATCTCGGCGCGACCAGCTGTTACGTGGGCGATAATACAGTACGTTTTTGTTAATCTTATTCGCTTGAAGAATATTACCCTTATAACTGCAAATACCAACGTGGAGAGATATGTCATGTCTATAAAAAAATGGGGTGTCTCCTAATTTTTAATTTGATATAATATAATTTAATTTCTTTTAAAATTTCGTCAAAAACGTTATCATATTAATTAAGTATTATTATATTTTAATTCAACATTATACATATATATTTAATTTTTATTTTTAAAGCAACAGAGCAATTAATTTATTAATATTATTTTCATGCGAAGGATCTCTTGATCCTGCGCCAAGGCTTCGACATACTGTTGCCGAAATTGGCCAGCGTAATTCGGCGTCTCGCGAAATTTGCTCTCGAGCATCGCAGCTTGCCTACATTGGGCTTTACTCATCTTCAACCCGCGCAGCTGACGACAGTTGGCAAAAGGGCGACGCTATGGCTGCAGGATTTGGTGATGGACGAAAGGGCCATCCGTCGCGCGAGAAACGATCTTAGATTCCGCGGAGTCAAGGGCACTACTGGCACTCAAGCGTCTTTCCTTCAGCTATTCAATGGTCTACTTTATTTCATCAAGAAAAAAAATGAATCATGAGAACATATAATAACGAGAGCACACACGCGCTCAGAATCTAATTTTTTTTTTTAGATCTCAAGTAAAAAATATTATCTAAATATGAATTCAATTTTTTTATTAATAATAATAGAATTTTTATTCCTCTCAAGAAAAATTAAAACTAAGCATAATAGAATTGCAAGATAGCTTATGATTTTTAAATTTTAATTAACCGCTAAAAAATTACTGTTAACAGGCGATGCAGAAAAGGTGAAGCGATTAGATGATCTTGTCACTAAGATGGCTGGTTTTGAAAAGCATTACGCCGTTACCGGACAGACGTATAGTAGAAAAGTTGATATAGAATGCTTGAACGTCTTGAGTTCACTCGGCGCGACTGTTCACAAAGTAAGCGAAATTAATACTCTGCACAGCAGTTTTTAAAACAGTTGTTGAAGAATGAAACATTTATTTCTTTTTTCCGCGGTGAAAAATTATTCTATTTAATCTCAAACTAATTTTCTTTTTAGATTTGCACGGACATTCGTCTCCTCGCGAACATGAAGGAAATCGAGGAGCCCTTTGAGAGTACGCAGATTGGCTCAAGTGCGATGCCGTATAAACGCAACCCGATGCGCTCCGAAAGATGCTGCAGCGTGGCACGTCACCTGATGACACTGGTGAACAACGTCCTTCACACAGCGGCGACCCAGTGGATGGAACGAACGTTGGACGACTCGGCGAATCGTCGGCTCACCTTGCCAGAAGCCTTCCTGTCGGCCGATACAATCCTGATGACTCTTCAGAATATCACGGAGGGATTAGTCGTTTACCCCAAAGTCATCGCCAGGCATGTGGCGCAAGAGTTGCCCTTCATGTCCACGGAGAATGTGATAATGGCCATGGTGAAGGCCGGCGGCGACAGGCAGGTATGGCTCTTTCTCTTTCTCATAAAAATTTTGGATCAATTTGCGCAATAACGTTTTCTTTAAAAGGATATAAATAATAATATTTTTATATCATTAATTCAAATTTTTTTCTGCACTTTAGATTTGCCACGAAAAGATTCGCGTGTTATCGCATGAAGCCGGAGCGCAAGTGAAGCAACACGGTTTGGATAACGATTTGGTCGATAGGATCAGAAGAGATCCATACTTTGCACCGATCTTATCTCAACTGAACACTTTGCTGGACCCAGCGACTTTCGTCGGTAGAGCACCCGAGCAAGTTGTTGAGTTTCTCGAAGAAGAGGTGTATCCAATGCTCGAAAATTACAAGGGACTAGAAAGTGAAACCGTCGAACTCAATATTTAATTATCGAGGAAGGGATTTAATAGTTTTGTAAAAATCTCTTGTCTTCCAAAGAAATCTATGTATGATATTAGATTATCATTTAAAGTGAAAAGATGTGTGATTGGATTTTTTTTTTAGGGGGGGAAATATAAAATTATGCGAATACAATTTTATTCATTGTTAACATTTTTCTTACATTGGTAAAATAATTCGTACAAAAATAAATCGCACTGTTCGCCATAGATGCGCGCACGCGTTCTCCATTGTTGTTTATAAATCTTTCTCTTTTTATTTTTTTTTTATTATGTCAACAATTTTTCTCTCCGATGTAACTACAATAATAGTAAACGCTTGCAACATTTATAATAAAAACAGAGTGAAAATGATAGAGATAGAAAGATAGAAAAAAGATCGATAGATAGGTAGACAAATAGATGGATAGATAGATAGATAAAGATAAATAAAACGAAAAAAGAAACAGATAGACATGTAGAGATTAAATCGGAAATAGAAAACGAAATTGAAAAGAAAAAAAGAAAAAAAGATTTGACAAAAAACATGTAAGATTTGTAAAAAATATAGACTAGAAGAAGATAAAGAAATAACAACAATGAGTTCAAAAGGCAGAATAATGATAGAAACAGGAGTAAAAATATGATAATTTCAATCATAGAATATTTTTAAAGACAAGTATTCAAAAAAGAAAGCACGAACGAGAGATAGATGAAAATATGAAATAAAGAAAGATAAAATTTGTAATAGACAGCAGAGATAAGAACTAAGAAGAAAAACAATTTTAAAAGACAGCGGCAGAAATATTCGAGAACAATAAAGAACTAGAAAGTATTAGAGATATAAATAATCAAAGAAAAGATAGAAAGATAAATGCAATGCACGTAAATTGAACGGAGAAAGTTGATTTGTAATCACGTTAATCTATAATAGCGAGAAAAATAAATCGAGAAAAACGAAATGGCGAGGAGAAAGTTAATATAAAGAAGAAAACACTAGCAAAATGAAAGAACTGAAAAAGTATATGGTTTACGAAATAGTTAAAAATTTGTTTTTACTTCTTATTAAAAATTATTAAATCAATAAAATTTTAACAGAATGCTCAAAGAGCGGAGAGAAACAATTATCACAAAACATTAAATTTTAAATTTATCAAGATGTTTTAGAATTATAAACTCTATTTTGACATACAAGAAAGTCTTTTGAATGAAATAACGTTGATATTTATAACTTGGATTTTGCAAAAGCGTTTTAATTTTTTTCCTTTTTAGATGCTTTTATAATATGTATATTGATGAAAATTTTTAGAATTGTTCAAAAAGAACATGACATTATCGCTAATTTTATTTATTACGTGTATATCTTAATTTTTCAATTTTTAACATTTGGTCAAAACTTGGTTTTTTTATATTATTTTTTTATATTAAAAGATTGATTTATTTAAAAACTTGCTGACTCGATGAAAGATGATCTATTGATAAAATTCAGTGTTCTTTACTAGATTGGTTACATATATAATGTATTCAGTTTTTAAATTGAACATGAAATTCTAAAATTTAGTCAAATATTTTTACATTGATATCACGGATTTTCTTTTAGGATCAATTTCGTTATACTTTAATTTCGTTTTTCTATAAAATAATGATCAGCCTGATGTCATTGAAAGTTTTAACGGTCCAATTTATCTTTTGTAAACGCGATGACCCGTAAAAGTAGCCCCGTCGGCGATCTTCCCGGATTCAACGAAGACGGCCAGCTGATCACCGGCTTCGACGTCCAACAGGACGAGATTGCTTCCTCCGCCTGGACCGGCGCTGACAATTGTTCTCCAGCTGTCAGATTTGTTCAATTTACGTTTTAATGTCAATCGCAGGTCCGTGCTACCGTATCCGGCGAAGCTGAATTGGTAGAGGCCTGGACAATGCGTGGTGAAGATGCCTGTCTCCGCCGCATAGCCGACTCCTTTGTCCACCAGAGTCTCGGCGAGAACGAGTTTAGCTTCCTGTTACATTTATAACTTTCTATATAAATATATACGATAATGATAAAATATCAGACTACATTCTTCACTAATCAGTGATTACGAGAACATCGGATTAGCTTGCTCCTTTTATTGTAACGATAAGTATTTATTTGGTTTTTGGAATTCTAATTAAAATAATCTACTAATTTGTAGAAATATTTTTATTTTCTCGCTATTTATATCTTAATTTGTTTGAGTTATTACGATGCTGACTTACGTTCACCGAGCCTTGAGTGGCAGAGAAGGCGACGACTCCGGCGCAGTCGGCGGCAGTTGCCAATTTCTTGGAGCCGACTGTAGTGATACCAGAATTTTCCGGTGGATCTGGTACCGCTGCATCGGTCAACGCGACCACTGCCAATATCAGCACCGCCCACACCACCCTATTCAAATGTAAATGAGTGAGTATATATTTGTCTGCGTATTATCTTGAATATAAAAATATATTCTCAGAGATTTAAAAAAAAAGTTGCCCTGATTTTTTTATTATCTAATATTTTTTATTATACATATAAAAATATCTTGCTCTTTTGCGTGACACCTTGCTAAATTTTAACGATAAATTCCTTGATAATTAAATTAAAATTAAATTAAATTTAATATAAATCCTTTCTATCAAATCTTATAACGTGCTAAAAAAAATATCATTTAATGTCCGTCTGAAAAATGCGACAACTAGTTTATTTTTGTACGCGGAATTCTGATTCATGAGAGAATATCGATTTCAAGGTGAGGAAAATCGAGTGCTGCGCTTCGAATCTACGCGAGAGCGAACCTGGGATAGACATAACACAAGGCGCCGAGAAGCGATAACACCTGGTTGCGTAACATCATGTGGTGTGAAGAAAATTTTTACACTCATGTCGCCTTTTTTTTTACTCGACTGACGTTTAATCGTATGACCAGTAAAGTTCAGTCGGTTCGAGTTACTTTCACTGCTTGCGGCTACATCTCAACCAAGTATCCAGGTTCGTCTTCTCTGCCTTTTATTCCATTCTCCCGCTTCGTATCATAGTAAAGGTTTTTAAACAATCTTCTTATCGCATTATTTATATTTACAAAAATTAAATATGCAAATTTTGTAATTAAAATTGATATTAAATTGGTATTAAAGTTTGAAGACTTTAATGTTGCTATTTTGAATTTGCGTAAATGTTTATAATATATCGGAAAAATATTTAGAATTCTAATAAGCGGATTATTTGCATTGATGAATATCCGGAACTGCAGAAAAGGCGATCGCAAGGTCGACGATTATCGCGTTTTTATTATTGCATTTACGTAATGTGACGAAGAGATCGATTAGCATTTTACAATACGTTGTTATTACAAAGCTCTCTTCTCGAAGGCATTCTCATGCAAATCAAATCTACGCCATTTACAAAATATGAATTTATTTATCTTTGTTACTAGACTAAATACAATATTATTTATATTTATAATAAAAGAACGTCATTTCTAGTTCTTATAATTACTGTTTTAATCAAATATTGTTTTTGCGTCCTAAGTACTTGGTTCTTTATGCCGTCTTTTTCTTTATTTTTTTTAGCTAACGAAGCCTTCATTTCTTGTATATTTATAATTACAGATTATTTATATTTATCATGCGATAAATCAATCAGCGTGAGACAAACATGGAAGAAAGAGTTCGAATTCAATTCTTTTGAAATCTAATTTCTATTTATTAAAAGAGAAGAGTTTAATCAATTTTTTTGGGAAATTATCTGGACATGGTTGTAGCAGAAAGTTTTGAAAATTTTTATAAATTGCTATCAAGTGTTAATTATTTATGATAAGATAACACAAGTGAGAAACTTACATGATGGTAAAATGTGGTGTGGCAGCGACGGGGACTTCCCGCTAAATTAAGCTGATCTTTTCGTGTTACAAGCAACAAATCGGATCAAGACGGATCCCGGTACGCCTTTATATCACCTCCTAGCCCGAACTAACGAGTTGCATGTCGATGCTAGCCTTTTCTTTCGTTTTACGTCCCGCTCTCGCGGCGAGTGCTCTCTTTTTCTGATTGGTAATCGTGAACCCTCTCCAATCGTCGATTGGCAAGTCGGCTGGTCGAGTAATGACAGAAGTGACAATTTCCTATCTCTATCAGCGAGAAAGGAAAGTGAACTTTAAAAAATCATCACACTTCTTTTGATACAAATTGTTTAAATGCAAAAAAAATATGAATCTAAAAAAAAGCAAACGCAAATATAATATTAATTGATGTTTTCGTGTGAGAAAATAGCCTTTAATTATTAACATATAATTTTTTAAAGAAATAATATAATTCACGTTTAAGATAATTATCTATTTTTTCCATGATTTTTGTGCTTGATAAAGTTCCGTTGAAATTTTATAATATTTAAAAAATGGGGGTCAGATAATAAATAACGAACGTGCATTTTGGTGTCATGCAAATTATTGTTTATTAAAATCGAAACAGTATTTGATGACACAGTAATTAAAGCGCTGTCAGAATTGCAAGGAAGATTATACATCGACGTTATCGTTAAGTTTCTTTAATTAGCGACGAATAAATAATATTTTTGCAACAATATAGCGAAATGGAAAATTACCGTAAATGCGTAGCGTATAATATAAGAATCACATTTAAAGTTTATTTTTTCAGGAATGTTATAAAGCATCGTGGATACCGAAAAAGAAAGCGTAAAATTGATCGGAAAGTATATCATTATGCGATATCAATACGTCAAATGAAAGACGACATGAATAGATTATCTATGGTAAGAGACGCTTGCTATATCTAATAAAAATTTTATAGAAAAGCATTATTTTTTTAGATTAAATAAACGGTAAATTTTATTTGTGTTCTCAAGAGATTTTATATTTCTAGCGCCTTGATAATTTTGTAAAAGTACACCGATTACGCTATCATTATTTTCATTATTATTGTATTATCGAATATTTTAAACGATTTAATATTTATTATTCAATATTTACAATGTAAATTTGGAATATAGAAATATAAATAATACATACACTACTCGACTGTTTTTCGCGATTTACAATTAGATTGACGGGGCACGGACTACTTTCACTTTGACAACACTTTCCCGCAGTCTGCACCTCGATCGCCTTGGCTTTAGCCCTTCCCTTATGTCTCTCAACGAGTTTCAACCTTTCCATTCACCGAGATGCTACGAGATTCATTTCAATGAGACATACCATCGGTGCTATTCAATGCAAACGTTTAGGGGGGGGGGGAATCTAGATGTCAAGATGGACTCAGTCAACTGTGCTATCAATCGATCCAAGGACCGAGAGCTTAATTCGTGTGTGAAAGTAAGTCGTTTTATATTTAATGATATATCGCTGCGCTCGCAACATCTCATTGTTTGTGTAATCAATCGGTCGAATCAATCTTTCAAATTGGATTAACGATCTGAGAAGTGATTTTTAACGTTTTTACACAATTAAACTTTCGCCTCTATTTATTATATGTACAAAAGAAAAAGATAAGATGTAAAAAAGACGGCGAGATATAAGCGCCTAATAACGAATTTATACTAATAGATTATCGGCTTGGCAAGCTGGACCCTTACTCGGCCAATTGCACGCGCTCGCTCTCGAGTCGAACGTTAAATGGATCGGACAATTGAAGATGTGAAGCGTGAATTTCTTCTTCCACTGATCCCAATGGCAGGCGTAGAATTTATTGCAGAGACTAGGATGTCTGAAGAGACCCGGTCTGGCGCAATCGGTGGCGCCATTGATTATTTGGTCAGGATCATCCTCTGGATCGCTAGCGATCGTATTCGGCGATGAACCGACGTCATCCTTCAATTTCCTGCCGGCACGAAAATCTATCGCTGGACCGAAATTTCTCGTCCTTACCGTCGTTGAAGACACAGGTAAGTAAGAGGATGATGGTGGTTGGCCGCTCGTCGTTTCATGGGGGCTAATTTTATAGGGTTGCGCCGGATAACCGTCGTAATTGGTGGTGTCCTCTTCGGAGGAGCCGTTGTTCTCGAGATCAACGTAGATCTCGGATTCGTCGTAGTTGCCAAGATCCACCTTGCCCTTGGAAGAGGCGATCAGTTTCCTCACCGGGCCGCGAAGAGTGGCGAAGGGATCGGCTTTGCACGTACACTCCGCTCCGAGTTTGCCTAGAAGAAGCGGATGTAGATCGCTCCATTTCACGATGACCTTGCCCTTGCTTTCGGGGGCTTTTGTGGTAACTTTGTATGAGGATGTTGTCGAGCCGGACGGCGCTGTGATGGCGACGGTACTGCCGGTCGCATAGAATGATGACTTCTCGGAGGAGAGTTTCTTGGAGGTTGAACCGAATCCTGAACTCGCGGTGGTATCGTATACGCTTGGCATATATTTTATGGTGCCTCTATCGTAGTTTGTAATTAATTTATCGATCTTGTCTCTCGAAATATCTAGGTTTGTCGGAGAGCCGCCGCCAGAAATTGTTCCTGCGGAAGATGCCGTCGAGAATCCTTGACCCGTGTAATACACGTTGGAAGGTCTGAAGGTAGTAGGCGACGTGATCGAGGAAAGACCTCCGTATGCGAATGATGAAGGTTTCTTGTATGTTACCCCGACAAGATCTGGACGCACAGTACTCGCAGGTATATCATACTTCGTGGTAGACGCGATTACACCGGGTTTACTGGGCGACTTTGTCGGAAGATACACGGAAACTAAAGAAGAATCATGATCCTTTTTGCCGCTAAAATCAGTTTGTTGGAAAGATGCTCCTAAACCGATGCTAGATGTTGATACCGATGCAGTCTGCGAATTGCCAGTCTGTTGGCTAAACCGGTCATCGGTTAAGATCGGGATATTTGGAGGGACGGTCTTGTATCCGGTGACAGGTCTGACAGTTGACACAGCCACTGGAATTCTAGCCGCTTCAAAGAGAGTTGTTTTATAAATCTTTGGACGCTCGGTAGTGTAAAATACAGGCGAGACTGTCGATGTTGATAAGCGACGATCGATCGGCGCCGTTGGTATCTTAGATCCGAATGCTACACTGCTGCCCAATGATCCGTCATATCCGTCATATACATTAATCGAAAACGGCTTGGGCGACGTAATCGGTAAATTATTCTCAATCGGCGGAATTGACGATGAGAGGAACGTTACGCCGTTTGTTCCAAGCTGAATGCTTGGCTTAGGATACGAGTAGCTGGAAGTAACCGACTGTACAGTGCCGCGACTTGGCGAAGCTGTCGAAGAATAGCCAGGAGTCAAGGTAACAGACAAATCTGCGGCGTTGCTACTAGACGATGTCTTTGTATATCCGGCCACGTTCCCCTCGAATGCTTTGTCACTGATATTTTCAGGATTCCAGGCAGGTCGGCGTTCGCTTGTGCTTACTGAGTAGCTACCACCACCTCCGAGAATGGCAGTGGTTATACCTGTTCTAGTTAAACCAGATTTCGTGAATCCACTCGGTGTGAAGACGGCCGCTGTAGGCAACGGATATCCTGGCGTGGCTGTAGTCGAACTTTGTGAAGTAGAACCAAAAATAACACCGCCGATACCTTCTATTCTACCTCCTGATACAATAGAATCGGGAAGAGTGGCGCTCGTCGGTCTATAATCTGGCACATCATTTTCTGAATATTTGCCGGTATCGTAAACGATGTTGATCCGATGTTGATTGCCGGTGCCGCATCCGACATCAGTTTTGAAGTCCTGCGGACGCGTCGGCCGTCCAAGACCCGTCGAAGAGCTACTCGAACATCCTCTTGTTGCGGCACTGTTGACACCATGATAAGTTGTTTCTGCTTGCGGCACGTACGATGTACCGGTTGAACTCTCGATGCTTCCTGATTGAACGGAACTTCCGACAGATACTCCAGGAGCGGTATATCCAGAAATAACGATACCTGGGGTAATTTCACCTTTCAAAACGACATTGGACGTTGAAGGGCCGGACACCGAAATTGCAGGAGTAGGCGGATCGTATATTAAAGTTCCCGGACTAGCTGATCCGACATCTACTGTTTTCAATCCGTCTCTAATCACGTATCCCGGTTCTGCTTTTTCGGAAGCGATATATCCAGGCTGTACTTCTCCTGTTAAAACAGTGCCTTGATTAATGGCAGGAGATAATATCGCACCGGGAACATTTCCATGACTGAAGAAAGTCCCCGAAATAGAATCACTGGTATGAATACTTCCTTGTACGCCGCTTCCAGGCACGATTGCACCGGTAGCGCCTTTTCGCACATCGTAGCCGGAAACTTCATTGCTAATATTTAAATGAGGTCTCGCTAAATCGGATTTTCCGTAATCTCTTATTACGCCTGATAATCCAGAATGAGCTTTTGTTCCAGCTTTTGTCGTTCCAGTCAAGGGATAGATCGGTTCTCCATGTAATAAAAATACAGGAACTGTATATCCTTCCTGCTCGTTGTATTCTACTCCTGTCGAGGAAGCGCCTGCTCTAGAAGACGGTACACTACCAACACTACCACTTACAAAATGTCCACTGTCAGTAATCTTAACATCAGTATGCCCGGAGACGGATTTCGAAGCGTCGCTACCGAAACCAGTCGAGACTCGATCTGAACTCGTCGAACCTTGCAAAGTCCCGCTCGTAGCTTTGGAATATCCTGCACCGATCGATCCTTGATATATATTTGATCCGTCGGTAGCTCCAGAATAAGACGATCCAATTCCAAATGACGAGCCGGTTTTATCGAAAGACGGCTGACGTTCAGTAGCTCCCGAATAAATACCGGTAGGAACCGAGTAACCATCCGCATTAAACGCACTGGAGCCTGTATATAGATTCGTCGAGCCAACGAATTTAGAACCGGCGGAATCCGCACGTCCAATATTGACAGATGATCCGGGCGTTTCTGTGGCTGCGAAATAGCCCGGTGTTTTTGGATAAGTCACTGTACCTACTATTGGATTAATATTCGCATCAACGCCTCCTGCATACCCGCCCGCTAGCCCGGAATAACTTGATCCAGGTTTGCCCGAATAAGTTACATCTCCCCCTGTCAAGCGACTTCCACTGACAGTTCCGGAATATCCCCCCGCGGTAGATCCGGAGAAACCTGTGGTAATTCCTCCCGACGGTCCAGTATATCCACCGGAATATCCGCTACCAGGCCTGTATCCGGTGGATACAGTATATCCGATATTGCTAGTTTTGTCACTCGACGCAGAATATCCTGCGCTACTTTCCTCCGCAGGAGATACCGAATGTATACCGACATGTATACCGGACGGTCCAGTATACGTCGGAATAGAGGATACTGAGCCTCCATATCCGCTCGGTTTAGAATAATCAATAGCTATTGGACCCGCAGACGATCCCGCGTATCCAGCACCGGAAGTATGTTTATCGAAGTATTCCGCGGTGGATCCTGTAAAATAATTTGCTCCATGGACACCAGTGCCGGTCGCTTTAGAATAGCCCACGTTAGAGTGACCCGTGCCGGAGGCTGTGACGGAATATTCCGGTAAACCACCGGTAATGTAACCACCTCCCATAACGCCTCCTGTAGAACTTCCCGCTACGGTATATCCTCCGTAATGGTATTCCGTCCTGGTATAAGCCGATCCAGATTCCGAGCAAGCCGGAACCAGCCAAGGCCACTCGCATACTAATCTCTTCTCGTCAAACACCAAGCCGTACGGGCATCGAAACTCGAACGCCATTAACTCCGATTCGCCTGTCGATATAAAAGAAGTAGTATGTAATAATATCGATTTAAATAAAAATTTTCGCTAATTATATTAACGATATCATCAACAAAATTATAATGATTATATAAAATAGTTAGAGGTATATTTTCTTCAATTTTAAAAAACATACACGCTAAAGGATAACAATATATAGTAATAGTAATATAATAATAATAGTAATAATAATATATAATAATAATAAGAATTTTAACGTACCTAAATCCATGCAAGCGAAGAACCATCGACAGTTTTGCGGATCTGCAAAGTAACCCGGTTGAGAGCACTCGAATCTCTTCGGGGCAACGGGAGCGATTTCGCTGCTGCCGGGACACGGCGAGCCCTGAGGCAGGGAACCCGGCCAGACGCAGACCTCGGTGCGTTCGTCGAACGACAAGCCGGCCGGACAATCGAATTCAAAGACGGAATAGTCATCTATCTGTTGATTGAATTTCACGCAGCGATAGAATCTGCGAAACGATGAAGGGACAAGATTATTTATATCCTTGCGTTTAAATTTGAATTCAGGCAGAGATCGCGTTATTTTATCACCTATTACAACTCTTAGGATGAACAAAGTAGCCTTGTCGTCGACAGACAAACTCGGTCTGCGTATTCTCTCGCACGGCTTTAATATGTCCCTCGGTGTCCACCACGCGAACCACGCGGTAGCTGGACGTTTTCGCTCGATTGGGATACGAGAATTGAGTTTGCTGAAATTCAATTGCAATGATTTATAAATCTTGGAAAAATAAAATAAACGGAAAGTGAAATATAGAAATAATTTTTTTCATGTACATGAAGCTCGTCTTCCAGCGCGTTCAGTACGGCTTGCCTCGTTTTTCTTCTAAATTCCGCGAAGGAACGATATATTTCTTCCGCGAGTGGCTCTTCGCACTCGGTTTTGATGTCGTTTTCTATATTTCGCACCGCCAATCCCGCCAAATCCCGTAGCAACGCGTACTTTCCCTGAAATCAGGCATTCTGTGATACAAACTGATGTTGTTATTACAAAGCAAGCGTTCTAAATCAATCTATAATAATATCGATATTATGACTAATTTTTATTGAAATAATTTTATTTTTTTTTTTTTTTATATTAGATTGTAATATTTTTTGAGCAAGAAAGATTTTTTTCGGCAGATCTTTTTCTGCGCACGAACCTTTATTCCAACCGAGATCTTATCCTCGAAAGCAATCCACGTTTTGTTTTGAAATGCATACGGTGCCGTGAGATCTTCATCTCGTTCCACAATCCATTCCCCGTCATTCATGGCTTCGCAAAGCTAAAATA
The DNA here is from genome assembly GCF_021464435.1 of Cataglyphis hispanica. Taxonomy (NCBI): domain Eukaryota; kingdom Metazoa; phylum Arthropoda; class Insecta; order Hymenoptera; family Formicidae; genus Cataglyphis; species Cataglyphis hispanica. The sequence goes on from NC_065972.1 coordinate 2,905,602, forward strand.
AGGATCGAGTTAGTCCGAGAGTCAATGCAATCGCAGAACAGATTCGTTCTTTTTTTAACTCTAAAAAAAAAAAATACAAGCAAAACGGACGGATGTCGTATGCACCTGTTTACGATCGATCGGCGTGGGCTCTTTTTCCGTAGTTTGCGACCTAGGAGCGTTCTCAGCCTCGTGCTTTAAAGCGAATCTGTACGCCCTGGCCGGCAAAGTGATCATAATTTTTTGCTTGGGTGCACCTAATCCGCTTATCAAATCCACCAAGTTGTCCGTGTTTAACATATCGAAGAGTCCCATGAGACGCGAGGGATGAAAGGTGACGAAGGTTCCGTCCTCGTCGGTCATATAATCCGTCGGAAGCGTAAATAGATCGATATATCTAAGAAAAGAAAAACGGAAAATATAAAAATCGGCGATTAAGAAATATTTTATTAAAAACACTTCGTTGAACGATACATCGACGAGAGAGTGCTTACTTTGCGAGTTCTTTCACGTCAAACTGCTTGGCCAGATCCTCCGGTTTACTAGGCAAAGCCAGGAAGATCCTCCTGTCGTAAGATTTTCGTATCATTTCGTCTCTCAGACTTTTGACGAAATTATAAAGACGCTCTTTGGAACCCGCTGTCACATTCATTTCCACGCCATCCACCTTGAGAAATGGAAGATTCTTTTATTAATTTGTGTATCAATATCGTGATTTAATATTTACGTTTTTACATTTCAATTTATTCCACATATTTAAGTGTTCGATTATTAAAACATTCAACATTTATTTAATAAAGTAAGAAACGATGTTTAAAAAAAAAGGCAAGTGTACTATACCTCTTTCATAACGGCGACAATTCGAGCGACAGCTTCCTGCCGAACCATGGCGGAATTTCTGAGCATCATCGCGGGATCGTATACAGAAATGACAAATTGAAGAGGCGGATGCATCTCTTTCAAAGATTTTTGCAGATCAACAATGCCTAAAATACCATCATGTCATTTATTTTAGAATGAAAATTCAACTTATAAAAAATTTTGCTAAAATCTACACGCAGTAATCAATTATATCCATCTAATTTAAATTTCTTTTGAATTCAATTTTTAAAAAATTTTTTTTATTTTTCAATTTCTATTTTTATTTTTTAATTTAATTTTTCTTTTATTTTTTAATTTCTTCAAAAATTGAACCCATCATTTTCACCATAATCGATGTTAATATGCTTATCTATCCTTACAACTGCGACTCGCAATAAAATATTAGAACTGATATACACCATGTGCATATTATCTTTCTTCATATTATCTTATAGGATAGACTGATCTTACTGGAAACAGAGAGATTCCGCACGTCGTGATGTTGATGCACCAGAGTCGTGCAACTGCATACGGAATCAGTCAGCAGTTCGGCATCCAAGGCGGATGTGTAGCAGAGAATTTCTCTGATCGGCGACATTCTTTTCTTTGGGCATTCTATGAACAGACCAATACGCATATTTGACGAGAAATATTATGATCTAACAAGGATATGCGAGAGTTTCAACTGTTGACATCATCGACCACCGGTCACTGGTGCGTTAAGCTACGATTGCTATACGAGTCGTTTGCATAGTCACGTGAGTCCGATCTCCACAAAAGAAAGAAGCCGGAGGATGATCCGCGAGAGATTAAGCATCCGCGGATTATGCGAGATTGATTAATAATCAACGGGTCCCGGATACATTGAGGTAATAACCGTGTGCAATTATCGCGCGATTGATTGAGCGTTAAACGTCGCATTGCGTGACGTGCGCGTATATTTCTCATTACATGTATAAATACGCCTCCTTTACATAAGTACTACAAATGTCACTTACGCGCCACGTGCGTACTCGTGGAGCTTATTGGTCTCATACGAGCAAAAATGAAATAAAATTCTGAATATGTAAAGAAACAAAAGGATTCGTTTTAACGATATATTATATAACATTTCGTATGAAATAATGCTTTACTGATAAGCTTTACTTGATAAGCAAGAGCGAAAGGCACTCGGTTCATTTTATTCAATTATAAAGCCAGTATTAATAGTAGAAAGAACAAAATATGTTTTGATCATCGCGTCATGTGGTTCTTAGAAAAACGTTAAAAAAAAAAGTGTACGCGAGATGTACATGATCGATGATATAAATGGTATCATCCTTGCTCCAGTCTTACGTGTCGTAATTCAAGCTTAAAGGACGGCGGTGTATCCGATACGCGTGGTAACGCAATCGGCAGAAGATCGCTTTTCGCATCGGACGCGCGCCGATGCGTCCTATTTAGCTCTGTGTGTTGTGTCATGTGCCATTCAGTTTTTACTTTATCTGAGAATTATACGCAATATAATGCATAATCTATATTAATGCACATATATTTTCCTAAGTCCATTTAATGACGTTACATGAAAAAGGGACGTTCTGTCTTTTGAAGCTTTTTATTTGCAAAAAGTCTTTTATTTCCAGCTAAAATTTATGTAACTTCATGTAAATTTATATAAAATATCATATAAAAATTATTTATGTCCGGACATTTATGTCTAGTTTCTTACTTAATATCGTAACATAATGTTTTAACCTTAATAAATGTCTGAACGTAAATAATTTTTATATGCCAATAAAAATAAAAGACCATTTTGTAAAAAAATGCCAGAAATGAACAACGATAAATCTCCTTTTTGCATAATTTATGTAATTACAAAAACGGAATTTAATTATTTTCTAATCTATATTAAAATCGTTAATTTACATATATATATATATATATATATATATATATATATATATATATATATATATAAACAAATTATGCAAAAATTAATAATTTATGTAATTTCAAAAATGAATTTTAATTTTCTAATCTATAAAAAAATTGTTATACATATAAACAAATTATGCAAAAATTAATAATTTATTTCAAAAACGGATTTTAACAATTTTTTAATTTATAATAAAATTGTTATTACACATTGTTGTATACAGACATATATATATATATGAACAAATTATGCAAAAAATGGATTGTCAAGTTTACAAATCTTTTTTTATATAAGCCATAAGCAAACATATAAAATATACTGTTTGATTTTATCTTGAAAATATATCAAGATTTTTATTTTGAAAAATTATACTTACTCGTGGTAGTTCCGAGCGCTATGAGCGCGAACGATATTAAGAGAACCTCGCGACCCCACATTTTTTTCAAGATCTCCAGATCAAAAAGCACCGAAATCGACGAATCACAGGCGGACAGACGCACAGGGGATCACCCTTGAATCATTGAACGTCGCATCGAGATATCCCAATTCGACAAGGCTCTTCTCTTTCTCCCTTTCTCGCTCCTTCCTTCTCACCCCCTTCCTCTCTTTCTCTTCTTTATCGAACGGAGGATCCTTCGAGTTGAAGCGCGCGTTTTGCACTGAAGTTTCGGAGGACGAGTGCTCTCTTACAAGTAAACCTCGCCGGTCTCGGCCGGATGATAGCGAGGACCAAAGATCGAAAGGGAAGGCACCGAGAGAACGAGCCGAGGAGAGGCGAAAAAAGGGGGAGTGAGACCGGAGGCCATCGGGATATCGATGCGGGATCGCGGGTGGGGTTCTGTCCCAGTTCGGGGGACACTTTCCGCGTTACGCAGTTTGATGCACGAGACAAGGTAACGCACGGTTTCTCCTTCTTCGCCGAGCCCTTCTACGGGTCGGATAAAAAAAATTGGACGGCCACGAGAATCAGAGCCGCTCTCGCCGATATTCGCCGGTAAAAGTAAAGTTTCTATCGAAGCGTGCCTCAACTGGGATATTTCGGGATCGTAATTTATCGAAAACGATATATAAATCTCGATAAGTCTCGAGAGATCGTTCCTGAGAGATTATTAGAAACGCGCCTCGCGATTGTTTGAATCAAACTACCATCGCGAATCTCGCTCCATCCTCGCGATGGAACGCAAGAGAGTCATCTCTGTGCAACGCTCAGTATCCATTTGCTATATGTGCTAATCAATGATGAATCTCTCTTAAATCTGGACGATTACGTCATTGAATCTCTCGTATATCTCTCGTATGGAGCAGTCGATGTTCGATAAACTTTTATCGTCATACCTTTCTCTAATCTTTTTTAAGGAAAGACAGCTTGTCAATGAAATCTGCAATCTTTGCTGTGATTCTCGTTGAGTCTCTCTTGTATTAAAAAAATCTCATCTAATAAAATCGTTCTTTCAGAACTCTCTTTATAAATCGAATCTACTATATCACTGTTGATCTCTAGCGAAATCGGTATCCGTCTTTGTCATTGTCATCTGATCGTGAGAAACTTACAAAGGCGATCGAGTGCCAGGTGATTCTGAAATTGTACGACCAGAAGCCTACAAAGTTAACGATTGAGTTTTAAATCGAAAGGACCACCATCAGATGAATCAACAATAAGTTTTACTCAACGATATGACTTACAGCCATTTCTGCGCGTTGCGTCATTTTTGAGAAATTATTTTCTTTATTTTACGATAAGTTACTTTAAAATTCAAAGACAACGACACGCACTGTCTAATACGATGCGAATATTCTACTTTAATGCTATTATTGTTATATAAATTATTGATCATATTTTTCTTGCTATTATTTCCGCATTAAGTCATTTAGCATAATTTACGTTTTATCATTAAAAGAGGTTTACATAATCGGAAAAGCATATCTATCTATCTATGCGACTGTTTTATCCATACTTTATTTATTCGTCACGAGTCATCAAGCAAAATAATTATTCTCGCTAAAGTTCTATTTTTGACCATAGCATCGCGTCAACGAAAAATATTTTTAATTATGAATTTGATAATATATCACAATTACTCTTGTTCTTTCGTAAGAGAAAGAGAGAGATTGCAATTTCTTATTTAAAATAAAATATTTATTTAAATTTTTACCAAAAATTAAGTGCCTTTGCAATTATTTTTTCGCAACCGTAGATCTGTTTGACAGTTAATCCATTACGAATTAATTTGTAATATCAGCCATTTAAAAAATGCAAGGAATTGAATTAGATTAGGTCCGCCCCTCCACGACACACGAGAAACGATAAAAGAATCATAAATGAATATATAAATATATTTGTTGAGTTCTAACAGGTTGTGATCTAATGCGAGAGGCATTGGTCCACGCATTCTGCGCTGCGTGGATCGAGATGAGGGAAAGGAATCTCTTGGAAAATTACGACGTTTGTAAAAACAGCAATGGCCACTTGAAAAGGAGACACTTGTTCTAGTAGTCAGGTTTTTTTTACAAAGCGCGAATTGCTCACTGACAGCTGCCGAACGGTTCAGACGTATCCTCCTTTGTCCACGCTAGATCTGCGGTGTGCTTGCAATACTACTTGAAAGTCAGCACGAGGATTTACTTATAATAAAGAATTTAAAGTTTTGTGCAAAATGAATAGCTTTCTTGATTCTCCTATGAAATCTCTCTCAATGAAAAATGTAGTCGCAAAAAAAAAGAAAAACTTGTTGCATCTCAGTACTTAAATAATCTGTCACTCTTCGGAGATATTTTAATTTTTTTTTTTTTTTAAATCAATCAAATAGCTATCTAGTCGGAAGGATCGATTCAGAACAATTGAATCGCATATAGCATCGTGAGAAAAACTCGCAACCTCGTAAATGATGTGCCCGAACCTTTGTGTTCAACGATAAAGGCCAAAAATTCTCTGGGAAAAAATGGAATATAGGATATGGGCAAGGCCAAGATTCAAATAAAATCGTAATTAAAAGAGCATCAAGCAGAAACAAATGTTTACTGTCAAATTGCGTTCTTAGAGAACACAAACATATCTAATTGATAGAGAAAAAATGGATGCGTGTAAAAGCTAGACAAAAATTTATATACTTTATTCTTCAATTACATTTAAATATTTTTGCATATTTCTTTAATCGATAAAAAGGAAATAAAATCTACATATACAGCAGCTTCTGAGAAAAATCATAAAATTAGACTGGAAAGCGGCCTCGCGCGCACACGACATTTAAGTTATAAATAAATAATAATTATCTTTAAGAGAGGACGGAAACGACCGCGGAGGCGTAATTTATGGTAGCAATACATCTTTGCTTTTTACGTAAACGTTTATACGGTGCTTCGACGAGGCCCGCGGGTGTAAGGCCGCGGGTGTGATTTTTTTGCCGCGATAAATGACCGAACGATCGAGAGATTGATCGATTTGCAAGCATCGACGGCACTACGCGACTCCTTCGACGGAAACAACTTGTTGTGAAAATACGATTTGTAACAACAGCTATCGTATATATTTCTTCTTTACTTTCAGTGTATTGTACATCTATTGGATTTATATATATATATATATGTATGTATACGGCATGACAGCTTAAATTATTTTTACACAACACAAAAGGAGAGAACGTACAAAATTTCAAGTTTTCCTAAACACGGAGCGCGTTATATCTATTCGCTGAAGGAGCGACACGACAAAGGATAGTCGAGAAAAATTCCTATCTTCTCGCAAATAAAATCTCCCAGTGTTCTCCGAAAGGATAAATAAGGTCATACCGGAGATATATCCCACGCAACACGTTACACCGCTTTAATAAACTCGCAGCACAGTTATTACGAGGCTTCGCTAATTAGCGGCGTCACGTGTTTTCTAATGAGAAATAAAATAGCGCTTATGTTTTATAGGAAGCCCATAGATTCCTCGGCAACAATAAATTTCTTCGACCTCGACTTTTACCGTATGAGGAAACTTATTAAGGGGATTTTTATCCGGAAGCGAGATAGAAATACTTATCGTTGTTACGACTGATTTTCTTATTTTTTTAAATAATTGCCGATGACAATTTTATGAATTTAATCGACCTTGGAACCAATATACCGTTACGCTTACTCGAATGATTTTTCACCTTCTTAGAAATTATCATACCTCCGGAAAAAGTGCGCGTTATCCTTCACGGGTATATCACTCGTCTTCTGATCCTTTGTCAAAAATATTCCAACTGTTAAAAAATTTAAGAGACGAAAAAGAATGAGAAAGTTTGATAAAAGAGAGAAATAAAAAGAAAGTTCTTCATATATATATATATATATATATATATATATATATATATGTATAGCTTTTTAATTTAGGTCACTCCCTCAGTAAAGTAATCTTCGAAAAGCGCATGAAAGATTTGATCAATTGCATCGGTTCAAGATTAAATGACATTCACGGCTTATCGGTGTGATAATTAAATCCCGTATAGGCAATTATCTTCGCGCCGCGAAGATTTCTGCCTGCATTACGAATCGACGAGGCACGCGATGGATTATCTTCGCGTTGAGAGAAGATTCCTGCCACGCGACGTCACTGAAGGCATCAGGATCTTCGGCGCTATTTGACAAGTGCAGGAAATAATAATAACTTTCGCGCAATTGATGGAGCGACGCGTCGAGGCTCTCCGTATATATATATATTTTTTTTTTGCGAACCGTGCACGTCCATATGCGAGCGTCCGCTTTCTCCAGAATTACGTCATGTCAGAGCGCACCCCGGTTTCTTTCGTCCGGTTATGGGATCGCGGACCGGACTTGGCCAGACACGCCCGGTCTCTCGGCGCAATTCGCCGCGGCAAATTCGCCGAAATTCCTTTCGTCCGGATCTCTTTTTTCATCACATTGTACTGTAAGAAGCAGACTTTTTTTCGAAAGTCTCTCTTCCGTTGTCTTTATTAAAACTCACGTGTCAACCCCTCGACGATTCTATCGGGACGTATTCCAAATTGACAGATTGCTAATATGCCAACGAGCAAAAATGTTTCATGAGAAATGTGTAATATTTGCTAAAAATTTAAAGAATATATATTTTTTTTTTGATAAATATTTCTTGTTGATTGAATCTCGTGCAAGGAGCGTATCTGTCATAACAGATTTCGCGAACGAGGCTATACGTTCGACGCTCACGTGGCCTTTTCCTTTCGCGTGTTAATTCGTTCTATAAGTTCGATTTTTCGGCCGACATCCAAAAAGAAGCCCCAGGCGACTCGTTTTTTATGTCGGCATCGTTACGTCGGGAAACGCCCGAGGGAAACCGCAATGCGTAATGTTTGTTCGTGCGTATAACGTATTACAAAAGCAAAATTGCAAATGGAAAGAATGCCACGAGAGTTTCAGTGCTTAAAATTCCACACTTTCTTCGGTTCCTGGGGAATATCTTTGGAAGATATTGCCCGCGTTTTTTCCTCAAAACAAAAAAATGTGAAAAAAAATATCACGTAAATTTTTTTTAGGAAATGCATCAAACAACGATCCAGCATTCGTTCGTTCGTATTGAGAAACGCGTACAGGAAAGCTTCGGATTAATCCGGAAATTTGAGACAATCAACGGGTCTTAAGGATCTACGGTGAATGATTTGGCGCGTTGCTAAAAAGCGGGGGTGCAACAACTCATACAATTATAGCCTCGAGGAAACTAGAGCAAACCATTACTTTCGCCATTATCGCCCGCGGCTCGTCGATTGGTCGATTAGGTCACGCATCGAAACATAACGTACTGCATTGTCGGGAAATGTAAAATAACATAAAATTATGTTGGTGCAATATAATAATAATAATAATAATAATAATAAATAAGATAGAATTATACGTTAAAATAAAGAAGCTATTTTGCAAAAGATGCGGCGCGTTGTTGTGTCTTTCAATATTTCTACAGCTTGATAAAATCACGCATGTCTCTTCTATAACGCTAATTTAAATTCCGGTACCGTTGCAGAATTGCATTATGATGACTGATCTAAACAATGACTATGTGTAAACGTGACACGATGTAAAGTCGTGACGCAATGCGTCCTGGTTTATCATATATTTTGTTATACGCCCTCGTTTCACTAACCCGGTCAATCACTCTTTAGACCAAATTTGTCAAATCGACAAGGTCATCTTTCTTGCCTTTGCAGACGACCTTCGAAAGATAAGTCATTGTTATAGATATGGAATGATAATCTTACGCGCATAGTAAATTTCATATTGCGTTGCAAAATCAGATAGATGTAAAAGAAAGATCATACTTTTTAAATTTAAAACAATCACTTGATCAAAAGTTACTCTAATAAATAGATTAGGAAGACTTCAGTTTCTTAAAAATAAAGAATTTAATTTAAAAGACAATATTTTTTATTAAAATTTTAAAAGAGAGCTGTATAAAAATAGTGATTTAGAAATTGCTGATGAAAAAAATGTCTGAATCAAGGGAAGTACGTTTTAATTGTTCCTACATAAGGCACATTTCTTAGTAGGATCTCTTTCTCTTGGGAAAGTATCGGAAAGAGATTTCCTGCTGCTTTTTTCGGTTCTTAAACGCCTCATTTTAGATTAGAGTTAATGTCCGCCCAATCCCCGGATGTTCCTCGAACTTTTTTCATCCTGAGACATACAATGACAAATAATATATACATATATTTGATTCTATGTTCTCGATCTAAATTTGACAACGCGCCATCGTTTCGCAATTTCCATTAGAATCCCGCTCTCCCGAGTTTCTCTTTCGCGATCGTTATCAGTTTGTCATTGCGTCTGTCACAAACGACATTATGCATAATCCGAGGAATAATCGCCGAGCGATTTTTACCTCGCGAGAGCATAAGACTCGACGACACCTTTAACGGAGGATGAAAGTAAATCCGTTCGCGTTCTGATAAATCGCCGATCGACAAACGGATCGTTAAGTAAACGCGCGCGAATGCGGCAAGAGAAGCACGTGGTGTCGAAACTTGCCCTGGTCCACCTACAACGGATTAATCGTGTCAAGGCCTTATCGCGGCCATAATGCTCTTTCAGCCTCGCCGTAATCCTCCCCGAGAATTTCTGCACGATATCTCGGGAGAAAATCGACGCAATCGTATTTCAATCTCGCTATTTCTAAATAATAATAAAGGAATTGAATTAGTATAAAAAAATTTAATTGAATATAAAAATGGCCAACATTTGCCTATTTTACATTTAGTCTTTGATTATTCCGAGAGGAAGATAGTTGATATTATATTAATACACGAAACAATTTTATTCTTAATAAACAATTATTCTTAATAAAGGAGATTTAGTGACTATAATATTTGTGCCATAAATAAATATCATTTTTGAAAAAAGAAAAATGACAATAATGGTTATTTTATATTGAAGGTAAAAATTAATTTTCCTTCAAAGTTTTTTAATAAAAATTTTCTAATAAAAACGATGAGATCGCGGTTTAATTTCACGCAAAGTCTAGCGATTACAAAGTATTTTCATGACTTTTTCTTTATCGATTGCTGGTACTAAATGTTGCTGCTAAGTCTCTTCAGCAACGAAACGTTTCGCTAGTAATAGAGAGCGCTTCGAAATAGTTATCGATTTATTTAGAGTAAACATTTCAGAATTTTTTCGAATTAGCCAGATAATATTTTTAATAAATATCGAGTAAATAAAATAAAATTGTTTAAAAAAATAAAAAATATGAATTAATTCTTGCATAATTTGGATAGTGAACATTGGAAAGATATACGAAGATTTTTTTTTTAAGTTTCTTATTCATACACAATGTACGATAGGAACAGGTCTTATCATATCTAACATTGACAGATGTTGCAATCATATATATTTTTATCTTATCTTATTCTTCCTCGACATTTCCTCGAAATAATTTGACAGCTTCTTGATTAATTAATTGCAATAATGCTCAAAAATCTTGTATAATGTAAACGTTGAACATCTTTATTGAACATGTTTTTATGACTAATATTTTTTCATAAAATATCAATATTTTTTATTTTATATCGATATTTTTTTTAACAGACTGTTATCTACAGGCCTGATTCATTGTGATGCGGGACACGAGAGTAATTTGTGCGCAGGCGCACAAAACGGAGCGATACCGACGACACGAGAAGTGTCTTCTCCTCAGTTTCATTGTAGTGGCCGGTTCGAGAAGAGCTGCCACGAGGGTCAACGTGAGGGCGAACCGTCACGCACTTTCCACCAGGCGCTTGCGCCCTTCGAGCACGGGAGTTAACAGATCATCGGCGGATCACTAATTCGCTCTCAGCATGTCTTATTGCACGCGTGTTCTTCGTGCACAGGTAAAGACGAAGGGAGAATCGAGGATTTGTGAGATACAAAGAAATGCGCGCACTCCGGAGCGCCTCTCTTCCCTCCATTTTTCGCAGGAGGTCAATACTGTTTGACCCTTGACGTTTGACGGACAAAATCTTCAGATCTTGTCAACAGCAAGACTCTTCAGATGCTGTGGTACGAGAGATGTTGACGTTTTCCGCAGTGCGCGGGATCTTTCCTCGTATTCATAATCTCTCGTTGCTCCGACTTCTCGGAGCACGATGAGCAGGCTGGAAAATCCGGCCATTAGAGGAGAAAAAGGCGCATACAGTGGACGCGCCCCGATGCTCCACGAATAAAATCGCGAAATTCGAGCGAGTCCAAAAATAAGGAATATTGCGAGATAAATTATATCTCAGAGACATTACGTAATCACGTGCCGAACTGTGTGTATATATTGTTCGCTTTTCGAGGACGTTAGATTTCAATGAGTATCATATGGCGCAGGTGTGTGTGTGAAGGGGGGCGCGAGATTTAAAGTTGGATCGAGTGGGGAGAGGGTTGTACTAAGAAAATAAAAAGTATATATTAAGAGAAGAAATTGTGTAAAGCATATGGCATATAAACGCGTTCATAATTGTTATTGCGCATTGTCGAGGGTTATCGTTATTTATTTAAATGTATTTATTACCGCTTATCTAAGAACAAATATCTCTCTCAAGTGCAACAAATGTCACGCATCTCGGCTATAATTACGTAATTGTGATCAGAAATAAACGACGTTGCGTAGCATATACACATATAAAAATTTTTGGCACACACCAATCGATATAATATCTCTTTCTGAATCTATATATATATATATATATATATATATATATATATATATATATATATATATATACCTGTCAAACGCGTTCGAAAAAGTCAACAAGATAATTTGAATATCTTGCAAAATGATTTTGTTTACCTTGCAGAAACTGTCCGCTTTAGCGGCGGACGTGCAGCAACGATGCTTCAGCGCGAGTCCATTGAGCTTTGCCGCTGCCAAAGTGGCAATATCGAAATTCGATTCGGACCATTATCTACCCTATGACAAGTTAGAAGAAAATCTAAAGATAGTTAAAAAGAGGTAAGGAGAAAGGATACGGGAAAATCATTTTTGTCTCTTGTCTCTGAAACGACTATTCTTTTTCAGACTGAATCGGCCGTTGACTCTATCCGAGAAAGTTCTCTACTCCCATCTCGATGAACCTGACAAGCAAGACATCGTTCGTGGCACCAGCTATCTCCGATTGCGACCGGATCGTGTCGCCATGCAGGACGCGACCGCGCAAATGGCTATGTTGCAATTTATCAGTTCCGGTAATCATCGATAGTTAATCATCGACATCAGGACTTTAGAGATTATCGCGGTATTAAATAGAGAATTTTTTTCTCTTTCTCTCTCTCTCTCAGGTCTACCGAGGGTGGCGGTACCCTCCACCATCCACTGCGATCACTTAATCACGGCGCAAGTCGGCGGAGATCAAGATCTCAGTCGTGCCAAGGACATCAACAAAGAAGTCTACAATTTTTTACAAACCGCTAGCGCTAGGTACGGTGTAGGCTTCTGGAATCCCGGCTCCGGAATCATTCATCAAATCATTCTCGAGAATTATGCCTTCCCGGGTTTGCTCATGATCGGCACCGATTCGCACACGCCGAACGGTGGCGGTCTGGGTTGCTTGTGCATTGGTGTCGGCGGTGCCGATGCCGTCGATGTTATGGCGAACATCCCCTGGGAGCTCAAGTGCCCGAAGGTGATCGGCGTGAAGCTCACGGGCGAGCTCAAGGGTTGGACTAGCCCCAAAGACGTCATCCTGAAAGTGGCCGGTATTCTCACCGTCAAGGGCGGTACCGGTGCCATCGTGGAGTACTTCGGTCCGGGCGTTGACAGCATCAGCTGTACCGGGATGGCCACTATTTGCAACATGGGCGCCGAGATCGGTGCGACCACCTCGATCTTCCCATACAATTACAGGATGCAGGATTATCTGAAGGCGACCGGACGCTCGGAAATTGCCGGCGCTGCCGATCAACATAAGACGAGCCTGTTGTCGGCGGATTCTAACGCCAAGTATGATCAAATCATCGAATTGGATTTATCGACTTTGGAGCCGCATGTAAATGGACCCTTCACACCCGACTTGGCTCATCCGATCTCTAAACTGGGTAATTAAAGCGTTTAAAACTTGAGAGAAAATTTTTTTTTAATCTCTGTTGTTATAAAAATATATATAAACATGACAGGCGATGCTGCAAAGAAGAACGACTGGCCAAACGAAATCAAGGTCGGCCTGATCGGTTCTTGCACCAATAGCTCTTACGAAGACATGGGTCGATGTGCGAATATCGCCAAGCAGGCTCTGGATCATGGTCTGAAGGCAAAATCCGCGTTCAACGTCACTCCCGGATCCGAGCAAGTTCGCGCGACAATCGAGCGCGATGGAATTGTAAGTTTTCTCCAATTTTGCAAATATTATGCATTTTTCTAAAATGTATAATATTTGTAAAAAAATAATTCCCCAAAATACGTAATTTATTGAATAATAAGGGTATCAAGCAACTATCTACATTATATGACGTTACATTACATTGCGTTAATTTATTCTAGGCTAAAATTCTTCGTGATTTTGGCGGTACGGTATTAGCTAACGCTTGCGGGCCCTGTATCGGTCAATGGGATCGCCACGATATCAAAAAAGGCGAAAAGAATACTATTGTCACATCGTATAATCGAAACTTTACCGGTCGAAACGACGCTAATCCGGCGACTCACGCGTTTGTCACCAGTCCCGAGCTTGTCACCGCTCTCTCTATTGCTGGTCGGCTTGACTTTAATCCTCTCAGCGACAAACTAAAAGGCAAAGATGGGAAAGAATTCCTTCTGGATAATCCGTATGGTTAGTAAATAATAATTTATATTAATAATTTAATATAAATAATAATTATGGTAATAATAATATAAAAATATAAGTTTATGCATATAGTTATCATTGGAAAGAAAAAGAAAAAATATGCATATAATATTTATATAATTTTTAAGGCGAAAGTTTACAGAATATATATATATATATATATATATATATATATATATATATATATATATATATGTATGTTGCTAATAAATATATTTGTGTATTTGTATAGGTGACGAATTACCTACTCGCGGTTTCGATCCCGGTGAGGAAACCTATGATGCACCGCCGGCAGACGGTAGCAAGGTCAAGGTCGACGTGGATCCGAAAAGCCAAAGATTACAATTGTTGGAACCCTTCGACAAATGGGACGGCAAGGACTTAGAAGATATGACGATTCTAATTAAGGTCAAAGGCAAGTGCACGACGGATCACATTTCCGCGGCCGGACCATGGCTCAAATATCGTGGACATCTCGACAATATTTCCAACAACTTGTTTATCGGGTAAGCTACTTGGATGTCTCATGCAAGTAAGATGACAGAATGATAAATCACTTATAAAATTATTTATAAAGTTAATATAAAAATTTATAATAAAATAATTAAAAATTTTTTAAGATATACAGATTTTTTTGGCAGCTTTTTTTTAATTAATAAATTTTACTTTGATTTTATTTGTTTGTTTTTTTTTTTCAGCGCTGTTAATGCCGAAAATGGCGAGGTGAACAAGATTAGAAATCAAGTGACAAACGAATGGGGCACCGTGCCAGACGTTGCACGTGATTACAAAAAGAAAGGCGTGAAATGGGTCGCTATAGGCGACGAGAATTACGGCGAGGGTTCCTCCAGGGAGCACGCAGCTCTGGAACCGCGTCATCTTGGCGGTCGCGCCATCATCGTCAAGAGCTTTGCTCGTATCCACGAAACAAATCTAAAAAAACAAGGTCTTCTGCCTTTGACTTTCGCCAATCCCGCTGATTACGATAAGATCCAGCCTAACGACAAGATCAGTCTTCTTGGATTGAAGGACCTGGCACCTGGCAAGGTTTGTAAATGACACTACTCGCGTGAAATTACAGGATATTAAATTTGAAAGCATCAAATATCTGTAAT
Organism: Cataglyphis hispanica; assembly: GCF_021464435.1. Classification (NCBI taxonomy): domain Eukaryota; kingdom Metazoa; phylum Arthropoda; class Insecta; order Hymenoptera; family Formicidae; genus Cataglyphis; species Cataglyphis hispanica. The sequence goes on from NC_065972.1 coordinate 2,920,727, forward strand.
CTATTTTTTTTTTTTAACATTTCGTTTCCCGATTGCCCCTCGACTTATTCATTATCACTCTTGCAGCCAGTGAAAGCGCAAATCAAGCACAAGGATGGCAAAGTGGACACCATCACTTTGAACCATACGATGAACGAGCAACAGATCGGTTGGTTCAAAGCCGGCTCCGCCTTGAATCGTATGAAGGAACTTGCGAGCAGATAAATCGAGTATCCAGCGACTGTTATTATCGCGTAACACATTTGTGTGAAAATGGAGAGAACGTGCCGCCACGTCGCAGAAATGAGGCAAAGTCGATCGAGGTGCATAACGTCGTTATCATAATTCTGTCTCCTGAAGATAAGCGAATTATACGCCATAGTGCCTGGTAGCCATCATAATCCATCGTGACGCAAATGTTCAAACGTACATCTAAAGGATCTTAATTTTTTAAATGTCCTTTAGATATGTATTTAGATGCGTGATTATTATTAGAAAAATCACTTTCTCTTTATCATTAATTTCCCCTCCCCTTTCCCGCGCCCTCGCGCTTCTATTTGACAATATTTACATCTTACGCGACATGGAGAATAGTTTGAGAAACTCTCCCTTATTCTGCGATATACCAAAGTAATTGCGTCTTATTAACGGATGCGTATTTGTTATTGAATCGCGTACAAGTCATGGCGTTGTTACATGTACATATTACTCATCATTACCAAGGAAGCGCTTGGTAATCGTCATTTTTTTAGTTGTTGACTAATAGGACTATTAGGAAAAGAATGTAGTGGTCTCGCCGTCGACGAAAACAAATAAATTATTAGTCAACGAGTCGTACATGATTAATTCCCTTATTTTAAGAGTCTTCTTGAAAGAAATATTCGAAGATAAAAAAAAAGATATGAAATTAATAGAAATAATAAAACAAATGGAAATTAATTTAAGGAAATTAATTTATACTCCGAAAATAATATGCAAAAAAAAATTAGCTTTTGGAATATTCTCTTTTTTAGCAGTTATTGTTTGCGAGTTATTGTTGCTCTGATAAAAGTCATCGAGAGTTGAAAAAATCAATTAAGGTAAGAATAATTATAAGAATAATAATAATTATTATAAGTACTTTATTTGAAAATAACGTTGATTCGTCAGAAATTAATTTAAATTAATTTATGACAAAAAATTATGAAAAGAGAGAAAAAGAAATCGCCAAGAAATGCTCCGCTTACATAGTCGACACGACATATGTGTCGGCTAGGTGTGTTTCCATGACAACAACGTAAGGTGCAATGCCACAAACAGAAAGTTAAAAGGTTCCTTTGCAATTGCTCTTTGAGTGTCTCTTAGTTTATTCTATTGTTAAAAACTTAAAAAATCAACGCTAATTCTGTTCGACCAGTATGACAGTGGAAGGACAATTTTTTCTATCCCTCACCGGGTCGATTGAGCATGCAGAATTCTATGATGCCGATAACGTTTACTGCAAGTACAGTTTTCATTTCGGACCGGAATGGAACGTAGTCACGGTAAATTCTTACAATAATAAAAGAAAGTCAAAGGGAGAGATAAAAATCACGCTAGAATCGTCACAAAAGGAATCCTCTCGGCAATCTAACAATAAGCCATTTTGCAGCATATTAAATTATATCTAAAAGGAAAATTGTATAAGCTTCTCATTGTGTATAATGTATCTGTGTGTGTTCAGAATTTTTATTTTATATTAATGAATTCTGACCGAGGGAAGGTTAAATTAATTGATGAAATTCCATCAATTGTTATATAAATTATTGCTTCTATTTTCTCCACGCTTTTATCTTTTGCTAACAATAAACCGTTGCGCGGTTGCAAAATGCAAGAGTTATGCATCTATATAATTCCATAAATTCAATTATAATTAATATTCAAAATCTATAAATTATGCAAGATTTAATATTATTCAAATGTACGGAGAAATTATGTTGTGTTTATTAGTGCATACCACGTTCTAATAATAGATTAGTCTATATAATTTAAAGCTTTAGAAAATCAAATTAATTAAATAATAGGATTAACTATGGTCGAGAGACTGATTATAATTTAGATAATAATTTATAAATTTATTATTAAATATGTAAAAGAGTGGCATTTATATTGTATTGTTATTTGCAAAGGCTAATAATATACAAAAATTTCTATTGATATAATTTGTATTATCTGTTCTAATTATTATTTTCTTCTTCGACAGGGAATCGAAGAAGGTTTGACGCAAATGTGTAAGTGCAGCAACGATCCAAGGAATCTCGCTGTTTGGAATTTTCCTCTGAATATTACGTTTAAAAGTACAAATCCACACGGATGTAAGAGCAATTTAACATTATTTTTGTTGCATGCATTATTTGTAAGCTCAAAAATATGTATAAAATAATGTATAAAATGTATAAAAATGTATAAAAAGAATCTCTCACCTTATTTCGCATCGCGTTTTCCAAATTACAAGTAATACATAATTTATTACAGGGCCACAGCTTATTATGTCGATCTATGGTTTGGATTTGTTCGGTCATGACGTAATTAGAGGATACGGAGTGTGCCATTTGCCTCTGAAAACGGGACATCACGAGAAAAGGTATTGTTAGAATAAAGCACAAGCGCAGAAGAAAATATAAATCTTTCAAAGTGCATTAGAAATTTATGCCATACAAATATTTATATTTTCACGAGTCTCGGCGTTCTTACGAAAAATATTTATCTTGCGATTTGTAATCCAGACGTATTAAAACAGTTGAGGAAAGGTCGGATATACTGCATTATTCATTGATTTATAGAACATCTCTAGTACGTTGAGTTGACCTTTGGTAAAACTCTTTCAAATCTGACCATCGATCAGTAAACAAAAATAAGTTTCAAATTTTCAGTGGCCCGGAAACGTCACTTTTTCTCTGAAATGGAGAGAGAGAGAGAGAGAGAGAGAGAAAGAGCGTTTATAAATGAAATTATTATTCATAAAGCTGGCAGCATTAGCGACTAACGCGAGAAACGAACCTCCCTCTTTGCGTACGCGTGATTTAATATTTTTTTCATCAACTACGTTACGTTTTACAATCATTTTTTCGCATTTTCATCTATCTACGTTTAAGGTAAACGTTCGCTTGTCCACATTCGCATGCATCGCATACATGGGGAAGGGAAATATGTATTCTCTGTCATTTTACGTTATTCCGTGTGAAGCGCGCATTTGCTAGCTTGCGTCGCGTGCGCCGGAAAATCCGATCACCGGATTTCATGGAAAAACAATTTTTTTTCTAGCCATTATACACGACGATTATTCCCACGATAAATCACTCTTATAATGACGTAAAAATAGAGATTACGACAGAAGACGGGAAAGTAAATTCATTATCTTAAATTGTACGATATAGTTCTCTCTTAGATCTATCATTTCTGAAAACGGATTACTCGCATGATGAAATATTGGATTTTAATATGCGCAGGGAAATCATATATGCATAAAGCAAAATTCTCCATATTCAAAAAATCCGATACGGTGCTCAACAATATTTGAAAAAAAAAAAATCCGATAGAGCGCCCAAGAAACTTGATAAAGAAGAATGCGATACGTACAATGTGTGCGACATGAGAATATATGTTTTCGCAAGTGACACCCTCGTACAATTGAATCCATCGAAGATGGATATTCGACCATAATTCTGTGTATATATACGTCTAACACTCCGCATATATCATTCCTTTAGAGATGTACGCCAGATTCTCTCTCTCTCTCTCTCTCTCTCTCTCTCTCTCTCTCTCTGAACGTACACTCCCGCTGACCAAACACGCTTTACTAAAATCTCGAAATCACGCAGGGTATCTATCTACGTACCGGAATCGTCGTCCACGCTGCAGCGTTTCATGGAGTGGTTAACCGGCAGGAGACCGGAATTAATTGATTCCGCCATACTAGCATCCGGTGGCGGCAGAGAACGTAAGGAAGTGCATCGAGACGTTTCTCATTAGTGCTCCCATATATATTGATGTTAAACTAATTATATCCAACACAGGCTGTTGAACGGCAAGTGTGAGATCACCGCATGCATATTCGCGAAGTCATCAAATTAAGTTGTTCTATCTCGTCTTTCTCGGGGGATCGAGCCAAAGGGGATAATCTCTCAACTTTGTCATGTACAAAATAATGCTTTCGGGAAAAGGGGAATTAATTACATTAATTAATTAATTTAAATTATTATTAATTATTAATATTATTATTATTATTATTATTATTATTATTTTATTATCAATTAATAATTATTATTTATTAAATAATATTATTTATTTTATTAATTAAAAATAGAGATATGTTTTTGATCAAAATAATTTCTTATAAATGATTCCCTCATTTAGTTGATTATAAATATTGACGATATATCAAGAATTCCTGGAGCTACTGCGCGCTTTTCACATTCCCGAAAAATTTGTTGTGATATTAATAATCTGACAATAGTAATAATAATAGCAATAATAATAATAATAATAATAATAATAATAATAATAATAATAATAATAATAATATTTTAAAGAGGTTGTTATTAACTCTTGAGATTCTTCCACGTGCGTATCTTCGCTATCGTTTACTGCTTCCTTTTTAAGCTCTGTGTTTCGCAATATTGCAGTCACACGCATGAGGGTCGAGGGAGTCGTAACCGTAACATTCAACGTCATTTTGAAGGATTTCTTCAAGTTGGGTTACGACAACGGCGAGAAATGGAAGAAATGATAACGCGACCGTTAAACTCCCGTCAGCTCAAGGAGAGGAGGATTACCCTGCCATAGGATTATCTTATCAAGGAAGGTACAATACTGCGCTTCATAAATAATATTCCGATGAGTAATCGAGGTGTGATTTTCCTATATTTTCCTATAATCCGTCAATCCATTTTTCCCGATGTCAATGGTAGTGTAATGGAAAATATATATATTCTTAATATATATATATATATATATATATATATATATATATATATATATATTTTATATGTTATACTATTATTATTTTATATATTATATTAATATATTATTATATATTATTATTTTATTAATTTTATTATTATTATTTTATTAATAATATTTATTTCGCTGATAGGCATTTTGTAAACAAAAAAAAGAGAAAAAGAGAGAAGACGCGAAAAGAGAGAGAACGGAAGCTAATCCTTTATGAGGAATTTATTAAATTTAACGCGGCTTTAATCTCCGCGAGATGATTCCGATAATGTCATCGATGATGCACGATGTGCGTAGGTGTGTGGTTGCGATAGTGTAGCTGAAAAATAGATAACGACCGGCCCCGGATTTCCCGAAAGAGGATTAAAAACGTCGTTTACATCGAAATTACGCAGGTATCTTGACGGAAAAGCTGTTTGTAGCAGCCTCTGATTTTTTTGCGCGATTATAGCTGACCGAAGCAGCCGCTTTACATATCGCTGAATATTGCGTTCGAGATCTCATCTCGAACGGTGGAGTGCATTACCCTTTACTGCGCGGAAAAGCCGAGCGATCCAAGAATTACATGCGGCTATATCCCCTCGTACGTGTTATGAGATAAACGTACGTTGTAAATATAAAGCGAATTACACATAAACAAAGGGAATGTTTACTCTTGCAATCAATGTTGCAAACTTGAAATATATACGATAAACTCAAATAAATCGTAAAATTGTATATTATTACTAATGTAAACAATATGTAAAAAAAAATCTCTTAAAACTCGAATGTTATTTTAGCAAATATTATTTTAAGGAGATTTAGTGTAGAAAATATTGACAAGCCGCGACGAAAGAGATCCATACTGCAGCTTTTTCATTTTTAATATTCTTCTGCAACGAATCCTCGAGTATCAGAAAACGATAGATCAAAGTATGTCAAATATGTATTTCATAAGGGTTACATCGGTGGCCTCTCGCAAGTTAACAAGATGATGCCGTTAGAGATGCCTTAATAATGATTTAATAACACGCGACGTAAAGATCGAGAGACCGGCTTTAAGGATGGCCGAGTTTTAATCTAGACGTATCGTGGGCACGTAAAAGCGATTATATGCGCGGGGCCATTCGGATGTCAAGCTAGAGTGCACGGAGATGACGTCGTCGCATTTTACGAGCGAGGCGCGCGTTAAAGATAGCTAAAATGAAAGTACTGCAAACTATAGAGCAGGCTGGGGGATAGATCGTAAACGTACAAGTCGCGAAATAAGCGAGCGAGCTGCAGATAAAAGGATGCTCTCCGTTATAGTTATTCTTTCGCGTGAACTAACAAGATCGATTCCCGGAACAGAATGCGCGATCCAATTATGCAAATGATGCTAATATGCAAATCGTATGTTTTATTTTTCAGCTCTTAAATCGCGCATCATATCACGCTCTTAACAACATGATTAAAAAATATGGAGAATAAATTATAATCGATTTTCGTACAGATGGCTGAAGATTGCACAGACAGTGCAAGATGAGGATAGAAAAAAATCATACATACAGAATAGTATAATTCATATTTATTTGACATTAATGGCTACGTTAATTAGACCAACTTCTCTCTTATTCTTTAATCGCAAAAGAGTAGTAATTTGATGTGATACGAATTTTCAGTTTCAAGAATTTCAATCTCGTATCGTAAATCGAATATCTCCGTCCAGCTATTTTCGAGAAAAGAATTTTCTCATAGCATAGACAATAAAGGAAATAAATTAGCAATTTGTAATTGAAAATGCAACGACGAAGAAAAGAAGGTAACTCGACTCTTGTGCTAATTTAATATTGCATTGCAAGTGATCGCGATCATCAGAACATTGAACATCTCCGTTTCCCCGTAATTTTAATATGTTTTATATATTAATTCTAGCAATGATAAAAATTAAAATAAATATTTTATTCCTACCGATTACAACTCTTTTGCGTATCTTATGATTGAAACTTATTACTGCGTATTCAAAAATCTGAAAGCACGGTGGGGTTATCTTTGCGCTGCCCTTGCAAGGTTTCCCTTGTGGACTAGATTCGTTACAAAGTATTTCGTTTTATCTTTTAATTAAACATTTAATAATTATTTAATACCTAGATTTTTACTTAAAGCATATGTTCTTCTACATTTATATTTTTCGATAAATTTCATGTTCCTGTAGAAATTAGATTTGTTAATAGCTGTAAAAATTAGAACCTTTAGTTTTTTTTTTGTCATATTATGTTCCCCGGTTTTGGGAAACAATATCTAAGTTAATTATTTATCTTAATATACTCACTTTTATAAAATCGATATTAAGTTTCGCTTCGAAATATTGTGTAATATCTCAAAACTGATATTTATGTATATTTCTTTTTTATTTTTTAAGGATTCATAAATTTTGTTAAATATTAAAAAAATTGAAAATTAATTATCTTCAACAACACCGGTGATTAAAGAGGATAGAGAAATAAATTGTATTCCATCCAAGAAACTATGTTAATAATTTAAAAAAATATGCTCACAAGTCAATCCTTCATTTTAAAAATTAAGAGTTAAATTTTTTTTAAAAAAGAAATTGACATGGAAATTCGATGAAGATCCGCATCGATTTCTTTTCGTAGCACTTATTTTTACAGAGAACGCGCTAACGCTGACTTCTAAGCTCAATTAGCTACTTATCTGACCACGTGCATTAACTACTAATATCATTGCTAAACTGGTCCGAGGACTGGACGTCCGGGAAAAGACGAAGGAACTCGAAGACGATGCCGTTTGTCCATCCGAAGCCTTCCTGAACGCTGTACTCGCCACCGCCGCCACCCTCGCCGGGATGTATCGCGTTGTACTGAAATTAAAAGTGAACTAATTACACTGCCGAGTCACAAACAGTCACGTCGAAAGTAATCAAGGAGCGCTTTAGATCGTCGCCCTGGTTCCCATCCGCGACGAATTAATCCCTCGGCGCGGTATGCTTGCTCTATGCGGAAATGTAATTTCGTCTGATCGAGAGAACTTGGATGAACTTTCGTCAGTTAGTTAAACGGCTACCCGCGTACCCGTTTTAAGCCGCCCTAAATGTACGAACTATAATATTTTGCTACAATTCCACTCGCATTTCCACCCTTTCTAATTCTCAAGAATAGCAAGCGCAAAATTGCAGTTTATTGCAGTAAATTGTACAAGTTATTATCTTATTGTTAGATTATTACTATCATTTTTTTCTCTTTTTTTTTTTTTACTGCAAAAAATTTCTAACTTTCAGGAAAAACATCGATGTACGAATTTTTGAACCAAAATCAATCGAGGCTCTTGAATCGCTACGCGAAATTGAAATGGCAGAGAGATACGATCTTGTATTTAATTTTAATAGCAAATATATAGCTTGAGAATTTTTGCACATTTTCCGTTTGAGGGGAAATCGATTCAACAGATTTGGAAAGTCATAACGAAAGATTTTAATAGACCGATAGCGAGAAGCGTATTGACGTATTTATTTTCATTAACGTCATATCGGTGATAAATGATCGCGAATGTCCCACCCCTTCCGTCGAAGGCGCACGATTGACGTTGTGTTATAACAATTTTCGACTCGGAAGCAATGTGATATAAATCGGGGATGGGAGAGTGGGGGGATAAAATGCTCTTCGTTATTCCATCGGTTCTCTTCCGTACGACCGGGACGCCGAACGAGACAATAACGGGATATTACACTCCCCCTATGACGTACTCCTCCCTTTGTTCGCGACAATGCGAATTTTAAATTGTTACTAACCCCTTATTGTGTGCGCGTCTTACAAAATTCCGGGAAACAGTTTCTATGGTTTCTACGCTTGCTACGCATCTGGCCCGTTTTACAGAAACCGCATTATAAAAACGAATTACATATTATATAATATCAAAAAAAAAAAAAAATAGAAATTTTAGAAAAAATAGAATATTTACATTTGTCGCGAATTTTTGACAAACAACTCATTGCAATACTATTTCGATGAAGGATGAAATTTTAATTCTCATGATTTAAATCATGCATCACCCGATTGCCTGACTTTTTTTTAGTAAAAAAAAATGCTTTTTAAATTTTTTTACCATGCGCTAAAACTAACATCATGTATTTTGTATACACAAGTACTTTAAAAGCATCGGGTGATAAACGAATATCAAATCGCGCGATGAACAGTGATGCCGTCGATGCATTCATGTTGATACAAATTTATGTCAATATCGGGCTTATCGAGTTAAAGAAATGCCCGAATGCGTTAACGCATTGTATGAGTGTGTGTATCTACAATTGTGAATGTTGCATTATGTAACTTTGATCTCTTTTAGCCTTTATTTACCGTTGAATGCGTAGAACAAAATCATTCTTTCGTGAAACGAAAAATAAATATGGGACGCTCATTTGTTTGTAATATTTAATTGGAATAATAAAAAGGTCGTTTTATTATAAAATTGAATGCGAAAATAATGTTGCACCAAAAAAAAAAAAAAAATAATTAGGAAAAATTTTAAAATATATCTTTCGAGAAAGATTGATTTTTTTCCACAGCATCCATAATATTTGCTTCTGCAATTTTATTATTCTTGAGCGCAGATGGGAATGTAATATAAAAATCTATTGCCCGACTCGAGATATACACAAATACGCGCGTGTACACTTTTTCCCTCTCTGACAATCACATTGCAAAGTGTATTTTGAAAGGAGAGGAATATGGCAGATTGCGAGAAACTAGTAAATGTACAGAGTGTCTCAAACGTTACAATTACAGATTATTCCACTCAATTTATAGAGTCAATTTTTCATGAAAAGGTTAATTAAACAACCTACTTCTTTATATAATTAAAAAAAAATCAAATAATCATTTAATTTTTCTTCTCTTCATCAACTAGAATTTTATCCTTCTCGACTTTGTTACGGAATTGTATTTGCACGACACCCCGTATATTCGTAATAAAACAGCCTATTCCCCGGCGACGCAAACTAGAAATTAACTGAAATAAATTGTTCCGGCTTAATCGAACGCGAAAGAAACATGGTGCTTTAATGCGCGTAAACTTAATAATTAATATTCGAACCAATCACTCCGTCAACCATATTAGATTATGAAATTAGAGAGAGAGAGAGAGAGAGAGAGAGAGAGAGAGAGAGAGAGAGAGGAGGAGGAGAAGCAGAGAGATGTAATTTCCAGCGTACTTCGGAATAAATGAATTTCTTTGCATGCCATCATTCACGCTCGATGAAATAAGTCTGAAAAGCATGCCGCGAGAGCACTTTTAGCTTCTCCTTCATTAGTAAATGGCCGTGCGATCTAATCTAAAGCTCTTACGATGAAAGTAGTCTTTATGGATCGCGCGCATGTGTGTATGTGTGTGTCACATTAAACTTTAAAGAATTATTTATTATTTTATCTCCAGCTGGAGGATACGCGCGTGTACGTTATAAGCTTACTCCTGTCAAACGCGAAAAAATTATAGTTTATTTCGAATCCATTTATGCACCATAAAAAACAAGATACGACACACGCGTATCCTCGCTTTTGACAAAATAATCCAACGCAGTTGCGGTAACATTATCCGGAAATTTATTTTTCAATGTTACATATGATCAAGTAACACGTACACACTCATGGATTAAACTTATTAAACTTTGATTATATGACTGTGTGTGTTTATTCATTATTATTTTCATTGTGGCGTCGATTAAAATAATAATAAATAAACGTCTTTTTCGGAGAGAGAAAGAGAGAGAGAGAGAGAAATCGCGAGAATATAATTTCAATTTGTCAATATAAAAAAAAAATTTTCTCACCCGAGGGTGGAATGTATTTGAGGAGGGACTTAGTTGTCTCTCTTCCTTCTCATTTTCAAGACAAGGCAAACGAAAGAAACCTCGATTCAATTGACCGAGTATGTTTATTCAGCGAGATGGACCGGCTATTTTCTGCTCTCGGCAGAGAGCTCGTTACTGATACTTCGGTATCAATGCGACGTGATTCGCGCAAAGTTGCCAGGCACGCCTTGCATTTCATCGTCTTGTTCTTCCTATACATTGTTTATAATTATTATAATCGAAACTTACCCGTTAAAATAGTTTCATTAACCCCAACGTTATATTATTAATATAACATTTTTGTCTCTCTCTCTCTCTCTCTCTCTCTCTCTCTCTCTCTCTCTCTTTCATACACACATAAATATGCTTATAACTGTTTCTTACACGAATATAAAAAGAATCGATTTTTATTAATACTAACACAAATGTCGAAGACAGCAACGTCATTTTTTTATATTAAGAAATTTATTTTACATAAACTCTTGAATAGAGAGATTTTTTTTAATTATTTGGATAACGTTATTAAAACTGAAAATACTCGCAATCGAGTCTTCAGATATTACATCTTTATATAACTGTAATTATCGATAATTCAATAAAATATTAAAATATGAAAAAAGATACATACAACGGACGTTATATAATTATTTAGGATTTAAATTTGTGATAATTTAATATGACCGACTTTTTTAATTTATTATATAAAATACATATTGATAAATACATGATTAATAAAAATTTCAATAAAAAAGTAAACATTTCAGTATGTACAAACGCGTGTGCTCTGAGAAAAAAAGTATAATTTAAGGGAAAAAAAAGAAAGAGATGTCTCCCGCTTCTGATATCCCGATACTGGCTATTTTACGTATACTGCCTTCTCAATATGCATGAGCGCCGACGGCGATTTTTCTCCTTTATAGGAGAGAAAGAGAGAGAGAGAGAGAGAAAGAGAGAATGAAAGTGTCCAAGAGAAGGATAAAATGTACATAACATACTTTTTCTCAATGTACCGTGCTCCTAATCGCAACATTGAATCCTCTCCTCTCCGAGGACGAAGGGTGGCGAAACAAAACAAGACAGATTAGAACGAGCCGTACACCGGACGCATTTCCCGGAGGCTTTCCAGGCCCCTCCTCTCTCTCCTCCTCTCTTTTTCTCTTTCCCGTTCTCTTCTTTCCAGGTCTCAGCAGGACGGATGGAGGATAACGTGGAACGACAAGAAGAAACAAGGGAGGTCACCCTCGCGTGCGCGCATTAAACGTGCAACTGTCCTCTTCTTATAGTCGAAATTCAAGAACATTTTCCGATATATAATACACACCTCATTGAGTTTCCATACAAACAAAAAAAAAATAAAAAAAAAAACGAAAAAAAAGAAGATACAGCGACCGCGTCGCTCCCGGAAATGAAAATGTTTGCTCTGATAAACAGCATTAAATAGGATTGATATATAGTACACTTTTTAATTTTGATATCAACGAGATGTATTGATATTTGGTTGTCAATAAGAAAATTAAAAAAAAAATACACATTACAAAAAAGAGTGGTAAATTGAAATTAAAATAATATTAAATTAATTACTTTCGTTTTTAAATTCGAGGATAAAATATTAGTTTAACGATCGCGTGATAAAAATGTGCGTTATATTTATATATTTTTATAATCAAATTTTAATCATGTACTTTATTATCATAAAAACTCTCCCCTTTTTAAAAGAAGGCTAATGATTCTTTTCTGAAAAAAAAAAAAAACTAGTTCGAATTATATCGGTGTAGAATCTCTATTCCGTTGAGACTCACAATCAATACGTAGGTACTTTCGACGCACTAGTATGTGTGTGTGTGTGTGTATAAAAACATCTGCCGCAACTCGTCGGCAAAAAGTTTCCCTTACTTAATCTGTTACTTTTCCGGTCAACGGAGCGGAGTTGGCGAATGAATAGGGTTCTTGTCAAGTGCAAGAAAGAGACGGACTCACCTTCTCGAACATTTTGCCGTATTCATCGTAACCAATATAATTCGATCTGAGCCATCTGCCGGCCAATGTCTCGGCTAGGTCCATCGCTTCTTTCATCCCGGTTCGATAAAGACCCACGACCAAAAAGGATTGCAAAGGCGGCCACGCGTTAGGGAAGTCCCATTGTTCCCCGGTATAGTTTGCGGAAGTTGGCGTGCCACCTGCAACGAAAAGCAAGCCAATTGTTTCTTATTACTGTTGTTTCCAAGAGAGCTCGATATCGCTTCCTCGATTCCAGACAATCGAACCCGGGAGATTATTAGAGAATCGTTACACGAAACCGTCTTCAACGTCTTGATTTTTCACGACCACGTGATCGTTTTTCAAATATTTTTCCATAATCTAAACGCATCTCATTTCTAAAATTTCTGGCAATATCTGATTCATGTACGAAACATGAATTTTTATTAGGGATTTTTATTAAGGATTAAAACAAGTCGCAGCGAAATCCGCCGTGCGTTAATAATCAAATAAGCGAAAACTAACTCGGAATATCGTGTGTCTAGGATTAAAACACTGATTGACGAATTACACTAAATATGTCATTTACAGACAAAAAGAATGAGAAAGAGAAAATGTTCCAATTTACCGAAATTCTTTTCATCTTTAAGTTCTTACGAGTCCTTTGATCAATTTGACATCGATGTTTTCTTTTGGTCGAAAATTTGGTCGACTCGCAATTAATCTCAACGCTACAGCTTGATAAAGTATAATTGATCGCTCCTTCTTATCGGAGGCATAATGAAATTTTTATTAAATTAACTTCTAATTAAAAAGATTTTCCTTATAAAAAATTTTTAATTTACCTACACTCTTCTTAAAAGTAACATTTTTATTGTTTTATGAAAGATAATTTATTTTATTATAATATTTTGATTAAAATTCTAAATACTTTTCAAACTGTTCGACACTAAAGTTAATAAAAAAAAACATCTACATTCTTTGAGAAACTATTAGTATCACGCACGTTGAAAATAATTCGCGATATCTTAGTAAGTTGTCAATATCGAGGCAAGATGCAAGATGTCTATGCCGAGGAGTAATAACGGCATATTTATTCGCGGAAAAATTCTGACAGAACTTTTACGAATCACTGTCGTTGACAGCCGCATAAATCGGATCGAGAATATTTTCGTAGGATCCGTTCAATTTTTCCGACTGCGAGTTAGTCGTTGATAGATCGCGACATTTCACGTACCAAACATCCAGAGATCTCCCCTTCGTGTACGTCTCCCTCCCTCCCCTCGGTTACGCCATTATCACGAATAATGACGTTTCACTGGCAAACACGTAGACTCGCCGAAGCTGCTCTTACAAACACACTTGGAATTACGTAAAGGCCTTACCTCGCAAGATAACACATCTGCAAACTCCCTCAAACTGTTTAAATTATTTATCGCGAGAGACAAGATTTGCATCCACTAATCTATGCAAATTTCACGACGAGACATACGCTAAATTCTGTCCGGTTGGAAGCTTTATACTCGATTAAGGACCAACTCATTATTCCGTCGTTTGTGAAATTTTAGGTGGAGTTGGCGTAATGAATATTGCGATTCGCCATCGAATAGATTAACAGACAAATATTTTTGATGGGTATTACACGCGCGCGATTAAACAGAACTCCAATTTGCTTGAGATAATCCATCTGTAACATTCCTAAAATTCTCATCGATCCATTCCCGTGTATTATATTATGGAGCTTTTGTATACATACATCTGGTATTTGAAAGTGGTTCCAGGATGCCTGATACGTACGTATAATCCATCTCGGTTCCTCTTTGAAGGGAGTTAATCGGCCAAATTATTGTTTACTCCGATTCCCCGGGAATGACTGGCAGGAACGCCGAACAGCTTTGGCGAGTTTAGAAAAGAAAATAGAAGATAAACGATCTCGCGAACAGGAAAACGTATTTCCGCGGAAGTTGGATTAACTCGTACATCCCGAATATCACACGGCTATATACGTTCACCAAGCGTTATCGATCGTCGAACCTTTTGGTCTTTCCGACTATGCGCTATTTTTATCCTATTTATTTTGGCCACTTTGGCGCCATTTATTTATTTCATTTCGGTTACCTCGAAAGGGATGAAAGGCGCTCTCGCAAGGAATAAAACGAACGGAACAGAGAAATCTCCGATGCGAAATTTTTTAATCGCATTTGTTCGGATTTTGCGAACGATAAAGCAAAACAACGGGCAAGAAAGATTAAATCGACGATTATAACATTTTTCGCGAGAAAGCAGGAATATATATAGTTTTGCGAAATATTTTACCCGTCAAAAGAAAGATGAATTTCACTTCCGCAAAAACTAGGAGGCGTCATCGACGATCAATGACAAACTTACCAAAGTACAAATCGACCCGATTTCTTTTGAGGTAGGAAATAGCCTTCAGGGCATAATAGGTGCTCTTATTCCGATTGTAGCTCATTGTGTAGAGCGGCGACAAATTCGAGGGATAGAAGGCATTTCTGGATTGTTTATTCCTCGCATCATAATCAAGCCAGATTCCCTCGTCCTCGTTCCACAGGACATTGTCGATGGCAGCTTGATAGTCCAGGGCAATCTTGGAATAACGCAAGACCTTCTGGAATGAGAAAAGGGGAAAGGGAAGATTGAAATAGCGTCAACATAGGATATGTGTTACGCAACTGATAACGACGCGAGACCAGGCGTTAATGATGTTACGTCACAATCTCGCGCGTATCTGACATAAGGGACGACTCCCTCTCTCGAAATTCGATAATACCATCGAAACTACCATTTATAATAATCGATTTATATATTTCCGCCTTTCTCCTATATACATAATTACGAAGAGAAATGGGAAAGGGACTCATTTATAACTGCTATGTGTCATAATCGAGAGAAGAATGCTCGCGATATTCCTTTATTTGTCAGATAATATTATCGTCGTCGCTTTGCGAGACGACGGGGCAATAAATACGGTCATGTCGTGCTCTGGGTTGACGCTACGTGCGTTTGCGGAACAATCCAAACGGAAGGACGCATGTTTAGCGAGAGGCTTACTTGTAGGTTGCCCAGGACACCGTGAAAACGAGCAAGCAACCGGGCGTTCCGCTGTAATATCGCATTCAAATCGACGGGTATAATGTCGCTCGTCGAGGCATTAATGAGACTGAGATTGGCGTTCCTGTCGATTCGTATGCACCATCTGTAGGAGAAGTCCCAGCCGCTCTCAGCCGCAGCTTTCAAATTGTTGTAAAGCTCCCCGCGCTCCTTCTCCGGCAATGCTTGCGCCAATCGGTAATCCTCCCTGCGGGAAGACGTACACGTTCGTTCTTACGTTAGAGACCCCTTATAATTAACGTACTAATCGATTTTCTTCCGGTGATCGATGCAATTGTCATAAGAAATACATTGTGAAAAATTTTCTAAAAATTCAGACATATTTTTGTCTGAATTTTCAATTTGTCTTAATTATCGAAGTCGTTTCTCTGAAAGTTCGCAAGAATGTGTCTGAAAATTCATTGCTTGCAAAAAATGCTGCAGAACACTTTGTCTGAAGTTTTAGTCCATTTTTTTTTACAGTGTACTTTTACGAAGAAAAATGATGACAGATCCCCCCTCCTGAGCGTCACGTTACACGTTACGTGGACATAATTCAATATGTAGAGGAAAAAATCGTGATTTTACTTCGCCTCTCGAATTCTCGGAAGAAAATAAAAATTGCACAAGTTGAAATTTTTCCCCGGAAAAATTCACGCTGAAAAAGTAATAATAGAATTCACATTCATAAATTCGCCGAATAATAATAATAATAATAATCGTAAAATGAAGAGAACCGGTAGATATAAATTCTTTTGAACATTTTGACAGTTATATCGATCATATGCTGCAACCGTTTTTTTTTCTATTCATTGACAGAAGGCTTACTTGTAACTCTCTGGTCGCGGACCATTGCTGTTTGTCACGTAACGCGCCATTCTGTAAGTCTTACCGTCCTTCATTACGTTTACCATCTTCTCGTTTTGCCAGTATTCGAATTCCTTCTCAAGAATGGCTATATTTTGCTTGAGAAATTCGCGATCCTTGGTATAGTCGTAATATTTCGCGACCTGGAAGAGAGACCGTTTCAGCATGTTTGAGGCAAAAATGAAACTTTGAATTCTTCGAGAAACTGTTTAAAGGAAAAAGAGGTAAAATCTCGTACAAAGAGACCAGAGTGCCATTGGCACGATCTCTGTATGAAATGCAACTAATTCCAGAGAGAGAGAGAGAGAAGCGGACAAATGTGCTTTGTACTCGAAAGACGTTGAAGATGCAGCACTACGTACCATCGGTATCAATAGAGGCGGTTGGCTTCGCGACAAGTAATAAACTCTACCGCCGTTTGGAACGAAACCGTATCTCTTCACCATGGAGAAAAAATTCTCGATCATTCCCTTAACGGTGACAGGCATATCACATAATAAGAGTCCCTCGATTATCCAGTAGCTGTCCCAATAATAAAATTCTGCAGCAAAAGTTCTTTAATGTGCGTGAACGCTTTCTCTTTTTTTTTCATATTTTTGTTATAAACATTTTTTTTAAATAAAATGTTTATGATAATCGATTAAAAAAAAAACTATTAAAGTTTAGAGATTTTATTATACGAGGAAAATATAAATTTGTCTCTTTATTTATTTTATTTTCACGACTAGTATCTTATCATCTCTCTGCGATAGTTCTTTAAGTATCCACTTTTGCAAAGAGAAAAAAATCAAATAAATAAAAAGAGAATTCGCGTATGACAAATATCATAAAAAATATTATCTATTCTTGATTCTTGGCAAACACATAAAAATGCGCAAACGGCTTCTCGTTGGCTTCTGCCAATGTAAACACATAAAAATGAATAGTCGCAAAAATGTCAACAACCTTACCGCCATCGAAACTGTACGGATAAAACTGTTTTCAAAGTTTGCTAAAAGTAGAGAATTTTGAAAAGGAATCAAGAATATAAAAAAGCACAGCCAGTTCCGCTTTTAAGCGATCCGTTAAAATGGCAACAAATTTTTTAAAGATAAATCAAGATTAGGTAAATGTTCATTTCGTTTAACTGCAATATTCAACAAGTGAAAAAAGCCGCTTTAAGCCGCGTCACGCTGACTTTAAAGGTAAATGAAATGATAATTGCTCGCGATATTACCTTTGAATCGTCCTCCGGGAACGACAAAAGTGTTATTCACGTAAATCAAGCTGTGTCGTTCCGGATTGATCATCACGTCATCTTTTATCTTCCTAGCTAGAGTTTCCCAAATAGAATTCAAACGTCTCGCCCACTCGCGGAACTGCGAATCTTGAATGGATTTTAGGATGGCTGGATTCTCCTTCCAATCCGATAACGTTGAGTTATCCAGTTCATCTTGCATGACAAAGTTCTCGGCGACGAACGTGGCCACCTCAGAGCGATTAGGCGAGTTGTTGGTTGCTTTCATCAAGATATTAAAACTAGGACGAGTTCGAGGCGAATTAATTGCGAATTTATTGGATTTTTAAAAAAGTTCGTTTAATAAATAAAAAAATATTTTGTAATTTTATAATATTTCCACATAAAAAGTAAGATGTGGGAAATAATTTTCTTTTTCTTTTCTTTCTATAGATTATTACTCCGAGAAATTTTTTTTTTATTTCTCTTATATTTTTATTTGACAAATACAATATTGAAGCTTATCATATTTTCTAAGTTTTGCTGTTATTAAAAAATATGAATTAAATAATTTATATTAATTTTAAATTTTATTTTGCGATGTTCGATAAAATGATAAAACTTATCATCCATCATTCAAACATGTCTTATCTCGTAATGGAAAAATTCATGATAATGATTTATATGATAGCAAATTTCTGATAATTCAGTGCAAATAGGTTTCATTAGTTTTACCCGTCTAATAACAAAAATCTGACCTCATCAGATCGCTGCTTAACTCATCTCTTATTTCATCGATTATTTATCCAGCTATATAATATGACGAGGTTATCTGATTATGTAATCCATGTAATACATTTGCAGAAACAAATCTGCTGGCGAATTCGATATAATATCAAGTAATACATTCTCGGAAAAATAATTCCAGTATGCGTACTCATATTCCCGCTCGTTATCGTTGCTATCGCGATCGGAATAAAGTCACGAAGTTCGATCCGCGACCATAATTCTACTCGGCGGAAAGAAATCCGTAGGGTGAACGAAAGCTAGCATAACGTATAACGATGTACGGCGAAAATCGTCGTAAAATGGAAACCATAAATATCTCTGCACGGGAAGCGATTCAACGTGAACGCGCGGAGTGAGTCGCGTGCGAGGGTGGTCGACAGATTTACCCGCGACACGAGTCCATTAAAGAATCCGAACGATCGTCGCCGTCATCTTCAGTGACATACGCGCGTGTAAAATTCCACATGACGATCCACGCGGAGACCGATATTATTTATAAAACGCAAAATGTTGTGGAAAAGATAGCGAATCTTAAGTAGAGAATCTTGTTTGAAATGTTCTTTTATCGATATTTTTATTTAAACCTTTAAATAATGGATAAGATAAAGATTGCTTATTCGAGAAGTGCATCTCCTTCGCGAAATCGATACACGTAAATAAAATCGACATTGCGCAAGGGAACGGAATCTTATCGCTTACGTGTAAAAGTATCGATATTGCTGAATTTAATTTTCAATTTGCCTGCAAATACATCGTAATATATCATGCATGTCAGTGAAGTAAAGCTACGCGTATTTGCTCTCAGCTGCCGTGACACGATTAAGATCCCCTTCATACGGGCGACCGCGGAATTTGATTACATCTCGTGCGCGAGGCGAGCCTAAAGCGACACTCTCCTAACTCTTCCGATTCAAATGACGTGTTTACGTCCGAAAGATCAACTGTCAAATGCACGCGAAATTACGGAAACGCATCGAAAGACTGACTATGTCTCCGCATTTCCGAACGATTCTATTATTTCATTACAATAGTAAATCACTTTGCAATTTTGTATATAACTGAAAAAAGTTTTATATATATATATATATATATATTTGTCTTAAAAGAAGAAATAATTTTAAAAATTAATTTAATTGTTTCTTATTAAAATAAACTTAATTATTTATAAAAAATAAACTTAATTATCTGTAATATTTTTTTCAAACTGATTCAGATTTTATCTTATCTATTTTATTTATTTAAGAACTTTGTTGCTTGATTCTTTTTATTTCTTTATTTCTTTTCACGTTATTACTTTTATAAAAAATATTTGTCATGTTCATTTCATGTCATTCCAATTTATTTGAGATATTGTATAAATATTAAAGAGAAAGACAAACTAATTTAAAATTAATTTATACAAAATTTATACAAAAAGGAATTTTCCATTTCTCTCTTCCTCTTTTCAGCCAACATATTAAAATGCAACGTCCCGTTTCAAAGTTTGCTTTTTGCTTTATTAGAAATAATAGCAGATTATTGAAACAATAGGGATTACGCAAAATGTCTGATATATTATGATAAAGCGTCACGATTAATTAAAAATTTAAATTACAATATGCGTTCGCTTAAAAGCATGTTAATTTAGAAAATGTATGCAATTGTTGAAATCATTTCTGTGTAAATATCGTTAGCGAGGAATTATTAATTATTCTTTCTCTTTCGATAGTCTCTCGCTATAAATGTATAAATAATATAATATATATATAATATATAATAATTATATAAAATATATATATATATATATATAAAATCATAAACCACTTAAATTGATGCAAGATATTTCAAATAAAAATTTACTTTGTGACAGCCATATAAAAATCAGCGAGATAATCAAGAGCATTAAAAAAAATTATTGCTCACGAAAAGATAGAAAAATATTTAGAAACATTTCTATTTTTTATATATAATTTTTTAAAAGAGGAAAAGAGAAAAAGGGAGAAATTAGGCTTGTATTCTTTGATTCGCTTTCGTACAACAAATATCAACTTACTTGTTCAGAGTTACGTTCGGATCGTTAAGCTGGTAGAGATCAACGAAGGTTTTGCTGTCATTAAAAATCCCGGCGAGCTGCACCGTTTTCAGCAGCGGTCCTTCGCAGTAAACCTTGCTGAAAATCAATACAATCGCGTGAGGTGGATAAAGGAAAATGGGAAAGTGCAATTAACAAACATGGCCAATTAGATCTCGATAAAAATGATTAATTCAATCACGCGCGTTTGTACATAACAATGTTTGTAGTACGTGATGCGGTGCGTTCGACAGGCGGGCGACAGTTAAATTGACAGATTTTGCGGAAATTGTATTTGACGCAACTGTACCAACAATTGCGTATAGCGGCAAATTAAAAAATAGTTTCACAGTCTTTGAATCTTTGAAGAAAAAAAGAAAAAAAAAAAAAAGAAAAAAAAAACGCGCATTTTCCGGAATAGACAAAGCGGAGTTTAATATTAAATTAATTATACAGCTTCGAAAGAAATGGCAACTTGTCACAAGCATAATTACGTACTAATTTAATATTAAAAATTCAAGACATTTGATTAATTTTCAGCTGAAAGAATAACTGAATAAGTAATAAAAATTCTCTTTCTTAAAAAGGCGCGCCAAGGCGCGCAATAAAAACGTGAGTCTCGACACTATTTTATACTCTCCTGAAAATAACGTTCTCGTTATTTACGTTCTCTGCTCTACATTTGTCTTTCAAGCAGACTGCATATTTAAACAAAATAGCACATGACCCCTGCGTTCTGAAATTAAACTTTAAATGATTAACAAAATTGCGGCGCATAATTTGAATTCACTTTATTTTAGGATTATGCGTACGTTAGCGTTAATATTGTCGAAATATTTAATCACTTAATTTTATCTGAATATTTACGAAATGAATTATTATATACGAGAATAACGAGTCAATGGAATAATATATATTTACTTTATTATAGGAAACGTATAATATTTTTCGAAATGAAATATTTTTCGAAATTATAATTCGAAATGTTTCGAAAAGAAATTCGATATTCAAACTTCAATTTATTTTACGAATAAAATAACGACTTTGATAAATAAAATGTAAATGCTAATGTGCAAGTAAAAAGTTTTAATTTTATATCAGAAACATTATTTTAAACAGACTACTGTTGAAAATAAACTTTTAAAGAAACGATATCTTTCCAAGTTTTTTGCTAAGGAGGAATCAACTTGAAATTTATATTGTACAAAACGGTAACTAACAAGAGATACTTGTCTGATCTAGAGTACTCATATATATGCCCTTTTTCTTGTTGTTTAAGGAACTTTTTCAATCAACTATCTTATCGTAAGATATCAAGCGCCGATATAGTTTCCAATGATGACCAAGAGCCTGCCCTAGCAACCATAGAGTATATCTGAGTTTAAGCGAGATGACAACTTTAAGTGAAGCTCGAGGACCGTTATTTTTCCTCGACAGCCACGTCGACACTGACGTCGATCCGATGCGAAATTCCTGCTTCCTGAAACCGACGGGCCATAAAATCAGTTAAGAAAGTTGCATGGCTGCGGAAAAGCGGAACGAAAAGTTGCACGGGGCTCTTTGTCTTTACGACGAATACACGGGATTCGTCGGAGCATAATGAACGCTCCGTCCTCATTTCGACAAGAAATACGCCATCGATACACCAAGGAATCCTGCCTCGTATTCATATCTTCCCTCGTCGAGAACTTCCCTCGATCGAGAGAAATCACGCTGTACAAAAAAGAAAAAAAGAAAAAAAAGAAAAAAAAAACCCGAGAGAAAGAAATAAAATCCATCACACGGGATTATCACTTATTACCAAAAGTTGACACTCTTATAATTCCGGGATTCGCGAAATCTTCAATCTCGCGACAGCTTTTTGGCATTCGAAAAACTCTCTCTACATTCGATGTTTGAGCAACGAAGATTTCACGCGATATTGAATGCTTCTTAACGGAGAAGCAGACGCTTTTCTTCATGTCAAAGCCATTTTCATAAAGTGCTTGCTGAAGAGAAAAATATGATAATCTTTTATATGATAAAAATAGTTTATAGTTTACTCAAAATAATCACGTACATCTATATCTTTTACATACATTTGTGTGAAAATATATTTAAATATATCTTTATGTAAACATGAAAGGAATAATAAATAAAGAACAACATCGATATTACAAGGGATGAAAAAACAGCGTGCAATTTACTTTGGATATAATTTCTTTAGAGATAATCTCTGTCTGTAATTAAAAAAGTTTACGATATTCCTTAATCGATTTATGGTGCATTTTATCCTTAATTTATCCAATAATAATCCAAAATAAATAGAGGGATACTCTACTTTTTACGTCACGAACATAGCCTATTGAAAATGCTGTTAATATCGCCCGCTCTTTCATTTCAAGCAATTCGTATGAGTAAGTGAAGCTTGTCGATACATCTTAACCCTATCGTCCGTTCAGGAGCTGTCCGATGAATCGAACGAGGGCGTTTCCTGTCCGTGGCTGGTACCATAATGGGATTTTGATGGATTAAAGGAGACGAGGAATCGAGAGTACACGAGGATACGAGGAAGATCGAGAGCGGGAAAGAGATACTTTTCGTAAAATGAAACATTTCCTCCGTCGAGGAAAATAAAACGCTATTAACGGACACTTTATATTTCCCTCATCCCTTAAATGGACGAGCGAGGACGAAATTATAGTTACGAGAGCGCGGATGAAAAATTCAAAAAGTTTCGCGTGCGTTCTTGACCTTGCTGACACTCCATTTTCTTTCATCAAATTTTTATATCAAACACCGATCTTGTCGAGTTACTTTTGATTTCACCAAGTGCGCGGAAACTATATAATTAAGATATACTTAGAGATCGTGTATATTTATAAAATACATTTCTGAACCATTGTTCATTTTTAATATTTTGTCTATTATAACTACATACAATCCAAGAAGAAATGATAAAAATATAATTGCGATTAATCGTGATTGATAAAATGAGAGACTTATCGTCCTTCTTGCCCATTCCGATAATTCTCATGAGATAAATCGTTGATAAGCCGTTCGATACGCAGTGAAATTCACTCGAACTTTCACTCATAGTTCTAGTGATGCATTCTAGCTGTTATTGCTAAAATTGACAAAGTTGATGACGATATACGTGGAAATAAACGGTTATCGGGTTCTGAACAGATAAGCTGTTATCGCCCGCTACGTTTCCGGAATGACTCGATGATTAGCACGCATGCGTCAACATAAATATTCTGTAATAGTATGCGTATGATCGTTAAGTAAGAATAGAGTAGAGTTAAAGTTTGTGAATCTTTTTCGGGGGGAAAAAATAAGCTGCATTAATACATATATGTATTACAATAATAATTAATATTGCTACCAGCTCTATCTGACAGCCCATCTTTAATAAGGAAAAATATGCGATATTTCCCGATGTACTTAATTAATCTCACACTATCGTGCAATCAAGCAAGACTAATCGGTTAATGGGATCTATAACTTCTGCTTTTCTCAGTAATAGCTTAAAAGAGGCTTGGGAAACTCGGGCTAACTAACTTATTTTATAACTGGCGAACGATAATCGCTAACCAATCGTGTAATGTAATTAATTTTTTGATTATTTTTATTTTATTTATAAAATAAAAAATAACGAAAGAAATCCATTCGGTCAAAAATAGTGAAGAACATTATTATATTAGACAAAGCAAAAAGCAAGGCAGATATATGAAGTGAAGATTAAGGAGTTATCTTCTCCTATTATGTGATATTCCAACAAGAAGTACGCGTCTCTTTGCGACAATAGCGAGAGTTTCACCTATTGTCATTGGGACGACCAACGAAGGATCGCTAAAATAACTCGAGCGATTGACTGCATCAAAATTAATTTGCATCAACTCGCTAGAATTTGTTGTTTTAACATTTAAAAAAATGTTTTTTTATAATAGCTCGAGATGGCTTTAATATTTTGAAAATAATTTTAATAATAAAAAAATAAAATTTTATCAATTTTCTATTTTCTATTTGAATATCTTTAGATGTAAAAATGATTAAAAGCTACTAAAGACTGCATTAAAAGAGATAAAAGTTTATGATAATTTTGTAAAAAAACGCGAAAAAGATAATAAAATTGCGAAGAAACGATGATTCGATCGTGAACATGATCTTCGATCGTGCAACGAAATGAGGAAGAGAAACGATCGCGTGTTCGCTGGTTCTTACTTTCACTCACCTGTCACAGAGATCCTCGGGTCCGGAATTATCATCGGCGCCATACCCGATCGAGGCTGCGTCGCTTAAGGTGACAGCTAGGGAGACGATGAAAACCGCGGAGACGATCGTCATCGTCACGGACTTAATGTTTAATCTACGGACGAGATTAGGATCCGTCGAGTTTGGATCGCGCGCTCGGCAGAAAAAAATCTACGCCGAGTGTCTCTCCTTCTCGTGCCCCTGGGACCGGCGTCTCAGGCACTATAACCGAGTGCGAAAACTAGCGATCGGTTATATCTGCGTCGCACGCGTCGATAACACGCCGTTCGGCGAATGGGCATTCTCCCCCGATTAGCCGCTGATTACGCGCATCGTGCGCACTATGTAAATTTCGGGCGAAGAGCACGTACCACCGTACCGATATATATATATATATATGTGTGTTTGTGTGTCTACCGTTTATCAAACAAAAAAGATAAATACTAAAGTGAGGTCGATAGCGGTAAATTATGTGGATCAAGGAAAGAAGAAACTGTTATAATTATCATTAAAACGATATCTCATTGATCATATAAAGATGTCATACATAATATGTGTGCAAATTCCAAAATATGATCGCGATATCTTTAGGATTTTTTTTAATATGTGAGATGCGTCGGACATTTTTGGCGGAAGCGTAAAAATAATTAATTTAAATAAACGTAAAAATATTTATCTTGAATTAAAAAAAATACTAGGTACACGATTTTTTAAATATCCCAAACTTTATTGCAATATTAAGTTATAAATTTTCTTTTACTTTACTACAGATCTGTCCCCTACAAACTTTATGTCAAGTGTATTGAAAAAATTTAGAGGCACTTTAAATACTTGGAACTTGTTACTGAAAACAATTTAATTTAATAGAAAATTATTTTATGATAAAAATTATTACGTTAAATAATAAAAGATTGCAAAAATAATTTTTTCTTTTACCACAGCGTATAGTATTTTTTAGACAATATTAAAATATATTGGTTCTTGCACTTGAAAAGTTTGATTCAACTTGTCATACATCTGTAGGTTTTTTTCGACTATCATATTTTACATTTGTTAAGAGACGCGAAAAAAACGACTGCCTCTCTCTTATTTAGGGACGTACTTCATCAAATTCTAACTTCATCAAATCAATGATTGAAAAATATTATAAATCTCTAAATGTCAATGTGCTTATAATTCGAAAGAGATTCGAATGCGCTGTACGAGATATTGAAACACAACGAAACTCGACAGGCCGGTCCACGCTCTTGGGAATATACGTATACTCATGTATGGGGAAGACCGACGAGATCGAGGGGAGGATGGGGGGAGCGGACGAATGAAAAAGTTAATTGAACGAGTAGTTCTTCGCGTACGACAAGGATGGCGATTTATGGTATTTTTTTTATTTACTTTTTTTCGCGAATGCATTACGGAACGTTCACATAATACAGAGCGAAAAAAACGAGAGGAAAGAAAAAAAAAAAGTAACGCTTTGTATGTGATAATCCATAGCGGTTGAAATTATGATACCTTTATAACGAAGGGTAGTAGTTTTTTTTTTTTTATTATTTAATTGCACTAGTGACGTAAACAGTTTTTAGCGTCATTAAACTTGCGTGGTGCAAACCGCTGTTTCTCTCCTGCGAAAACAACAAAGTTTCTCTGCGCATAGTACGTTCGCAACCACTGGCCCAAATTAAATGTAATCAAAGTTCAGTGTTTTTGTAATCTCTTTTTAGTTTATCTGACAGAAACATCAGACGCGATCAGACGCTTTCTTTTCGAAAAACGAGTGTGATTTCTATACAATTCTAAAATTAAAATAAAAAAATATAAAATAAATATAAAAAAATTAAGCTAATTAAAATAACTAAACATAAATATAAAAAAATATAAAATAATAAATAATAAATAATATAATTAAAATGAATAAACATAAATAAATTTTAAATTAATTTAAATAATTACAATAATTAAAATTGAAATTAAACATAAAATCAACAAAAAAGTTTTTTTTTAAATACGCTTATAGATTTATTACAATCTCTTTCAGGAGAGAGGAAGGTACATAATTTAAGCATATTTGTTACTTGATGCGGAAAGCGGAAGTGCGGGTATCAGTTTAATTAAGAGCAGACGAAGCGAAATCACGCGTAAATTGAAGCAATTGATAGCGCTATAGTGTCAAATATTTATACAAGGCAATTTATTTTTGCGACAAAAAGAGAAATACGAAGTTTTTAGATATACAATGATTCGGCATATCCTATCTAATCCCTACTATCTACCTCACACACATGTATATATCACGCATATCATATGTACATCCTGTAACATCGTATACTCATTCTTGTCAAGTAACTCGTCGCGATAATTGCTCGCGTAAATCGCTCGCACTCATATCCTCCTGCAAACATTTGTTTAACCTAGACACGATTGTGTCTACAAAAGGTCTACGATGGTCCTTGCACGGTTTCGTTTTTGAAGACCCTGAATTGGCGAGCGATATGACGATATGTTACTCGAAAAGGATCACGAAAAGAGAAAGCTTAAAACAAAGCTTGAAATTTAAATTATTCAATTAAAGAGGAAAGAAGGAAAAGAGAATTTCCTTCTTATTTGTTTATAATAATATTAGGTTTGAAGTAGTCGGAGATACGCGCTCTCGGATGTGGCGCACGATATACACAGACCGTATACAGAACTAATTAACCTTTGCTCGACGGATATCGGGTCCATTCGGACCCATCTCTGTTGAATGTCAACCGTCAAAGCGTCAATCGTCGTTTGTTTTATCCCTTTCCCTCTTCTACCCAGGATTGCCTGAAACGACGAGGAAACAAAACCCGAGTGACGCTTTGACAGTTGACGTCTAGCAGAGATGGGTCCGAATGGACCTCATAGGGGCAATAGTTAATCAGTATTTTTATTTTTAGTTAAATTAAGATAAGTAATTTTAATGCCTTAAAGATGTTCAAACGTCACTTTGTTATAATCTCTCTAATATTTGGCTAGACTATTTTTTACTGCGTTTCTTCCATCTGTCAAAACGATCGTTTCTTTCATCTCCTTATCTTCCTGCATTTGTTAGCTATGCGAGATCATCTGTTTATCATTCACGCGCACAAACTTATTAATTTTTTATTTAATTTTTTATTTATTTACTATTCAATTTTAAATAATTTAAAATGCATAATGATGCGCCACTTTAAGTGCATTAGAATAATTTCGAATTCATGTATCTTATTTGCAATTAGAGCGAAATTGAATATGGATAAAACTGAACTGTAACATGTTCTTTAGTTTGCGATATGCAAGCGCCAAACTATTTTTAATATATTTTTAACGCGTTTTCTAGAAATGATAAAGTATTCGAGGAACTATCCATATTTACGAGAACTAATTGTAAATTCGTTACATTATCTCACTTAACTGAAACTGAAAAAATATTGTAAAAAAAAAAAAGAAGAAAAAGAAAAACGATAATTAAATTAGACAAATCGTCGTTCGTAAAGTATATTCTTCATGATTAACCAAGCTCATTAAATACTTTGTTGTGTATATCACATCCCTTTGAAAAATGTAATTGCGCTTATCTTTAGAGTGATGCGAAACTAGTTTCCCTTGTTTTTCCACCCTCTTTTTGTTTCAATTAAGCTGTCACAGTTCGAGAAAGTAACTTGATGAAATGCGGCGAAAAATTTGTGCTACATCAACGCGTGAAACGTAAAACGTTATTGAAAAGCTCAAGCTTCAAAATCATTTTGACAGATCTAATTCCGCATTTTTAGCTGAACCTTTCTGACGTATTCTAAAAATCCCCTATAAATCCGAGATGAAAATACGCGACTTTGAATTATCTAGCGCTATCGAAATCGTGACAACTCTGATCTCGCTCGAGATCAATGGCGATCAATCACGTTTTACCTTGCAAAAAGTCGTGATATTATTGAATAAATGGTACCTAATGGATATTTAAAAAACCATCATCGCATCACCGTCTCCACGGGATGGAACTAGGGGATAGCGGACCCCGGGGGAGGCGTAATGCCCTCTCCCCTCCTCCCCGTAGCTCGGTTAAATTCAGAACGCGGCTGGATATTGGCCACTAATCATCGTTAATGCGCACGCTCTGCTTCAGCGAACCCTCCGAATATATTTGCTTAAAAGCCTTCGGGGAAACGCGAGGCCTAATACCTGCATAGGCTATCGTAACGTCCAAGTAAATGAGATACGTGCCGTAACACGTTGTTACAACGCTGGCGTCTTACGTGACGCCGGCATCTGGTCTTATCTCGCTTAATACTGCGTTTAATGTTGCATTTAACGCTGTATAAATGTAGCCACCCATTATCCGTATCGCAAAAAAAAATTGCGCTCGAAAGAGAGAGAGAGAGAGAGAGAGAGGGAGAGAGAAAACGAGAACAAGTGATATATGCAGGAGCATGAATTCCATTAACGGCGTTTTACAAGCGTTCCGTTCAAGAGAGGAATAATTTTATCAGAACACGCGTATATGAGAAATATACACGAGAGGAAAAAATATACATATATGTAAATATACAAAAACAAAAAAAATATACGCGTGATTTCCGCGTAAGCGGCACGAAACACGAGGCGGCGCCTTTGATGATTTGGGCACGCAGTCGATCGGAATGTAAGTGGAGCGCGAATATGACATAATTATCTCTGGAAATTGCCATAACGTTAAAATGCTCGCTGACAGAGCACGCAGCTACTTTGCGACTTTAATGACTGCGTGACGTACGACGTCGCAAATAAAAGGACAAAAGGATAAAGCAATAGGAACGACGAAGTCACAAGGAACGAAGAAGGTCAAACTTCCGAGTCAAGCTCGCGGGACGATAAAATCGTTTTTCCCTAATTTCGCAACTTTGAGGGTGGCTTTTATGAAATTGGAGCTATAAAAATCTCAAACACTGTGGGTGTTAATTCAACGTCGCGACGTTGGAACGAAATTGCGACACGAAATCAATTTATCTAATTATTATTACCGGAAAAAGAACGGTTCTCCCTCCTCTCTCTCTCTCTCTCTCTCTCTCTCTCTCTCCTTCTATCTCTCTTTCGCGGAAATCATAGAAATCTTGATTAATAATTAAAGCCCCGAGTATATATATCGATTCGGCATGTATATGACCCGCATCGAGCAACTCCGGTTGGCAACTTGAATTGTTTCTCTCCCTCTTCCGTAATTAGCTGAGATGTATCCGCGCAAGCATAAACAGCTCGTGAATTGTAAACGAAAGGTCGTGGAGAGTGCGAGAGAGAGAGAGAGAGAGAGAGAGAGAGAGAGAGAGAAGGAATCGAGATATGAATAATAACTAGCCAGCGCGCGGAAAGGGTCGTTTCTTGGACCAATCGATATCCCTTAAGTGTGGATATGACTCTATTCCGTTAATTCGATGAAATTTTAACGAATTCGCATCACGTCGTCACGCGAAAAATCATCCCTTGTCGTGTCTATTCCCGGCCACGCTTTCAGGGATGCCTTCACGTTGGCCGAATTTACGGAGGAGATTTCGAATGCTCGGCAAATAAGGGATGCGGATAAATCGAACATTGTAGTAAGAGAAGAAGGGATGGATTTCAGAATCGTAAGAGAGATCCGTCCTTGTAAAATTTTCGCGTATACTTGTGTTAGACTCCATTTTTCACGAGCTGCAGAAAGAATTCAATTTCCATCAAACGAATACAAAAACGTATGAATTTTATGTGTCTATATATGATTGATGAAATCTTGATATCATGTAACTTCGTTTTACAATCAGATTTTACGACAGCAAAGATTGAGTTGAGAATAGAGAAGATAACTTTGAATAACACACAAGAACTTAATTAAGGATGCGATTTTATTATAATATATACTGTTACCTCAGTGATACATATTTTTCGCCGTTCTCTTTCTTATTCATAATATTCTTCGCGCGTATACTTGTGTTAAAATATGCGTGACACGCGATTAAAATAGAACCGCATATTTGAATACACATAGCATTAAATCACTGACGTTATCGCAGACCGTGTTTCAATTTAAAAAAGAAAATACGTTTCCCTAAATTCGTACCGTGATCTGTTCAAACATCAATTACATTAGCATCGAAATGACGCTCTGAATTTATATTATTTTTCGCATGAAATAAATCTCGCAACATAGAAAAAAAAAAACAGACACCTATTTTATGTCGTGCAGAGATATTTCTCTAGTTAGAGTGATCGATTTAATGTTGAACCGTGGTGTACGCAACGGGAGTGATGTAATTATACTCTCTCACACCTACGATGGTTCATTATTCAGAAAGTGTATTCGAGCAAATGTTAACGCTGTCGAACAATAATTATTGTTCAAAGTTTAGCATTTGAACAATAATTATTGTACAAAGTTTCTCCACAAAAAAATATAAAATCATAAATTACTAAAATTTCCGCGCTTTTACGTATTCGATATCCGCTATCAAATTTACAAACGACGTTTCTTTATCGTACAAAAGATAAAAAGGAGTCTCATTTGGCTATCCAGAGTTCTATTGATTTGTGTGTGTGTGTGTGTGTGTATGTATGTGTATATGTGTGTGTGACCTGATTTTTATCAATGGAAAGGAATCTACTAAATCCGTACTCAACCGAATACATCATATATCCCGTAAATGACTCGCGGTAAATTTGAAAAATGCGTTGGAAACATTATCAAACTTTTTATGAGCATTCCGAACGAAACTTTAGACACGCGAGGCGTGAAAGCGCTTCTTGGACCGTTAGGATCACGGGGGATCAATAGGGAGCGTAACCGAGCGCGAATTTCCAACGGTGTTGTTCCACACACACAAATACCTTGGAGCGAGCTGGATGGAAAGTTACAGGCACCTGCGAGGATTTAAGGCCGAAAGCTCGGCGAGGAGAGCGACGTATAAGCTCTTAATATC
The DNA here is from genome assembly GCF_021464435.1 of Cataglyphis hispanica. Lineage (NCBI taxonomy): Eukaryota > Metazoa > Arthropoda > Insecta > Hymenoptera > Formicidae > Cataglyphis > Cataglyphis hispanica. Next base: position 2,952,667 of record NC_065972.1, read on the forward strand.
ATCGAAGAACGGTAAGGATAATGTCAACGACGACGTAAAAAAAATTTTATGGAGACTCGTTAATAAATTTAGATTCGCCATTACTCTCGAATGTGTTTATCAGATATTTGAATGCCGAGAGAAGGAGCATAAATATCGCTTTCTCTCGAAACAAACGGTGAAAAAAATTCTCTAAAAATTCAGACACATTTTTTTCTGAATTTTCAGATCTGGATGGATGAATGAAATTTCACACAATCTGTCTTAATCATCAAAGATTTTTTTTCTAAAAGTTCAGAAGAATTTATCTAAAAATTCAGACAAAAGTGTCTTTCAGAAAAAAGCTGCAGACGCGTTACGGACAATTTTTTTTTTTTTTTTTTTCAAAGCAGAAAATCTGAAACGTCAAAATAATGTACGAGAAATCATTGGCAGATTATTATCGCTTTATCGTATATATTATTCCTTGGAGCTTTCCTAGCTAACAGCTGGAAAAAAATTAACTCGGAAAAAATCCTTTGTTTATTATTAAACGCAATATTTGTTTTAGATAACGATTAGGAATCATACCGCTCACTCAAAATAAGAGAATCTCTCCGGCTTTCAAACTTACCTCACGTTCCGAACGACGCTTTTAGGGTCACGGGTCACTTTTACGGGTGACTTTACACAGATCTCGGGGTACCGATAAAAGTGCTCGGGGGAGCACTATATAAGTTCGCACGTGGACCCAGAAATTATATTATCCCGCAGAAATGCGCGCGCGCGTATTTTACCAGAAAGCAAAATAGATCTTCCCCGTGAGACCAGCGTGAGGACCCCATGGTGACGGGAATGGCTCTCCCGCGAAATAAATCGCTGTAATTTATCGAGCGGCGTCTAAAACGTCGCGAACGTTTAAAGTCGTATACGGATATTTACGGTCGCGCCTCGCGAGTCATCGGCCATTCGATTTATATTCGAGTCGGACGGAAAAACTCGCGTCCGACCAAGAGCACTCTCCTCGGGGGATGGAGGCGAATTGGAGACGAACGGCGCTTCAACCAATGTCTCTCCTATCTCATCGTCGAACACGTCACGCGTTGCCACTTTACTCTTAACTGTCACGGAGGGAAAAGACGGGAAACCGAATCGAGAGCGATTTCTGTAATTCCAAGTAGCTACGTTCGCGAAAATTTCACAATTAATCCTTTATAAAGAGAGAATTGGACGTTTGAGATATCGTAAGTATTATTTCTACAATTAAGGTCATTCTTTAATTTTAGATAGGATAAAGAATCGACATTCTCTCTTGAATTTCGATAAGAATGCCAGCCAATTAGTAAGAAGATATCCTGCAACTGAATAGCGGCGCTAGTCATATAAACAGACATTGAATAATAGTCCAACAGAAACAGATACTAGGTTTGTTGCATGTATGTCGAGATAAATCTCTAATTACATCCAATTATACTGCTTGAATCGCTGACGCGCTCGTTGCAAGGATATAATTTCACAATCGGTATCATAAAGCGCGACATTCGAGCTGAACGCGAAATTCCCCGACTAATGTTTTCGATTATATTTATTCGATTATATTCGATAATATTTATTACGGGGACATACTCGTGAAATCGCACCTCAGAAAGGCTCTATGAAATTCTTCATTATAGATATACATGCACTTTCAAATGTCAATGTCCGAGGCGATCAGTGACGAGCCTAGATTGGACGGGGAGATTCCAACCAAAGGAAACTTGTCTGGGATCAGGATCCATCCTCGTGTGTCCCGTATATTTGCGCGTTTTCCGGGTCATCGCGTCAATTCAACGCCGGTACTCCGTCACTTGGTCCGATAAGTTGTTCCATAAGGCGACCAGTGATCGATCATCGTCTGGAGAATTTCGCTAATCGAGCGAGAAGCTCCGTTTCTCTCCCTCTCTCACCCTCGTCCTTCTCCCTTGTCATCTTTGCCGCAGACAAATCAGCTCGGAGAGTTAACGGGATTGGCGTCCTGTCGTCTCTCATTTCGTCGCGATCTGTCTAATTTGGTCGAGGCACAACATGACGACGATAGATGGACGTGAATTGAATCAAGGTTGACGCCTGCCGCACGTTTCCCCCGAGCCTTCGACGGAGTTCGCGATAGATTCGACGTGGAGTTGTTCGGCGACTGAGTATCGATAGTATCGGGATTACGGTAAGCATCCCCGAGCGCGTGCGGAGCATCGACGATGGGGAAGAGAAAAGATTTGAAACTTTTACGGAGCTCACCTCCCGAAAGTACGCCGGAATGAGATAATAACGCGACCATTGCCCTCTTATTTTCGGAATATATAGGGACGGAGAATTTCGCCCTATGGGAGAAATGGCTCTCGCGAAATATCTTGATATCTGAAATCTAATATCGTTCTTTTATTCGATTCCTATTTAATTTGCGATTCGACACGCATGTTTAAATTAGCATCCTCTTTTAATCCGTTTGCTCGATTCTTTCTTCCTTTTTCATCCCCCTTCTTCTTCATATACCGAGATTAATTAGGTTAATTGGCATGAGCGGCTTTGTTTTCAATCCGTCAGCTGCGTATTCTTCATTTACTCTCTCATTGCTTGCGACTGTTGGATAAAATAACTAAACAGAGAGCAATTAATCTCGACTTTTAGCTGATTACATTTATTTCTATCAATTCCTTGTATCTCTACTTATTCAAAATGATTTATTTTTTATTATGATGAATCAATTCTTTCCCCCTTTATTCTTTTATGTTCTTTTTCAAGGTAGATATCGAAATAAGCAAACCGCAAAAGTGTCTCTTTACGTCCTCGCAATCTTTACGTAGTATCAGTGACACTTTACTTGTGATTTTCTTTACAAGCCCAGTAATAATGCTTTCCGTCACTGAGCGATTTAGATTTTATTTCGCTCGTAGAAGTCTTCCTTAACACTGTCATCTAGTAACTCATTTTTCCTTTATATCTTTCAATCCCGTCGTGCAACTTCCGTCAAAAAAAAAAAGACAGAAAAAAAAGAACATAAAAAACCGACTCCGCTTTTGAAACCGTAAAAGACAATAGACATAGTCGGACTATTGAAGATTAAAAGACGCGGACAACTTTGGCCGTTTTTACGACCGCGCTGATTTCCGATTTCCAACTTTTATTAGATCTTTTTCCCCCTCTTCTGGATCGAACGAAGCAGGCGACCCCTTTTATAGGGGGATGATCGCGTAGGCTAGGTTCGTGGAAATTACACGACTCATTCTCCCGACTTCGTTTTTCGTGTCACCGAACTTTATACTCCGACAATTCTACCCAAAGTCTTTGCCTTTCCGCTCGTGCTTTCCCCGAAATTCAGAAAGTTATTCCAGTCGCGATTATATTCTCTTCGCGCAGAAATATCCCAAGTGCCGCTATTGTATGATATTTATACCGCGACTCAAATGTGTGCGTATGTGTGTGTGAATATTGTGTGGATATTCTTAAAATATATGCAAACTGTTCTCCGCGAACGATCGAATAACGATCCCGCGAGATTCACATTTATACACTTGGCGCGATTATTTTCAAGATATTAAAAATATATCTCGCCGCGATCAATCTTTAAATCATCATGAAACGAAAGAGGTCCGGTTAAAATAAGATTTTGTTTTATCGAGAATAATTTTCTATCACGATGCTAAAACAATTTCTCGCTAATTCTAATTATAATATCATTTTGATCGGCAGTTCTGGGACACGTTGTATAAATATTCAAATATTTCCCGAAACTTTGATCTCTCGACCTCCTCGATCTCTCCGCGTCCCGAATTCTCGGCTATCTGAATTCTCAGCGCGTCGTAGTTGAGTTTAATCGGTTACCTCATTATCGAGGAAGCGTTTTCGCATCGGCGATTCGCTCGCTTCCCTTCGTCGTTGTCGCGCATGACAATCTCGAAGATGTCAACTGTCGAAAGAAGACAAGACGTAAAAAACAAATCAACACCTGTAGCACAGCACTCGACGAAGCTGAGCGGTGTGTTGACAAAACAACGCACATATTTCCCGGGAAAGTGCACTCGTGGTTGAGTTTATTTTTCGTGCCGGTAGGATTATTTGAACGATATCCGGTCTCGTTTCGCAATGGCGTTGTGCCACCACAAACTGATCCATCCGCCTCAGGTCTCTCGAAATCGCTGAAAAGAGAGAGAGCTTTGGTTAGTAAAAAAAAAAAAAATCAAGATATTTCAATTCATTCAAGATATTTCAATCAATTATTTTTTGTTGAACCTCATCGCATTCCTATGAAAAAATATAAACAATTCAACCGTATGTGCTCGCTGATAAATGATTTTTCGACAATGATTTTTTTTCACACGAATTTAAATTCAATTAAAAGAACTCTTGCTCATTATATTTAGTATAATATTATTTGAATGCGCGCTATTATCTTTTTTAATATATAATTACATTTAAATTGCGACTTTCTGATCTATTTTTTCCGCCCGATTTATCAATCTGATATTTACTCTTGTTAATTGTCTGTTTTTTTCTCGTTTAAAATAAATTAAATAACTAAATAAATAAATTATATTTCCAGCTGTGGATATCGAGATTCATGCTTCAAAATGTGCAATTCGCGCAAACATTGGAGGATTTATATTGCGGCTTTGAATGCCAAAAATGCACGAACGAAATAGCGAATCGTTTTGAAATATTTATCGTTCTCTCCAGCAGTAAAATACTTTTATCGATCCCGCCAAATCTATTCGATGGAATTAAGCTGCTCCGTACCTGCGACAGATATCTCTGTCGCTAAAACTGTCGTCTCCGCTGCAATCAATATTATTAATTATTGTATTAATTGCCGATTGCATTTTGTCTCGTGTGCATCGCCGGAAGCATCACGTTTCAAATTATATCCATCGATTATGAAGAAGCTCTCGATGTGCGCGCGTGCCAGAAAATTTAATACAGTGCTTTCGAGTGAAAATATTGCTTTAATATCTCGACCTACGTTGCGAGAACATTTTGCATCCAGAGAGGCCCTAGAAAATTTCAAGAAGAATTTCAATAAAGGCTAAGTCTATTACAAAATCATTCTATTTATTATATGGATATGAAATGTGCTCGCTAAAATACATAAAAAGAGAGGCTTGTATGTAGCTCGAACAATTAAACTTTAGTTAACGACAGAAAAAAAAAATCGTTACACAATTATTAGCGATGACTCGCACTCTCATTTTAAATCCTCTTCAAATGTCTGTATAAAATAAAAATAAATATATATATATATAAAATAATTTAAATATAGATTTTTCAACATATATAAAATTATTTTGAAGAAATGTATCTTTTATTTTAGAATTGCCTGGAAATATTATCTCTTTGTAATAAAAAGTCGCTGTCAAATGCAAAAGTTGAAAAAAAGTTAAAGCTATAAGAAAGAGAGAGAGAGAGAGAGAAAGAGAGAAAGGAAGATAATAAATGTATTAAAGTAACGAGTATTTTATTTCAGAGAGACTTTTCTATCTCCGAAAGCATTTCTATCTCCTCGATCGGGGAATAAGGGACGAAACTCGCGCGGATATCATCCACTTACCTAATATCGTCGTCGTATGCTATTCCGACCGCATCTGCGTTCCTGCATCTGGAAGAATGTATATCTTGTGTGCTATACACCCGTTTATTTTAATCTGCGTTAGCCACATAAAGCACTCTATGCACTCATTGCGAATGGTTATTTTAGTTTACCCAAATTGCGACGTTTCGTGAACGAGCCATTCATCGCGTCTTACACGCGTGTTTACACGCTCGCGATTCAATTATAACTTTTTAATCAATTTATGCATATTTATTATAAATCTCGTAATGGTATTACTCGTTTCTTCATTAATATTTAATGGGACGCCTTTTCTTAATTCCGGAGTCCCTCATCCATTTCAATTTGACTCGGCCTGCGACGTGTATTTCTTGCATAGCAATTGTGCGTGTGTGTGTGTGTCTTACGTATGGAAGGGATGCACGAGAAAAAAATAAAATTTCATTAACGCGGGGAATGCGCGATATTAGCTTCGCCCTGTTGGCCTCGTTTCCATTAGTTAACCGTCAAGTCATTTATGCTGAGAGAATAATTTCGCGAGGTGTGCACGCTTATTACGCTCATTATGCGAACACTTCCTACTTTGGATCTTGACGTGCGGCGCAAGACGATCGTCAAGAGTGTCCCATATGCATCGTAACTCATATCTATTTGCAGCCAGCTTGTACGAGATATCAATAGACTGAGAAGATGACTGCAACGAAAGGGAAAAAGAAAGATCACATAAATTATAATAAACGTTTTGCATAATAAAAAAATATTTATACAATATATATTTAAAAAATATTGTATTTAATTTAATATCGTTAATGTAATATATTTAAATTAATTAAATTAATATATTGTTTGATTGTATTTAATTTAATATATATTGTATAAAAATATTTATACAATATATTATATATTAAATTAAATACAATCAAACAATATGTTAATTTAATTAATTTATATTTAATATCTATTCATTTACACAAGTAATTTTAATTATATTTAATATATTATGTTTAATGTAAAGTAATATATGATAGAAATATATAGAGAGAAAAATAAATCGATAAATTTTCTTGCCTTTCTTTTTCTATCCTTGATTGCGTATCCTAGATATTAGATATCGAATATTTTCGTATTCGAGAAGAGAAGGTGTTTCAGTTCGTTAGACGCCTGAATTTTTTGACAGCAATCCTCACTTTGGATAAAACAATTCTTCGCGGGAGAAATCTCGTCGGAATTCTTGGCGTCGGCTCTTGCTTTCCAGCGTGCACTTTTCACCAACTACAAGATCTTTTCACAAAGTATAAGGCTATTGAAAACTTTCGCGACAATTTTCATTCATGAGATTTACCCGGTTAAGAAATGGAAAAATCCTGCATCATCTATTCATCGCAGCTAATTACCGCCTGGGAAAATTGTTGATAGCATGCTATCTTTTTTTCTTTCTCGTAGCTTTTTAATCCCCTCGTCTCTTAGTATCTCATTAAGCGAATTTCAAGCTGAAATTTTAATAAGCTTCATTTGGGATTAAGTAAAGACTATATTTTAGTCCCTCTGTACTCCTTCGCGTACCCTTAAAACTTATTCTACGAGAGATCTCTGAATTCTTAATCGCTTGCAGCACAAGGGAGGATAGAAAAAGATCTGCGAGTTCGAAAATCCATATATACGGGAGATAAAATGCGGAGAATTTGGGATGCAGTTTGTACAAAGTTAATAAAAACCCGCCATCTGTCCTTTCCTTCCGCGTGGATCAACGTATAACTGGTTAATCGGGCCTGGCTTATGACTTTGGAAGGGGATTCTGGTCGTAGCTGGATATAACGCACGGCCGATGAAAAGCCGCTTTCTGTACGCGTCTCTCGCTATAAACAGCCGGCATATTTTTATGCGCTCCAGAGTATGCCAGGAGTTTATGGAATGAGGTCATTGTTACAGCATCGCACGACGCGCATCGTGCTGAATAGATGGCCGGATAGATTAAACGACGTAGGCGATAAGTTCTTGAGGGAGGTAAAGTGCAAAGGGAAGATCCATTTGCGAGATTTCGTGGCGTCGTCGAGTCGTTTTCCATGAATCTCTAATTGCCTGTGTCTTCTTTTGAAGCGCATGCAAGTTTGTTAATAAATAATAAATCGTAATCATTCGCTTTTCGTAAAAAAAAAAAAAAAGTAAAAAATTGTGCAAATTAGAAACTTGCACATAATTTTATTTTCTTCCCTTTATAATATCAATAATCTTTTTTTAAAAAAATTCAAAATTTCATAAAAAATGAACTTTTTTATCAATTCTTATCAAATTCAATATGCAATCATCCTTTGATATTCTATTTATATAAAAATATTTAGACCAATATCTCAAAATTTGCGAAAGTTAGAATACCCTTTTTTTGAAAAATTCAAAATTTTATAAAAAAATAAACCCCTTCACCGATCCTAGCCAAGTACAATACCAACCAACCTTTAATGATACTTTATTTATATAAAAAAAATTTAGCCCGTCATCTCAAAATTTACGGAAGTTAGAGCAACCGCGTCCTTTTTGTACACATACACACGTACATACACACACATACGGACATTTTATAAAAATATATTTTTTCGACGCTTTAAAACATTCTGAGCAGATTGGCATGGGAGTTTGAAAGAAAAAAATTTTCACAAAAACAAAGCTTCCTCTATGAGAAAGAAAAAAAGAATCAGCTCAAGCTCGTAATTAGCCCCCATAATTTAACTGATTTAACGCGAGTTGTTCTAGGCTTTCGAGATTTTAGGGGGACAGCAACCGTGTGTCTAAATGTTGTTTCATTTAACCTATAGAACCTAGGAGCTATAAATCGGTCATCGGATGGATGCCGATGATCATGCCACGAGCACTCCCAACTCTGGAACGTGCCGAGGTGGAATCCCGTTAGCCGGAATAATCCGATAACTGAATGTATCCGTAAGTACTTAACCACCATCGTGGCTCTCTGAGAGCCCGTTAATTCTCTATTATTATCATCTCCCCTAATAGGGATGGTATTAAGACTGCTGTTTCGCACATCATTAAAAGAATTAAAAGAAAATTAAACAAAGACTGAATAATTAAATATCAATCGTGATACAGTAAGAAAAAAGAAAATTAGCACAAAGCAAAAAAAGCCACCCCAGTGATCCCGATCGTGTGTGAATTATTAAATTAATATTTAAGATCACGTTGTGGGAGCAATACCTCGTGGCGGTAATTGATTTCTTTTTCCCGGCTTTTCCATTATGCGCGAATAAACAGATAACGAACGAAGAACATGATACTCTTGAAGCGCATACCTCTCTGAAGGATCATTGCGTCGTACCGAGAAAGATCGTTGCTTCCTGACGCGCGTGCTTCGAGGGAAGAAACGGGGGTTTCGTTTCGCTTCTCATCTTTCCTGAAAGAGAGACACAGTACGAATCCCGTCCGCCTCCCTCTCTCATTGTTGCGCGCAAGGACAGAGTTCATCGATCCTCCGACAAAAGGGAACGCGAGCGAGCAAACTGATGGGGGAGAGAGAGAGAGAGAGAGAGAGAATTGGAGCAATAGGTGTTTCTGCCTTTCACCGATGAAATGTTCCCAACCATTTAAGGTACCCGTCCCTCCCCCCCGCCTCCCCCTTCCACACACACACACACACACACAATTCTTTCTATGCGATCTCTGCTATTTTCCTTTTGCCGAGGCGGTTGTAAACACATCTCTCTCTCTCTCTCTCTCTCTCTCTATCTCCCCCTCATTCACCTTCCATACGCGTTTCTACTTATGGTTCATTACCGTTTCACAAAGATCGCAGGGCAGGCATGTTAATTTACCAACATGTAATTTAGATTAACATCGCAATGGCTGGCGTATACATTCGTGCCACAGATTTCATCCCGCAAACTCGAGAGAGGAGAAAAAATTAGAAATGCTGTCAAAGATAAGATTGTGAAAAATTATATATAATTTCCGCACAATACAGTTACTAATTTCATTTCTGGAAAATCTAGTAAGATTATTAATGATGGCAAGCAACAGGATTGTCAATAAGTCGTGTTTGCAAAGTTCCCGACACACAGGTAACTTTTATGAGATTATCAGATATTCGAGATTTTATTCGTAAGCTTCAATCTTCCTTTTTGACTTAATAAAATTCCACGATTTATTACCAAAAAGAAATGCCAGTCTTCAAGGATTATTCAATCTTGTCAATCGATCTAGAATCCGCGTACTTTTGAAACACGTGTCGAATTATAGTCTGCGCTTTCTGCCTTTATGATTTACAGGAGATGAACTAGTTTTCAGATGAGTGAACGTAAAGTAATTTCACTTAGTCGTTTTCAGTGACATCACAGTCCCCCCCCCCAAGCTAGCTCTCTTTTCATATGAGGACGAGTCGATATTTATGCGCGTCGCGTGTTGCACTCATAAACCATATAAAATCCATTTAATTTTACCCGCACTCGTAAAAACGCTCTTTGACTAATACAACCCCTACTCGACAAAATATTATCTTCCGCATTATTTACGCGTTATCGCGCAGCGACAGCGATGAAATCGTAATGCGAGACACGAATGCCTTTGGAAAATAGAATGAGATTTAATTCGTGCACGATATCGATTTATGATCTCTTATAGTTTTATTCGTTTTATAAACAATAATTTGAACAACGTTAAACGTGTTTTTTCAGAGAACAAAATCAACATCGATATTTTATTTTATAAACATTTACTTTACCTTCTTTTTTCTCGTAAATTCCAAATCCACGATTAAAATGAGTAATTAAATAACAGAAATAATGAAAAGAGGAAAAAACAAAATAATTGGATATCTAGAAGTTCTTTCGCGAGGTCTGATTTACGCGGATATATAACTTTCATCTTGAGCGATCATTCTAAGAGAGACAAAAATAGGAGATGAGCCTTCTAGGTTCAATAATCATTTCTCTCTCTCTTCTCTGTTTCATCTACGCTACCTATCTTTCTGTCACTTTGAATAACACATCCAAGATGGTCTCATGATTGGATCGTGAAAATCCGTGAGTTTTGCAATCTTAAAAATCTAGAGAGAGAAAGAGAGATCAGAGATCTTATAAATCATAGGATCTCTGAGAACAACCGGTGATGACAATTAATTTTATTAATACAATTATCGGAAATTCGCTCTCTGTCTCTCTCTGTCTCTCTCTCTCGAATCCTTGCATCGAGGTGACAAGTTGAGAGAAATTGGCAGGAAAATGCGGTTCTTTTACGGAACATTTAACTTACAAAAAAAGAGATTCGCTCCCGCGCGCGAGAGGCGCAATTCGATTTCCTTTTGTTCGTCAATCATTAGCCTCCTTAATTCCATCTACTTAAAGTCATCCTGTCGTCTCGTTAAGCCGGCTTGTCCGCATAGCTAAAGGTGATGTTCTCTCGCGTTTGCGCCCAACACAAAGGGAAATTCATTACATTGTCGTTCGTGCATAGTTAAGGCTCAGAATCGGCCACTGCAAATATTGGATTATGACATCAATACAAATTACGTTTTGTCGAACTAATGAAACGACTTCTTTCTTATTTCAAGATAAAATGAGTTTTTGCGTTTAATATATTTCTTAAATATACAAATTAGATTTAATAAGTAACAATTTTTTAATTAACAATTGCGAAATTTTTAATCAAACTATTATATTTGTGTATTCGAAAATGCAGAAACAAATAATGAATAAATAAGAGACGACTACTTGAAATAATTCGTCTCTCATTATTGAGGAATGAGCTTTTACTTCTTCGATATGAAAACTCGAATTATTTTCTTTGCTAACATCATCACCGATAAATCTGGTTCTGTTTAGTAATCTGCGAAGCATAAATCATGCTGTTATTTCAGTGAGGAAGATTGTTTTAGATTTCTTCTTAGTAACAGCTCTTTCTCTGAAAGACAATTCGCTGCTTTCTGCACATAAATGCTTAATTCCGGCATTTCGATGCCCGATTATTCTCATTAAAATCCGTAAGTAAAATAAAAAATTTTAAATTACATCGAAAATAGTTCTTTATTACATTCTGACATACAGCTCTCAATACAAGAAGAAATGTCAATCAAATGTCATTCCTCTGCTTTTACTCCAATAATGCGAGATATAGATTTTATCTCAATGCCTTTATTGATACACTTTACAATGCTCGGACGTGTATAATTTCCTGACGATGACCCTGATAATCCTTCGAATTAGCTGCCCTGGATAAGGGTGAGCGTCGGGAAACAAGTCCGCGTCTTTTTACATTTATTAATATTTCGTAATATCGCACTCGCGAAATATCGTCCGGGTATTCATAATTCGCTAATCGAGTTTATGAGATCCACTCAAAAAAAGATGTCGATGATGACGATCGGTATAATAGGCCTTTTTTTTTTTGCAAACTGCTAAGCTATGCTCAAATCGTACTTTTGCAACGATTATACTTAATTGCCCGTTTTGAAGAAGATATTTAAGTATAATTTCTTTATCGATAAAGAAATATAAAGTGTGTATATATTTTGGCGGAGATTTAAAGAATTGAAAACCACGTCTTTTCGCTAATCGCCAGATGACATCGAACACCGAATATCCTATAGATAGTCGTAGACATTCGTCGATCCGCGCCGTCGTCGATGATAATTTGTGTCTGTAACACACAGTAAACAACATTTAAATGTAAAGACACAAGTGTGTTCCCGCGCAAACTGGACACTAGAATTTTCTACGTGTAAATTTTCGGATCCTCTCTATACTTATAATAAATGCAATTTTTGTTTCTTTGTCGCGTATAAAACAAATATCGCAAAAAATACAATCAAATGCTTCTTAGAATTATCCCTTCCTTCATTCCCTGCAAAAATTATGAAAACCTAGATCTTCTTCATTCTTCAAGTTAAAAAAATATTTAAATAATAATAAGAGATTTGCATTTCGATTATAACTCGTCGAAAAAGTTTCTCGGCATTCCAGACTTCGATTCCGATTCGATTCACCGTCCCCTGATCTCGACGGTGCAATTCCTGTAGGAGAGACGGGGAGAGATTTCGAAAGTAGGCCGCGTCGTGAAATAAGCGGAAGACTTTTCTCGTCGAGAGAGTAAAAGAGGCTGGCTGGTGTACTCCACAACCCTTCACGCTTCTTGGCTATTTCCTTCTTTCTTCTCCTTTTTGATTTAAGCTTCTTTCCAACACCGTCGATCGACCTTCTCCTTGTGATCGATCTGTGTGCGCATCATCAAATTTGCATATCGTTGCCTTCGTATTGTACTCATTAGATTGTTGTGCATGAAACGTCGGATTTTAAAAAAGATATTCCTCAACGTTGTAGCATGTATTATTTTGTAAGGAAACTTCTTTTTATAATCATAAGTTTTTACGTTACGAAGCGACTTATTTTTCTTTCTTCCAACAAATGTACAAAAAATAAGTAACTAAAAAATTCAATTCTCCAATAAATTTCAATTAAGCCAAAGATATGCAAACGAGATATAAACTGAATTTTAATAAAAAGTTTACACATTAGCATGAAAAAATGATTAATACGCCAGTGAAATGAGCTTAACAATCTTCACTCATTTTCATCTAAACTCCTGGATTATATCTAAATAAAATCATAAAATAAATCATGTATGTAAAAGAATATATAGAGAGCTTAAAATATTTAAATAATTATTTTTTTTTTGCCATTATTTGAAAATTATAACTGATGCAATATCGAAACATTTTACATATGAATTTAATTTAAGTTATAATTTTGTAAGTCTTTTTATAAAATAGTATTTCTCGCGAAAAATGTTTATCAAAAGACTTTTTGTCAATTTTGTTTCACTATATTTATATAAATAAGGAGAATCGCGTGTGAGATATTTCTTGTGGCAGACACGTCCTGCGTACCAATTCATGAGAATGTCAACCCTCTATGATATACATTTCTAAATCTTTGCCAAACAATTCCCATTTATCATGTGGCAACGGCGACAACTTTTTCCGGGCGACATCTTTGAAATTATAGCTCTCGACGTTCTCGCTACATAAACTGAATCGGCGAAAATCCATATTTGCCTGGAAGCTTTTCAACGGCTAATTACGCAAAACGAATGCAAAAAAAACGAGAATAATGTCGCGATTGTCGAGATGAAACAAGGAAAATTGTTTGCGATGTATTGTCTCCGGATTTACATTGCTCGTGTTCCTAATCAATACGAACAAATTTTTTAAATGTAAATGTCAACGTATTTCATTTACTTTTGGCTGCATAATACTTTAAAAAGGTATAGTTATAAAAATGTGCTGAATTGAAAAGCATTTTAGAAGTGTCAAAGAGAGAGAGAGAGAGGATATTAAATTTTCAAAATTTAAAAAATAATCATCCTAGAAATTCTCATAAATGCAAAAATTCTCATTTTATAAATTTTATAAAAAAGTTCCGTTTACACAGCAATCTTTTAAGCGACAAAATTTAATAAATTTCCGCATAACGAAAGCAGATATAATCTTCGCAATTAATTTCGCATCTCTCGATATACGCTTTATGATTTTCTTCGAAATCTATTAGTAAAATAAAGAGAGCACGATAAAAGCAGAGCGCGCAAACAGACAATCTATCAATCTGGGTCCAGCGTTGTTTATTGATAGCAAATCGTCGTATGCGCGCAAATAGAGCCGCTAATATCACGCCGAGCTTGACTTTGCTCAACGTTTTAGTCAAAATCGAGTCGAGGGGTATCGAATTACCATCCCGTTGCATACGCAAATTTATTTGATTAAGATTTGTTTGCACTAGAGCACCAGTGCCATTTTTACGAGCGCTCCGTTCTCCGCCGCCGTTCTCAGGGCGCCGACGATTACCCAGGGAATCGGTTATCCTTTCATAAACGTCTGGTCTGCATAAAATATAGGGCGTTTCCGTCTGACTGAGCTGCCAAACAGTTCGGAACTGTCCGCTTGCGTCGTCACGACCGCATTGTATCATTCTTTGCAATTTTTGTTCTCGGTGACATTTGACGTTAACTGTCAGGATACATATCCTTGGCGAGCAGTTGTATTGTTAACCATTTAATAATATGCTCCAATAATTGACGTAAAATCATTACGAGATCAAGTTTTTTTACGATATTAATTAAATAAATTTAATAAGGATCTTTTTCCCGACCGATATTCAAGCTTCGAGAAATTTATTACGCGCTGGTATAATTCATTACGTACTCCTGTTTACACAACAAGAGAGGAGCCTAATATGGGTGAATTCGGATTAAACTCTGTAATATCAATTCATCATCTGTTTGTTTAATAGACTGAAAAACACAAATGGATATTGATAATTCCGACTAGATCAAACAAAACGCGCCAGCTGACGATTTTAAGCCAGTTAGACTGTAAATAGACGATTGATCGATATTAATTTTAATTAATATCATAAGCATAAATCAGAAAATATCAATTGTAAATATCAATCGAAACATAAACGCTGCATTCAGCGTCAGTTTTCTCGATCTAAGGTAAAAAAATAAATAAATAAACAAAATATGACGATTGTACGCGGTAAGGAATCAAAAAACGAATCGCTATTGCATAAAACGATAACACGTAGTTCCGGTGTGTATCAAAGAATGGTTAATTGAATTTTCGATCAACTGTCAATCTTTCTGAAAGACGCTATAGCCTCATTAAGATTTGTTCGCTACCCGCGACTTATCGCGATGATTTTTCTTCTCGGAAAAGCCTCCAATACATGCCGTTGTAACGATGTGCCCGAGTGAAAATAAATCAGAGAGCAAATAGAATGAAATTTTGATTGCGGTAATAAATCGCAACCACCGATTTATCTGTCACACCGCAATAAAGATTCCGGATACGTCACGTGTGTCCATAGGATTCTCGCATACACAACCGCAATATGCAAATTTTATAAAGTAAAAAAAAAAAAAAAACTTAAAAATACTTTAGTCATACTAACGAAAATATATATAGTAGTATTTTAATAACGTTTATAAAATATTTACATATATTAATATTAAATAACGTCATTTCGTTTTCCTTCTTCCCACACCACGAAAAGGAAATTGGTTATGAAAATAAATTCTGCCGCGACAATATTCTCTCTCGTAATTAAATAAATTGATCGTTAATCGTGAGAAAACGATATGGTATTATTCCTTATTGCATAATAACAGTTACGTAAGGCAGAAGGGGAGAGGAAACTATATTATAGTTTATACATTAATATTTCTCCCGCCGAGCGATGTGTTTGTTCCGCAGGCTCACCACCACGCATTATATAAAAGAAACTTCAGTCATTATTATTATGTCGGGACACTTTTCGCTACACCTCTCGCTCGAGCGAGGCAGCTCGCGCTCGCAACGTCAGCGGAAGTTGTTTTAAATGAAAATTTTCCTTCCATTCTATCTGTCCGCTCCCAACTCCCTTTACTTAACATTATTTATGTCTCGCGGTATTAAATTGCGTTTGTCGCTAAACCCGCACCCGTTCTTCTCCTTCCGTCTTCTATCCCCTCCCCCCCCCCTCCCCTCTTTCCTTCCTGCCTTCCTCTAATTCTCCCCCGATATCCGCGTGTAGAAGGGACAGACGAAAATGGTAGCCAGAGTAAACTAGCTGTGAAAATGTCACCGTGTTAATGGCAATACGCCACGCTGAGCCCAGAAGGGGGGAAAACCGGCGGGGGAGGGGGACGAGAGGAGCGAGAGCAGGACGAGGAAAGAGGAAAATTTTGTTACGCGCGTACCGAGGGAGCCGAGGAGGCTGGGCCCGAATCTGCAGACCAAGTAAATCGTATAATGTCGTTAAGTGCCCCCCGGCACGATTTCGCACGTCATCTCTTCCGAAGAAGAAATTTATATCGTCTCGCGGAGAGAGAGAGAGAGAGAGAGAGAGGGAGAGAAAGGGGGAAGATAAGGACGATAACGTAACATGTTGCATTGCTAAAGATATCTCCGGAATCCTCTGAAATCTCGCGACAAGAGATGCCTCGATTAATCCTCCAGATCGTAACGACGGCCTTTATCGATATATCGGGTAATGTCGCTTCGATGGAGATCGATATAAATTTTTTTTATTCCGAATTTTCTGAGGAAGAACGTAGTAGGCAACGAACTAAAATTAAGCATTGAAGCATTGAAGGAAATATTCATCGACAAAAAAATTTATACGCTGGAAAAATAAAACGCAATATTATATTTCTTGATGTTATATTCAAACACACGCAGACCGATATTGCGTGTCTCGAGAGTTAAAGTTCGAGGAAGAAAAGAAAATACTCGGTCTATTGTAAGGAGTAATTGCAATTCGTGATACCTCGGTATCCTCGATTACGTAACATGCAAGGCATCTTAAAAGCAAAAATCGATTCTTCGACGTGTTATAATATCGACTATATTTTACGAATAAAAAAATAAATAAAAAAAAATTGAAAAACAAGCACGACAGATTGAATATTTCCTCACCTCTAAAGAATATCGCCGCTACTGCCAGCTCTCGTTGTCTTCGTCGCTGGTGTCAATTGATTATTCAGCTCCGCGCGCGGCCTGCAGTAGATGATCTTCCGAAAGGCTTTGCGAAAGTTATCGCTCAGGAAGGCGTATAGAAACGGGTTGACGCAGCTGTTGGTATAGGCAAGGATATGACTGACTATCTGCACCATTATCGTTGTCGTGGTGAGCGGGAACACGTCCAGGGACTTGCTCACCAGTATCACCTGCAACACGATACCAAATCATCATCAACGATGAAACGAGGAAACCGATAGAGACAGCTTCCTTCGATAAACAACGTGGGACCCTTTTACCTGTATGGGACACCAACAGGCGGCGAAGACCCCGACGACGACGAAGACGAGTCTGGTGACGCGTCTTCTGCCGCGTCGACTCTCGGCGCTGACGCGGGCGCTGCGCCACAGCTTGATCAGCACGGACATATAAAAGATGCATATCAGCACCAGGGGCAGCACGTAGCTCATGAGGAAGAAGGATACTTGGTAGGATGTCCAGTCGTACTGCGACAGGATCCTGCAGGCCGTCAGGTTCTCCGATAGCCCCTCTCCCTCCTGGAACATGTAGTGAATCTACGTACACGCGGACTACGTAAGAGAACGAGAGCCTGCTCGGGGACGCGCTTCGTGCTTTGCATCTTGTTCGCTTACCTCACCGTGGATCACAAAAGCGGGAGCGGATAGCGCCAAGATCACCACCCACGCGATGCCGATCGCCAATATGGCATGATTCTCGGTCCTCCAGGACATCGAGGCGATCGGATGTACCACCGCCAGATATCTGCAGACAATTTATTATCGTTGATATGGTCCACCGCCGTCAAACTTCGTCATTAGCACAGCTTAAATTGCTAATCTGATGTAAGCGAAGTCCTCTGAGGTTAAGCCTCTCTTTGCTTCAACAAAGTTTCTTGCAGAATATAATAATGACGAGAGTAACGAGCTCAAAAGCATCTATCGCTTCTCGTTATTTTAGAAATTTACCTTAAAGTTGGCGATCGGTTTATGAGAGAGAAAGAAAGAGAGATATGAGTTTAATTTGTAAAAGCAATCCCTAAGTCAATCTAAGAAGTTTGGCCTTGCCTCAAAGATCAGCTAAAAAAAATCACAACTTGGGGATAATCTCGGATTTAAACATCGTACATATTTGCTTTCGGGGAAGAAAGTTGGAGAAAGACGATGGAAAGTAACCGAACTTTCTTAAGTTTATTTCTCCTTCGTTCTCATTCAAAGTAAGATACAGAGAATTATTTAAAAAAGCTCGATCGTTTGTACATGAATCTGTAATGTGTTAATCAAGATAAAACATCTAAAAGAAAGATCTAACGATCCCATGAGAGAGAAATAAAAGCTTGGACAAGTTCGAAGAGTTCCTCCATTTTACGACCCGTCTGAATTGACCACGCCATTGAATCAGTCATCAATTACTCGACACGTACATTATTACACAACATATTAGCAATTGATGTAATAATGATACTTCACAAAATTGCTTTTCAACAACCGGAGATTGAATAATGGAATGTAACTCGCTGATTTAATCGAGCTCATACAACGTCCAGGCCGTCGATTATATAGTCGATTATATGGTCACCAGAGAATCGCATCGCCGTGAGATATTGGAGTTAGACGGCGAGCACGTCTACAATGGTCTACGTTGCTCTGAAATTGGCATGTTCAGATTGCCCGAGATCAATGTATCAAACGAATATATTTCGCGTATACTCTGCAAACTGCCGCGCGCATCGCGATTCAAAGCTTGGCGACTCGAATCGAATGTCAAACTATCGAAAAGCCCGAAGCGCTTTACGGAGCTACTGCAAAGAGTAATGTCTATAGTAAAAGAAGCGGATCACACGCGTAAATATCTCGGATAAAAATAACGAAAATGATTTTAAGGACAAAGAGCATAAAGAAAGTAGCATAAAGAAAAATAATTGCAAAAATAATAGTCGACATATAAATTTTATCGATGTATATATATATATATATAATTGATTTCGATATAAATGTAAAAGACCTGAAAAATGAAAATTTTCTTATCTCGATAAAGATTAGAGATAGATCGTCTAAAGAAATTTATAGAATCTCCATATCATATGATCTCGATCAATTTTCTTGTAGCTACATTTTTTTAACGTAGCTTACATACGAAATATTTAATATTCATAATTTCAATAAATAATTCAGTAGATAATTCTTTTTGCATTGTGTTAAAGCTATTCTCTTGCAATTGGTCAAAAGACTTATATGCATGTATATATGTATGTATATTATTTGGAGAATTTATTTCTTATTCGGTTACATTGGAGCAAAGTGCCCCAAGTAATACAGCATACCCTTTGAACTTACTCTTTTGATCAATTATATGAGAATCTCGCTTTAATACAATGCTAAGTGATGTACCTAATAATTGGTAAATTATCCCATAACATTAAAATCAATTATCTAAATTAAATTAGAATTAAATTAGAATTAAATTAGAATTAAATTAATTAAATTATTTAATTAAATTATTTAAAATTAATTATCTAAAAAAAATTATCTAAAATTATTTAAAATTAATTATATAATTGAATATTAAATAATTGGATGTTATGCAAAAAAAGTTTATCAAACTTTCGCTAGAAAAAAAAAATGTGTTGCATAACAAAATCTGCTGAGATTATATAAAATGAGACACTCTATAAATCTCTCAAGACAATTATTTTTTTACGTCATACTATTTTGTTTTTAATCCTTTTAATTTTTTCAAGAGGAAAAGGAATTTATATTTTATTAAAGTCGTTTGTGTTTACGTCGTAACCAATTTTATCGATTATACGAATAAAACGATACAAATGCTCTCTCTTACTCGCTGAAGGATATACATTGAAGAAAAAGTAAGAATAAGAATTTCAAATTATTCGTTTGCGTCTAAAGCATTCTAAAGAAATTGAGATAACAAATGCCGTATAAATACATGAATATATATAAGTCATTCTTTGCCCAAAAAGATAAATTGCCGTCTACGAGTTGTTTGTAAAAACATCTATGCCCCCTTAAAAGCATTTCCGCGTCGTGTGTGTGAATTAACATGTTGAAACATATAAAATTATTAATACATTACTATTTGTACATTTCATAAGCATTTGTACGATTGCATTGCCGATTTTGCTCCAATAATAATGATAAACATGTTTACGCGGGCAAATTCCTTTTTTTCTCCAATAAAAAAAAAAAAAATGATATTACAAACGACCATTTTTCTTCGTGCTTGAAATAAAAATTCTTTTCACTTTCTGAACAACTCATTTTCTAGTCATACGACTTATAAATCATTTATTTCGCACTTGTTGACAGCTATTGCAGACATATCCGACAGTTTTATATGAAATATTACGCCCCCAGTATTTCACGCGATACAAAGAAAGAGAGACAATGTTTTATAATAAAACATAGTCTACCGAGAGTATTCCTAGAGAATTACATCGACAGTTTGTCAATCCGGAGAATAATTTTAACGTACCAACCTGTCGAGGCTCATGAGGACCAGGGTGTAAACGCTCGCGTAAGCAGTGACAATGATCAGATATTGAACGATCTTGCACCAGATGTTGCCGAACGGCCAATACGGCAGCACGAAATCGGTAGCCGTGAACGGTATACAAAATATGACGAATAGGAGATCCGCCACGGCGAGGTTGATGATGAGGATGTTCGTGGTCGACCTCATTCCAGGATTCGCCGCCACCACCACGACCACCAGCGAATTCCCGACGAGACCGAGGATGCCGATTATACCGAAGAACAATGGCACCACTACCACCACAATGCTCTCAACTAGTTCGCGATTATAATCGAATTCGTATACCTCGCACGCAACTTCGTTCGCGAAGCTGCAATTGACGAGAGCGTTGCTGGCATTCGCGAGATTCATGATCGTCGGCTCCATTATCGTTTTCAGAGATTCGCAAATCGACGCAAATCTCTCTTCGATTACGTTGTAATGAGCTCGTTAGGCCGGCCCGGCCGAGATAATAACAATAGGAACTGTGCATACATTACAGCGACGTTAATCAATTCTTCCTCAACAACGGGATCCCGATCTCGAGGGGAGGATCTTGCGGAGACTCTCTGACATCGAGGATGCCTTTCCCTCTCGTTAAGTTGATTCTTCTTATCAAACGGCATCGAGTTTTCACGATTAACGATTCGCAATTCAACATCGTTAATCGCTCTTTCACAGTGTCATCTTTCGAATTTTCATTTGAATTCTGAAAAATCTCAAAGATCGATAAGATGCCGAAGAGATGAAAAATCAGCCGCATATAAGGATATTGACATGATGCTTTACTTCTTACGTGCGAGTTCTATCTCTTTCTTCAAATTATTAAAAATGTCAATAAACATTAGTCACACAATGATTTTGATAACGATTTTATTTATTCACTTAATATATGATCTGATTTACCACGTGTTAGTTGTATAAAATTTGGCACGTGCCAATCTTTCATGGAATGCCGAATAAAATATCGGACTGATAATAAGAACTTTTCGATCGAGCGAGATGCACACAATAATCAATTATCTAAATATATATAATTTGCTTCATATGCTTGTTTATCGTTAAATTTGAGGGACTGGAATTTGCTCTAATCATGTATACCATTCGTTTGTCAATGTAGTTGTCAACTATGTCGAACGACACGTTTTCTGAATTATACTTCGTGTTCCAATAAAACATTATTTCATTACATCGTTGTAATCTCATCAGTTATTTATTGCATTATTATAAATCGTTTTTGTCTTTGTTCTATTTTCTCAGTTCGATATGGCGTAATTTAAAAGCTGTGGCGTAATTTAAAAGCTGTGGCGTAAATTAAAAGTTTCACGATATTCTATTGAATTCCAAGGAATCTCATGGATTTAAGTCGAAAAACACTGCACTGATCACCGCTAGACCGATTATTGAAATAACGCGTGAGCATCGAATTCCATACGTTCGCCACCGAGTACTTCAACTTGGCCAACTAAAGTTTGACGTTTTCGAGCGATATCTCGCTCGTCCTCTACACCGAGTCAGTCTTTTTATTTTTTCTTTTTTTTTTCTTTCTACGGACGATTTTCCAGTAGACGATGTCTACGTATGTACTTCGTTGCGATGAATCAAAATCGAAGGCTCACTTCTCCTTCCTTCTTGATGCGCTAATGCAAAACTTTAGTATCGCTTCGATGAATGAACCTCGAAGATTTAACTTCGCCAGAAGTTGCATTTCCGTGCCAAGTTCGTTCGGCAAAGTTTGTCGCGAGTTGTGAATGATATCGTCGCGCGCTAACCGATAACGCCAGCTCCGGGGGTGATTTTGCACTGACAGAAGCACCCCCGATGCGATGCGGCGCGGCGCGCGGCCAGAAATGGAGGGCTAGGTGTACGCGTGAACGACGGGGGACACATTCGCGGCGCCATCTGCTCTATATATATATTATATATTATATATATATATATATATATATATATATATATATATATGTGGCGGGTATGTATGTGTACGTGTATATAAACGCACACATGCTCAAGTCGATGACGAAATACAGGGTTGCTTACATACGTAAGACACTGTAACGCGCGAGATAAAGCGTAAGATATATATTTGTTTAGGGGAAAGAGAAAGAGAAAAATATTTGAACGATTAGATGACGAGAGTAAGGCTTTGAAAGGAGGACGAATGTAACGGAGAAATAATAATAATAAAGAAAAAAAAAAAGAAATTATTGTGAAATTTGAATATTAATGATTTTCCTTCCCACGATTTATTTATCGAATTACTCTTTCCTTTCTCCTTTTTCTACTTCTCTGAATATTTCTGTGACAAATATATCCAAAAGACAATGCGATATTCTTGTTTCGGTGAAAAATGAGGAGCTTTAGACAGATAAGAAGAGGAAATTATATTTAAGAAATGAAATACAGACGTTGAATTCTATTTACCTTTTAAGCTTTATCTGCTAAAACCATGCTTCATTCTATTATTTCTAACGAAGGCTTATCCCTTTGTGAATGAATGGTTTAAAAAATTCGTTTTTTAATATATTATATATTTAATATATGCTAACTAATAAATACATTTTAAATATAATATATTATAAATACTAGCTAATAAATATCTATCTAAAAAATATTAAATAAAAAATGACAATGCACGTGAAAATATAAAGTCAAAATATTAACAATCGCATTTAGATTATAATCCTGAAACATCTTGTATATTTTTATATAATTATTTGTATTAACTTATATTAATCGAGATAATTGTACTTATATTAATTATTTGCATCAAGTTTATATAAAAAATCTATTTTTTTCCTTGATAGTTTGAAGTATTAATCCTCTTGCAAAAATATCAAATACTTATGATATTAGATATGGAGTAATTTTTCTGACAATTTTAATATTAAAATCATTGTCTGAAAAATATCGGGTTCGTTCGGATCTATCTCTGTTGAATGTCAGCTGTCAAACCGTTGACCTTCATTTATTTTAATTTTTCTCTCTTCTCTCTTATAATATATAAAGTGCATTATATGTTTGTAACATTGCATTTATAATGCATTTTAAACAATTGCAAAAAGAGAGAGAGAGAGAGAGAGAGAGAGAGAGAAAGGGAAGGATAAATTAAACAACAACTGATGCTTTGACATTCAGCAGAGACAAGTCCAAATGTGAATTCAATATCTATCAGAGTTAAATATAGCCATCCATTGCACCGATGCAATTATTTAAATAATTAAGAAACTGTACATTTTGAAGTTGTACTTTTTTTATAAATTTATTGAATAATTAATATTATACTAATAATTAGGTATACGTAATATCATTATTATCATAAAAACATACATAATATAAAAAAAGAGATCATTGGCCGTTTATATTATCTACTCTCTACAGAATATGAACAACGTCCTTCGTCGAAATTGGGACTGTATAATTTAATTAAAAAGTTACTTTACATTGTAAACTAATTTCACGACAATTTCAGATTAACTTACTTCTCGCTTAAATGGAAATTTCATTAATAATATTTTAATTATTATTAATAAATAAATAAAAATTTTTTAAGCAAATTTTTTTCGCATCTCGCGATTATGTGTATGTACCGATTTTGTATCGATCATATGGATTTAATTATATTTAATAACTTCGTGTACAAATGACAATTATATTAGGTAATTTAATACATACAACACGTACATGTTTAATACATACAATTAAATATATAATTTAATTAATACTTGTTTAATATCTTATACTCGTAAGGAACGAAAATCGTATACAGTACACTTGCAAAATATATTTACGAATCGTGCGTTTACGAGATACTCTTATCATTATATTGACGGACTACCAGCGGAATTATTTTGCAAGCATGCACGGTAAAACAATTTTTACTTTTTTAATTGATATATTGAATTTTATTGATGTTAAATATTAATATAAAATAATAATATAAAATAATAATAAATAATAATAAAAAATTGTTTTTGATTGACCGAAAAGATATTTTTAACGTCTTTTTGCTTCATCGAAAAATACAAAAGATGACGAAAAAATATCTTTTTTAATAAAAAATTATCTTTTTCAAAAGATAACCTGTCTATAAGACCAAAAGATAAGTTAAAAAAAGACATTCTTTTGTTATCTTTAGAAGTTATGTGCTGTCTGAGCTGATTGTATTATCGCGATAAGAAGATATACAAGCTCCGTCATCTGTTAGATATTTTTATATTTAAATGTTAAATATCAATCTTATCAAAAGTCGGTAAGAGCATAAACTAGAGAAGTAACTAAATCGATTATAAAATTATTCAGATAATAAAATTTTTATCAAATTAATTGTTTTTGAATGTAATTATTATAATTTTATAATTATTTTTATATACATATAAATTGTTCAGTTTCTTTTTTTAATATATAATCTTTTCTTTTGTTTAATTTTGTTGTTGATTCCACTTCTCGTATGATAATAAAATCAAATTATATTTGTCTTCCTTATAATGGAAATTATAAATTATCCTTCTGTCAAAATATAAAGGATCTATAAACGATAAAAATTTCAACATTAAAATTCCTGGAAAAAAAATTTTTATGATTAAACATTTTCCATTTCTAATTTTCTTAAACGTTCGTTATAGAAATTAGTTATCATTCAAAATTAAAAAAACTGATTTAGCAAATGATTGAATTTAATTATTGATTAACTTATAGTCAAAAGGCTAAATCTTAAAGCCCAAGAAACATTATTCACGTAATAAAGGCAATTCAACTAAGATGTGAGAGCATGTAATAAATAAATTGCTTAATAATGACTTTCAAGTATCCCCTCTAAATCATTCAAAGAGTATAAAAAGCTTACCAATAAAACATGTGCAGTTATTAACAATTATATAGCAAAAGCAGTCGTGATTAAACTCTGTGTTACTTTCTCATTTAATTATATTATAAAAATAGGTAAGCCATTAAAAATAAGTTTCAAAGTTTTATTTTAAAAAAAAATGGTAAATCTGCATAAAAAGTCACACCTCACCGATTTAATCGTCACTTACAATTAGATATGTTATAGACGTGTCAGTGACGTTTTATTGTATATTCATAAAGAAAAATTATAACCTTTCTTTATCTCTCTCTTTCTTGATTTTATTGAACAACATTTACAAAATTTTGAAGCCACAAAACATCCCAAATTTCTCATTAAAATATATAAAATACTTAAATTTTTTTAATTCTACTTAATTTTATGCGAAGAAGCTCACTTTAGAGGGTCAATCAATAAAAATAAAAACCACTATTAAAAAAATTATTATTTTCAATTTTTGTATGTTATTTTTTAAAAGAGTTTGATACATGTAAAATTTTTTTTTAAACGCATAGATGCCTTTCTGAGTGCTTCCAATTTACCAAATATATTGTACAAATTCCATACAAATTTATTATCGTATTAGTAGGAATAATATATACTTTGTGCAACCTCTTAAGCTACAGATAAAGAGGGAAGATAAAACATTTGCATTTTTATCCATAATACGTCCACAATCATCACAAATCTTTATCATATCTTCAATTCGCAGAATCGGAGGCGATTATTAATAGACACTACGTAATACGCTCTAGCATAGAGCGCAAAATTTTAATAGACACCAATAATTTCTAAAGTATCGAAAATTAATCACTCAGTCTGCGACTTATTCGGCTCGTTTGCTTGCAGGACTTCATTTAACAGGATAAAAAATTTAGCGATCCTATACCAATTGAGAAGGAAATGCCCAACAATCTCTATTACAAGGATATTATAGACATATTAGCAAAGATTAAGACCAGAAAACATAATTTTTAAATTTACTTTTATGTTACATTTTTATAATACATATTATTTTAAAAAAAGTATCAAATATATTAACTCTTGACAATATTAAAACAAATACAAAAATAAAAAATACATATAAAAATTCAAAAATATAAAAAACAAACAAAATAAAATAAATATCAAATATAAAAAATATTAAAAATATTAAAAATATTAAAAATATTTAAAAATATAAAAAGCAAAAAAGCAAAAATATTTTTAATTTGAAGCCTTTTGCGTGGGATACACGGGAGAACTTCAGGGTGGGAATACAGATAATATAAGGCAGTCGATCGCATCATATTCATTCGACATTATAACGCAAGAGTAATATTCTCTGCAAACTATATATCTTTGTTTTTTGAATGCCATCGTAAAACCATGGCAGAATCAGCACAATACGTTTTATTTGATAATGAATCCAGAAATAATATATCATTGCTACTCAAAGAATTTGACAAAGATCTAGAAAATATATCTGGAAAATGTATAGATGTCGGTTGTGGACGCGGAGATAAAACAAAAGATATTCTCCTTCCGTCTCTTGATCCAAATGCGACAATGATTGGTAAGAAAAAATAATAAATTATAAGAATGTAACAACTGACGCATACGCACGCACATATGTATGCGTCAGTTGTACACTATATGTTGTAAATTATCATTAGTTAATGCAATAATTATATATTGTAAAGGTACAGATATTATGGAGGAACTAGTTGAATATGCCAACAAAACATACGGTGATGAGAATCGACTTAAATTCGAAGTGCTGGATATTGAAACTAAAAATTTGCCCGAGAAATATGTCTCAGAATTTGATCATATATTCTCATTTCATGCTTTTCAGTGGTGCAATGATATTCGGTAAAAAAAAAAAATTATTAAATTAATCTTTTTTTTCATAAAAAATAACTTGCACATACGATTGCATCAATATACTTTTACGTAACTATGTTTCGAAAAAATATCCTAATACATGTATATTTTCAAAATTAAAATTAACATTTAGTTGTTTAACAGCCAAACGTTTCGAAATATGTATCGTATGCTTCGGCCTGGTAAAACTATGCTTATATTAAGCATAGCGCATCAAGCAACCATATTTGAATCTTTGAAAGCTATGACGGAAGATACGCGATATGCAGCGTACATGGGGGTGAATATATATATTATTACACCAAAAATGCGATATAAGAAAAAATTATAGAATAATTTTTATGTGAAAAAACTTTGTTTTTAAAAATCCGTCAAGTGTATGCATGTAGGTGGCTATCATAAGAGATTTGATTACTTTAAATTCTAATCTACTGAGACCTACGATTTCTGAATATAGTTTATTATTTTATTCATTAATCAGTCCGTAAAAATAATGATATCGCGATTGTCAAATACAGCAGGTCATGTTTTCAATACACATAATTTTTTAAATTGCTTTGTTTATTTATATGTATTATACAAAGGAAGGCAATTAAGAGTCAACGCGGTAATCAGTATGCATATTTTATTATAATTAAATTATATTAAAAATACAAAGTAGCGATAGATTTTATAATAAAAAGTGTACGTTTAGGACATTTTTTTTATTACTTTCAACGCCGTTACAAAATAAATTCATAAATTTAGTTTAATTAAAAATTAATAAATAAAAAGTGATAAATATCAAAGTGATATTTATAATACAAATATCACTTTGATATTTATCATCTATTTTTTAATTAGAATAAATTTGTATAGGACAAAAAAAAATATATTGGGTCATTTCATTATTCAATCCGACCTCACGATGAGCTAAAAGAAATACTTGAAGATATCGGATTTCAAGTTCACCATTGTAGTCATCGAAACAAGAGCGCATTTATAAATACGAAAAAATATATATGTAAGTATTTTTCTTCAATATGCATACAAAAATTAAATTCTAGATGTAATTATTATTTGTATCATAAATTCTTTTTTATATTATTTTTTTTTAATTACAATTTTTTTAATTATATTATTTATTTCGACAGCCAAGATTATTTTACAGCATACTTTTGCATTTTTGGATAAAATGCCGCATAATCTAAGAGAGGAATTCATTAACGAGTTTGCGTGTAGATTCGAGGAAATAAGAATTGAAGAATACAAAAAGAGACAAAATGACGATAAGCTACATGAAGATATTCCTCTTTATTATACTGTATTAGTAGCTTATGCACAGAAACATTTATAATTGTATTAGCCAATAATTGATCGGAGGAATGCGCAATATGTTTATCTTTCTCTTTCAAGCAAACTCTGAAATGCTGGAGAAAAATATTTATCTTTATTTTTATTTATATAATATCATTATAAAATAATTTTAATCAAATTAGCAAAATTTATCGCTGTTTCCTAGATCTACTGTATTAAAAAAAAAAAAAAATTATTTTAAATCGTTATCAATGATCGATGGTCAAAGATCATTCAAATGAAGTAATCATGTAATGCGATCAAGAATGCAATTAAGAAATTATTAAACAAACTATTATCTACAGATATAAAATATTCCAAATAGATCAATCTAAAGCAGCAAATTTTCCTTAGTTGAAGATCACATGTTAATAAATCGATATTGATTTTCCACTTGCAAATATTAAATATTTGTTTCAATTGCCTCATTAAAAAAATACAAGACATCAGTCCTTTATATATTATATGATCAATTAATTCAATAATTTTTTCAATACAGTTTTTAATTTTATTAATGTAATCTACAAATTATAAAAGTATGTAAATTATAAAATTTCAAGCAATGTAATTCTGTATAAGATAGAAAAAATTGTATACAAAATAAATTATGTGGATATCGTTTACATATAAGTGTTTTTAATTTAATTATAATATTTCTGAATTTAATTATATGGAAATAGGTAAGTCATTAAAAATAAATGTACGTTTTGAAGTCTTATTTTAAAAAATTATAATTTTGCGATAACCTCTCTTACTTTCTCTCTCTTAAAGTGTCCAAAAACATGTGAAAATTTACCACTCGATCTGCCATGAATGATCTTATCTTGCTCAATACCGCCCGCTCGTAGATCTCGTTTAACTGGAAATAGAACGATTTAGAAAGCTTGCTCAATTGAGAAAAAAGTGGCTAAAAATATCGACTACAAGAATATTATAAGTATATTTGCAAAGGATAAAGCCAGAAAAAATAATTTTTAAATTGTTTTTATGTTATGTTTTTGCAAAACGTATTAAGAAAAAAAATATAAAATATATTAACTTTCGACAATATTAAAAGTTAAGTAAATTAATTTTTTTCTTTTAACTAAGTTAAGTTTAATATTAATGGCCCAAAAATGAACTAAGTTTACGTTAAAAGTTAAACAAAAAAAACTTAAAAAAAATTAACTCAGTTAAAGTTAAGTTAAAAAATTATTAACTCATTAAAGTTAAAAATTAATTCTCTATCCAACAGCGAATTAACACATAAAAATTAGTTGTTCATAATTGAAATATTCTTTTCTCAAGAATTATATAATAGAATTATATAAATATTGGAGATACAATGTAGACGAAAGTACCGGATATTTTAAATTCTTAACTTAACTTTTAACTGTTTAACTAATTACTATCCAACCCTTTAAAACAAATATAAAAAATAAAAATATATATAAAAAGTGAAAAATATGAAAATCAAAGAAACGTAAAAATATATAAAAATACAAAAAAAAATAATTTTTTAGACTATTTTTTATTTGCTTTTGCAGTTTGACGCTGGAGCGCGAACGAATTTTAACACTTTACCGACCGGTAGCGGTTCCAGTAAACGTCGAATAATCGACGGCCGGTCGGTAAAGTGTTAACATAGAGTCATCCAATGGCAATAATAACGGTGGCTATCAAAATAGATAAATACTTGAGACGTAACAACACTACATCTATTATAAGGCAAGCAGTTAAAATATCCTCAGCTAACTAAATATTCTCGTTATTTGAGTGCCATCGTGAAATCATGATTAAACCAGCGCAATACGTTTTATTAGATACTTTATGCAGAAACAATGTATCACTACTACTCGATGAATTCGACAAAGACCTAAAAAATATATCTGGAAAATGTATGGATATCGGTTGTGGACCCGGGGATATAACAAAGGATATTCTTCTTCCGTTTCTTGGTCCAAATGTGACAATGATTGGTAAGAAAAAAATAATAAATTATAAGAATATAATAGCTCACGTAGACGCGCGCATATATACTGTGTAATGCAAATTATCATTAATTAATGTAATAATTATATTATAAAGGTAATAATTATATTATATATAGTAATAATTATATTATATATTATAAAGGTACAGATATCATGGAGAAAGTAATTGAATACGCTAATAAAACATATGGTGATAAGGAACGACTCAAATTCGAAGTGCTGGATATTGAAACTAAAAACTTGCCGGATAAATATATTTCAGAATTTGACCATATATTCTCATTTCATGCTTTGCAGTGGTGCAAGGACATTCAGTAAGAAAAATTATTAAATAAATGTAGATTAATTTTTTTCGTAAGAAATAACTTTTATATATGTACTTAACAATGTATTTTTACATAACTGTGTTTCGAAAGAATATTCTAATTGATATATATTTTTAAAATTATGATTAATATTTAGCATCCTTATTTAACAGCCAAACGTTTCGGAATATTTATCGTATGCTTCGACCTAGTAAAACTATGCTTATATTAAGCATAGCACATCACGCACACACATATGAGTCTTTGGAAGCTATGGCGCAAGATATGCGATATGCAGCATACATGGGGGTAAATATATTATTACATAAAAAATACGATATAAGAAAAAACTGTAAAATAATTTTCGCGTTTATAAAAAAAATTTATTTTTATTAATTTAAAAATCCGTCAAGTGTATCCGTATGCGTGTAGGCTAAAAGATTTGATTATTTTAAATTTTAATCTACTAAGACCTACGATTTCTGAATAAAATTTATTATCTTATTCATTGATCAGTCCGCGAGAAAATATTGATATCGCGACTCAAATATAGCAATTTGTAATGTTCTTGATGTAATTTTTAAAATAGCTTTCTTTATTTATATATATCATGTGAAAGTGAGAGGATGCAATAAAGTGTAGCGCGGTAATTTATACGCAAATTTTATTATAGTCATCAAATTATCAACATAACAAAGTAGCAATAAACTTTATAATAAAAAACGTATCTTTTGGTTATTTTTTTGAACATCTTCGGCGCCTTATTTACAAAGTAAATAAAGAATAGAAATCAAGCTGTTATTTATTTACTTACTAGATAAATTTCTTTTGTAAGAGCTTTTATTGTTTTATTTTAATTTTAAATTTATTTATATATTAATTATATTAATTATATATCGCACATATTATACATATCACTTTAATATTTTTCACTTATAAATTTTTAATTAGAATGAATTTGTACAGGACAAAAATAAATATGTTGGATCATTTCATTATTCAACTCAACCTCACGAAGAGCTAAAGCAAATACTTGAAAATATCGGATTTCAAGTTCATCATTGCAGTCATCGAAACAAGAGCGAATTTCTGAATACACAAAAATTTTCATGTAAGTATTTTTATATGCAAAAATTAAATCCTGAACGTGATTATTATTTGTATTATACATTTTTTTCATACTACTTTTTTTAATTACAATCTTTTAAATATATTATTTATTTCTACAGCAATGATTACTTCACAATACACTTTTGAATTTTTGAATAAGATGCCGCATGATCTAAAGGAGGAATTCATGAATGAGTTTATACGTAGATTCGAGGAAATAAGAATTGAAGAATACAAAAAGAGACAAAATGATGATAAACTACATGATCATATTCCTTTTTATTATACTGTACTAGTCGTATATGCACAGAAGCGTTTATAATTATATTAGCCTATATAATTTAGCCTATATATTAGCCTATATAATTTATGGGAGGAATGAACAGAATGTGTATCTTTCTCCCCTTTCTTTCAAGCATACTTGAAAAACATTTATCTTCTTTTATTATTTAGTCAACATTATTACAAAATGATTTATACATTAGCAAAATTCATCGCTGTTTCCCGGATCTATTGCATTAAAAAAAAAATTATTTAAGATATGATCGCTATCGAAGCTCATTCAAATCACGCTGAATTTCATGGATAATCAAGAATACGATTAAGAGATTGATCAAACAAAATGTTATCTACAGATATGAAATATTCTGAATGGATTAACGGATCTAAAACATCAAATTTTTTATAAGTGATGATTATGTGTTAATAAATTGATAGCGATTTTTCACCTGCAAATCCATTCTTAAAAAAGACATGTAAAATCGATAAACTCGCAAGTATATTACTTCTTTTCCGCGAAGTTGATTGATTATCTCAACATTGCGTTGAGATGACCCTTATGATAAAATTTATATAAATTTATATAAATATTACATAAATGTTTATAACAATATGATAAATATATACAAACAAGTTAAATATACAAAATAAGGTAACATACATGTATATTGCATTTTACTTTTTACATAAATGCAATTATATGTGCAATTTTTGATTTATTAAAAAAATGTAGAATTTATATATATGCATATTTTTATTTGTTAAAAATAAATGTGAATATATGTCACTTTGAAGTTTTTTATAATTAATTCTAATTTTTTTATAATTTAATTTTTAATTTAAATTATACAAAAATTAATAATTTTCAATTTTAATTTTTTTATAATTAATCTTTATTCTTTTTATTTTACCAAAAAAAATTGTATTTCATTATCTCGAAAAAGTTTTAATTTAATTTTTAAAATTTGCTTGAATTTATATTTAAATTTTATATTATTTATATTTTATTTTTTTGTTTATTTCTCCAATATTTTAATAATTTTAGTCTTTTAATTCCCAAAATTTTAGTCTTTTAATTCTTAATAAGTATTTAATTTCTTAAGAATCTTAAGGAATTAAATGACTATTTTAAATTAAGATAGTTCTAATAGTTCTAACAACCCTATTTTTGCTAGCTAAAAGCCAGTGGAAATCGCGGAAAGGGATCATCGAAATCTTGGAAGGAGTATCCTAATTGTGTGTCCTACTCACGTGTCCTATATTCGCGTACCCTATTCGCGTAACAGAATGAACCATATGTTGCTTCCGTTGGGCCAGTTGGACCTACCTTTCGTTGATCCTGGCCAAATTGATTCTGGCTACATCTAGCCAGAGATGTAGTTTCGACCTCTATCGGAGGTCATTAAAGGAGAAAAATTCCTTCCGTTGCCGGCTAATTATCATTGCCGGTGAGCGTAATTTTATGCTCATTTATGGTCGTAAGACATTACGACAGTTTGTCACATGCATTTTAATATGACTTTAATTAATCTAATGCCAAGTTATCAATCACAATTAATTGATTGAAATAATAATATATAACCTTATTATAATATGTAATATTATTTATAATAATATTATATGTAATATATATTATTTATAATAAAAGTATTATTTATAATAATAATAATAATAGTTTATATTAAAAGAAAATTGATAATACATTTCTTGTGTCTTATATAATTTAATGGATTGATAATTTGGCTTTACATCAATTAAATAAAGCTTTTATATAATAATATAGATGGATGGGCTAGAAAAAATTAGGATAAAATTGGTGCAATATAAAAATACATTATTACTATTTTATATAATTAATAAAATTGCTCCTAGCACCTTCTTTGTTAAACATACAAAATAAAATTTATCAATTAAAAAGATATTTTATATTTCAAATTTTTTAAAAATTTATACTTTGAATATCTACGTAATATATTTTAATATATTTAAAAAAATCTATTGAAAGTTATTTGATTTAATCTAGCCCATCCATTTTGAGGCAACGGATCTATTTATAATCTACAAGCTACATTCACATCTACAATATTTATGAATCCGTCACCTCAAAATAAAATAAAATTCATCACTCACCGGCACTGATGCGCAACAGCGGAGATTTGGTCTTGAGGCTACGTTGTCTGTAACACATAAATATAAAATCCAAGTTATAGCAACGCTTAAGATAATAAATATTTCAAGAAATTATTATTGTAGGCAGCGAATTTTATATCCGCTGCGTATAATAAAAAAAAGGTATATAAATATGGAATAATTTTATAAATTCTAAAAAAGAAAACTATTTTTTTTTAATAAAAACTTTAGTATGAGTCTTTCTTGTTTAAACTATTCAAATAATGATCGAATCGAATTAATGCATGTACGGGATTTATAATAACTAATATACAAATAATACTCACCCTTAGGTTGCCCCGCCGATGCAGGATGCCTTTCCTAGGCCTGCTCTTCCTCTCAGGATGTTAGGGTCGCTACGTTGATCTGTAACATACAAATAGAAGAATTGTAGTAACGCTTAAAATAATTAATATTTCAAAAAATTTATTGTACGCATTGAATTTTATATTCGATGCATATAATAATAAACAGATTAATAAGATAATATTATAAATTTTATAAAAAGACACTAATAACTAATAATTTTATTAAAAAACTATAATTTAAAAATGGGAACTTTTATAAGATTATAGCTTTTATATAAAAATCTTTTTCTTTCTAATTCTCTTTTATTTCAATCATATAAATAACAAATACAAAATCAAATTACATAATTAATTGCTCAATTTAAATTGCACGTACGCAATTAATAAATAATTAATATGCAAATAAAAAAATTACTTACCACAGGGTGACTCCACCAGTGCCCGATGTCTCTCCTAGACCTCCTCCTCCTCTCAGATTGAGTCACACGCGCGATACTTTAAACGGCACTCCCGCACTTTTATTAAAAGATACTACCGCACTTATACGCGCGATACTTTCAACGACACTCCCGCTAAATCGCTTTAAATCGACGAAAAATCGAACGATAAAGCATTGGATAAAATATTTAATTTTAAATATTTAAAAAAAAATAATTGCTACTTAGAGAGAAAGACAGAGAAGGGGAAGGGGGAAAAGGAGAAAGAGAGAGAGAGAGAGAGAGAGAGAGAATTAATTAATAATTATAATAAATTATCTCCCGATCCTTGTCGCGATCACGTTTAAAAAAAGAATTTGACGGAGCGTCTCGAACTACTATATCACTGTTCAAGTGTCGCCGTGCGAATGATACCAAAGCCGTAAAACGTAAACAATAGCGAATGTTTACGTCGCCAAGGCCAAATATCATGTTATCGTTAATTCACTGCCGAAAT
The DNA here is from genome assembly GCF_021464435.1 of Cataglyphis hispanica. Taxonomy (NCBI): domain Eukaryota; kingdom Metazoa; phylum Arthropoda; class Insecta; order Hymenoptera; family Formicidae; genus Cataglyphis; species Cataglyphis hispanica. The sequence goes on from NC_065972.1 coordinate 2,988,367, forward strand.
ATTTTCCGTACTGTGACGTATATACAAACGGAATATATTAAATTATACATGTATTTTAAATTATAAATCAATTATTAAATAAACATATTTATTAATATATCACGAAGCTTATCGTTAATTACTCGGACCTGTGATTCGATTATATTGTTGCGCGTTCTCAATCCGAATCATATTTAAACCGACGAAAAATCGAACGATAAAGTATTGGATAAAATATTTAATTTTAAATATTTAAAAAAATAATTGTTACTTAGAGAGAAAGACAGAGAAGGGGAAGGGGAAAAGGAGAAAAGAGAGAGAGAGAATTAATTAATAATTATAATAAATTATCTCCCGATCCTTGTCGCGATCACGTTTAAAAAAAGAATTTGACGGAGCGTCTCGAACTACTATATCACTGTTCAAGTGTCGCCGTGCGAATGATACCAAAGCCGTAAAACGTAAACAATAGCGAATGTTTACGTCGCCAAGGCCAAATATCATGTTATCGTTAATTCACTGCCGAAATATTTTCCGTACCTGTGACGTATATACAAACAGAATATTAAATTACACAAGAATTTTAAATTATAGAATTATTAAAATTATTAAAACAATTATTAAAACAACTATTATTATATCACGTAATGCATGAATGGAACATTGCGTTACTAATACGTGAATTCCTTTTCCATAAGAGAGCCGCGCGAACTAGAAAATTATGATTATCGCCGAGTTTCACGGTTCTATCGTAGTTTACAATTAAATTATTAACGCGTCAAAAAAAAAATGTATATTTATAATCTATTCAAATTTTTTATCTAAAAGTTGACTTGATTTTTGTTAAAAATATTTTATAATTTTTTTTTTCATAGCAACTTTACTGAGTAAGTTACTCAGAATAAGACAAAAATTATTTAAGAAATTTCTTAAGTAACTATTTTGTAATGTCAAACGCCTTTTATAACTTTTTAGTAATACATATTTTACACACGTTATCCTTTAAAGATATTGTAATTTTATTTCTTTTTGTCGCTTAAAGGATACAAACGTACGACTGATTTCGTCTATCCCAAGTTTGCCGAATTTGATTGTCGCTGTTCAGGCACGCTGTCAGAAATTGATCACGACCAGCTCGAATTTGCCCCTTGCAGTGCCAATTACGTCTATTATTAAAAAATCAAAAGCGCGACGGGCAATTTGCAATCTCAATTTGCTTAACGACTTTATAATTTACGCTTTCATACATATTTCGCACAAGTTACAGTAGTTACAGACTTTGATTACCTCTATACATGCGTACATTTTGAAAATATAATTTTGAATTATTTTTGAAATTATTTTTTTCTTCCTTTATCACGTTTAAAAGTTTTTAAGTCTTTTTTTATAATTTTAGACAATTGTAAAAAATTTATTTGTTATTCGAAATAGATAAGAAGATGTCTTTATTCTCCTGCATCTGGGCAAATTCTAAGCTGCATGATAAAAAGATTGAGATAATTAAATAATCACTCACAGCCAAATATATTTTAGATAAGCAGCGATAACCTCTCCTGATTAATTCGTAGTTCCCACGATGATCCTCGATAATCTTCGATGATCCTCGATGATTTTTAATATTCTCAATATTTCTCGATATATCGATGATACGCACCGACGATTCACACACGATAATAAAACGCGCGAAATAATACGCGCACTAACACAATTCAACGCGATCGATGCCGATCAATAGATAATACAGATCGATAATTTAAATTATTCAATTATTTTTCATTATTGACCGTATATTCACTCGGCACTTTCGAAAATTATCGCGCGGGCAAAAATATGGCGCAAACATTTGAAATGACGTGCTATCATGGCGGACGCGCGGGCGCGCCGATATTTGGCGCGCAAATATCGTAGACAAGCGCGATCGCTTATATCAATGAAATCCGCCGCGGCAACGAAATCTCTCGATGCACTTCGATGCTTTTCGATAATCCGAATTCTGAACGACACAGCTCAGGACTGACGCACATCGCGAAATATCTGCATATTAGAAACCCGTTGCTTCGACGGAGCGAATACATCGATCATGCGTACCGAGATAATTGCGTGATTAATTACGGTTAATCGCGAGATCGCACAAGTCGATTAATGCTGAGATAATTACCTGTCACTAAAATCGACATCCTCGACGTTCATCCGGATACGAAATTTGTCCGGGACGGATTAAAAAGATGCGAAAAGACGGAGCGACCGCGATTCGACTGCACATCGGCGACGCACGGCTTCAAGTAATGGTTTGATTCGAAATTCAGTCACGTGACCGCGGCTAATTTCGCACGACTACACGACATAACTCCCTAGATATAAGCGGGGAGCACATACTTTTGCATAAGCGCATAACCATAAACATAAAGAAATTGATTGGTCCACAAATGTATGCATAAGAAAATGAACCAATCAATTTCCTTATGCTTATTGTTATGCGCTTATGCAAAAGTGTGTACTCCCCGCTATACTATGTCTATGAGCAAAATTCATCGCTGTTTGGCGGATCTACTGTATTAAAAAAAAAAAAAAAAATTTTAAATACAATCACAATCGATAGTGGAAGATCGTTCAAATCACGCTGAATTTCATGCATAATCGAGAATACGATTAAGAGATTGATCAAACAGTTGATGAAAATTTATCTACAGATATAAAATATCCTGAATTTAAAATATCTAAAACATCAAATTTTCTAGCTGAAGATCGCGTGTTAATAAATTGATATTCCACCAATTTTCGATTTTCTACCTGCAAATATTTTAAATATTCGATTCAAAAATATTTCATCCCAAAATACCAGATCAATCAATGATTTATATTTAAAATTTCAGCGATGTAATTCTGTGTAAGATATAGGAAAAATTTTGTAAATTTTGTACCAAATAAATTATATGTGGATCTTGATAATGTATATAGTTTTTAATTTAGTTATATTTTTGAGACTGAAGAAATTCAGACTCTCGTCCACAAACTATAAATATAACATTTTTTATACATAATAAGATATTTAAAATAAAAGAACAAAATAAAGTTTTAAAAATTGAAATAGAAAATATCTTTCTCAATTCAGACATCACACAGTCTCTTGTAGGCATAATTACATTTTTATTTTTCATTGCATGATCAGATAAGAAAGGATCTAAAATATAGTTTTTTTTTAAACATATTCAAAACACATTTTTCTCTGTTATTACATATATTTCAACATTTCTTGTTAAAGCTTATTTCAAATCTACGATATCCGCACCGGTATGACTTTGCGGATAATAAATGAATTTACACATACGTACTTTCTCTCTTTCTCTTGCATTCTCAGTTTATAAAATTTTGTCACGCTTTTTCACAAATAATTATTAATATGTAACATTATCTATGTGCGCATTTGCAAGGTATCAAAGTGGTCGGATTTGTTTTCATATACAAAAAACGTAGCCAATTGGATGCTACAGTTTTCATCTCTCTTCATAAACAAACTTTTATTTAAGTTCTTATAAAGCGCGATAATTGTCTTAAAAGTTATTCGATCCATACGAAAAAAAGAAAGATTCGTCCTTGAACTACCAATAATGCAAATGCATTACGTAAATTTATATAATATGTAGTAAAAAATATTTCTGACAATCTATATTAAAGGATCTATACTTTCCCTTTGCGTTACTTCTAAAACAGCCGATTACGTAACAATACTTATATGCATGCAAAAGAATTTAAAAAAATAGGTATATACACAAATCGATTTTTACAGTAATGTATCTTAATACACTAAAAATTATCAACATACTATACATATTGTAATACATACACTGGATGAAAAAATTTATTCATATTTTTCATGATTATGCATATACTGTAAATTTGATACATCGATGGTAAAATAATCTTCCAATCGTAAACAATTAAAAATAATTTAATCAAGACACGATAAAAAATTAACTCTTCAAATAATATAATTTTTTTTCATTAAATTATTTCTGCTCTTAGGCTATAGTTTTCTTAATGGTGATAAAGAGATAAGGATAAAAAATCCTTACAAAATTGATTATGCAGACATCATAAATATGCATTAGGGACTAACATTCTTCACAGTGAAAAAACTGAGATGTACTAGAGTACATTTTTACTCGTTACAGATTATAATATATAAATGCCCTGAAGGGTGAGTCTTTGACATCCAACTTATATTTTTTAGTTAAAACGTAACTTATCAGACTACAACATCAACGTGATGAAACTTTAATAAGTAGAAGTAGGTTTCTTCACTGGCTTTGTCGAATTCTTGATTCAACGACTATAAACGACTACAATCAATCCTCGAATTCTCTAATCAAGACCTTTCTACAATGTTCGTAAACATTTTGTTTAAAATATTTGGCAGTGATTAGAAAGTTCTTTCATATTAGGCCAAATGTTGCAAAATATGAATACTTAATCATAGATTTGTGTAAATAGTGTAACAAAGAAAATAAATACAATGTATCAATTTACAAATAATTGTCACGAGTTTTGTGCTTGAAAGATGCTTAGACATTTCATTATGCTATAAATGGATACATAAATCCTAGGCCTATTAGATAAACAATAAGATTATTGACTTAGGCTGTACTGGTATGATTGTTGGCGCCGCTTATGGCACTGAATAAAGCAGCGCTATTGCGTTTAAAGCTTCCTACTTGCTCATCGGGCCATATGGGTTCTCCAAATAAGGACGACAAGCTCTGGCACAATTTCTGATAATTCTCGCGTAATACCTCTTGATACTCGTATTGATCTGACGTGATAAGTTTGCTATTAATTTGTAACGCTGTATAACATATCTTGACAAACTCCCTGAAAAATCGCAATGCAATCATAAATAACTAACTTTTTGACATGTCGCGTGCACGAGATAACGCTAAAACGTACCTAAAAACATCCTTTAACTCCTCCACTTTGTCATCAGAATATTGCGGAGACAAGGCGGGATCTAGAAACGCGGAGGCATAGGCCAGAGGACCGGCGTTCACTGTTACACAAATACTACCCTGAAGACGTAACTGCAGTTTCTTTACATCTGTCGGTGCGATCAAAGCTACGTCTTCCAATTCCTGAACACGTTGTCTCATTTCATCCAAAGCAACTTCGATAGGACTCAGTTCCACTATCCGTTTCTCGGCAATTCCAATACGTTTTTTTATATATGGGAAAGCATATTGTGCTGTGAAAGCAAACAATAAATTGTTATATATTTTCTTTTTCAAAGCGAAGTAATATCTCAGATAAGTGTATAAATAATTCGAATTATTTGATATGTGATTGTACTTGTGACAATAGTTCTGCGTTTCCATTGATCCTCTGGATTGCCTCTCGCTTTGCCCTCCTTAGTAAACGGCGTCTCGAACATGAAGCATGATACATTGTGATTCTGTTCGAACTCAGTCTGTCGTACTTCGAACTCGGGCTTCTCGAAGTACGGTGTTACGTGCGTCACCTGAATGTACGCTATCTTAGGATCTAACTCGCTTATGTCGACTGGCACAGAATCCATTATCATCTTAACATTCTCAGATCCGAACTTTTCGCTATACAAGCGCAACAATCGTTCCGATATCTCAGATAATGATGTCACTTTGGGTTCCTTATAAATATATTCTTGACCATTCTCCTCCTCAAAATATGCCTAGACAATATAATACATATCTGCATATCTCATATCTCTTAGATAAGAAGTTAAATTGCATCCTCGCAGATACATATCAAACTTTTCAATTATATATAAGTATATGTCTCTCACCATGCCGAAGAATGCCACTCTGTAAAATCTTCCAAGTAATCTTTTGCCAGATCGAGTAACTTCCACGATTTTATTATAGGCTCGCGCCAAGTGCGAATAGGAATTTGCTAGAGCCTCGTAGTTTCTTCTCTCTTCGTACATAGGAACTATCAAGCGATATAAATGTCCGAGTAATTCAAAACGCTCGGCTTTCTCCAAAGTGTCAGCACAAACTTCTAATTGCTCAAGAAGAAGATTTTCATTGTAGTGAATATCTTGAACGCCTATAAAAAATACATATCAATGTCTCTCACATGATTACTTTTGATTTTCAATCTACATGTCCATGTATGAGTGCAATTCAACAAATAAGATAACGTGTTATGAGCAAACAGTTGCTAATATTACCTTATTTATTAAATTACTTTAATAAAATACGATAAGAATGCAATAACACAGACAATAAACACAATACACAATAAAACAAACATACAAATCTCACCAGCGTCGAGCTTAAGATTACGCTCATCTTTTGATATGTTAGCAGAGATATGATCAAAAGCTTCTGCGCCCCATGAATGAACTTTTCGCAATTTTAAATACTCAGCCATTAGCGCTGCAATATGCAGTTGGCAGCAAGCAGCCTTAAAAATAAAACAAATATATATCATTAAAATGTGTATTACATAAAAGAGTCTCGTGAAACAACTTTTTTTATAGAATTACAATAAGAATTACATTTTGCATAATAATTTGTAAATATACCTCTGAAAAATTTCCATCTCTGGCATGATTCCTGGCCATCGTCTCCAACCAAGTGTGTCTCAATTCAGGCGTGCTGGCATACGAATTTGCCAAACTGTG